>NC_133331.1:260999822-261728535 GCF_042186555.1 Aquarana catesbeiana | reverse complement strand
GATTTGCTTGTGAATACACCGCTCCTCCACCGCTCCTCCCCATTGAAAACAATGGGATAGCACTACTATACCGCCGGCAAAGCGAGAGGGAGGGCGTGACCGGATGTGGAGGTGAACGGAGGTGTGTGAGTCCTCTCCTCGCTCCGGCTCCCTGCTGCTACTCTTGATGGACTGATCCAGCATTGGTTGCACTGCTGCCCATGTTTATTGACCTCCTCGCTGTTCTACCCGCTTCACCGCCCTTCTAAGCTATCCCCGCGGTACATCTCTCTCTGGCTAACCTCAGTAAGGAAGGGGGAAGTGATTGGCAGTAGCGGCGGTCCGCCTTACCAGCTGTAGAGCAAAGGAGCACCCGGCTGTTTACACCAGGCTTTGGTTACCTGGCAACTAGGGATGAGCTTCGTGTTCGAGTCGAACCCATGTTCGACTCGAACATTGGCTGTTCGGTCGTTCGTCGAATTCCGAACTTTATGGGCCGTTCGCGCCAAATTCGTGTGGCGCGTCACGGCCCATAATTCACTGCGGCATCGCAGTGCATTGCTGGCTGATGATTGGCCAAGCATGCACTATGACCCGCATGCTTGGCCAATCACAGCGCCGCGTTAACAGAGAGCCGTAATTGGCCAAAGCCAAGGAGGCTTTGGCCAATTATGGCTCAGGGGATTTAGTACACGCCCCACACTATATAAGGCCGCCTGCACGGCGGCCCTGTGTAGTGTGTGTTTTGCGGCGTTCATTGAGAGAGAGAGAGAGACAGACAGTGACATTTGATTTGAGTTAGCTAGATTAGGCAGGACAGTCAGTCAGTTAGCTGCACTTAAAGTGTATTTTCTATATATATGCATCCCAGGTGTTGCATATATATATATATATACACTGTATTCAGTTTAGCTAGATCCATTCCTGTTATCTTCTAGACTATTTACATTTAGTGCAGTGCGTCCTGCTCACAGTGTTCAGCTAGATCCGTTCCTGTTATCTTCTTACTGACAGGCAGGCTTGTCTTGTTACAGTATTTTGAAGAAAATTACTGGTGTTCTTTTGATCCTATTAGTACCACAGTCAGGCAGCTAGACTATTTACATTTAGTGCAGTGCGTCCTGCTCACAGTGTTCAGCTAAACCTACAAGTTAGTGGGGTGCGTCCACCTCACAGTGTTCAGCTAAACCTACAAGCTAGCGGGGTGCGTCCTGCTCACAGTGTTCAGCTAGATCCGTTTCTGTTATCTTCTTACTGACAGGCAGGCTTGTCTTGTTACAGTAAATACAGCTACCTGAAGAAAATTGCTGGTGTTCTTTTGATCCTATTAGTACCACAGTCAGGCAGCTAGACTATTTACAGTTAGTGCAGTGCGTCCTGCTCACAGTGTTCAGCTAAACCTACAAGTTAGTGATTGATTTTGCTAGCTGCAGTATCAGTACATATATATATATATATATATATATATATATATATATATATATATATATATATATATATATATATCCCAGCTTAGTGCAGCTTAACAACAAACCTACAGTCCCTGTCTTGTTTGCACCGCCTGTATACTGCTGTTCAGAGTATATAGAGCCTTGTGGCCCCACACCTTTCCTTATTTTAATTTGGGTGTGGGTTCCCCTTAATATCCATACAAGACCCAAAGGGCCTGGTAATGGACTGGGGGGTACCCATGCCGTTTGTCTCACTGATTTTCATCCATATTGCCAGGACCCGACATTACATTAAACCCGCAAGCAGTTTTAAATGAGATTTTTTCCTTTAAAAATGACATTTGGTGCAGGGACTGTTCTAAACACGGGAAACACGCGTCACTTTACAGGCATACTATAGACACCCCTCAGGTACGATATTTAAAGGAATATTTCACTTTTTTTTTTTTTTACTTTAAGCATCATTAAAATCACTGCTCCCGAAAAAACGGCCGTTTTTAAAAGTTTTTTTGCATTGATACATGTCCCCTGGGGTAGGACCCGGGTCCCCAAACCCTTTTTAGGACAATACCATGCAAATTAGTTTTTAAAATGAGCACTTTTGATTTCGAACGTTCGAGTCCCATAGACGTCAATGGGGTTCTAACGTTCGTGCGAACTTTCGGTTCGTTCGCAGGTTCTGGTGCGAACCGAACCGGGGGGTGTTCGGCTCATCCCTACTGGCAACGAGCCGTCAACGATCCGCGCTCTCGCAGGAGTTGCGAGCCTTACGGGACTGGCAGGAGGAGTATGGTATGTATTAGTATTCCGCGCTCAGGACGGGCTCATGACCGAACTGCAGCCCCCCAGATAAAGAAAGCACCTGGGTGCGATCCAAATGTTATGAACTCTGAGAAAACAGAACAGCACCAATCCCCTATTTTCTCAGAGTTCATAACAGGAGGAGTATGGTAAGCGCTGCATAGTTTGACCGGCCTGGGAGACTGAAGAAAGAAAGGTCTCCTGGATAACAGGGGGTGCCGCTGGATGGGCTTAGTTGTGCGGTACGCTGGCTCCGCTCCTGAGAGGGCTTTAAGGTAATACACTGAACTGCTTTCTCTCTATGTTAAACAGTGAACTAAGCTGGGGAATTGTTGTTACATACCAGAAAACCGACTGGTGTGCGTTATTCCTAATCTTAGCCCTACTCCTGGTCTTTGAACAGCACTCCAGCTTGCTAAAGAACAGAGGAACAGGGGAACTGTTACTGAGTACCTTTTTGGTATAGTTTCACGGGATAATTAGCACATATCCTGGTATAGTTAAAAATGACCAAGAAAAAGGGGGAAGAGCATCCCCAGCATCCCCAGGAAGGCCCCTCTACGCAGGTTACCCGGTCATCTAAGGAGAAGGGAAATTTGGCAGCATCGGCATCAGCAGCGGCAGCTAAGCTTGAGAAATATGCCCATACCCCCTCGCATTCCCCAGCTAAGGGTAATCAGCAGCCCCAAGAAAAGACTCTGACGGGAAGCACGGGGGACAGAAAAAGCCTAAGTAAAACTGCATCAGCATCACTAGCAACTACAAAAGCTGCGAACAAAAAAAGCCCTGAGTGGGACCCCGTAGAAAAAATTAGTGTAGTTAATCCTGATACTGGGGTGCTTAGTGAACCCGAGCCTACACTGAGAGAGGTACTATGTGCAGTCAACGCTTGCAGGGGGTCACTGAGCGAGCTATGCGACCAGTTAAGAGGCCTTAAGGAAGAGCTGTGCTCCATGAGTCAAGAACTACAGAGTGTTGTGGAGAAGATTTCCTGTTTGGAGGAGAGGCTTAGCCAAGCAGAGGATATTCTACATCCTATGAGGCAGGAGTTTAAACTGATGCAGAACCAGATGGACACTTATAAATTCAAAATTGACGAAATGGAAAATCACCTCCGCAGGCAAAACGTGAGGGTTCTAGGCCTCCCAGAGGGAAGCGAGGGGTCCTGTCCAGAAGCATTTTTGGAAAGATGGCTCAGGGAGGTTTTTGGGGCAGAGACATTTTCAAATTTTTTTGCTATTGAGAGGGCACACAGGGTGCCCACCCGGCTAATCTCTCCAAGCTCCCGCCCTAGACCATTGATTATGAATGTCACGGACAAATACTCACCGAGGCCGAGATGCCGAGAGCGGCTCGCCCTTACGACCACGCGCACCCAGACCCCCGAGATGGGTACAGGAGGCTGAGGGCACGCGGAGGCACGGGCTTCCGGGAGGATAGTAGGTTCCGGAGCTGGAAGCAGGTGTCCTGGGATCCGTAGGGAGCAGGGCTGAAAACACAAGCAGAGGTTAGGGTACAAGCAGGTGATAATCAGGGTATCACAAGATCCAGCAGTGCAGTGGTTAAGCTGGCCAGGGTTTGGTGCACAGATCAGGCAGCTAGAATCAAGATAGTCCGGCAGAGTGGTAATTAAACAGGCCAGGGGTTTGGTACACAGGTCAAGCAGGTTATTGGTAAGATTGTCCAGCAGAGTAGTGGTTAAACAGGCCAGGGATTTGGTACACAGATCAAGCAGGTTATTGGTAAGATTGTCCAGCAGAGTAGTGGTTAAACAGGCCAGGGGTTTGGTACACAGATCAGACAGCAGCACAACGGGATAATCTGGGAGAGTAGTAGTTAAACAAGCCAGCAGGGGTTCGGTACACAGATCAGGCAGCAGCACAAAGGGATAATCCGGGAGAGTAGTAGTTAAACAAGCCAGCAGGGGTTCGGTACACAGATCGGGCAGCAGCACAAAGGGATAATCCGGGAGAGTAGTAGTTAAACAAGCCAGCAGGGGTTCGGTACACAGATCAGGCAAGTACAGGGTAAACACAGGCTCAGGGAACAGGGAGAGCTGACGACAAACCAGCAACCCGACTGGGCGCTGGAGCCGTCAGATATAGTCCCCCTGCCCGGCGAGCGCGTCAGTGTGACGCGCTACCGGGCACCCGCACGGGCTACGGCGCGCACACGGGGACCGCCGTGCACCCGCGCGCACCGCATCATCAGGCCGCGGACGGGTGTGCGGCGAAGCGCTCGTCCCGTGCGCATGCGCACCGGAGCCCGGCGAGCGGAGACGCTCCCTGGCTCCTGACAGTGCCCCCCTCCTAAGGGCGGACACTGGACGCCAAGGCTGGTCATCAGTTCCGGATGATCTTGATGAAACTTTCAAATTAACTGTGGAGCGTGCAGATTCCTGGCGGGCTCCCAGGAATTATCTTCGGGGGGGTACCCCTTCCATTGAATCAGGTACTGTAGCTGTCTGCCCCTCTTTCTACAACCAAGAATGGATTCCACTTTGAATTCAGTCTCGCCATCGATTCTGACTGGCGGAGGAGGGGGTTCTCCTCTTCCCGGAAAAGGACTGGGCACCACAGGCTTCAATAGTGACACATGAAAAACGGGGTGAATCCGGTATGTCTTGGGAAGTGTCAATTCCACAGCCACAGGGTTGATAATCTTCCTGACTTGAAAAGGCCCTATGAATTTAGGCCCGAGCTTTCGAGATGGCAGCGGTAATCTCAGATTAACGGTGGACAGCCAGACCTCATCTCCTACATCAAATTTTGGGTTTGCCTTTCTGCCCCGGTTGTACTGTCTCTTGTAGTCCTCCTGGGTTTTGCGTAGTGTGTCTTGAATTTTTTGAACGTTAGCTTGTAGTGAATTTATCCTATCCTGGACTGCAGGAACTGCCGTTTCGGGGATGTTGTTAGCGAAGGATGTGGGATGGAACCCACAATTGATCCAGAAAGGGGTCTGGTTGGTGGAGGCATGGATAGAATTATTGTACGCAAATTCAGCGTAGGAGAGAAGGCTCGCCCAATCATCCTGGGATCCCGAGCAGAAGCAGCGGAGGTATTGCTCTAGCGTCTGATTGGTCCTCTCTGTCTGGCCATTGCTCTGGGGATGATAGGCCGAGGAAAGACAAATGTTGATACCCAGGGCCTTGCATAGTTCCCTCCAGAATTTGGACGTGAACTGGACGCCTCTGTCCGACATGATGCTCCTTGGTATCCCATGGAGCCTAACAACCTCCTTAAGAAAGATGTTGGCCGTGTCTACGGCAGAGGGAGTACCCCTCATGGGCAGAAAGTGAGCCATTTTGGGAAGGCGGTCGACAACAACAAGGATGGTGGAGAAACTCTCTGAGCTGGGTAGATCTACGATGAAGTCCATGGAGACATCAGCCCATGGTCGTTCCGGAATAGGCAAAGGTCTGAGCAGACCCCAGGATTTGGTGTTTTGGCCCTCGTTTCTCTGACACAGGGAACAGGAAGCCACATATTCTTTACAATCCCTTCTCCATCCTGGCCACCAAAATGAACGAGAAAGGAGTTCAGCCGTCTTCTTATTCCCAAAATGCCCTGCCATCTTATGATCATGACACATCTGAAGGGTTAAGGGCCGAGTCACTTGTGGTACAAATATTTTTCCCTTAATCCAGAAAAGGTCTTCGTATCTTCTCAGGGAATGCACAGTTGGTTCTGTACAAGCGCCTGATGAAGATTTGATGGAGGATATCAAGTCTGCTTGAGTTAGTCCGAGAAAATTTTGAGGAGAGAGGATCGTGCTGGGTGTTGGTATTTGGGAGTCTGCGGAAAACATCCGTGAAAGGGCATCAGCCTTCCCGTTCTTCGCCCCCGGTCTGTATGCTATATGGAAATTAAAGCGGGAGAAGAAAAGGGCCCAACGGGCTTGGCGGGGTTTTAAGCGTCTTGCTGTTCTGAGGTACTCGAGATTCTTGTGATCCGTAAAGATCATCACCGGATGGACTGCCCCCTCCAGCAGGTACCTCCATTCCTCCAAAGCAAACTTTATAGCCAGCAGCTCTCTGTCACCCACGTCGTAATTGAGTTCCGGTGGGCTGAGTTTCCGAGAAGCGAAAGCTACTGGGTGTAGAATGGCCTTTGGTCCCTGTCTCTGGGAGAGAATTGCTCCGGTTGCGATTTCCGATGCGTCTACCTCCAGTATGAAGGGCTGAGTCGGGTCAGGATGGCAGAGGATTGGAGCGGAACTGAATAGCTCTTTTAACTTAAGGAAAGCCTCTTGAGCCGCTGTGGACCACTGAAAAGATTGATGCTGCCGAGTTAATTGGGTAATAGGTGCCACAATGGCCGAGAATCCTACGATAAATTTCCGATAGAAATTGGCAAATCCTATAAACCTCTGTACTCCTTTTTTATTAGATGGAGCTGGCCATTCCTGAATTGCCTGAATCTTCTGAGGGTCCATGGCAACCCCATTGGTAGAGAGTATGAACCCCAAGAATTGTATGGTGGATCTCTCAAATTCACATTTTTCGGCTTTCAGGTATAGCTTGTGTTGTAGCAGAATAGCAAGAACCGTTTTAACGTGCCTTCTGTGCATCTCTAGCGTAGGGGAGAAAATAAGGATATCGTCCAGATATACCACGAGAAAGTCATCTAGATATTGTCGAAATATATCATTCACTAGATGTTGGAAGGTGGCTGGGGCGTTGCAGAGACCGAATGGCATCACTAAATACTCAAAGTGGCCGAATCTAGATCTAAAGGCCGTCTTCCATTCGTCTCCCGCCCTGATCCTGACGAGATTGTAAGCCCCTCGGAGGTCGAGTTTAGAGAACACCTTGGCCGATCGGAACCTCTGGAACAATTCAGGGATGAGCGGTAACGGGTACCGGTTCTTAATTGTAATGTTGTTTAGTTGTCGATAGTCTACGCAGGGTCTCAGGGTACCATCTTTTTTCCCGACGAAAAAGATACCCGCTCCGGCGGGTGAGGATGAAGGGCGGATGAAACCCTTCTCAAGATTTTCGTCTATGTACTGCTTCAGGACCTCCAACTCGGTTTCAGACAGGGGAAATATCCGGCCAAACGGAATCTCAGATCCAGGAAGAAGGTCAATTGGACAGTCGTAGGCCCTGTGAGGTGGTAGGCGGTCAGCCATTTGTTTGCTAAAAACTTCTTGAAACTCGAGATACTCGGAGGGGACGTGTTGAAGATTGCCTGGTGGTACCGCCATTGTGGCACAGACTTTGGAATCCGGGAGCAGGCAGTGCTGAGAGCAATACTGCGAAGAGAAGGATACCGACTTGGTGCTCCATTTGGTTAGTGGATCGTGAGCTTGTAGCCATGGTAGGCCAAGTATGATGGGAAAGATTGGTGAACGGATTAAGTCAAGCCGTAAGAACTCCCGGTGGCCGGAGTCTGTGACTACTGGAATAGGTTGGGTCTCCTGGGTGATGGGACCAGAGCAGGGAAGGGATCCGTCGGCCAAATGTATTTGCAAATTCTGCTCTTTGGTTTGTAGAGGGATCTTCAATCTGTGTGCCAAGGTGGAATCTATGAAACAGCTGCAGGCCCCGGAATCAACGATGGCCTGCAGGCGAGTCTCCCTTTCCGGAAGCTGTAGAGAAACAAACAACATCACATAAGCCTTGGGAATGTTATTGTTTGGAAAGTT
Organism: Aquarana catesbeiana; assembly: GCF_042186555.1. Lineage (NCBI taxonomy): Eukaryota > Metazoa > Chordata > Amphibia > Anura > Ranidae > Aquarana > Aquarana catesbeiana. Next base: position 261,720,658 of record NC_133331.1, on the reverse strand, counting down.
CAATACGTTTGATTGAGGGAACTTACTAGGCCTGATCGGACAGCTGCGTAGGAAGTGTCCGGTTCCTCCGCAATAGAGGCAAAGGTTAGACTGCCGCCTGCGTTGCTTCTCTTCGGAGGTTAACGGACCTCGGACCAGGCCGAGCTGCATTGGTTCGGCCTCAGGGACCGATGCAGAGGGAACTGAAGATGAATTTGAAGGTACAGTGGAGTGAGGTCTTGGTGACGCCCAGACAGGGCGAGGCAGCTGAAACCGCCCATTTATGGAACTCCACTGTATAGTCCTCAACAGGTCTTCTCCCTTGGGACAGGTGGTGCAAGATAGCTTCGGCTGTGGCCATGCGTTGCGGATCATCGTAGAGCTGGGTCATGCTCTCAAAGAAGGCCTCGATAGTGTTCAGGGCAGGATTGCTCTGTTCCATCAGGCTGTGGGCCCACGCCTGGGGCTCTTCGGATAGCAGGGAAATCACAAACCCCACTTTGACGATTTCTGAGGAGAAGGTTCTCGGCTGTAGAGCGAAGTAGAGGGAACATGCGTTTTTAAAAGCCCTAAACTTCTTGCGGTCTCCCGAGAACCGTTCAGGTGTAGGGACCCTGGGCTGAGGAAGAGCCATGACCACAGTGGGGTTGGCCGGAGCTTGGGGAAGTGGACCCCCACCGCTGGGTGCAGGAGCTGCGGCTGCGGAAGGTAGTAACCCGGTGATCTGCTGCAGACGGTTATCAATTTGTGTATAACCTTCTTGTAACTTCTGTACGGAGTCCACAAGGGTAGATACTTGTTGACACAGGATCTCCAGAGGAGAGCGCGCTCTGTCGGCCTCAGACATCTGGCTGGTTTGTACTGTCACGGACAAATACTCACCGAGGCCGAGATGCCGAGAGCGGCTCGCCCTTACGACCACGCGCACCCAGACCCCCGAGATGGGTACAGGAGGCTGAGGGCACGCGGAGGCACGGGCTTCCGGGAGGATAGTAGGTTCCGGAGCTGGAAGCGGGTGTCCTGGGATCCGTAGGGAGCAGGGCTGAAAACACAAGCAGAGGTTAGGGTACAAGCAGGTGATAATCAGGGTATCACAAGATCCAGCAGTGCAGTGGTTAAGCTGGCCAGGGTTTGGTGCACAGATCAGGCAGCTAGAATCAAGATAGTCCGGCAGAGTGGTAATTAAACAGGCCAGGGGTTTGGTACACAGGTCAAGCAGGTTATTGGTAAGATTGTCCAGCAGAGTAGTGGTTAAACAGGCCAGGGATTTGGTACACAGATCAAGCAGGTTATTGGTAGGATTGTCCAGCAGAGTAGTGGTTAAACAGGCCAGGGGTTTGGTACACAGATCAGACAGCAGCACAACGGGATAATCCGGGAGAGTAGTAGTTAAACAAGCCAGCAGGGGTTCGGTACACAGATCAGGCAGCAGCACAAAGGGATAATCCGGGAGAGTAGTAGTTAAACAAGCCAGCAGGGGTTCGGTACACAGATCGGGCAGCAGCACAAAGGGATAATCCGGGAGAGTAGTAGTTAAACAAGCCAGCAGGGGTTCGGTACACAGATCAGGCAAGTACAGGGTAAACACAGGCTCAGGGAACAGGGAGAGCTGACGACAAACCAGCAACCCGACTGGGCGCTGGAGCCGTCAGATATAGTCCCCCTGCCCGGCGAGCGCGTCAGTGTGACGCGCTACCGGGTACCCGCACGGGCTACGGCGCGCACACGGGGACCGCCGTGCACCCTCGCGTGCCGCACCATCAGGCCGCGGACGGGTGTGCGGCGAAGCGCTCGTCCCGTGCGCATGCGCACCGGAGCCCGGCGAGCGGAGACGCTCCCTGGCTCCTGACAATGAAGCTGTTTAGCTACAAAGATAAGATAGTATTAATGCAAAAATCTAGGGAAAAGGGGGACATTTTCTACAAAGACACTAAAATCTCAATCTACCCAGATTACTCCCCAGATTTGCAAAAGAAAAGAGCAGGACTTGCAGAAATTAAGCGCAGCCTGAGGACTATGAAAATATCATATGCACTGCTTTACCCGGGGCGACTACGCATTGATGCCCCAGGAGGGATACAATTTTTTGATTCGGCTGATAGGGCCACAAAATGGCTGGAGGAAAACAAAAAGAACTTTTAGAGCTGGAGTATTACTAGCTGGTTGATTGTTTCTTTTTTTTGCAGCAGCAGCAGCAGCAGCAGCAGGGACTGGAGGGGGGAGGGGGGGGGCGTTTGGTGCATTGGAGAAAACTCCCAATGAGAGTTTATAAATGGTGGAGGATGATTATTTGGTTAATAGCACAACAGGGGTTCGTGGTTGGGGGGGGGGGGGTAGTTTGGGAGAGTTGGGAAAGCTAAGCAGGGAAAAGCTTTTTTTCTTTAACCTTGCTTGGGGCGAGGGAGGGGGGTATGAGTTGGATGATAGGGTTAGAAGGGTCACAAGAAATGCTCTCAGGGTAGGCCTAGAAAGGCAGGGGGGGAGGTGGATGGGTGGGCACATGGGTGAAGAAGCATGTAAGATTCAAATAATACTAAAGGGTTGCAGTACACTATTACAAAAGCCGCAAAGGGTAAAGATGAAAATATCACACAGGTTTTTGAAACACTTATTCATATTTAAAAATTTTTGTAAACTTAGCAGGATTAAGGGCCAATTAAAATTAAGGGGTTGTTGCGCACTAGTAATAAATGTACATATAGGAAAGGTTAAACCACCACATAGGGCGTTGATACACTGGTTGATACACTGATTCACATTTTTATTAGTAAAGGAAAATCTGGTAGGGATGAGTAACTTTGTATATGAGTTTGTAGATAAACATTTGATATTGGTGGGGTTAACCAAGGGAGTTTTTAGTGTGTACTACTATAAGATGTTTATGTCCCTGATGGTTTTTCTTCTCCTAATTTTTTTTTGTTTTTTTGTTTTTTTTAACTAAGAAGGGTTTTAGTGCTCACTATTATAAGAGGTTTATGTCCCTGTTGTTTTTTTTCCTTTCTTTTTTTTTTCTCTTTCTCTCTCCCTTTGATGTAAATTTATGTATCTGTATGTATTTTGTATTTATTTATATGTATGCTTATAATTTAAAGGAGGGTTAGGATGGTAAGAATAACCTCATGGAACATCCGGGGTATGGGAGATCCCATTAAAAGAGCTACCATACTCTCAGAACTGGAATCACAGGGTACAGACCTGGTGTGCTTACAGGAGACACACCTTACCAATGAGTCTAAATCTTTAATTTGGAATAAAACATTTCAAGTACAATTCCATTCAGTGCACACTTCCTATTCAAGAGGAGTGTGTATAATGGTTAAAAAGGGGATGGTGTTCTCCTGTAAGGATGTTAGGATAGATCCGCTGGGCTGTTATGTTTTTTTATTCTGTACAATGGAGGGTAAATCTTTTATTATAGCTAATGTGTACATTCCCCCTCCCTTCAAGATGGAGATTTTATATCATCTCCTAGAATATGCTGAGGACAAAGGGGATCAGGCCCGGATTTACTCCCTTTGCCGCCCCAAGGCCGGGTCCTTCAATGCCCCCCCCCACACACACACACATACACCCACACCACCATTCTGGTCCTTTATCGATGACTGCTACAATAGATCAATTAAAAACATATCTCCACACACGAGAACACTGAAAATAACTGGCTTTAATTGTACAGACTAAAAATACTCTGTAATGCAGAAAATGCCTTTTAAAGATTATAGTAGTAAGAAACTCCCTACAATTTTTTAGTTCTAACTTTTTTTGGCAAACTCATCGATAATATCTTCGTAGGACAAAGTATTTAAAAGTTCTGACTCAATGGCAAGTAAAGCTAAACTGTTCAGTCTTTCTTGACCCAAAGATGATCGTAACTAGTTCTTTATGCAAATACATTTCATTCATTTTTATGCACCACAGCTCAGTTGCAGTGCATAGAAACAGTATGCATTTTGCACCACACTGCTCAGCATGCAGTGGCGCTGTTGCAGTGTGAACAGGACACATAGAAAACAATTGTTTTCTATTGCCCTTGGAGAGACCTGTGTTTTGCTAGTGCAGAAATCACAGACCCCCTTTTACATCAGTGTCTTCAGTCCCCCCCTTCACATCACATCACAGACCCCCTTTTGCATCAGTGTCCTCAGTCCCCCCTTTACATCACATACCCCCTTTTACATCACAACCCCCTTTTACATCAGTGTCCTTAGCCCCACCCCTTACGTCACATCCCCCCTGCCTCATCACAAACCCCCGTCACAGACCCTCATTACAGACTTCAAAAGGAGTCTAATGGGACCTGGAGGGGGGTCTCTCTAACAGAGGCCCATTCAGTGTCCATTATAGAATCTGTTAGAAAGAGTCCCCACCAGGTCCCATTAGAGACTGAAAAGGAGTATAATGGGACCTGGAGGGGGGCCTCTATCTAACAGAGTGTACAGTGAACACCTTCATTCACTCTGTTCCTCATGGGACACCCTCCTTGTGCCATGACTCTCACCCCTGCCCCAACCTCTCACAAAGTAAAAATAAAATTGGCACTGTGTAGCGCTCCTCTTACCTTAACTATGGGTACTGCAGATGTTGCTGACTCCCGCGTCCTCTGTGGCTGACTCCTGTTGGTGGCTGGCTGGCTCCCGCATCCTCTGTAGCTGGCTGGCTGGCTCCCGTGTCCTCTGTGGCTGGCTGCTGTTGGTGGCTGGCTCCTGTTGGTGGCTGACTCCCGCGTCCTCTGTGGCTGGTTCCAGTGGGTGGCTGGTCAGCACCCTGCTGTGCCTGGCTGGCTCCCTGGTGTGGGTGGGTCACCGTGGGTGGCTCCTGTTGTGGCTGGCTGGTTTTCTGCTGTGGGTCAGTGGGTGGGTGGCTGGCACGGTGCACACTGCTGCGGTAGGCTGGCCTGGATCCCTGCTGTAGGTCAGTGGGTGGCTGGCTGGCTGGCAAGGTGCACTCTGCTGCGGCTGACAGAGGGGGGGGCACTGACAGAGGGGTGAGCTCTGACAGAGAGGGGGGGCACTGACAAAGAGGGGAGGGCACTGACAGAGAGGGGAGGGCACTGACAGAGAGGGGAGGGCACTGACAGAGAGGGGAGGGCACTGACAGAGGGGGGGGCATTGACAGAGAGGGGAGGGCACTGACAGAGAGGGGAGGGCACTGACAGTGAGGGGGGGCACTGACAGAGAGGGGAGGGCACAAACAGAGAGGGGGGCACTGACAGAGAGGGGGGCACTGACAGAGAGGGGGGCACTGACAGAGAGGGGGGGCACTGACAGAGAGGGGGGCACTGACAGAGAGGGGGGGCACTGACAGAGAGGGGGGCACTGACAGAGAGGGGGGGCACTGACAGAGAGGGGGGCACTGACAGAGAGGGGGGCACTGACAGAGAGGGTGGGGCACTGACCGAGAGGGGGGGCACTGACAGAGAGGGGGGCACTGACAGAGAGGGTGGGGCACTGACCGAGAGGGGGTGGGCACTGACAGAGAGGGGGGCACTGACAGAGAGGGAAGGGCACTGACAGAGGGGGGGGCACTGACAGAGAGAGGGGGCATTGACAGAGGGGGGCACTGACAGAGAGGGGGGCACTGACAGGGGGGGCACTGACAGAGAGGGGGGCACTGACAGAGAGGGGGGGCACTGACAGAGAGGGGGGCACTGACAGGGAAGGGCACTGACAGAGAGGGGGGGCACTGACCGAGAGGGGGTGGGCATTGACAGAGGGGAGGGCACTGACAGAGAGGAGAGGGCACTGACAGAGAGGGGAGGGCACTGACAGAGGGGGGCACTGAAAGAGGGGGGGGCACTGACAGAGAGGGGGTGGGCACTGACAGAGAGGGGGGCACTGAGAGAGAGGGGGGCACTGACAGAGAGAGGGGGGCATTGACAGAGGGGGGCACTGACAGAGGGGGGGACTGACAGAGAGCGTGGGCACTGACAGAGAGGGGGGGCACTGAAAGAGAGGGGGGCACTGACAGGGAAGGGCACTGACAGAGAGGGGGGGCACTGACAGAGAGGGGGGCACTGACAGAGAGGGGAGGGCACTGACAGAGAGGGGGGCACTGACAGAGAGGGGGGCACTGACAGAGAGGGGGGGCACTGACAGAGAGGGGGCACTGACAGAGAGGGGGGGGCACTGACAGAGAGGGGGGAATTGACAGAGAGGGGGGGCACTGACAGAGAGGGGGGCACTGACAGAGAGGGGGGGCACTGACAGAGAGGGGGGCACTGACAGAGAGGGTGGGGCACTGACCGAGAGGGGGTGGGCACTGACAGAGAGGGGGGCACTGACAGAGAGGGGGGGCACTGACAGAGAGGGGGGCACTGACAGAGAGGGGGGGCACTGACAGAGAGGGGGGCACTGACAGAGAGGGTGGGGCACTGACCGAGAGGGGGTGGGCACTGACAGAGAGGGGGGCACTGACAGAGAGGGGAGGGCACTGACAGAGAGGGGAGGGCACTGACAGAGGGGGGGCACTGACAGAGAGAGGGGGGCACTGACAGAGAGGGGGGCACTGAACAGGGGGGGGCACTGACAGAGAGGGGGGCACTGACAGAGAGGGGGGGCACTGACAGAGAGGGGGGGCACTGACAGAGAGGGGGGCACTGACAGAGAGGGTGGGGCACTGACCGAGAGGGGGTGGGCACTGACAGAGAGGGGGGCACTGACAGAGAGGGGAGGGCACTGACAGAGGGGGGGGCACTGACAGAGAGAGGGGGCATTGACAGAGGGGGGCACTGACAGAGAGGGGGGCACTGACAGGGGGGGCACTGACAGAGAGGGGGGGCACGACCGAGAGGGGGTGGGCATTGACAGAGGGGAGGGCACTGACAGAGAGGAGAGGGCACTGACAGAGAGGGGAGGGCACTGACAGAGGGGGGGCACTGAAAGAGGGGGGGCACTGACAGAGAGGGGGTGGGCACTGACAGAGAGGGGGGCACTGAGAGAGAGGGGGGGCACTGACAGAGAGAGGGGGGCATTGACAGAGGGGGGCACTGACAGAGGGGGGGACTGACAGAGAGCGTGGGCACTGACAGAGAGGGGGGCACTGACAGAGAGGGGGGGCACTGAAAGAGAGGGGGGCACTGACAGGGAAGGGCACTGACAGAGAGGGGGGGCACTGACCGAGAGGGGGTGGGCACTGACAGAGAGGGGAGGGCACTGACAGAGAGAGGGGGGCATTGACAGGGGGGGGCACTGACAGAGAGGGGAGGGCACTGACAGAGGGGGGGGCACTGACAGAGAGGGGGGACACTGACAGAGAGGGGGGGCACTGACAGAGGGGGGGCACTGACAGAGAGAGGGGGGCATTGACAGAGGGGGGGCACTGACAGAGGGGGGGCACTGACAGAGAGGGGGGACACTGACAGAGAGGGGGGACACTGACAGAGAGGGGGGGCACTGACAGAGAGGGGAGGGCACTGACAGAGAGGGGGGGGCACTGACAGAGGGGGGGGCTTTGACACTGACAGAGAGGGGAGGGCACTGACAGAGAGGGGGGCACTGACAGGGAAGGGCACTGACAGAGAGGGGGTGGGCACTGAGAGGTGGGGGGCACTGACAGAGAGGGGGTGGGCACTGACAGAGAGGGGGTGGGCACTGAGAGGGGGGGCACTGAGAGGGGGGGCACTGACAGAGAGGGGGTGGGCACTGAGAGGGGGGGCACTGACAGAGAGGGGGTGGGCACTGAGAGGGGGGGCACTGACAGAGAGGGGGTAGGCACTGACAGAGAGGGGGTGGGCACTGAGAGGGGGGGTACTGACAGAGAGGGGGTGGGCACTGAGAGGGGGGGCACTGACAGAGAGGAGGGGCTGACAGAAGGGTGGGCTGATAGAGGGGGGTTGACAGAGGGGGGGCACTGACAGAGAGGGACGGGCTGACCGAGAGGGGCGGGGCATAGAGAGAGGGACGGGCTGACCGAGAGGGGCGGGGCATAGAGAGAGGGATGGGCTGAACGAGAGGGACGGGGCATAGAGAGAGGGACGGGCTGACCGAGAGGGGCGGGGCATAGAGAGAGGGACGAGCTGATAGAGAGAGGGTACACTGACTGTCTGTGAGGGGGTAGATGAGAGACCTCAGAAGACATACAGTCAGCACGCCAGGCAGAGAGGCGGGATTCCCGCAGCAGATCACCCACAGAGCACCAGCTCCCCTGGGCCAATCAAAGGTGCCCATGACGGCCGCCCGCACATGACCCTGTTCGGCCAATCACAGGGTGCTCGTCTGGACTACAGCTCCCAGAATGCCACAGCGTAGTGGCTTTCTGATAACACACCCCGCTGCGGCCGTGCTCCATACTCCAAAAAAAAAAAAATAGCCTGTGGGCGGCCGCGGCGCCGCCCCTGTACCACTGCCGCCCCGAGGCCTGGCCTCGGTGGCCTTGTGGGAAATCCGGCCCTGAAGGGGATACCCCACTTATAGTGGTGGGCGATTTTAATATGACCCTTAATGGCAAAATTGACAGGCTCCCTCCAAGGGCTAGGGAGGATAGGGCAACTGAGGGATGGTTCACTCAGCTGCTTGAAGAGATAGGGTGGTGCGACCTCTGGAGAATCCGTAACCCAGAGGAGCGGCAGTACTCTTGCTTCTCGGAGTCGCATCGCACTCTCTCTCTCGTATAGATATGGCAGTAGGAAATAGGGGGTGTTTCCCCTTCTAGGAAAAATAGAATATAGGCCGAGAGGGGTATCGGACCATTCTCCTTTGACGCTGACATTAAACATCCGTAACAGACGTAATGAGAGAGTATGGGCATTAAATTCTATTTGGCTGGAGATTATAGGAAAAAAAGAAGAATTAGCGGAAAAAATAAAAGAGTTTGGGGTAATTAATTCAGGGACGGCGTCACAGGGGATGGTCTGGGACTCTCTAAAAGCATTCCTGAGGGGTATCCTCTTACAGCAAATATCACGGGTTAAGAGACAATCAAGAGAAAAGGGGGATCAGATTAGGAAAGAGTTACTAGAGCTAGAAAAACAATACGTGGTGGACCCAAACCCAGGGAATCAGGAGCTTTGGGTAAAAAAGCAGCAGGAGTATAAGATGGATATACTTAAAAATGCTGAAAATAAGAGACTATTCCAGAGGCAGAGACACTTTGGGGAGGGGGAAAAAGTGGGCCGTATGTTGGCATTAATAGCTGATACCAACTCGCCCTCTTCAACGATCGCAGCGATTCGGACCTCTAGTGGGGTAACTTCGACAGACCCCTCTATAGTTAAAAAGGTATTCTTTGAATACTATAGTAACTTATATAAATCGCAACATCAACTAGAAATAGGAGAGATAGAGAACTTCTTAGAGGGGATCAGCCTACCACACCTCTCTGAAAATAAAAGGAATAGCTTGGATTCCCCCATAACCCTTGAGGAAGTACAGCAAGCGGTATCAGATATGCCTAGTCAGAAAGCCCCAGGTCCTGATGGCTTGCCCGTGGAAATTTATAAGCACTTTGGGGAGGCTTTACTCCCAGAACTTTTGAAGACATTGAACTGGGCGATCACTGATGGCAGCCTGTCCTCTTCAATGACTGAAACCAACATAATCCTGATAAGGAAAGAAGGGAAGGACCACCTCGAAGCAGCATCATACAGACCCATCTCGTTACTATGTGCCGATATAAACATTTTGGCAAAGGTAATGGCCACTAGGCTAAAGAAATATATATCTGAGCTAGTGCACCCGGACCATTCATTGTTTATTCCAAATAGATCCACTAGTATTAACATCAGCAGGGCATACCTGAACCTCCAGTCACCAGCAGGGACTAGGAGCTCCAGAGCGGTCCTCGTTTGGATATTGCCAAGGCGTTTGATAGCCTGGAGTGGGAATATCTCTGGTGGGTACTGGAGAAGTTTGGGTTTGGCCCTAAATTTATTAGATGGGTTCAGACCCTGTACTTCCATCCAAAAGCCAGACTAAAGATTAATAGTGAATATACGGAGTGGCTATCCCTTGAGAGAGGGACGAGGCAGGGGTGTCCACTTTCACTCCTGTTATTCGCTCTAGCAATGGAGCCACTGGCTCAGGCAATTAGACACTCGCCTGGAATACAAGGCTTTGGAGAGAGGATTAGACTGGAAAAAGTGGCACTTTATGCTGATGATGTGCTGATTTTTCTCGGGGATATGGGACCATCCCTTGAAAAGGCAATACAACTAGTGGAAAGATTTGGGAGGTCATCGGGCCTGGTGGTTAATTGGGAAAAATCAACATTGCTTCCACTAGACTCAACATGTAATAGTCAAAGGGGAGGTATGCCGAGACTGAGGGTAGTGGAGAAGATGCGCTATCTGGGTATAACTATTTCAACTGACCCGGCACAATATATAGGGGACAATATAGTCCCTCTATTGGAAAAATTTAGAAGGAAAAGCGCTATCTGGTGCCGACTCCCATTATCCCTGGCAGGTAGAGTTAATTTGATCAAGATGGTCTGGATGCCACAATTACTATATGTACTCCACAACTCCCCAGTCTGCATTGGGAAAAGCTGGTTTTTAAAAATAAACACCCTATTTAGAGAACTAATATGGAAGAAAGGGCAGGCAAGGATCAAATTACAAACGCTTCAGCGCCCTGTTGGGGAGGGGGGCCTGGCAGTACCACATCCCTATAGTTACTTCTTGGCGGCACAATTACAACACCTAGGAGGCTGTGAATATCAGGGCCTACCGAATTCTAATGTGAAATTTATGATCCATGATTCTTCACATGGGTCCTTGGCAGAGGCACTAGAGGCTGGGTCACTTCAGGAGGGACCTCCAACATGTAAATTGATCAGTAAAGTTTGGCAAGCTACTAAGAGGGTTATGGGGTACGGAGGCTATACTGAATTCTCGCCCATATAGAATAACAGGGGACTGAGGGAGCTGCTAACGTTGGATAAAAACTGGATATGGGTCCGCCACGGAATATGTAGATTGGCACAGCTATACGAGGGCAAAAACTTGAAACCCTTCATGGAACTAAGGCGTGAATATGGGATCCCAAACAACACTTTTTACACTTATTTGCAGATCAGGCATGCACTTAACAGCCAATTCAGTAACTGCCCATTAGAATGGTGCAATATACCTCTCCTAAATAAAATTATTAGAGCAAACACTACTAAGGGTCTGATCACAATAATAAGTGGACACATTTCTGGAAGACTGCTTGATCTGCAAATGACTCTGGATATCAGGGAGAAGTGGGCAGGGGAGGTGGGGGAGATTATGGATAGCCAGTGGAAGGGAATTTTGAAGGCTAGCCCATTAGTGTCGCTCTCCCCATCGCAACAGGCGTCGCACCTTTTTCTTATACATATGGTTTACTATACCCCTAAGAGATTGTATAGGTTTGGTCGCAGACTGGATGACAAATGCACTAGATGCTTGGATACTGGCGACCTAATTCATATGGTATGGAGATGCCCAATGCTGGCGAGATATTGGTCGGGGATAATTAGGACCATAGAAATCAGGTTTAAAACCAAGCTGAAGCAGGAGGCCAGGGAATGTATCCTTGGCCTGCTAGGGGAAAGGGGGGAGAGCAATAACAAGAAAATCGCTATAGGAAGGTGCCTTTATCAAGCTAGGAAATTAATTGCACAGTCCTGGCTATCCACTACGTCCCCAACTATAGAAGACTGGCTTAGGACAGTGGACAAGCTAGTCTGGACTGAAAAAACAGTCTACACTAGGAGAAATAGCTATGAAAAATTCATAAAAATTTGGGGCCCTTGGCTACAGTGGTCGGGCACGGCCCCTTGACCTGGATTCAACTCTGAAAAAAGCCTAAGGTTTTGGAACCATTCGCTAGTATAGAAGATAGGTAAATGAGAATAAGCGCAACGAGGCAGGATAGCTGATGTGGTATCAGTATAAAATGTGGTCTAGGCAACCTTTTTATATAGCTTAATAATAGGGGAGGACGGGAGGGAACGGGTTGGGATGAGGGAGGGGGGAGGAGGTATAGATGGATCAGAATGCAATATATTTTTGTATAATTTGTGATGATTTGTTGACCCCCATTAGTCAATGGGGAAATTTTACAAGTTTTCTACTTTTTTTTTGTAACAAGAAAAATCTAATAAAGAATATTGAATTAATCAAAAAAAAAAGGAGGAAAAGGAAAAAAGGAAAAAAGAAAAAAAAAAAAAAAAAAAAAGCGCCGCTGCAGCAGTGTTTTGCAGGCGGATTCAACCACTTTTGGGCTGCTAGCGGGGGTTAAAACCGCCCCGCTAGCGACTGAATAGTTTAATTATGCTTTAGCAATAATACCTGGAAGCTGGTTTCTCTGCAGAATTGTGACTAATTTTGCTCTCACTAGCTTTAGTAAAGAAACCCCATAGTGAGTGAAGTTTGTATATTACAAACTAGGAATGCATTTAGGGCGGTGAAAGTAAGCAGCTTACAGGACTAATGCCGCGTACACGCGGTCAGACTTTTCGGCTACAAAAGTCCGACAGCCTGTCCGACAGACTTATGACGGGCTTTTGGTGGACTTGCGGCAGACTTTCTAACGAACGGACTTGCCTACATACGATCACACAAAAGTCCGACGGATTCCTACGTGATGACGTACACCGGACTAAAATAAGGAAGTTGATAGCCAGTAGCCAATAGCTGCCCTAGCGTGGGTTTTTGTCCGTCGGACTAGCACACAGACGAGCGGATTTCTGGGTCCGGCGGAGTTACGATGTAAAGATTTGAAGCATGTTTCAAATCTAAAGTCCGTCAGATTTGCGGCTGGAAAAGTCCGCTGAAAGTCCGGGGAAGCCCACACACAATCGGATTGTCAGCCGGCTTTAGTCCGTCGGCGTCCGTCGGACTTTTGTAGACGAAAAGTCCGACCGTGTGTACACGGCATAAGTGACAGCAGTAGGAGGTCCCAATACCTGCCGACTCATCCTATGTAAATAGACCTTTAAATGAGGGATAGTGTTTATCTTTTGCAGCCAACTGGGTTACTTGCCAGCCAGCAGTGACAAATAACACTTACATGATGGCAGGCCACTGCACATTAGAGCTCCACTTGCCTGATCTAGAGAACAATGCAAGAGGACTTGATCCCTCAATGACCACCTGGGATGTTCTCATGGTAGTTCCTCAGTCTTTTGAGACCTATTCAACTCCAATAATTGAAGCCTCAGATGCAACTTTTTAAGCAAGGCTTTACAGGAGGTGTATGGTGCATTTAAGTGATGGAGAAGCATCAAACCACCAATTTACAGAAAGTTTTACGAATGCTGCTGACTCATTTGACTAACAAAGGGAAGAGCCTGTACAAGAGGGAAGCAGAGGAAGGTGGCAATGTGGGATAGCTCGCAATGTAAGCATTAGCTACATTAACAACAGGCCAATAAGTAAAAAAGTATAGCACTGGGCTGGGCTCTTTTTACTTTTGCCCAGAAGTAATCATTTTATGCAGCCAATAGAAATTTTTCAGGCGGATTCTTTGTGCTTGCACAATCAACTTCCCTTACACTTTTATGATACTTTCCTTTTTATCTCATATACACATACATAGAATATATTGGCAGTGGCACCTAAAAAGAAGGTTTATAGCAAATTAAAATTCCTTGGCGAGGGAAGGACAGGAATAAAATTGCTTTGTTAAGAAACGTTTCCTTAACTGTAAGTTTTAAATGTTACTGTAAGTTGTTCACTGTAAGTTATGTTTACATATACCTTACACAGATGTGTGTAAAATACATTATATGGCACGTGGCAAGTACCCAAAAAAAACTTTGTCTAGTTAAAGGTTTACTTGAATACATTTTGAAGAAGACTTAAAAAAATTCATGACTGCCGAGAAGTATACAGTATGTATTCAGCAACCTGTGGCTAAGATAGCCTTACCCAATAACACAGAAATTTTTTAAATTGGAATAGTAGTGTAGTTCCTCATAGGATTATTTCATATTACAAACAGAAATCTGTACCAGTCACATACTGTCACATACTGTATACAGTATGTAAAGGTATTTATAAACAAAACAAGACTTTACAATCACTTTAGGGGGATGTTTTAAGTCTCCCATAGGGATTTAGAGAGAGCAGGCAATACAGGTACTTTGTGAGTGGTGGATTTCCCTGATTCAGAGAGAGCACATTGATGTGCATGGCATGGTACAGCACATTGTAACTGGAGATAGAAGACACCATTTTACAGTCTCTTCTAATGTAGTCGATGGATGAAGAGTTGTCACGGTCAGGGGTCAGGCTTGGAGACCATTAGCTATTGCAGTAGAGAGGCTCCCACCAACAAGCAGGTTGAGTACACAAGCAGGTCACCCTGGCGGATGATGCGGGCTTTCTCGTGTTGCAGAGTCTAAGCACTAACCGGTATTCACCAGAGCTCCTGATGGTGGAGATAAGTTTTGCTGTGTGTTAATACCAGGTCACAATCCTTAGGATCGCCCCACCAAGAGGGGACCAAGTCAGGGTCCAGTAGCAGATATAGCAGGTAGGGATCAAGCAGAAGCATAGCCAGTAAGGAAGCCATAGGTTGGTAGCAGGTGGTTGCAAGTTGAGATCATGTGGAAGCGTAGTTGAGGACCATGCCAAAGGTTGATAACAAATGGTAGTGAAGCTAAGGACAACTGCAGGTATGCAAAAGAGTAAGATATAAGATGGAGACAGCACAATAATCTGGCAAACAGGAAGTGCAGAGACATGGCTTAAATTAGGAAGTTCATGGGATGAACAAAGAGTTCAAGGTTCACTAGAAGCAAGGTACAAGGCAAACTTGTCCTAATAGATCAGACAAGAGCTATCCGGCATTTCAGGTGGCACAGTGAGAAGAGCCACAGCCAGGCACTAGAGAGGTTGCAGGTTCACATTCGGGCCTCGACAAGAGTCGTCATAAAGATTCAGGGTTCCCCTAACACAGATGAGAATGGAATCATTACCTGTACACCCCCTTGGGAGTTAGCAGATGTACCTCATCTTTGAAGCTGAGAAAAGGACACAAGAGCTACTATTTTTCCATTTGGAGTAGGCACCCGGTGGTAAAATAACCCTGTTGAAACATTGAAAATGATTAAAGGCAACCACTTGAACGTACAAACCAAAAGACTGTAGTTGATTGTGCACAAAATGATGTGCAAAGTAAAGTTCAATCACTCTTTAGCCCAAGTTCTTACGGTGCATAAGGAATGTGAATATTTAAAAAACCAGGGGACAGACCACATCTGGTGATCTACATAGAGAGGTGCTGACTGGGAGGCACCTATAGGAAAAATCCCTCTCTGCTGTAAATATAGTTGCCACAAGAGAAGACTTTCCTGCTACCGTATGGCCACCCCTGCATCCACAAGTAAAATATACTGTATATTGTAATATATCCAGCTGTCTGGAATCTGCCAGGTCAATACCTTCAACTGTCAGCATTACATCAAGTAGCTAGCTGACCCTATACTCACACATGACCACCCAATCAGGCCACAATTAGGATTAAAGAACATTACTGTAAATCCACAGAAGCCAAGGCTTCTTTTCATTAAGATTCAAGGGACGGTCTCTGCTGGGGTGTGCCACATGCCATCCAGAGCTACCAGTCCCATTCTGGTGAGGTCCAGTAGGGTAAAAATAGTACTGTCTATTGGTTCAAAATCAAATTCAGTAAAAGCCTTGTGATGCTTTAACTAATCAATGGGATGGACCCTCATTTACAGAACTCCCATTAGATGGCAAAATGGCAAGTGATAGCAGCATTACCAGTGCTGCTATTGTTAAAACCCAATTTGGCCAATTTGGGTAGGTATCAAAAGAGAAAAAGACACTGTTAAGATATTTTTGGTATCTGTGCCCCTGTTGGAGAGTAGTGTTGGGCGAACGGTTCGTCCTGAGCGTAAATTCAAGCTGAACATTGGCTGTTCGCCCATTAGGAAGCCCCGATTGGCTGAAGCAATGAAGGATTTGCCAAATCAGGGCACAGAAAACTGTCAGAGCCATGACTGGAGAAAGTAATGATGACTGTGCCCAATCATGGCTTATTGCTCATAGACCCACCCCCCACTATAAAAGGATCCTTCCCAGAGCTTACATTTGCAGTGTGATATTGGAGTGGAGATAGAACAGGGCTCTGTTCATTGCTACCAGGCTCGTCGTGACAAGACAGGCAAAACAAGCAATTGCTTGGGGCCCAGAGCTGGCCTGAGTTCCCAGACGCGCCGCCGGCCGCCGCTTCCTATAAGCTGCAGCCTGTAGCGTGGCCGAGCTCCTCTTCCTTCCTCCTGCAGTCCGTGCGGTACAAGACTCAGGAATTCAGTTTCCTGTTCCCGGCCGGACTGACAGGAAGTGCACACACTGAGTGCTCACGTTCTTTCAGTCCAGCTGGCCTGGGGGGGAGGCAGTCATCAAGACCCATTTAGTAATAAAAATATGGTAGCTTGCTGACCATAATAAAAACAATTACCATAGCTTTCTTTCCATTTTCTTCTTTCTTTACCATCCCATTTCCTGTAGGCTTTGCGTGCATGCATGCGGGGGGGGGGTTGTTGGGGCGGCCTCCATGTCCATTTTGCTTGGGGCCCCCAAATTCCTTCAAATGGCCCTGATTGCTACTAGCAAGTGATTCTTGTGATTATGAGTCTATTGTGAGTGTAGAGTGTTATGCCGCGTACACGCGGTCGGACTTTCCAGCATACTTGGTCCGGCGGACCAGAGTCTGCCAGACAATTAGACCGTGTGTAGGCTCCGGCTGACTTTTCCGGTGGACTTTTTCCCAAAAGCCCGCCGGACCTAGATTTGAAACATGTTTTAAATCTTTCCGTCGGACTCAGTTTCGGGTGGACTTGTCTGCTCGTCTGTGTGCTGGTCCGACGGAAAGCCCGCTCGTCTGTATGCTGGTCCAACGGACCAGATACGACGCGAGGGCAGGGCATTGCATCTCGTGCTCGCTGCAATAGGAAAAACAAATTTTCCTAATGCGGCGAGCGCGGTGCATACCAGGCCCTTAGGTCTGGTATGGATTATAAAGGGAAACCCCTATGCCGAAAAACCGGCGTGGGGTCCCCCCTAAAATCCATACCAGACCCCGATCCGAGCACGCAGCCCGGCCGGTCAGGAAAGGGGGTGGGGACGAGCGAGCGCCCCCCCTCTTGAACCGTACCAGGCCGCATGCCCTCAACATGGGGTGTCGGTGCTTTAGGGGAGGGGGGCGCCCTGCGGGCCCCCCCACCCCAAAGCACCTTGTCCCCATGTTGATGAGGACAAGGGCCTCTTCCCGACAACCCTGGCCGTTGGTTGTCGGGGTCTGCGGGCGGGGGGCTTATCGGAATCCGGGAGCCCCCTATAAGAGGGCCCCCAGATCCCGGCCCCCCCACCCTATGTGAATGAGTATGGGGTACATGGTACCCCTACCCATTCACCTAGGGAAAAAGTGTCAATAATAAAACACACTACACAGGTTTTTAAAATCATTTATTAAACAGCTCTGGGGGATCTTCTTCCGGCTTCGGGGGTCCCTCCGGTTCCTCTTCTCCCGGCGTCCGGTTGGTTCTTCTCCGCTCTCTCCGGCCTCTTCTCCCGGTGTTCCAGTTCTTCGGCCGGCCCCTCCGCTGTCTTCAGGTAGCTCTCTTGCCAGCGGAGGTCCGGACTTCTGGGTTTCTTGTCTTCTCTTCTCCAGATGTTGACATGACGCTCTCTCCGGCTGGCCTGTCCCTGAGGGCTCCGTTGTGACTTATATAGGCGGAGACCCCACCCCCATATGATGTCACAGTCCCTGGGCATGCTGGGACTGTGACGTTTTAGGGGGCGTGGTCACTGGGTGATGTTGACCACGCCCCCTAAAACATCACAGTCCCAGCATGCCCAGAGACTGTGACATCATATGGGGGCGGGGTCTCTGCCTATATAAGTCACAACGGAGCCCTCAGGGAGCAGTCCAGCCGGAGA
Organism: Aquarana catesbeiana; assembly: GCF_042186555.1. NCBI lineage: Eukaryota > Metazoa > Chordata > Amphibia > Anura > Ranidae > Aquarana > Aquarana catesbeiana. Next base: position 261,702,804 of record NC_133331.1, on the reverse strand, counting down.
GAGAGTCGTGTCAATATCTGGAGAAGAGAAGAGAAGACAAGAAGGCCAGAAGTCCGGACCTCCGCTGGCAAGAGAGCTACCTGAAGCCAGCGGAGGGGCTGGCCGAAGAACTGGAACACCTGGAGAAGAGGCCGGAGAAGAACCAACCGGACGCCGGGAGAAGAGGAACCGGAGGTACCCCCGAAGCCGGAAGAAGACCCCCGAAGCCGGAGGAAGATCCCCCCGAGCTGTTTAATAAATTATTTTAAAAACCTGTGTAGTGTGTTTTATTATTGACACTTTTTCCCTAGGTGAATGGGTAGGGGTACCATGTACCCCATACTCATTTACATAGGGTGGGGGGGCCGGGATCTGGGGGCCCTCTTATAGGGGGCTCCCGGATTCCGATAAGCCCCCCGCCCGCAGACCCCGACAACCAACGGCCAGGGTTGTTGGGAAGAGGCCCTTGTCCTCATCAACATGGGGACAAGGTGCTTTGTGGTGGGGGGGCCCGCAGGGTGCCCCCTCCCCCAAAGCACCGACACCCCATGTTGAGGGCATGCGGCCTGGTACAGTTCAGGAGGGGGGATGCTCACTCGTCCCCACCCCCTTTCCTGACCGGCCGGGCTGCGTGCTCGGATCGGGGTCTGGTATGGATTTTAGGGGGGACCCCACGCCGATTTTTCGGCGTAGGGGCTTTCCTTTAAAATCCATACCAGACCTAAGGGCCTGGTATGCACCGCGACGGGGCTCGCTAGGTGTCAATCTCGCCGATAAAAGCGGCAAGATTGACTTCCTTTTCTAGTCCCGTCGCACCTTGAGTCACATTCAAAATGAACGGTCCGCGTGTGGGCAAGTCCGTTCATTCTGAAAGTCCACCGTAACTCCGGCGAAAGCCCGTCTGAAAGACGGGCGGACTTAGCTCGCCGAAAAGGCCGGTCGTGTGTGGGCAAGTCCGTCCGTTTTAAAGTCCGGCGCACCAGGCGGACAAAGTCCGGCAAAAAGTGTGCCGGACTAAGTATGCCAGAAAGTCTGATCGTGTGTACGCGGCATAAGTGTAGTGTGAGTATAGTGATAGTGCAATCATTCATTTTTACTTTAGTGTCAGTTTAGTGTGAATATAGTGATAGTGCAGTGTGAGTGTAGTGGGACCATTCATTTTAACTTTAACGTCAGTTTAGTGTTCCAGGGCAGGTTTACTGCAGTACATTGAGGTGCGTTAGTGCACATATACTGCAGAATATTGTTATTTTGTATGGAGATCTGCTTTAAAGGCAGTGGTCCCTTTTTGTTGCTAACCCATCTATAGCAAGGCCGTTTTGTTTTTTCTTTTTGTAACAAGGCTTTCATGTGAAAAAAAGTTTGGGATGATTGAAGTGCATCTTTGCTGTAAAAAAAAAAAAAAGTGTGCAGCAAAACCCCCTTACACTATCATATACTGGAAAAGGAACTTGAAAAGGCAGATGGGGATGGGTGCTGGTTTTGGAGGTAGAAGGAGATGGCTGATTCCACATGCAAACCTATATATTTGTTTTGGGTCAGTGACTCAGAAAGTACTGTATTGAGGACACAAAGTTATCATAAAAGCCAGACAAACATTGAGCAAAAAAAAAAATAGGGTTAAAAGTTAGGACAGTTTGGTGTGGCCTTACCTTATGGGTAGTGGTCTGTAGCTGGGAGGGGTCCCAGGAAGTTTAGGGGGACTGGTGAACTGCAAGGGTCCAGTCAGGTGCAGCGCAGAAGAGAGGAAACTTCGAAGCACCCTTCCTGCTCCTCGTTTCCCCCTCTGGACATCCCTAGGTGGTGGCATGGCAGACTAGGACCAGCTTCTGTCTCAGCTGTCGGCTGCAATGGCCTCTCAGGAACTGCTTGGCTGCAGGCTCAGGTAGCTGGACTCATGGGGAGCAGGACACTGGCTTGCCTAAAGGGGGGGCATGAGCTCCCACGTGCTCGGAGGTCGCGGCCTTCGAAGCGCTTCAGTCCAGACTCCTCGCTCAGTGTCAACTAGGGAGACCCGACAGGGGACCCTTCAGGCCCCTCCGCCCAGCGTGATCTGGCTTCGGCAGGAGATGATCCTGGGAAGATTCCTCGCCGCAGGTGTCGGGAGCACACAGCCGCTGCCTCTGCTGATGTCCCTGGCAGGCAGGTGGCTCGGCGTTGGAGAGCCATGGGTGTGGATGCCAGCCAGTTTCTGGAGGCAGCTGGCAGTCCCGTTGTATCCAGGGTTCGGAGCATAGGAGGCGCTGGCACTGTGAGGCCATGCAATGGAGACCGCGTGGTGGGTGCCCGAGCCAAGGGGCGCGTCAGAAGTAAATCCAGGACATTGATTGGCTGGTCTGGTGTTTGTGTCGGGTGAAGCAGGAGGGATCGGCAACACAGACCCTCAGCAACCAGATCTTGATGCGATTGAGTCTCCTTAAAGTGGTGGTTTTCCTTTCCTATCTCCTGGTCCTCCTGGATGGATAGAGGCCCCGGCAGGGTTTTTTAAGCCACAAACGAGATGGACCCTCTGTAATAGGGGGTCAATTGGAGTTGGTAAGCAAGCACTTTATAAGGTGGAGGCTCATACTCGATATGTACACCATCCATCACCAGAAATGTGTAATCTTGTTTGAAGAATTTCATTCACTATGTTGGACTATATCTTTTGTGTCATTTTTTTTAGTGCAACTTTTTAAATGTATATTGGTTACCGATATACTGCAGAGGGAGGTTGCATTGGGCCAGATAGGTGGCCCCTGCTATGGTTCCGCTGCAGGATTTAGTTGTCTGGTCTCTACGCTGGCAGTGGTCTCCAAGAGGGAGCCACACAAGTTTCAGTTAACCCACTACCTTTACTTTCCAAAGGGTGGTTCGGTCAATTATCACCCCAGAGGCATGTGCAGTGACCTACACCTCCTTTGATGTGGCGGTATCCTGGGTTGGGTACGCTGTTATGGGTACGGTGCGCTCATGGCTAAAGCAGATATTGAATCTGCTTTTTGCCTGCAGCCGGTCCACCCGGACAGCTTTTGTTTGCTTGGCTGCGTTTGGCAGGGGACATACTATGTTGTCCTGACTAGGGATGAGCCGAACACCCCCCTGTTCGGTTCGCACCAGAACATGCGAACAGGAAAAAAGTTCGTTCGAACATGCGAACACCGTTAAAGTCTATGGGACACGAACATGAATAATCAAAAGTGCTAATTTTAAAGGCTTATATGAAAGTTATTGTCATAAAAAGTGTTTGAGGACCTGGGTCCTGCCCCAGGGGACATGGATCAATGCAAAAAAAAGTTTTAAAAACGGCCGTTTTTTCAGGAGCAGTGATTTTAATAATGCTTAAAGTCAAACAATAAAAGTGTAATATTCCTTTAAATTTCGTACCTGGGGGGTGTCTATAGTATGCCTGTAAAGGGGCGCATGTTTCCTGTGTTTAGAACAGTCTGACAGCAAAATGACATTTTGAAGGAAAAAACTCATTTAAAACTACTCGCGGCTATTGCATTGCCGACAATACACATAGAAGTTCATTGATAAAAACGACATGGGAATTCCCCAAAGGGGAACCCCGAACCAAAATTAAAAAAAAAAATGACGTGGGAGTCCTCCTAAATTCCATACCAGGCCCTTCAGGTCTGGTATGGATATTAAGGGGAACCCCGGCCAAAATTAAAAAAAAAAAATGACGTGGGGTTCCCCCTAAATTCCATACCAGACCCTTCAGGTCTGGTATGGATTTTAAGGGGAACCCCGCGCCAAAAAAAAAAAAAAAAAACGGCGTGGGGTCCCCCCAAAAATCCATACCAGACCCTTATCCGAGCACGCAACCTGGCAGGCCGCAGGAAAAGAGGGGGGGACGAGAGTGCGGCCCCCCCTCCCTCCTGAACCGTACCAGGCCACATGCCCTCAACATTGGGAGGGTGCTTTGGGGTAGCCCCCCAAAACACCTTGTCCCCATGTTGATGAGGACAAGGGCCTCATCCCCACAACCCTGGCCGGTGGTTGTGGGGGTCTGCGGGCGGGGGGCTTATCGGAATCTGGAAGCCCCCTTTAACAAGGTGACCCCCAGATCCCGGCCCCCCCCCTGTGTGAAATGGTAAGGGGGTACATAAGTACCCCTACCATTTCACGAAGAAAGTGTCAAAAATGTTAAAAATGACAAGAGACAGTTTTTGACAATTCCTTTATTTAAATGCTTCTTCTTTCTTCTATCTTCCTTCATCTTCTGGTTCTTCTGGTTCTTCTGGCTCTTCTGGTTCTTCCTCCGGCGTTCTTGTCCAGCATCTCCTCCGCGGCGTCTTCTGTCTTCTTCTCCTCGGGCCGCTCCGCACCCATGGCATGGGGGGGAGGCTCCCGCTCTTCTCTTCTTCTTTTCTTCTCTTCTTCTCTTCTTCATTTTCTTCTCCGGGCCGCTCCGCAATCCATGCTGGCATGGAGGGAGGCTCCCGCTGTGTGACGGCGCTCCTCGTCTGACAGTTCTTAAATAACGGGGGGGGGGCGGGGCCACCCGGTGACCCCACCCCCCTCTGACGCACGGTGACTTGACGGGACTTCCCTGTGGCATTCCCCGTGACGTCACAGGGAAGTCCCGTCAAGTCACCGTGCGTCAGAGGGGGGCGGGGTCACCGGGTGGCCCCGCCCCCCCGTTATTTAAGAACTGTCAGACGAGGAGCGCCGTCACACAGCGGGAGCCTCCCTCCATGCCAGCATGGATTGCGGAGCGGCCCGGAGAAGAAAAGAAGAAAAGAAGAAGAGAAGAAGAGAAGAAAAGAAGAAGAGAAGAGCGGGAGCCTCCCCCCCATGCCATGGGTGCGGAGCGGCCCGAGGAGAAGAAAATAGAAGACGCCGCGGAGGAGATGCTGGACGAGAACGCCGGAGGAAGAACCAGAAGAGCCAGAAGAACCAGAAGAACCAGAAGATGAAGGAAGATAGAAGAAAGAAGAAGCATTTAAATAAAGGAATTGTCAAAAACTGTCTCTTGTCATTTTTAACATTTTTGACACTTTTTTCGTGAAATGGTAGGGGTACTTATGTACCCCCTTACCATTTCACACAGGGGGGGGGCCGGGATCTGGGGGTCACCTTGTTAAAGGGGGCTTCCAGATTCCGATAAGCCCTCCGCCCGCAGACCCCCACAACCACCGGCCAGGGTTGTGGGGATGAGGCCCTTGTCCTCATCAACATGGGGACAAGGTGTTTTGGGGGGCTACCCCAAAGCACCCTCCCAATGTTGAGGGCATGTGGCCTGGTACGGTTCAGGAGGGAGGGGGGGCCGCACTCTCGTCCCCCCCTCTTTTCCTGCGGCCTGCCAGGTTGCGTGCTCGGATAAGGGTCTGGTATGGATTTTTGGGGGGACCCCACGCCGTTTTTTTTTTTTTTTTTGGCGCGGGGTTCCCCTTAAAATCCATACCAGACCTGAAGGGTCTGGTATGGAATTTAGGGGGAACCCCACGTCATTTTTTTTAAAAAATTTTGGCCGGGGTTCCCCTTAATATCCATACCAGACCTGAAGGGCCTGGTATGGAATTTAGGGGGACTCCCACGTCATTTTTTTTTTTTAATTTTGGTTCGGGGTTCCCCTTTGGGGAATTCCCATGCCGTTTTTATCAATGAACTTCTATGTGTATTGTCGGCAATGCAATAGCCGCGAGTAGTTTTAAATGAGTTTTTTCCTTCAAAATGTCATTTTGCTGTCAGACTGTTCTAAACACAGGAAACATGCGCCCCTTTACAGGCACACTATAGACACCCCCCAGGTACGAAATTTAAAGGGATATTACACTTTTATTGATTGACTTTAAGCATTATTAAAATCACTGCTCCTGAAAAAACGGCCGTTTTTAAAACTTTTTTTTGCATTGATCCATGTCCCCTGGGGCAGGACCCAGGTCCCCAAACACTTTTTATGACAATAACTTGCATATTAGCCTTTAAAATTAGCACTTTTGATTTCTCCCATAGACTTTTAAAGGGTGTTCCGCGGCATTCGAATTTGCCGCGAACACCCCAAATTGTTCGCTGTTCGGTGAACTTGCGAACAGCCAATGTTTGAGTCGAACATGAGTTCGACTCGAACTCGAAGCTCATCCCTAGTCCTGACTATGAGCTGCTCAATCTCCTGTGTGTTGTTTGAAATGTTCAGCTCTTTCATTGAATGGGTTGTGCGGGACATCTCCGGAATCAACTTAGACATTCATTATTTGGATGACTTCTTGTGTGTTGGCCTGCCTTCTTCCAATGTTTGCTCCATTCTGCTGGGGACATTGCAGCATGCTGACTGTTTTGGGGTCCCGTTGGCTTCTGGGAAAATGGAAAATCTCTTTGTTTTACTGGGCATTGCTCTGGATTCTCAGGCTATGGAGTGTTGCTTGCCTGCGGATAAGCTCGAGGCTGTTAAGTCTGAAATTTGTGGGACCATTGGCCAGCACAAGATTCAGCTCCACCAATTGAAGTTGCTGTTGGGTAAGTTGAATTTCGCTTGCCACATCATGCCTATGGGCAGGGTGTTTTGCCGTTGGCTGTCAGCGTCTATGGCTGGGGTCAAATCGACCACTCACTTTGTGCAGTTGACCAGGGAACCCCGGGAGGACTTGCTGGTGTGGCATGGCTTCCTTGAATCGTTCAATGGACGCTCTATATGGATGTCTGGGCCCATTAGCAATTTCGTATTGGAGCTTTTTGCGGATGCGGCCGGTTCTGTGGGGTATAGGGCCTTCTTTCGAGGTAGATGGAGTGCTGCGTAGACATGTGCATGATGAAAAAAAATTTTTTATATTCGTTTAGATTTGTTAATCTAGTTATTTTGTTTCCCTGGGCTATGTATGACACGACACTGATCACCACTCCCGATTACAGGGACCTGTGATCAGTGTCAGTGTCATTAGGCAGAACGGGGAAATGCTTGCTTAAATCCCCGTTCTTCCTCTCCGTGAGACAATCCCGGGTATCCCGGCGGACATCGAGTCTGCGGGACCCGCGATCACACTCACGGAGCTCGCGGCGGGCACGCACACGCCAGCAAACAGCTTCTTAAAGGGCAACTGTACGTACCCTTCTGCCGACGTATATCGCTGTGAGCGGGTTAACAAGGTCCATATTAAACGGTTAACAAGGCCCGTATTAAGGTCAACAAAGAGGCATGACTCACAATGGAGGCTTGGTTATCCGGCACCTGGAGCTGGAGGTTGATACCTGGCGGTACCTTCGGGATGATGGGGTGCACCTCAATGCTGTAGGTATTGATCTGTGGTCCTTGGGGTTGCAGGAGGGAATTCAGCAAGCATTGCGTGTGTGGAGGGGCATGCAAGGGTAAGGCGTTATCCTTACATGCTGTGGCAGTGGTGGGTCTTTGGAGGAGGAGAAAATTCGGGATAATAGAATGCATGTAAATAAATCCACGCACAAGTGCAGAGAAGGTAATGATGTTGATAATTGTGCTTAGCTGCTGTTACTATGTACAGACACGGAACACAAATAAATATAAAATACCAATGGTGCAGTGCTGAGAAAAGTGTATATTAATAGAGCATATAAAATAACTCCCAGTCTTCAAATCAGTACTTTATAGTAAATATGCCTTTAATGGAAGGCAGGATAGCAGAGGTGTCACAAACAATTATTTCACACTGCGCTTACCAGAAGGCATGTGACCTCCTATATAAAAGAGTGGTCAAACTTCAATTAAAATAAGCTTTACTTGAGATCCAACACCATCCACCTCCTCCCCGCCAGGTGACGTAGACCGGACACAAATCTCTGTGCAAGGATAAATCACCAGGATGGGCTCAGAACATCCAGCATAAAAGATAGAAATGTACCAACACAGTGTAACCCAGCATAAAACTCTTGTTAAAAAGCAAAGGTTCCACTCACATGAAAAGCTTTAAAACAGGCATGTAGATACGGACGGAGCTCTTGGTCCCTGATTCTGAACACCATCCACTTATATGACCCGTAAGGGAAGGCTTGCATGACCCTCTGTCATTAAAGGGTCCTGGTCGTCAGGTGAGAGGTTATTTCAGATACCGGTGAAGGGCACATCAGTCACCCATATCAGCATGACATCACGATCACTTGGTGGAATTTCTTAATAGATTTTTACAAAGTTTTTTACGGACTTTTTGGACTTTTGATTTGCATCTAAAATGTTTCTATTTTATGCTGTATGAGGATTTACTCTTTCAACTGCATTTAATATCCCTTGATGTTTAGTTCAGCTTACTCAGCGCTGCACCATTTTTTACATGTAGATACAGCTGTATGTTGTTCCAGAAAGTAAAATGGCCGCCATTGACCGCGTATGTGTGGTAGTGTGTGTGCGTAGATTAACCCGACACGTTTCGTCATACGTGATGTCATCAGGGGCTCGGCACACACCATTGCCACGCCAGTTTTTACCATTTGGAGACCCAGGAGGATCACTGCGATTGGACCACTACTTACTGACGGGGTGGGCCCAATCCCCGCTTATGCTAATATTGTTTGGGATGTATATGGCCCCTGAAGGCATATTTAGCTTAACCACATCCATTTTACAAGCTGCATGTACTATTCATTATTTTTGCTATCTTTTCTTCTAGATTCATTTCCCATAAGTTACTTCACATTTCTTGTAAAGCACGTGATTTCTCAAAAATGACGTAATGAATATTTTTGTTGAGTTTCGCTTTCGTCATAAAATGTCTTTGTATCTGATTGGATAATATTGAATAATGTTCAGGGGGCTGTGCTTTCTGAAAGCCCCCTTTATATTCATTGAGAAAGAACAAACTTTTCAGATTTGCTCGGAGAGACTATTGTCATTGTTTTTTATCATTGTCTCAATGGGCTAATCTCACAGGCCTGTGGGGATTGTAAGGTACACCTTATGCAGAGTAATCGAGGGTCTAAAAATACCCCTAGACAATCTGCATTTCCTAACAACCCCTTGCCGATGCCATCCAGTGGAAGAGCACCAGCATAGTGGCCTGTGCCAATATTAACTGAAAAATGCCCAACCCAACCACAACGCCATCTAGTGGAAAAATACCAATATGTAATTACTAATAACTATTAATTGGGCTCCTTTGAAACTTAAATTTCAATTTCTATTTTATATATTATCAATACATTGAAATACATTTTTTATTATATTTTAATATACACATATTGGTATATTTTTTAAGATATACATAATGGTGTTTTTCCTCTAGATGGCCTTGTGGTTGGGTTGGTCAATTTTCTGTTAATATTGGCACATGCCACTATGCTGGGGCTCTTCCACTGGATGGTGTCAGCAAGGGGTCATATACATCCCAAACAATATTAGCATAAGTGGCGATTGGGTCTGCCCCATCAGTAAGTAGTGGTCTAATCGCAGTGATCCTTCTGGGTCTCCAAATTATAAATTGGCATGGCATGTGCCGTGCCCCTGATGATGTCACGTATGACAAAACGTGTCAGACTAAGCTACGCACACACGTTACCACACATGCGCAGTCGAGGTCAGCCATTTTAATTTCTGGAACAACGTACATGTCAGACTTCTACGTACCTGACCGGTGAGTCCGTTTGGGCAGAGGGTGGTCTCCCTTACATGTCCGACTCGCAGCCCCTGGTAGAATAAACAGGAGCCATGGGAGTATGGAATGGTATGATAGCCTGGTGGTAGGGATCCAGATGCTGGAAGGAAGGTGATCTTCAACAGCAGGTAGACTGGAACACAGGCAACAGCTGCTGAGCAGGAGCAGAGCAGGTAGGTCCAGGTACAGGCTGGGGTCGGCAACAGGCGGGCAACCTGGTACAGAGGAGCAGGCAGAAGCGGAGTCAAACAGGCCAAGGTCAGGTGCAGGCAGAAGTCAGGGGTATCAGAGTAGCAAGCCGAGTCGTCAGGAGATCAGGAACACAGGTACGGGTAACAGGAGCAAGTACACAGGGAGCTGATGATCAGGCAGCATCGAGCAGAGTGTACTGCTAACCTAAATAGGCCGATTGGCACCAAACGCAGCGCACGTGCATGCACCAACACACATAGCACGCACACACCAGCACGCACACCAGCGCCTACAGAATCTTGCAAACCAGTGCCCACAGGGATATGCGCGCACACCAGGGCCAACCGGATCATGCACACTAGTGCCCACAGGAGCGCACACACCAGCGCACACAGGAACGCCCACACCAGAGCGGCCAGCACAACGTCCAACAAGGTAACCTCTCTGACAGTACAGCTGTATCTACATGACTGTTTTAAAGCTTTTCATGTGAGTGGAACCTTTGCTATTAAACATTAAAGAGTTTTTGCGGTTTTACATTATGTTGGTATGTTTCTATTTTTTATGCTGGATGTTCTGAGCCCATCCTGGTGATTTATCCTCGTACGGAGATTTGTGTCCGGTCTACTTCACCTGATGGGGAGGAGGTGGATGGTGTTGAATCTCAAGTAAAGCTTATTGTAATTGAAGTGAGTTTGACCACTCATATATAGGGAGTCATATGCATTATGGTAAGCACGATGTGAAATAATTGTTGGTAACACCTCTGCTATCCTGTCTTCCATTCACGGTGTGTGGGATGTCCTTTCCTATTTACTATGAAGTACTGATTTGAAGACTGGGAGTTACTTTATTTGGACTGTCATATATTCCATTAATACACTTTTCTCAGCGCTGCATTATTGGTGTTTTATGGATAATAGAATGGTCGGGACCCATCGTGGTACGGGGTTCTCGGGTACATTTCTTAGGAATAACTCGGAATATGTAAATGGAGGTCACTGCGCATAATGAGGATTGTCTCCAAACAGATGTGTTGCAGTTGGGGGCCTAAGTTTAAGCAAAAGTTTTCACAGTGAATAGGTTGTGTGTTTTCGCCCTCAAAGACCACCAAGCTTCATTTCTCAGTTTCTGTTCTAAGGAATGTTATGATATTTTATTTGAAGTTTTTTATTTTGTTAATATAAGGCTGCAATGGTCATATTGCTCCAAAATTGTACTCCCCTTGTCCCAAAGCTCCCCCCATGTTGTGGGCATTTGGCCTGGTATGGTTCAGGAGGGGGGGGTGACCGTCCCCCCCCTCCCTTTCCTGGCCTGTCGGGCTGCATGCCCGAATAAGGCTCTGGTATAGATTTTGGGGGGACCCCATGCTGTTTTTACAAAAAAATTGGCGTGGGGTTTTCCTTAAAATCTGTTACAAGACCCAAAGGGCCTGGTATGGATTGGGGGGGACCCCATGACATTTTTTTGAACATTTTTGTATTGCCGGCAATGACTCGCAGGCAGGAAAATCTATTTAAATGTAATGTTATTCTTTAAATATGTCAGTTTTGCTGCAGTAGGCTCTATACATGGTACAGACGGGCCACTTTACTGGTAGACTAAGGGGATCCCCCCAGACACTATATTAAAGGAATTTCTCATTTTTATTGTTTCACTTTAAGCATCATTAAAGTCACTGCTCCTTTGAAAACAACCTTTTTTTTAAAAAATAGCCTTGATGCATTTCCAGAGGACAGTACCCAGTCCTCCATACCCTTTTTATGGGCAATGACTTGAAAATCAAAAGTCCCAATTTTGAAGGCTTATATGCAAGTTCAGGTCCCATAGACTTTTTTAGGGTTTGCTGCTTGGGTCCAAACTTTTTCCATGTTCGGGAGTTCTGATGTGAACCACTAGTAACTATGAAAGACGAGGAGCTTCTGCTAGGGCACATGACTGGAGCAATACTTTGAACATATCTTACAGAGAGAACACATTTTAAATTAATCAAATACTGCCATGATGCAGCATTTTCATTCTTATACAATATGTTGACACATTTCTTCTTTCCTTTAGTTCTTTGTATTTTTTTTTTCTTCCTAGGTTTCACCATGAATACTTCAATGCACACCGATTCATTGCACTTTCACCAAACGTTCCTGAGAGGCAAACCAACAGCTCTTGGGGTAAGTGCCATTTCAGCTAAGGTTAAAATAGATGTAAACCCCAGTGTCATATTGCAGTGTAGCACTACCCCTGTAGGAGCCGCTTGAGTATTACACAGACAGTCCTCACTTCTTCACTGGCAGCCAGGTGAATGGTATTTTCTGCAGCCAAGCACACATATACTTAGGCTCGATGTAGTCAATGACCAGTTCAGGGGATGTTGTTTTTGTAGATTTATTTTTGGGGAACTTAGATAGGGTAGGGAATTTTAGTAGGATACTCCGGAATAAAACTATACACAACCTGAGGACTCCACCTGTTACTCAATTCTAGACCAGCAAAAGTACCTTGCTGGGAGCAGATGGCAGACTTCTGTATAGCGATGTAGAAATCAATAGTGTGAACAAAGTCTCTTGTAAAGCAGGACAGGTAGACAGAGCTCTTCAGATACAAGCTAGTTACGGCAGACTGCTTAGCAGTCCCAAAAGGACTAGAACTGAGCACAGTCCCATGCAGTAGCAGCAGTTGGGCAAGCTCTTTAGATCACTAGCCAGTAGACATGTGCAGAACGAAAAAATTAGTTTTGTTTCGATTCGTTATTTATACAAATTAGTTTAGTTAAATTTGTTTAACTTGTTTTCGGAATTAGTTTTGTTTATGCGATTCAAATCGATTCAAATTTTTGAAATTCAAATTTGAATCGATATGAATAGTTTTTAAATTAAGTTTGAATAGTATTCGAAAAGTTTTCAAATTTGAATAGTTTTTAATAGTTTTTTGAATTTGAATAGTTTTCCAATTTCAAAAGAGAATACAATAGAACATAAAATAAAAAAAATAGAATATAATAGAGTAAAACAGAACAAAAATAGAATAGTAAATAAAACAAAATAGAAAAAATAGAATAAAAAAAGAATAGAATAAAATAGAAATAACCATCTTCTGAAATTCGAATAGAAAAGAATAGAATAGAAAATAATATAATTAAAAAAACAATAGAATAGAGAGAATATAAACATCTTCCTATTCTAATCTATTCTTTTCTATTCTATTCAAAATGAATTGATTCTATTTGTTTTTCTAATTCTATTCTTTTCTATTTTTTTTTCCTTTCTATTTTTTATTCTTTTCTTTTCTTCTCTTGTGTATTCAAATTCAAATGTATTCTATTTGAAATTCAAATTTCAGAAGATGGTTATATTCTTTTTATTTTATCCAATTCTTTTTTTTATTCTATTCTATTCGTTTCTATTCTATTCTGTTCTTTTTTTTCTATTTGATCTGTTTTACTTTATTATATTCTATTATTTTATTTTCTGTTATATTCTTTTCTATTATATTCTTTTTTTTTTTTTCTATTTGATTCCTTTATTTTCTATTCTATTTTATTCTCTTTGGAAATTGTAAAACTATTTGAATTTGAATTTGAAAACTATTTGAATCGACTCAAAAACAATTCTTTTTAAATTTGATAATTTTTATTCATAATTAAATACCATACATCACAATATACAATATACATATTATCGGATAGTAGTAAAAATCTTCCAATACCCGATGTAGCATAAAAGTTCACACCATTAGTAAAAAAAAAAGAGAATACAGTTTTATTTTTCACCCCCCCCTCCCTTACACCCTTATACCCCCCCCTCCCTTATATTCCTTATACCAAACTCATTTCCTTGTATAGGACATCCGGCATATTACTACTACTCCAGTCTTAAAAACAATATCCTCTCCATTTTCTTCTTACACTGCTAGCCTGTCGGGTTGACTACACTCATCAGCCAGGGATTCCATATTTTTTTAAATTCTTTTAAATTTCCTGCCCTTGTGAAGACTGTACTTTCTTTCCCTATTGTTTCCGAAATTTCTCTACGCCAGTCAGCAACCGAAGGGGGTTTCTCAGCTTGCCATCTTTTAGTTATTCCCTTTCTTGCCTGGTATAAGCATCTCCGCACTGCTTTTATTTTATCTCTCCCATCGCCCAGGTCCTCACCCACCCCCAGAATACATAGCTTTGGGTCTAATTTAAGACTCAGCTTGAGAAACCTATTTATATCCTCAACCACCTCTACCCAATAACGGGCTAGTTTAGGGCACTTCCATATCATGTGTAGCAAATCTCCATTCATTTGGCATCTCGGGCATTTGGGATCTGCTCTTCTCCCCCATTTAAACAGTTTTTGGGGGGTATAGTATGCCCTATGCAATAACATTAGGTGTGAAAATTTCTGAGCTGGCGAGCTTGAGACCTGTTGACTCCCCTTCAACATTTCCCTCCATTGGGCATCTGATATTGTCCCCAGATCTCTTTCCCACTTCCTCCTACTCCTAAGGTTATTTGGTCCTTCTCTGCTATTTCTGAAGATATACTGGTAGAGTTCTGCTATTAATCCTCTTGATCCCTCAAAACTCTCTATCATCCGGGGGATGGGTGATTGGCTCCATTTCGGACCTTGTTCCCCGTACTGGGCCTTCAGCGCGTGCCTAATTTGGATATACCCAAAATATGACTGCTTTGGGACAACAAACTCCTCTTCTAAGGAGGCAAAGGATTTCAAAATATTGCCATTATATAATTGTTCTAATTTGGTTATCCCTCTTGCCTCCCATGACTTAATTTTTCCTATCTTTGTTAATTCTTGCAGACGTTTGTTATCCCAAAGAGGCACATCTCTTGCAATTCCCTCCATACCTTTCAGGCTTTTAATGCTTTTCCAAACTTTTAGCATTAATTTGATTGTGGGGGTCTTATATGCAAACGAATCTGCCTCCAATACCTCCAGCACACATCTATGTGGTGCACCTGCAGTCATTATATCAGAATTATTATTGCTCATAGATCTACCTCCTGTCTTTAGGTGTTGCAATTGGGCAGCCAAAAAATAGCAGCGTGGATGCGGGATCGCCATGCCCCCCTCACCTATTGCAAGCTGTAGGGTCTGTAGGCTTATCCTTGAATGCCCCCCCCTCCACACAAGCCCTCTGAACAACATATCTATTTTTTTGAACCATCTGCCACCTATCCAAACTGGTGAATTCTGCAAGATGTACAGGAGTTGGGGCATCCACAGCATTTTGACCAGATTGCATCTTCCAGCTACCGACAGAGAAAGGCCTTTCCATATATCCACCTTTTTTTTAAGTTTCTCCAATAATGGGGCCATGTTATTATTTAAAAAATGATCTGGATCCCTTGTTACCTGGATTCCTAAATATTTGGTTTTCTCCACTATTTTTAATGGGGTTTTTTCCAGGAAGGTGCCCTGTTTGATGGGGTCTATTGGCAGTAGAGCCGATTTTTCCCAATTTATAATGAGGCCCGAGACCTCCCCGAAGTCTGCAAAGACACTCATCACCTGTCTTAGTGACCCTTCCGTGTTCCCCAGGAAAATAAGGACATCGTCCGCGTATAACGCGATCTTCTCCTCCCTGGTCCTTCTCTGGAACCCCTCTACCATCCTGTTTTGTCTTATAGCAGCCGCCACTGGTTCCATAGCTAGGGCAAAGATCAGGGGTGAGAGGGGGCACCCCTGCCTTGTCCCTCTCTCCAGCTGGAACTTGTTAGATTCTATATTGTTAGTTTTAACCCTAGCCATGGGGTGGCTATATAGGATTTCCACCCACTTCCTAAATGAGGGTCCGAAACCGTACACCCTCAGTACCTGCCAGATAAATCCCCATTCCAGGCTATCAAAGGCTTTCCCTACATCCAACATCATAATAGCTCTAGAGCCAGTATTCTCTGTTGGGATCTGCAAGTTCAAAAATAGCCTCCTTATATTCTCGCTTGTTGACCTTTGAGGAATAAAACCTGTTTGATCCGATTGAACCAAGCTATGAATTATCCCCTGGAGCCTAGTGGCCAAAATTTTTGCCAAGATTTTTACATCTGAGCACAACAGGGAAATAGGCCTATATGATCCAGGCTCCAGGGGATCCTTCCCTTCCTTTGGTATCATTACAATTGTGGCCTCCGTCATTGAATCGGGCAGCCTTCCTTCCTGGTACGCCCCCTCAAACACTTTGAGGAGTTCCGGTATCAGTATTTCCCCATATTTTTTGTATATCTCTGCCGGAAGGCCATCCGGACCTGGAGATTTCTGGTTAGTCATTTGTTTTACGGCAGTTTTAACCTCTTCTAGTGAGATTGGGGCCTCTAGGGCCTCAGCCTCCAGCTCAGACAGGGAGGGCATTTCTATTTTCCTAAAAAATCTTTCCATTATCTCTCCTGCCACTGGCCCCTGGGATTTATATAGTTCTTCATAGTAATTCTTAAATACTTCATTTATTCTATCTGGTTGATATATAATTTTACCCTCCCTATTATTAATGGCAGGGATTATTGGGGGGGGGGCATCCACTTTAGCAATATGGGCTAGTATCTTCCCTATTCTTTCCCCCTCTCCAAACATTATATGTTTTTGGAATGTTCTTTTGTTTTCGGCTTTCCTGGACATTATCTCCTTATATACTGATTGCTTATTTTCCCACCTTTGATATTTTTCCGGGGATGGATTTTCCACTAGCTCCCTTTCTGCTACCAGGATCTCGTCCCTAGCCTTCTCTTCCACAGCCCTTGATGCTCTCTTTACTCTTGATATCTGCTGGATCAATATTCCCCTCATATATGCCTTCAATGCATCCCACATCACCCCTTTTGCCACTGAGCCCTCATTTAACATTATAAATTCCCTCATTTTTGTCATGGTTTCCTCTGGGTCCTCGAGAATCTCGAGCCACACTGGGTTCAGTTTCCAGGTACCCCACTGTTTCCTTATCCCGATATCCATCATAGCTGTAACCGGTGTGTGGTCCGAGATTCCTCTTGGATGGTAGGTTATATCCCTGATCAGTAAAGCGGCCATATCATTTCCCAAAACTAAATCTATTCTCGACAAGGAGGAATGGGTACTAGAGTGACACGAAAACTGTTGTATTCCAGGGTTTCTCACTCTCCACAGGTCCATCAGTCCAGCCTCTTCCAGGAACTGTCCCATTCGGATCCCACATGGGCTCTGTCCCGGTTTTCCTGGGGGAAATTTATCTAATTCTTTATTTATCACTACGTTAAAATCCCCTACTACAATGACAGGGGTCCTCGGTTTATCTATAACAAACTTCAACAGGCTATATAAAATTTCTAATTTAAAAGGTGGTGGATTATAAATATTAGCTATTATGCATTCCTGATTCCCTATCGTGCAGTGTAGAAAAACATATCTCAAAAACAATTCTAGTCGATTCGAAAACTATTCAAATTCAAATTAGAATTCCGTCCGAATTTTTTATTTTGTTATTTCAGATTCATTGAAATTCGGTACTAATTGTAATTGAGACTGCTACATACTAATGCTGCCTGACTCCCACCCATGTTCCAGAAAGCTCTAGTTTATAGGAGGACTCCAAGCAAACTTCAACAGCACCAGAACACAGAATCAGCCTCAACTAATTAATTGTGTTAGGCAGACCTGCTGAAGATAAATTTGCCTCTAGCCCCACCATCAGGCGGAATAGCAATTTACACCAATCAAACTATTTACATCCTAGAACCCAAACTAGTTGGGTGCTACAGCAGTAATGTATGGTGCAGCATGTGTTTTACTATGTGTTACTGCAGCTCATGTCAACCTGTTAAACGGATTTTGCTGCATTAGGGTGCTAGCTGATGTGTGAGTCGTCTATTTGTTGTGGTTCACAATATAAAATACACGCCACAGTAATCCTAATTCAAAGAGACCCATTTCTAGATGGGCTGCCATAACAGTTATTATTCTAGATGATATCTCAGCACACAAAAGGTTCATGTTCTTTATTCTACAGTATGTGTTAAGGTTGCCAGTCCTTTGAAAATTAATGGGGTGCCTTAATGTCCTGTGACAACCTGCAATAACACATGTGTGGTAATGCAACATTTGCAAAATTTGCTTTGGCAATATCTCCTCATTTATGCATTTCTCCTCATTTAAATAATAACTGTAATATAACTGTTTTTAATGTGTGTTTAAAGGGGTTGTAAACCCTCGCTGTTCTTCACCTTAATGCATTCTATGCATTAAGGTGAAAAACATTTTTTAATGCAGCAGTGCCCCCCCCCTTATACTTTCCTGAACCCCGAAATTTGCACAAAGGGAACAAGCACACCAGCTCCGGCCGGTGTCTCGTGTCCTGATTGGATAGATTGATAGCAGTGCAGCCATTGGCTTCCGCTGCTGTCAATCAAATCCAATGACCCGGGCGCCGGGGCCGAGTCATACATTCAGTGGCTATGGACGCCGAATGATGGACTCGGGAGCGCGCCCGCAAGGCAACCCCCCTGGGAGAGCGCTTCTTCTAGGGGGTTATGTGATGTGGGGAGGAGCCGCAAGGTGGTTCGCTGCCACTCTGTGCAAAACGAGCTGTAAGTATGATATGTTTGTAAGGTTCTTTCTTTTTTTTTTTTTTTTATAAATAACAATCACTTTAATGTCAGTTTCTATTTGTCGCCTTTCGATGGGTAAATTTGACATCCCCTAACATTTGATTTTTAACAGGAAAATAGCCATAAGAACATAATATGAGGGATTCCTATGCACTGTGTACAGTCTATTGAGATTCCTGTGCGAGCGGCTGAACGAAAGGGTGTTCAGACGAGTGAACATCCAGTTGCAGTGTAAAGATAAATGTGACAGCCTCCTGCCCGGGGCTCCTGGTTATTAGGGAGTAGGGATGGTCCTGATGTTTGAGTCGAACGTAAGTTAGACTCGAACATCGGGTGTTCATTTGTTCGCAGAAAAAACATATGGGGCATTTGTGGCAAATTCGAGCACTGCGGAGCACCCCATAATGCACTGCGAGATCACAGTGCATTGATGGCTGCTGATTGGCCAAAGCATGCACCTGACCTGCATGTTCTGGCCAATCACAGTGCCTTCTGCTGTGAGAGCCATGATTGGCCAAAGGCACCCTGCCTTTGGGCAATCATGGCTCCAAGTCCACGCTCCACACTATATAAGGCTGCTTACACAGCCTTATATAGGCTGTGTAAGCAGCCTGTGTTTGATGTTTGGGGTAAAAAGAGCTGATATTATCTCTCACTCTCCTCCGAAACGGTTTGGAGGGCAGGAAGCACTGGTTGGCAAAAGGAAGCATCTAGTTGGGGTGCCAAGCGGTTCCGTCACAGGGGGGACCCCATTCTGTTTTTTTTATTAAATGTTGGCATGGAGTTTCCCTTAAAATCCATACCAGACCTGAAAGGGTTCTGTTAGCTAGCTGTGGGGAAGCCCGTTGACAGCTGATGGCTCATCCGTTGTTAAGGAGCGGGACCAGGAAGCTGGCCCAAACATCGTACACAGGCTGCTTACACAGCCTATATAAGGCTGTGTAAGCAGCCTTATATAGTGTGGAGCGTGGACTTAGAGCAAATAAGTGCAAATTTGAATGCTCACCGAACGGGCGAACAGGCAATGTTCGGGCCGAACTTTTGCTCGGCTCAAACAGTTCACCCATCTCTAATAGTGGATTTATATTGCAGGAATTTTTTCTTTTTTTTTTTTTTTCAAAGGGTAACTCCACTTTCATGGGGAAAAAAATAGCAAATAAAGAAAAAATAACATAGCGTATACAATTGCAACACAAGTCATATTGTAATTGAATGTTATTAAAAATTACCTTTCCTTTTCAAACCGCATCTCTGTCATTTTCTGTAAAATGCAATATGGCTACCTGGAGGCGTTCTGTACACAGAATGTGTACAGGACTCCCCCCAGGAACATAATTTCCTGCTTGTGTGATTGGCTCACTGATTCTCCCAGAAGTCTGCCCTAAAAAACAAGTCAGATTTCAGGAATTCCCGGCAACATAAATGTAATTTCGGGTGAGATATTCCTAATAGAAAATAACATCTAAAGGGATGCAGGCCCAGCAATTTTCCTCATTAGCATCCTGCAGGTGCAGCAGCTGATTGATATTTATGAAACCACTCCCATTAGACTCGCTTTTCCACATGGACACAGACAAAAAAACAGTGATTTCTTCAGAATAACAGAAGGTAGGAATCTACAACAAAGTTTGTTAAAAATCCTTGCAATGTACATTGATCACCCAGAGGGGAATGTTTTTTTCTCAACAAAAGTGGAGTTACTCTTTAAAGGACTTATTTACATACCCCATACTCATTCATGCAGGGGATGGCAGTACCTGGGGGGCATTCCTAATTTCAATAAACGCCCCACCATAGACCCCAATAATGATTGGGCCAGGGTTGTGGGAAAGTGGTCCTTTTCTTCATCAATATGGGGACAAGATGTTTTGTCAATGGGGCCCCCCTGGCAAGGTACCCCCCAACATGTTGAGGGCATGTGACCTGGTATGGTTCAGGAGAGGAGAGCCGTATTCAGGCCAGCCAGAATGCATGCTCAGATAAGGGCTTGACATGGTTTTTTTTTAGGGGGTATCCCACCATTTTTTTCTATTTTTGTGTGTGGGTTTCCCGTGCTGGTTAAATGTTTTTAACCCGCAGGCTGTACCATCTTTAACATCTTTATTAATCACACAAACCTCCTGCTGCAACTCCTTCTCCTATGTGTTAAAACTCTTTAAGCAGAAATGTCCTAACATTCTCTTAAATGGCAATACACTTAACATGCTCCTTTCTCACTTCCTAACACCTATTCTGACTAACCTGTGTGAGAAAGATCTTAATTCTTAACTACTATTTTAGGTGATCTGACTCCCCTCTGTCAGGCAGTGGTGGCTGCAGGGGAGAGGAGGGAACACCGGCATTAAGACCCCTTTCACACCGATGGCGTTTTGCAGGCGCTATAGTGTTAAAAATAGCTCCTGCAATCCGCCCTCAAACAGCTGCTCCATTGTTTCCAGTGTGAAAGCCCGAGGGCTTTCACACCGGAGCGGTGCGCTGGCAGGACGTCAGGAAAAGTCCTGCCAGCAGCTTCTTTGGAGCGGTGAAGGAGCGGTGTGTTTACCGCTCCTCCACTGCTGCTCCCCATTGCAATCAATGGGGCAGCGCTGGGATACCGCTGGCAAAACTCCGCTATTGCGGCGCATTGCGGGCGGTTTTAACCCTTTCTCGGCCACTAACGGAGGTAAAAGTGCCCCGCTAGCGGCCGAAATGCACCGCAAATCCAACGTTTTACCGCCGACGCTATAGGCGGCTCGGTGTGAAAGGGGTCTAAACGAGCCATAGAAGGCTATGAGTGATGTCACCACTCCAAGGCATAACCAGCCATTGTCAAGAGCTCCCTCCTTTCCCCTGCAGGTGCTGCTGGCTGACACAGGGGAGATCACATAACCAGACCCAAGCAGCCTGAAAATAGGCAAGCAAGTATACAGATCTTTCAGGTTAGTCAGAATAGGTGTTAGGAGGGGGTAGGGAACATTTTTAAGACTAGTTAGGTTTTGCCAGGAATTCTACTTTTTAGAAATAATCAAATTTTACATTGTTGTATATTTTTTAGTTATTAAAATGAGACTTGTCATGAGAAGGTGTCATTGTTAACCTCTGTTCTCAGATTATGTAGTTCATGTGGTACACTTACTGGGCCGTACTCGGGCAACTAGTATTAGAGACAAACAATAAATGACAAAAATATGGATATAGAAAAAAAATCTCAGTGAAAACATAAAGTGCCGAAAATGACATAATAATAAAATGTCCAAACAAGTGAATAAATGTTGTTAAAAAGGAAACACTTTGTGTAAAAGGAACAAAGTCCCCAAAAAAGTCCTTTCAATACTCCAATAAAAACGAAAAAATAATAATTCCTCCTGCATGGAACATACAATGAAAAATTAAGTGTGGATGTACACTCACCAGATGTTGTAGATCCCCCTGCCTTATGACAGGAAGGATCATATAAGGCTTATGGGGTCTCCCTGACCTCCTTGGGGTCTTTTCAGCAAATCCTCCAATATCCTCCTCGTCCAAATAAGATGTGACTTCAAACAGGATATAACCAGGGGTATAGATAAGAAAAAAGAGAGGACGGACTCCTCATAGTGTGAAACCGTAGATATAGTTTATTAAAAGCATCAAATGGCTACAGCATTTGACAGATAAATACAATCTTAGGACCTCCTATGCGAGCAACCGCAATGAACAGTGGAGGCTGTGGAAAAACCCAAGACCCACTACAGAATCAGCATGCGTTCCATCAGGACGTAACGTAGCGCAACGTGCATTCCATCCTTGCGCGTTTTGTCATCAATCGTGATGTTATCAGATGCTTTTTTCTATATCCATATACATACCCGTATTTTTGTCATTTATTGTTTGTTCTCAGTTTATGTAGTTCACGTGGTACACTTTTTCACTTATCAATTTGATAATGGCAAGCGCTGTTTGCACAATAGGTTTGTGCACATTTAATAATTCCCTTAAAGGTTTGGAACAGCAGCTGCCATCTGTTGTATTTTATTGAACTGTTTATTTTGTTGCAGGTGTATTGATTCACACGACCCACTAAGACCTAGTTTGTTGTATATTTTTTAGAGTCATTAAAATGAGACTTGTCATAAGAAGGTGTCTCTGTTTCTGAAAATACTAGTTCCCGAGTACGTCCCAGTAAGACCTAGTTTGAGTCACTTTACTACAGTCTCAATAAAGTCCACTAGATCAGTGGTTCTCAACCTCAGTGCTCAAGTACCCCAAACGGGCCATGTTTTCAGGTTTTCCTTTACTTTGCAATGAAAAAGTATCCCAAACAGATGGGGAAAAGAAAAGCGGGGTTAAATGGAAGGGCAACTACCAAATTAGAGTAGAAAAAAGGTATCACTTTATTGGCATGAACATAAATAGCAGGTAGCGGGGTAATGACCCAGTGCAGTACTGTGACTATAAAAATAGCGCCGACCACCTATGAAGGTGAGTCAGTCGCATCCACAAACAGGGGGAACAAAATGGACATAGAACAAAAACATGTAACAAAAACAAAAACAGCGTCCGGACGCACAGTTAATTGATGTCAGTCCTGCTGATCCAATGGATAGTGGGGAGAGCAATTGCTCAGTAGGGGTACAGGGCTGACATCAATCCCAGAGGTGGAGGGGCACTTAGGGGAGAAAGGGCAGGGAACTATGGGAGAGGGAAATGACCGTGGGGTGTCTGAGGGCTGATGATTATATCAGACGTTGTCTTGCTGATGTCCACAAGGTGGTGTGTCCGGATAGTCTACGGTCAGGGGAAAAGGCAGGTAATAGGTGTCATGCTGTGTGGAAGTACATCACAGTTACAGCAAATAGCTGAGGAAGCAGAGTACCCTGGGCTGGAAAGGATCACCAAGACTGTAGAAGTAGTAATGTATCAGGCTGTGTAAACAGCTTCAGGCCGTATAAACAGGGCGGTAGAAAACCGAACAGTCTTACCATCTCAGACAGGTGCCGTCGTATTTGCAGGAGCTGATGTCTCCCCCACTGGATCGCTGCACCGCTAAGCGGTATTCAGGGTCCTTGCGTCAAGTGCAGGGTGCATGACCGTTCCTGGAAGTCGAGGATGGCCACCTCAATGTGCAGTCTCTACCGTCTCTTCCTCTGTGCCCTGCGATCACGTGATCGGAGTCCTCCGATGGAATCATGTGCCCCTGAGCACCAATAGGGAATGCCTGGGCGCGGCGTCCAGGCGGAAATGACGTAACGCGTTTCACATCTGAAAGTGTGTAGCTTCGTCTGACGTAGTAGGTGGCTCCCAAGGACTCCTTTTAGATGATGTTCCCGCCTTGGTTACGCCCACCTAGGGAGGTTAATATCAAAGAAGGAGCGGCTATCCCTGTGTTGTGTGCTGATCAGGCAGCTGTGGTCCGTTTAGCATTGCTCATCTGGGGATTTGCTATTCGCAGTAGGTCCTTGTGGATCCATATAGCAAATTCTGAGTCTATAGCAGTTATAGGATGTTTTAAAGGTCCAAACCAAGTATTAGAAAAGAATGGAATGGCGATTATCAATTGACATGGCATATCTGCCCACATCCATTGTTTGTGGGGGGCTAGAAAAGTTACATTTCCTTTACTTTGCACAGCTACTTTAAATCAATATCAATGACATGGTATTGATAAGAGCTATTTTATCTAATGGAATTCCCAAAACATGGCCCGTTGGGGGTACTTGAGCACTGAGGTTGAGAACCACTGCACTAGCTAGTGCCAAGGATAAATATGACCAGTCATCAATATTGTTATCATTCTTTTTCCTTTAGATTTTGCTGGTTGTTGTTGGTGTCTTGGAAATTGTTCTGGGTATAGTATCAGCAACTACTCCTACTGGTCTCGTTAGCCTCTTTCTTTTTGTCTCCTCGATCAGTGGCATTGACTTTTGGGGAGCAATAATTGTAAGTATAAATTATCCTTATTATTCTTATTTTACTAAGGCACAAACTAATTAATATTTAGTTGGGGGGCGTGGCTTGGTACGCAGCGTGGATGGACGCTTGTTAGGAGAGCTCCTGCAGCCTGAGATCCCTGAGGCAAGAAATGAACCGTTTCCTAACAAAATTATGGGCAAACTTCACAAAAGTGGGTCCCAAAATCGATCCCTCTGCTCAGCATCTACTCCATCTGGCAAGCAAATCCCCGCAATCTTCAAAAATACACTTACAAAAGCAGCGGTGGAAGAGACAAGATGGCACTGCCTCACAGATCAACAGGAGAGGACGAGGAAGATTATGATGAAATCTCCCTGCCTGCTTCAGAGGACTCAGTAAGAGATCCCATCCAGCCTGAACATCCACTGACATACGCTGACATGACTGAGATTGCAGCTGACATTAAGAACTCCTTCCCAGCTGCCATTACAGACGTAAAAGCAAACTTGTTAATGCTCACAGAGCAAAATGGCTGTAAGTGACTGAGCAGGAAAACAGAGGGACAGTCCCCTGCAAAGACTAGAACGTGTCACAGCTACACACTCACAGCACATGATTGATATTATTAGACAAATAGAGGATATGGACAATAGAGGAAGGAGAAACAACATCCGAGTCAGGGGAATACCTGAAACAGTTTCCCCTGATCAGATTAAACCCGCATTAACCTCCATCTTTAACAACCTGATTGAAAGACCCTCTGAATCTCCAATAGAATTTGACAGAGCTCACAGAGCCCTCAGAACTAATTTGCTGTCTAACAAATTTCTGCCTAAAGGAAGAAATCCTCGAAAAAGCAAGACAGAATGACACGGTCACCTTTAACTGAGAGAACATACAACTCCTCCAAGACCTGTCTCCCATTATACTTTAACCCTTATTGGAAATTATGAGGCATAACCTATAGATGGAAATTCCCCTTTGCCTTGCAAGCCTCCTTCAATGGGAAACAACACCTACTCCGTGTACCGGACGACCTGGCTAATTTCTGTGAAAGTCTAAAAATTGCCCCAGTAGATTTACCAGACTGGTACATAGAATTCAATCTACCACCAGCCAATAACACTGCTCCCTCTACTCCAGGCCCCTCACCACTAAAATCACCATTCCAAAAAGGGAAACAATGCAGAAATGTAAACCACATTAACCATAAGTCACCTGCTGCAAAGGCTCCTAGAACAAGAGAACGGAGTTAAACAACAATTAAACAGGACTTTTTAACAGCTGACTAACATTCCCATTATGATGACCTGACTCATTACTCAATGTTATGCAGTAAACGTAACCAAAAGGCAGCTACCACACTCATTACTTCTGATTTGAAAAAATGTCATTTAAAGTTTGTCCACTAGAAGGCACTCTCGTCTCAAAAATACTGATGAGAACAAACTGCAGAATTTTTAGTAACTGAAATGGTTCCCACAAGTTCCCTCCTGGAGCTCATAAATCAGAATTAATTTCACACATCAAGTTCTACAGGAATCTACAGAACATTATCCTGCTTATGATCTGTTAACAAACTCTTGCTCTCCCATTATACCTGTCAGAAGAAACCTTCTCTTACCATGCAAAAAGCATCTATCGACAGAAGATCTACCACACAACTTCTCCACGCCTCACGACAAGGATAACATAACCTTCACCAGGAGAACAAACCTGTTTAAGGTAATCCACTCAAAGACATTCCAGATATTTTGTAAGTGGAAGTGATATGACTTTCTCCTTTAGAATGCTAGAATCATTTAGAATGATCTGACTTTAAATCTTTTCATGATATATATTATTTTAAATGTTCTACGCTTCCTTCATCGCATAGGAATTTGAGCAAATTAACAGATCACAGACCTACAAACTATAATGGTAACTCCTACATTCTGACCAACCTGAAACGAGAACTCTACAAAATACCAATGACATTTCTCTGGTAAAAACAATGCCTAGAACCAACTCAATCAGAAGATAAAGGAGACCTTTTGGACTTTAAGTGAGGGGAACTGGGATCAGTTCTCCGCCACTTAACACTGGTACTACAAAGGCTAATAACACAATGTCATGGTTTTCAGTCATGAAACAGACATATTGTATATCATTGCATATTTGGATTGATCAAGTTATGTATGAGATATAGAAAATCTCTGAAGGTTTAAGTTTGAAAATGTTAATACAATAACTTTTTAATAGTTAACTCTAAAGGAGACTCGCACTCAAGTTTCTCTCGTTTAGAGAGCTTGACACTAACTGAAAGTTTGACAAGTCATTTACCCCCTATGAGGGGCAGGCACTGACTGTCAGTCTCCTATTGAAGAGAATACCTATTTCACCTTTAACCAAAGTTATTACCTGTTTGGCTTAAAATATAGCACAAGATAAAGATGAAGTCATGCACATCCACAAAATTCCCTATGTTCAATGATCTGCAAATGCAAGGGTCAAAGTTAACTAGCGTGACCTTTAACATGTAACATTCTCAGGGTACTCTCAGACTGCCAAGTTCACCACTCAGTGAACCCCAATATCCTATAGATAGTGACCCCCCCCAAATACTAAATACGGTTTTCTCTTTAACAACTGATATCAATCACACAATATAAACTTATAGAACCGATCCTGTGAGCTACTGAGGGAGGTCACCGTAACGGTTACAAGAACTAACCTTCCCTTTCACCTTCTCCCCACAACTACCTTTTATATAACACATATTACCCCAACTTAACCAATGGGGTTACCTTACCACCCCCCGTCATTTTTTTTTTTCTCCCCTTCTCATCAATATGGTCTACTCAATGTTAGGAAAGTCACCGAACCTCATTTCAAATAAAAAAAAAACTAAAGGGGTATGAATATTATTAAACAAAAATTCCTCCTTCATTCCTGCACAACAATTGGCAGACTCAGACGATCGTTATCTATTCTTGAAAGGAACCTGGTCAGGCAACCCGGTAACACTCGCAAATGTTTTCTTCCCGAACAGAGCACACATTACGTTCTGTCAAAAAGTAATTGACAAATTAAAATGATTTGCAACGGGTTGTAACATCCTAGGTGGAGACTTCAATATATGATTAAACCCACTACAGGACACTTCAACTGGGCAAACAAACGCCGCATATAAAGTACTGAAACACATCAAAACACTCCTGCAATCTCTGTCACTAGTAGACACCTGGAGAACCATCCACCCAACAGATAAGAACTTCACCTTCTATTCCTCCCCTCACAGACGCTACTCAAGAATTGATTTAACATGCATAACCCAAAGAGGTCTCAAAACCACATCCAAGGCTGAAATAGGCATAATATCCATTTTAATCATACGCCCACATCTTTATCCTTGAAACCACTGATACCAAAAACCTCAACCTTTAATTGGAGACTAAACGCAGCCCTACCAACTGACCAAACAATCCAAAAAGATATAAAAGATACAATTAAAAACAACTGCAGAAAATCCCTACAACAAATTCTAGACTTAAAAACTAAAAAGATCTATATTTAAAAAAAAAAAAGTATCTTCTATGAATACGGACACAAAGGAGGGAGATATTTAGCCAGAGCCATTAAAGATGCAAAAGCTTCTGGACATATACAGTATCTCACAAAAGTGAGTACACCCCTCACATTTTTGTAAATATTTTATTATATCTTTTCATGGGACAACACTTTGGGGGTTATTTTCTAAAGGAAAATCCACTTTGCACTGCAAGTGCACTTGAAAGCGCACTTGGAAGTAAAGTCGCTGTAGATCCGAGGAGGACATGCAAGGAAAATAAAAAACAGCATTTTAGCTTGCACATGACTGGATGATAAAATCAGCAGAGCTTCCACTCATTTCAGATCTACCACTTAGATTTAGAGCAACTGCACTTCCAAGTGCACTTTCAAGTGCACTTGCAGTGCAAAGTGGATTTGCTTGTAAATAACCCCCTTTGCTACAATGTAAAGCAGTGAGTTTACAGCTTGTACAACAGTGTACATTTGCTGTCCCCTCAAAATAACTCAACGCACAGCCATTAATGTCTAAACTGCTGGCAACAAAATTTGGCCCAATTTGGACATTTTCACTTAGGGGTGTACTCAATTAGCCATTATCACTCCCAGATGTTATGTAACCCATTAGTGTTACAAGGTCTCAGGTGTGAATGGGGAGCAGGTTTGTTAAATTTGGTGTTATTGCTCTCACTCTATCATACTAGTCACTGGAAGTTCCACATAGCACCACATGGCAAAGAACTCCCTGAGAATCTGAAAAAAGAATTGTTGCTCTACATAAAGATGGCCTTGGTTATAAGAAGATTGTCAAGACCCTGAAACTGAGCTGCAGCAGGATGTCCAAGATCATACAGCAGTTTAACAGGACAGGTTCCACTCCACAGAACAGGCCTCGCCATGGTCGACCAAAAAAGTTGAATGCACATGCTCAGCATCATATCCAGAGGTTGTCTTTGGGAAATAGACGTATGAGTGCTGCCAGCATTGCTGCAGAGGTTGAAGGGGTGGAGGGTCAGCCTGTCAATGCTCAGACCATACGCCTCACACTGCATCAAATTGGTCTGCATGGCTGTCATCCCAGAAGGAAGCCTCTTCTAAAGATGATGTACAAGAAAGTCCGCAAACAGTTTGCTGGAGACAAGCAGACTAAGGACATAGATTACTGGAAAAAAATTTGGTCTCATCTGACCACAGGACATCATTTATTTGGTTCGGATGGTGTCAAGCGTGTGTTGTGGCAACCAGGTGAGGAGTACAAAGACAAGTGTGTCTTGCCTACAGTCAAGCATGGTGGTGGGAGTGTCATGCTCTGGGGCTGTATGAGTGCTACCAGCACTGGGGAACTACAGCTCATTGAGGAAACCATGAATGCCAACATGTACTGTGACACGATGAAGCAGAGCATAATCCCCTCCCTTCGGAGACTGGGCCGCAGGGCAGTATTCCAACATGACAACAACCCCAAACACACCTCCATGAGGACCACTGCCTTGCTAAAGAAGCTGAGGGTAAAGGTGACTGACCAAGCATGTCTCCAGACCTAAACCCTATTAAGCATCTGTGGGGCATTCTCAAATGGAAGGTGGAGGAGCAAAAGGTCTCTAACATCCACCAGCTCCGTGATGTGTCATGGAGGAGTGGAAGATGACTCCAGTGGCAACCTGTGAAGCTCTGGTGAACTTAATGCCCAAGAGGGTTAAGGCAGTGTTGGAAAATAATGGTGGCCATACAAAATATTGACACATTGGGCCCAATTTGGACATTTTCACTTAGGGGTGTACTCACTTTTGTTGCCAGCGCTTTAGTCATTAATTGCCGTGTGTTACGTTTTTTTGAGCGGACAATAAATTTACACTGTTATACAAGCTGTACCCTCACTACTTTTCATTGTAGCAAAGTGTCATTTCATCAGTATTGTCACATGAAAAGATATAATAAAATATTTACAAAAATGTGAGGGGTGTACTCACTTTTGTGAGATACTGTACATGCTATTCGCAACTCCGAAGGAGTACCAGAGAACAATCCAGAAAAAATAGCAGCCCTGTTTCACAAGTTTTACTTCAAACTCTACAACCTTCAACCACAACACAAACCCTCACATCTAACAGCTTCTAAAGAAGATAAAATTCAGGAATTCTTATTAAACAGTAAAATACCCTCACTTACAGAAGAAAACATAGAACAAATAGAAAAACGAATCACCGTAAACAAATTACTATCTGCCATCACAAACCTAAAACCAGGGAAGAGTCCAGGCCCAGATGGATTCACATCCCAATACTACAAAATCTATGCCCACCTCCTCGCCAGACATTTATTGGCAGCTTTTAACTCCCTAATAGGTATGGGCAAACGGTTCAACACCGAACAATATGCGCTGTTCGGGGCAAATTAGAAAGCTGCAGAACACCGTTTAAGTCTATGGGACACTAACATGAAAAATCAAAAGTGCTCATTTTAAAGGCTTATATGCAAGTTATTGTCATAAAAATGTTTGGGGACCTGGGTCCTGCCCCAGGGGACATGTATCAATGCAAACATTTTTATTTAAAACTGACGTTTTTTCGGGAGCAGTGATTTTAATAATGCTTAAAGTGAAACAATAAAAATGAAATATTCCTTTAAATATTGTGCCTGGGGGTGTCTATAGTATGCCTGTAAAGTGGCACAGTTTTCCCGTGTTTAGAACAGTACCGCAGCGAAATTACATTTCTAAAGTAAAAAAAGTAATTTAAAACTGATCGCAGCTGTAATGAATTGTCGTGTCTCGGCAATATAGCTAAAACTCATTGAAAAAAAATGGCGTCCATTACCAGCCCTTTTGGGTCTGGTATGAATATTAAGGGGAACCCTGTGCCGAATAAAAAAAAAGTGGCGTAGGGGTCCCCCCCAAAATCCATACCAGACCCTTATCCAAGCACGCAACCTGGAAGGCCGCAGGAAAAGAGGGGGGACAAGGGAGCGCCCCCCCTCCTGAACCGTACCAGGCCACATGCCCTCAACATGGGGAGGGTGCTTTGGAGTAGCCCCCCAAAGCACCTTGTTCCCATGTTGATGGGGACAAGGGCCTCATCCCCACAACCCTTGCGACGGGGTTTGTGGGGATATGAGGGTGGGGGGCTTATCGGAATCTGGAAGCCCCCTTTAACAAGGGGACCGCCAGATCCCGGCCCCCCCCATGTGAAGTGGTAAGGGGTACATTGTACCCCTACCATTTCACAAAAAGAAAGTGTCAAAAATAGTAAAAAAGACAGGAGACACTTAGGGACAAGTCCTTTGTTAAAAGATAAAAAAAATAAAAATGTCCCGCGATGTCCATTCATCTTCTATCATGCCACCACCGAGTCGAAAAAAGAAAAAAAAACACAACACATCTGCCTCCATGAGAGGCACCCGCCGAGTGACGCTTCTTCTTGGTGATAGCTCTTATGTAGCTGAGGGCGGGGCCACCCGGTGACGTAAACGGGTGACCCAGCCCCCCTCTGACGCCTCGTGACAGATGCTAAAAAGGCCTTAGATCGAGTTTCATGGGACTGTATGTTTACCACAGGCTCATACATTGGAATGGGGAATAATATAATAACCTGGATTAAAGCGCTGTGCCAAAACCCACAAGCTAAAATCAAAATCAATGACATCTTCTCAGACCCAATTAATATTAGAAACGGGACAAGACAGGGATGCCCACTTTCTCCTCTCCTTTTCATACTAACTCTCGAACTCCTCATCAGAACGATAAAGCTAGAAAAAGCGATACATGGCTTCCAATTCAATAACAAAGACTACAAATCTGCCGCATACGCAGATGACTTATTATTCTTCCTCTCCCAACCCCACATCTCCATCCCCAATCTAAATAAAATTTTCAAAACCTTCAGCTACATTTCAAACTTCAAAATTAATTTTAACAAGTCTGAACCCCTAATCTAACTCTACCATCTGGTCAACTCAATTAAACACAATTGAATTGCTGTACAACTGGGAGCATAAAATCCTTAAATATCTGGGAATTAAACTAACACCAGAAATCAACTCCCTATTTGAAGCCAACTTCAAACCCTTATTAAAGAACATAGAATCGGATCTTAAGAAATGGACTTCCAAACATTTCTCCTTGTTCGGCAGGGTGGCAATTTTAAAAATTACAATACTACTGAGATTTTTGTATTTTTTCAATGCCCTACCCATCCAGATCCCAAACTCATTTTTTTTTCTTTCAATATGTTTTATTTCTTTAGCAGAGTAAACATACAATAATATGTGTAAAATAGTACAACGATACAACAGTAAGCAAGGTTTGGATAGCTGCGCGTATATCAAGAGATATTGCGGAGGTCATTCTAGCAGAGGTTAACATAGTAATGTTGAAACTTGTGACAAAAGCTATTAAACTTACTCTATCTGATAACCTTAGAGTGGAAGGATAATTTACAAGTTATGATGACTCATCAGAGATCCATCCTGGCAGAGTGGTAGAGACCAACCAAACCTCAGACTTCATCAAACTATTAATCCTGGGAGACTATAAGAAATATGATCCTGGAGTTCATTGTATCATGCTAAATGCTGAGAGTGCTACAGTAAAGTATAATGATAAAATAAGGAGGAGTAGGAAAGTAAGTACGAAAGAGAAGAAGAGAGAGGAGGAAAAGAAGTGTTCCCGTATTGCCAACCCTGATGGTGCCCAGCTGCCACAACCTGTCTAGTATCGGTTATCGGGAAGTTCCTACATATGTGGCCCATGGTTCCCAGACTGATTCGAATTTGCCGCCGTGTCTTTCAGTGAGCTCACCATTCTTTCTTGGGCCATTATCCAGGATATTTACCTTTCTGTAGCGATAAAGGATATGTGATGTTGTTTCCAAGCCTAAACTATGGTTAATTTAGTTCCCAAGAGGATGAAGAAAATTAATTATTGGGTTGCTCTGGACACGTCCAGAATCCCTTCATTGAGTAAAGCAATGGAGGGATTCTTGGGGACTTGATTACCACCTATCACTTTGCGCATCATATAGAAAATTCTGTACCAGAAACGCCTGATTTTCGGGCATTCCCACCAAATGTGTATCATGGAGCCATAAGTGTCACAGTTCCTAAAGCATAGAGGCGAGGCGGAAGGGAAGATCGTTGCCAATCTCGCTGGAACAAGGTACCATCTGGTAATCAGTTTAAGGTTTGCTTCGATCAGAGCGGTATTGCATATGTGTTTGTATGACCGGAAGACGTTCCGTGCTACTTGTCCTCGCTCCAGCTGATCTGAGTCTCTTTTTCCCAGGTCAGCATATATGGGAGCTTGGAGTTATCTGAGGCAAGTGACAGATAAACCACCGAGATGCCCCCCCTCTGCTCAGTGGCCTGGCCACACCATTGTTCATATGTGGTCATGGATAGGGGCAAGGGATAATTGCGCCAAAGCCTAGTTAGGAAGTGGGAAATCTGAATGTATCTGTAGCGTTCCGAATCTGGCATCTCCAGTTTGCTTTTGCAGTAGCTGAGTGAGAGTGGGCCTTGGGGAATGAGGAAGTGTCCAATGCGGTATAATCCTTCCTGTTCAACCACCAACTGGCTTTGATGTCCATTCCCGGTGGGAATTTGGGGTTGTGAAAAATATGTGCAAGTGGTGTCATCTCCGATGATAGGGAGGGGTGATTTTTTTAGGCTATCCCAGAGGGAGATGGAGTTTGATCAAACTAATTTTTTAATCAATTAACAAGGATACAACAAAATTTCGTCTGGGCAAATAATAAAACCTAGGATCAACTTTCATCTACTCACCCTTACTAAATCAAAAGGAGGACTGGGACTACTCGATTTAAAAAAATATCACTATGCCACGTGTTAGGATATCTCTTTATCCTACAACTTCTAGTCTTAACTATCACCTTATTATTGTCTAATTACATTACCTGATTGCTGGCATTTCTCCATTCACCACACCCAGATCTGCGCAGGGAACAGCATACATATAATAATGACCAACACACATCAGGTCTACACACAGTTAATTTATTTTTGGCTTGTACAAGATCTTAAATACAAAGGATGAGATGGGTGTTATTAA
Source organism: Aquarana catesbeiana (assembly GCF_042186555.1). Taxonomy (NCBI): domain Eukaryota; kingdom Metazoa; phylum Chordata; class Amphibia; order Anura; family Ranidae; genus Aquarana; species Aquarana catesbeiana. The sequence continues at coordinate 261,669,035 of NC_133331.1, read as the reverse complement.
TTATTTTCCACTAATAAGGGGTACATGTTCAAAAGACATGTTTCCTTTATAAACCTGCTTATTCAATTAACCAATTATAATGATACATATATATTTTGCTTAGATACAGATATGTAAAGCATTCTAAACTATTATGTCACTTAGGAAAACATGGGTTTTTTTTATATATATTCTGTCAGCCAAGACACATTGGTACATATGCAAGTTCCTAATATCGAGTTTCAATTTCAACACAAGCTTACTTGTTCAGCAATAATAAATTTAAAACTTACCGCTAAGCAAAATAATAAATTTAATGGAGTAATTCAGCCTTAGGTTTCAATAACATCGCACAAAGCAGTGCAGACATTGGGGGGGCCTTTTTACAAGACCCTTTTATCACACATATCACTGCCATGCTAGCAGCAAAGACTGGGTAAACCTAGAAATATCAAGTACCCCGCATAATTTACTATACTTCCCATGGACCCTTAACTCCAAACTACCTAAAACTATGAGTTAACATCCGCTAATCAAAACAACCTTAGAAATATTTCATAAAGATGGGCATTAGAAGAGGTGGCTGGGAGGAATCTAGTAATGGAGCTGGCTAGGTGCACGCCGTAGGAGCTCCCGGTCTCCATTCCCTTCTAATGGAGCAGTACTAAGTCCCCCCCTACCTCGGCCTGGTTTAGATCTGGCCCAAACCCCTGTCGTTGCACCTCTCTCTCTAAATCACTGAAGCAGGTGTCACCATGGGCCGTGGATCGTGGACGAAGGAGGTTATTTTCTTCACGCCTGCCTCGCACGGACATCTCTCCCCGTTCTGCTGGCACGTCTCTCCCTAGCTCTATCCTGTCTGCTGGGACATCTGTCCCTAGCTTTCCCATGTGCTGGGACGTGTACTGGTGCGTGGGGATGGAGGAGGTTAGAGAATGCCCATAGAAAGCGTGGAGATGGGCCCGAACGGGAGCAAGGGTGACACCCCCTCCCTTCTCCCTGCCATCTGGGGTGCCGGGAGCCGAGATTGCGGATACACGGTGGAACTCCGAGGTCACCAGAGATAGCGAGATAGTGAGAGGAGGCAGAGACATCCGGACATTCAGCCACTCAGGGGTAATTGGCAGGAATCGGGGGTGAACGGGAAAGGCAGAGAGAGACTATCACACGGAGATCCCACTGGATGGAGACGTGCCCCCCACCCTTTTCACTCTCAGAAAAAACATTTTTTCCGTTTCCCTCCTGCATCTGGAAACTCTGGAACAAAATATATGGCTATGGTTAATTTAGTTCCCAAGAGGTTAAAGAAAATTAATTATTGGGTTGCTCTGGACACGTCCAGGACACCTTCATTGAGTAAAGGAAGGGGGGGGGGGGATTGAGGTATACCTCCCAACGTTTTGAGATGGGAATGAGGGACAACTACTAGCAAACGTATGTAGGACACGCCCCCGTCACACCCCCTTAAAGGAGAATTAACCCCAAAAAAGTTTCAATATATCCACAAGGGCTTTTTTTTACCACTACTATTCCTTTATATTGGCTTAAAATTTACAAATGCCGCAATTTAGACTTTGGATGAAAGGTTTAGTACTGGGAAACACTGTTTGAAAGATAAAAATAGCATTTTATATACAACTGGATCAGACCAAAATGAGGGACAAATGAGAAGGAAAGAGAGACAGAGGGAAATTGCTCGAAATCAGGGACAGTCCCTCGAAATCAGGGACAGTTGGGAGCTATGGTGAGGGATGAATACAGGTGATAGAAAAGAGAGATGGATACAATGTAGAGATACATGGAACTATAGAGATACATTGGTAGTTATTGGCAGACAGATAGATATGTACATCATGATGTCATACAGATGAATACAGGATAATGATGGATGAATAGATAAGCTCCAATCTCTGGACAGACACACAGCACACCATCCCGGTAGATAGGAGACAGACACAGAGATGGATAGCAGACATCACAGGGATCAGGTGGTGGAGGCAGCAGTGGTCAGACACCAGGCATTAGAAACAAGACAGATTGGTGAATGAGCAGACTCGGTGATCACGGCTGCACACAGACAGCTGGTCCCCCAATGTATGGCACCCTCGAGTGGACCCCCCCCGGCCCCCTGTTGGTATGCTACTGAATGGAAAATTGTACCAAAGGTACAGCTGCCCCCTAAAGTAAGACTTACCCCAAACCACTGTCATCTGAATACTTTATATTATAATATTATGTGTTGAACTAACATAACCCTCTTCTTCTATGTTTGTCTTAGTACATCATTGCCGGTGCCCTGACCATCGTGGCAGGGACTAATCCCAACAGCTGCATGGTAAGTTTATATTAACTAGCTATTGTATAGTGTATGCCCCTGTGACATTCACCGAACACTAGTGATTGTAAATAATCATCTTGTAAAACAATCCATTCAGTTTAAAATATAAATGAAATGCAAAACATTATTTGTATAGATATAAATACAAACATTGTAAATAACTTTTTTTTCCCTTTTTTTTATAAGTGATCACATTCCCTCTGTTCTCAGCTACATAAGAGCTGGGGCGAGGAAAAAGCAGCAGCACACTGAGCTTCCTAGTGAATGCCTGTGCAGCAGGGGCATGTCTGATCATTAGAGGAGCACATACTGAGTTCCCAGCATAGCTAGAGAATCGACCATGACGTGCTCTCATGCCTAGTGTGGTCAGTTTTTAATAGAAAAGCAAGGGGACCTAGCCAGTTGTACACTGTGTTATATCCTTCAAACCCCATAGTGCTGTACACCATTTTATACACTCTATACCTCATACATTCTGTATTGCACAGTTTACAGAAGTATAACAAACAGTTGTATACCGTGTTATACATTAAGTATACCTCTCACCATTGTATGCTTTCCGTAATCCAGGGCCCTTTACACAGTGTCATACATTCCACGATAGTAGTGGAAGTCTGTGCCCTTTAGAAGTGCTTCTATGCTACATTTTGAAATCTACAACACCAAAAAAACATATTCATGGTTTGGCATTTTGTAGCGCATCCCCTGTAGGAGCTGCTGGTGAATAGGGATCCCCCACCCTGCACAGCAGGGCGCACCAAATTTTTCACAGGCTGACTGAAACAGGAAACAGTCCTTGCAGCTTTGTTTTTTTTTTTTGTTTTTTTTTTTGTTTTTTTAGGAGGTGATAACTTGGATGGGGATATGGGTGTTATGGGATGCCCGCTTGACAGGAACAAAGTCTCTTCAGGGACACTTCAAATATATACACTCACTATATACACTCCTCTTCCTCCAGCAAATCACTTGCTTGCAGAAACACTCAGGCCCAGCTGGAACACTGTTTAGGTGGAATCGGACAGTGCACTCTGTCAGATCCAGCAAAAGACCATTACAGGCAGGGACCACGGGCCCCTTTGGTGTGCAGAAAAGTCCCAGTGTCCAGGTACCTTCCTGTGGCTACTGATCCCAGCACCACCTCTTCAGGCACTTCCAGCCCACCTGGCTGCAGCTGCCTATTTCACTAGCCTTCCTGGCTAATCTTCGACATTTCTCCCAGACTAACTCTACAGCCATCCCAGACTGCCACTCCTCAGTCCTCCCCGACTGTCTCACTTACCAGCCACCCGATTGTCTTGGAGATCTCCTGGGCTTGCTCGCTGGTTCCTGCTGTCTTCACTCTTGCTCCCATGCCTCTGGACAGGACTCCTCCTTGTGTTTTTAAGAGGATCCCTCCAGCACCCGAGCCCCAGGCCTCAGGTCACCCCCCCCAGACTAAGAGGTTACCCTCAAACAAAAGCCTCTGACAGCCTCCGAAGCACTCCATCTCCAGCTTCCACCTGAGCTCACACTGCCCCTGCTGGATTGAGTATTTAAAAGATGCCTCCCCCTACAGTGCAGTACCCGGCAGGAAGAGTTAAGGTAAAGGACTGCCGTTTTTTATAAGGCTATCAATCTACTGTATGTGTGCTTATATGTGTGTGTGTGCGCATGTATGTGTATGTATATGTGCATATATATATATATATATATATATATATATATATATATATATATATATATACACACACACACACACACACACACACACACACACACACACACACACACACACACAGTATATGTGTGTGCATACATGTGTGTTTACATGTTTACATGAATGTATGCACTTTTAAGCCTGATCCCCCATATGTGTACAATCAGAACTGATTTTTTTTTCTTGCTTGTTCATAGTACCAGCAAAAAAATGCTGTTCCTCTGAAAAGCAATCCATGCTCAGTTCACTTTTCAGTGGCATTTGACAGCCGGTAAAGAGGCAATATGTTGCCTCCTGGCCGCCTGTTTTAACCCCTTAAATGCACCATCATTTTGCTGCAACTGCATGCAATGCACACAGTTGCGGAATGGTTGCAGTGCAGCTCCATTCACCTAGGGGTATACTTCAAGAGTGCCATTACTGGAAAAAGATTGGAGAGATTGGTTCCTCTATGCCAGTGTTTCTCATTTTCCTCCTGCAGCCGCTGAATGCCTTGGGGAGGGAGAGGAGGAGAAACGGGGGGGAAATGGAGAAATTGGTTCCTTTATATGCAGCCACCCACTTGCGACCGGGCCCTGTTGTTCTGCCACCGGGCTCAGAGGAAAGTCCTTGTCAGGGGGGCCCTTCATGGTTTCTTGCATCGGGCCCTGAAGGTTCTAGTTATGCCACTGGTTAGGACCCTCATCAGTACTCCAGGTACTCCAGGCAGATCTTCATAACCTTTCTCATATTCTTCTGGAATTATTTATTAATAAAAATGGATGGGTGACAATGTCAAAGAAAGGGCACCACATCCCTGAGTAGTACATATAGTCAGGAGGATAGTTTAGTGGGACTTTTTGGGTGGCGGGAAAGGAGATTTCAACAGACATCAAGGTAAAAAATAAAATTCATATTTTATTCAACATATACAAAATGTAAAAATTATGCTGGCTAAACATAATGACATGAAATGACATACAGCAATACATATCAATTAGATTGGGAAATGAACAGTCACTCGGTACTGTAATCCCTAATCCCTACATGTTTCGCCCAGTGGGGCTTCCTTAGGGGATATGTTGAGGGACCAAAGTGGATATGTAGCTGCATGAAATAAGATACAATTAGAAGCCATAAAGATATTCACAAAGAGATTATATATATATATATATATATATATAAAAGAAAGCATTAATGGTTGTCCAAAGCTGATTGGTTGGGCTGCCATCTGATGAATAGTTACCTGCTAGTGGATTCGAGCCAGGTGTAGGAGAACGGACTTTGCTCTGTACTGGAAAGGTTTTTGGTCTGGGTGGGCACAGATGTCAGCTGTGGGATCTGTGGCTGCCATATATAGAAGGGGTTAGAATGGAAAGGAATCGCAGAAGTAAAAGGAAGAAAAGGGAAAAGAGAAGGGAGGGAGAGAAAGGGAAAAAGGGGGGGGGGGGGGGGTGGAGTATGGTGTGGAAAGGGACAAAGGGACGGTTGGAAGGGAAAGGGGAGGGTGGGAAATTGGGGAAGGAAGGGAATGGGATGGGGGGGAAGGAGAAATAGGAAGGGGAGGTAGGGAGGAAAAGGAAGAGGGGGATAGGGACAGAGGAGCGAAGGGGGGGGGATAGGGGAAAAGAGCAGAGTAATTGGAGGACGACGTCTTTGTACCTTCCAAGTAGCGATGATCATTATGCTAGAGAACCTTATTGTCTAAACACCTGTTACCGTCTCTAAATTTCCCCCTTTTTAAGTAGGGGAGACGATCTGTAAACAGGACTTTGGTTTGTCCTTAATATGGTCAACTAATATACTTATTTGCTAACTAGCATCTACAACCTTTAGTGTCAATCCCACTATGGCTATACATCGTTTTTTACATGTTTTTCCTTACACTCAGCAGCCATTCCTTGTAGCCCTTACCATCACTATCATTATATTTTCTCTATCAGATAAACATCATAAACATCATTATCTGGCAGCCCTTGCTCTCCTTTAGACATTTTTACTTTATTTGTAAGTATTTATTCTGCTCTCCTAGCCTATTTTCACTATTTTTACTCCCTCAACACAGCATGTTCCCACCCTGTTCACTACCCTATTGGGACTTCACATCTTCAACACACATTCCCTTTCCTCACTCCCTCACACCAGTGGGTTCTCACACTTTTAACACCCATCCCCCTCCCCCTCCCCCACCACTTTCCCTGTATGCACCTTTCCCTTCTTCTCTCTTCCCTCCCCTTTTCTTCCCCCCTCCCCCAGCCCTCACCCCTCCCTTTTTTCCCCTAGCCCCTTCTTCCCCCCCTTCATTCCTCTGTCCTCATCCCCCCTCTTCCTTTTCCTCCCTACCCCCCTTCCTATTTCTCCTCCCCCCCATCCCATTCCCTTCCTTCCCCAATTTCCCACTCTCCCCTTTCCCTTCCAACCGTCCCTTTGTCCCTTTCCACACCAACCCCCCCTCTGCCCCCCCCCTTCCTTCCCCCCCTTTTTTTCCTTTCTCTCCCTCCCTTCTCTTTTCCCTTTTCTTCCTTTTACTTCTGCCTTTCCTTTCCATTCTAACCCCTTCCTTATATGGCAGCCACAGATCCCACGGCCGTCATCTGGGCCCACCCAGACAAAAAACCTCTCCAGTACAGAGCAAAGTCCGTTCTCCTACACCTGGCTTGAATCCACTAGCAGGTAACTATTCATCAAATGGCAGCCCAACCAATCAGCTTTGGACAACCGTTAATGCTTTCTTTTATATATCTCTTTGTGAATATCTTTATGGCTTCTAATTGTATCCTATTTCATGCAGCTACATATCCACTTTGGTCCCTCAACATATCCCCCGAGGAAGCCCCACTGGGCGAAACATGTAGGGATTAAGGATTACAGTACCGAGTGACTGTTCATTTCCAAATCTAATTGATATGTATTGCTGTATGTCATTTCATGTCATTATGTCTAGCCAGCATCATTTTTAAATTTTGTATATGTTGAATAAAATATGAATTTTATTTTTTACCTTGAGGTCTGTTGAAATCTCCTTTCCCAGCACCCAAAAAGTCCCACTAAACTATCCTCCTGAATATATATTCTTCTGGAAGTTTCTTCAAAGTTTCAGTAAGTAGGGGGAGGTAACAGAGGTCCTGTCTGACCAATAGGGATGAGCTTCGAGTTCGAGTCGAACTCATGTTCGACTCGAACATTGGCTGTTCGGAAGTTCGCCGAACAGCGAACAATTTGGGGTGTTCGCGGCAAATTCGAATGCTGCGGAACACCCTTTCAAAGTCTATGGGAGAAATCAAAAGTGCTAATTTTAAAGGCTAATATGCAAGTTATTGTCATAAAAAGTGTTTGGGGACCTGGGTCCTGCCCCAGGGGACATGGATCAATGCAAAAAAAAGTTTTAAAAACGGCAGTTTTTTTCAGGAGCAGTGATTTTAATAATGCTTAAAGTCAAACAATAAAAGTGTAATATCCCTTTAAATTTCGTACCTGGGGGGTGTCTATAGTATGCCTGTAAAGGGGTGCATGTTTCCTGTGTTTAGAACAGTCTGACAGCAAAATGACATTTTGAAGGAAAAAACTCATTTAAAACTACCCGCGGCTATTGCATTGCCGACAATACACATAGAAGTTCATTGATAAAAACAGCATGGGAATTCCACAAAGGGGAACCCCGAACCAAAATTAAAAAAAAAAAATGACGTGGGAGTCCCCCTAAATTCCATACCAGGCCCTTCAGGTCTGATATGGATATTAAGGGGAACCCCGGCCAAAATTTTTTAAAAAAATGATGTGGGGTTCCCCCTAAATTCCATACCAGACCCTTCAGGTCTGGTATGGATTTTAAGGGGAACCCCGCGCCAAAAAAAAAAAAAACGGCGTGGGATCCCCCCAAAAATCCATACCAGACCCTTATCCGAGCACGCAACCTGGCAGGCCGCAGGAAAAGAGGGGGGGACGAGAGTGCGCCCCCCCTCCTGAACCATACCAGGCCACATGCCCTCAACATTGGGAGGGTGCTTTGGGGTAGCCCCCCAAAACACCTTGTCCCCATGTTGATGAGGACAAGGGCCTCATCCCCACAACCCTGGCCGGTGGTTGTGGGGGTCTGTGGGCGGGGGGCTTATCGGAATCTGGAAGCCCCCTTTAACAAGGGGACCCCCAGATCCCGGCCCCACCCCCTGTGTGAAAGGGGGTACTTACCCCTACCATTTCACTAAAAAACTGTCAAAAATGTTAAAAATGACAAGAGACAGTTTTTGACAATTCCTTTATTTAAATGCTTCTTCTTTCTTCTATCTTCCTTCATCTTCTGGTTCTTCTGGTTCTTCTGGCTCTTCTGGTTCTTCCTCCGGCGTTCTCGTCCAGCATCTCCTCCGCAGCGTCTTCTATCTTCTTCTCCTCGGGCCGCTCCGCACCCATGGCATGGGGGGGAGGCTCCCGCTCTTCTCTTCTTCTTTTCTTCTCTTCTTCTCTTCTTCGTTTTCTTCTCCGGGCCGCTCCGCACCCATGCTGGCATGGAGGGAGGCTCCCGCTGTGTGACGGCGCTCCTCGCCTGACAGTTCTTAAATAACGGGGGACCCCCCCCCTGACGCACGGGACATAACGGGACTTCCCTGTGGCATTCCCCGTGACGTCACAGGGAAGTCCCGTCAAGTCACCGTGCGTCAGAGGGGGGCGGGGTCATCGGGTGGCCCCGCCCCCCGTTATTTAAGAACTGTCAGACGAGGAGCGCCATCACAGCGGGAGCCTCCCTCCATGCCAGCATGGGTGCGGAGCGGCCCGGAGAAGAAAATGAAGAAGAGAAGAAGAGAAGAAAAGAAGAAGAGAAGAGCGGGAGCCTCCCCCCCATGCCATGGGTGCGGAGCGGCCCGAGGAGAAGAAGATAGAAGACGCCGCGGAGGAGACGGAGGAGATGCTGGACGAGAACGACGGAGGAAGAACCAGAAGAGCCAGAAGAACCAGAAGATGAAGGAAGATAGAAGAAAGAAGAAGCATTTAAATAAAGGAATTGTCAAAAACTGTCTCTTGTAATTTTTAACATTTTTGACAGTTTTTTAGTGAAATGGTAGGGGTAAGTAGCCCCTTACCATTTCACACGGGGGGGGCCGGGATCTGGGGGTCCCCTTGTTAAAGGGGGCTTCCAGATTCCGATAAGCCCCCCGCCCGCAGACCCCCACAACCACCGGCCAGGGTTGTGGGGATGAGGCCCTTGTCCTCATCAACATGGGGACAAGGTGTTTTGGGGGGCTACCCCAAAGCACCCTCCCAATGTTGGGGGCATGTGGCCTGGTACGGTTCAGGAGGGGGGGGCCCACACTCTCGTCCCCCCCTCTTTTCCTGCGGCCTGCCAGGTTGCGTGCTCGGATAAGGGTCTGGTATGGATTCTTGGGGGGACCCCACGCCGTTTTTTTTTTTTTTTTTTGGCACGGGGTTCCCCTTAAATACCATACCAGACCTGAAGGGTCTGGTATGGAATTTAGGGGGAGCCGCACGTCTTTTTTTTTTTATTTTGGCCGGGGTTCCCCTTAATATCCATACCAGACCTGAAAGGGCCTGGTATGGAATTTAGGGGGACTCCCACGTCATTTTTTTTTTTTAATTTTGGTTCGGGGTTCCCCTTTGGGGAATTCCCATGCCGTTTTTATCAATGAACTTCTATGTGTATTGTCGGCAATGCAATAGCCGCGGGTAGTTTTAAATGAGTTTTTTCCTTCAAAATGTCATTTTGCTGTCAGACTGTTATAAACACAGGAAACATGCGCCCCTTTGCAGGCATACTATAGACACCCCCCAGGTACGAAATTTAAAGGGATATTACACTTTTATTGTTTGACTTTAATCATTATTAAAATCACTGCTCCTGAAAAAACGGCCGTTTTTAAAACTTTTTTTTGCATTGATCCATGTCCCCTGGGGCAGGACCCAAGTCCCCAAACACTTTTTATGACAATAACTTGCATATTAGCCTTTAAAATTAGCACTTTTGATTATTCATGTTCGTGTCCCATAGACTTTAACGGTGTTCGCGTGTTCGAATGAACTTTTTTCCTGTTCGCATGTTCTGGTGCGAACCGAACAGGGGGGTGTTCGGCTCATCAACTCCAATTACATATGTGAAAAAGAAATAACTATGTCAGTACACATAAAAAGCAGTCCATGAATTAATCCATTGCAAATATTTATGTGACACAATCTGAAAAAGCACATAAACACCATGCTAAACATGGAGGATTACCAGATACATGTGACCCTCTGATATAGAACAATCATAATGTGCATTCTAGTTAAAGCAGAACTACACTGCATCGGAGCACCACAATCCAAAAATGCTACTTTAATTCATTTTTAATATTTGAAGCAAACTTACCCATCTATCCATGTCTCCATGCTTTATTTTGCTGAGATAACACTTCCCTTTCTAGCATTTCTGGCCGCGGCCAACTTGAGTAAGACCAGATAATTTATGTAGCATTCACTTCCTGGAATGGGGACAAGGGCCTCTTCCCCACAGCCCTGGCTGTTGGGGTCTGTTGGTGGGATCTGGAAGTCCCCTTTAATGAATGTGAATGAGTAGGGGTACATAGTACATATTACCCCTACTTATTCACCAAAAAAGTTTAAAAAGCAAAAAAAAAAACACAACACCAGTTTTTGACAAGTCCTTTATTAATAAAACAACATAAAACAGATAAAAAAATGTCTCCCAGTGTAGATCCATCATCAATAACGGTGCCCGTTGCTACCTCTGACCCGAAAAATAAGAGGTCCGCACCCGATGAAGACTCCCGCTATCTGACATCTCCGTCTCACAGTTCATAAATAACCCAGCATGACCCCTGTCGATGACATCACAAGGGGGCGAGGTCACCCGGGGCTGTCATTGGGTGGTCCCTCCCCTTGGTTGTTTACGAACTGTCAGATGACGAGAGCCTTCATCGGGGCGGCACTCTTTTTTTGTCAAAAACTGGTGTTGTGTTTACACTTTTTTGATGAATGAGGGGGGGTACTATGTACCCCATACTCAATCACATAGTTGGGCCAGGATCTGGGGGCCCCCTTGTGAAAGGGGGCTTCTAGATTCTGATAAGCCCCCTGCCTGCAAACTCCCACAGGCCAGGGTTGTGGGGAAGAGGCCTTCCCCCTGTCCTAAAGCTTCCCCCCCCATGTTGAGGGCATGTGGTCTTGTATGGTTCAGGAGGGGGGAACTCGCTCACCCCACCCCCCCCTTTCCCCAGCTCATGATAATTCTGGCTTTTTTTTTGCACTTGTTGAACAGATATAATAAAATGCTTTCAATGGTAAAGTTAACAGACCAAATAGAGCCTAAAAAGAGAAATGTATTGTTGGAGTTTACATACATCTTAAAATAATGCCTGGTGATCCTGCCATAAGGGTCAGTGTTCAAATACTTCATGTTATAGGATGACAACTGCCTCTCAACTGTGCCTCTGTGTTGTCACCCTGCCACATGCATCCCTGGTGGAGACAGAAAGTGATTGTGCTGACACATTGTGCAGGTATGACCTACTCTTGTCACTGTTAGGAAGCCATAATAGTGTACAGCAAGTATGCAGACTCAGAAATTTAGAGCTCAGAGCAAGGATTTCACCAACAAAGTACCAGAGAGAAAGGAAAAAACATCAGGGAGTTTAACTATCCTGCATGCATAAATCATGAAAAAGTCAGTTTTGGGTCAGTCAGGCTGGACTGACCATTTAAATATATATTGTTCACATATGACTTCAGTGTTTTTTTCATTTTTAACAAGTGTGGGAAAAAAAGGTAAGGTTAAAATTCTAAGTCAATGCCCTACAAACTTGCATCTCCAGAATACAACCCTTTAAAGTTGCAGTAGATATCATGAGCCTGCCTTCATTTTCTTTTTGAAGGACTTCAGTCATCATAATGTCTCCCTCCTCCTGATTTGTACTGTGGTTCCTTGACTCTCACAGCTATCAGATCTTTTGTTTTCTTATGTGAAAGGTATGCTCTGAGGGATCTGAGGGAGGGTGATGTGATGTCTACAAGAGCCTGCCAGCCCATCCAACCACAGTTGGAGAAAAGATCATCAGACAACCCCAGTGATCACTAAGCATTCCAAATTACTTTTTTTTTTTTTAAACAAAATGATTTGATTGAAAATTGTGATTGTATGTTGATTGGGAGAGGCGAACAAGTGAAGGTACTATATTCGTATGTTACAGATTTAAAAGTGTTTATGTGTCTTTTTCAGATCAAAGGCTCTCTTGGTATGAACATTGTTACAGCTATCTTCAGCTTCATTGCATTCATATTGGTCTGCGTGGATCTGGCTGCATTGGATGCATTACATGATCTCACCTGGGGCCTCTTGGAGAAACCACTTGTATGTTTTCACTTTTTTATTTTTCAGAGACCTATACTGTAGAGCAATTTCAGCCGATAAGTAAATCTAAATGTGAATAGGAGAAAATAGTGCACTATCAAAAAGTGACTAGCTGCCAACACTACACTTAGACAAATTGTGCAATGTAAATGGAAAATAAAGTGCAGCGCTAAATATATAAGCAAATGTATACACAGTTAAAGTGACAGTGCAAACCTACAATAAGGCCAATGACCGGCACCTGTGACATAAGTAAATATTGCAAAATATAAACAAATGTGCAAACAGTATAAAGCAAACTACGGCCCTCCAGTTGTTCAGGAACTACAATTCCCCTCATGCCTAGTCATGTCTGTGAATGTCAGAGTTTTGGAATGCCTCATGGGATGTGTAGTTCTGCAACAGCTGGAGGGCCGTAGTTTGAGGATCCCTGGTATAAAGTGACAGTGCAATAATCTATTCAGGCCAATGACTGTTATTATTGTTTATATGTCATTTATATTCATTAGGTGCCAATGTCCATCTAAAAAGCCTAAAAGAACATAAGTGAGTCCATCTAAAAGGAAGAGTGACTTCAAATATGGAAAAGTTCATAAGCATTGAAAAATAGATGATCAACCTTTATAAAGGAAAACCACCATGGAAGATGATTGCAATACTCCTTGGAAAGGAAAACCACCAAGAAGAGGATTCTCCATCCAATGTTTAGCCACCACCAAACAGGATAATCGAGTACTCTTACCAGATATTGTGGGCCCTCTGCCAGCAGCAAAGTGCCAAACACGCAGAAAGACTGAAGAAATGTGGATTACCCAGGTACCAGCATACAGGCGTGTGCGGCAGTGCAAATCCAGCATCCAAGGGGGTTTTTATGCTCCCATAATCATAAAGAGAGTCATGAAGGGAAAAATCACCACATAATGTAAATTCCTTAACTAAAAATGTTTTATTGAATAAAGTAATGCACTTACATCAATGTAGACAAATACAGGCGCTGTATAAAATGTGATCACAGGAACAGAGTAAAACCCAGTATCATGGAGCCAGCACAGTATGTCCTGATGCGTTTTGTCCACTAAGACGTCAAATTGGCTATACCCACAATATCTGGTAAGAGTACCCGATTATCCTGTTTGGTGGTGGCTACACATTGGCTGGTGAATACTCTTCTTGGTGGTTTTTCTTTCCAAGGGGTACTGCGATCCTCTTCCATGGTGGTTTTCCTTTATAAAGGCTGAACATCTATTTTTCACGGCTTATGAACTTTTCCATATTTGAAGTCAATCTTCCTTTTAGATGGACTCACTTATGTTCTTTGAAGCTTTTTAGATGGACATTGTTATTATTGTTTATATATCATTTATATTCATTAGGTGCCAGTCATGGGACTGAATAGATTATTGCACTGTCACTTTATACTGTTTGCACATTTGTTTATATTTTGCAATATTTACTTAGTGCAAACCTACAATAAGGCCAATGACTGGCATCTGTGACATGTCACTTTAACTGTGTACACATTTGCTTATATATTTAGCGCTGCATTTTATTTTCCATTATTAAGTAAATCTAATAGAGGTTAAAAGTAGAAGTCCAGTCAAAAAACTTCCTAAAGGGCCCTCTGGTCCGGTCACGTGATTGGCTCCCAGTGCTGGCTTTCAGGGTAAAGGAGAGACAGTTGACAACAGATGCCCCATAGTAAGCCTGTGGCTGACATCACTGCATAGGCATAGCAGCCATTGTCAGTGATCTCTCCTCTTGACTGAAGCTGGCCGCTCTGGAGATCATGTGACCAGACCGGTGCGCCCAGGGATTAGGTAAGTATAGTATTGGGCTATATTGGGGTGGGAGCAGGATAAGGCCCTTTTCATACGGGCGGACTAATCGGGTCCGCCTGTCAGTTTTTTAGGTGGACCCGATCGGACCATCCATTGCCCTCTATGGAGCGGCAGATGTAAACGGACATGTATCTGTTTACACCCTTAAGTTTAGTTTTTGAATGAACTTCTACTTTAAGATTTAAGTAAGCACAATACAGGTCCATCAGGTAGTAGGAAGAAACCAGGTAGTTTGCTTTAAACATTGGTGCACAGATACTGTATATAAACCATATGATAGGTGAGATAAAGCTGAATTAAAAATGTATATGGCAAACGCAAAAAATCTGTATAGCCAAGAGTAAATTCAGAGAGGCGAACCTCAATTATAAAAGGAAAGCAGATCACCTTTGGCGATAAGATAAGATACGATACAATAAGATGTATTGTCATTGTATACATACAATTCAAGGTACTCTTTACAGCACAAATACTAAAAGAGTTTTTAACATAACCACACATGCATACTTCATAATACATGGCCACACATCAGTCCTTAAAGAGAACCTTTACCCTAGAGAGAAAAAAAAATAAAGTCAGCAGTTACTAATACTGTAGCTGCTGACTTTTAATAAAAAGGACACCTACCTGTCCAGAGATCCATCTCTGCCCTCACCCATATAGGCAGGTGGCCTACTCTATTGTATGTTAAGCTAGCAATTTGCTGCCCAGGTCAGGGGGAACCGGTTAATTTTTCTTGCTGCCTTCCCCGAGTGTGTTTGCAGGCTTTTTCTGGGATCCAGCCTCCTTCCCATGTGTTATAAAAGGGAAGAGGTCTGTATCCTACAGGAGCTCAGGACTAATGCCGCGTATACACGACCGGACTTTCCGTCAGAATAGACTCTGACGTTTTTTTCGACGGAGTTCTGCTGAAACGGACTTGCCTACACACGATCACACCAAAGTCCGATCGCTTAGAACATGATGACGTACAACGGGACTAGAAAAAGGAAGTTCAATAGCCAGTAGCCAATATCTGCCCTTTGCGTCGTTTTAGAGGTCTGTCAGAACAGCATACAGACGAGTGGTTTTCCCGATAGGAACTGATTCCATTGGAAAGATTTGAAACATGTTCTATTTCTAGGTCCGTCAGAATTTTTGAAAGAAAAAGTCAGATGAAGCCCACACATGATCGGAATGTCTGACGGAATGATTCGGTTGGACCTTTTCTGCCGTAAAGTCCGGTCGTGTGTACGCGGCATTAAGACAGAACAGGATATGTACAGAGACTTGCTGGGACCTGTGGTCCACTTCAGAGAGCCGATCCATTGGGACACCCCAAGAACATGGACTTGTCCATTCAAGTTTT
The DNA here is from genome assembly GCF_042186555.1 of Aquarana catesbeiana. NCBI lineage: Eukaryota > Metazoa > Chordata > Amphibia > Anura > Ranidae > Aquarana > Aquarana catesbeiana. Next base: position 261,653,504 of record NC_133331.1, on the reverse strand, counting down.
GCTAAGTATGGCCTTTTCCCAAAGATACGTCTCCTGTGTAGGTATCCTGGGGCAGCCACAATTAGGAGTAGTTAGGAGAAAGATGTTTATACATGTTACACACAGGCCTGGACTGGCCATAGGACACACCGGGCACTTGCCCGGTGAGCCGGGGCCTCACGTCCTTTTGGGGCCCAAGGCAGCTGGGCTGCTCCTTGAGCCCGTGACCCTCAGCCAGCGTCTCTGTGGCTGGCTGGCAGTTCAGCTCAGCCATTTGAGCTGGGGGGAGGAAACTACAGGTCAGCTGACCTGTGAACATGAAGAGGGAGGAGCTGGAGGAGACGCCGGACCAGAGAGAAAGTGAGTGCAACTATGTGCACCTGGATAGGAGGAGTGGCAGGGTGGCTGCATTTAGAAGAATCAATCTGTCCATTTTCCTCCTGCAGTCCCTGAAAGCCTGCTTCTCCTCCTCTCCCTCCCGAAGGCATTTAGAGGCTGCAGAAGGAAAATGGACAGATTGATTCTTCTAAATGCAGCCGCCCTTGCTGCTCCGTCTATCCAGCTTCTTTCTGCTGCCCCCCTGTACCCCCCTCTGTGTTTCCCGGCTTCTCGCCATGTGTTCTTCATTTCCCTGTGCTTTCAGGCCACCTCTGTGCTCTCAGCACCCCCCCGTGCTCCTTGGCTCCCCCTATGTGTTCTCCAACCCCCCAGTGCTCTCAGGTCAGGCCACCTCTGTGATCTCAGCCCCCCTGTGCTCTCCGCCCCCCCGTGGTCTTCAACCACCCCCAGTGCTCTCCAGCCCACCAATGCTCTCCAACCACCTCCCTGTGCTCTCCAGCCCCTCAGTGCTCTCAGCCCCCCTATGATCTCCAGCCCCCCTGTGCTCTCTGGCCCCCTGTGCTATTTTTCTGCCCCCCTTACCCCCACAGTACTGCCGTGTTCCCCCCTTCTTTCTCCCGCCAGCTGCTGTGGAAGGGAGAAGGGGTTGGTAAATATGTCATGGGCAGCTCAGTCTAAAATACCCGGGCCTATTTTTTGTTCCAAGTTTACAGTAAAGATTGTATCAGCTGCTCTGAGCATGGTCTGAAGTTATTCAAGAGGTGCTTGTTGGGTTTGGTGTATTCCCAAAGAACCTGGGTCTGTAATTTGCACTATGGGTTATGGGTAACACCACTACAAAGTTTTATTTACAAAGAGGAAGTAATTGCCATAGGTAATTGCATGGAAGAACAGCTACAGCAACCAGTTGTTGGCGTGGTACCTGGTTAGGTGACTGGTCCTCTGGTAGCGATGTTCTGACTCCCTCCCTAGCTGTTCTTCTCCGCCGGTGACTGGGAGCAGACTAGCGTTATGAAGATCTAAGGCCTGATCACTAGGTACGGAAAGGAAAGAGTTAACTCAGGACACATATGAGACCTGTGTTGTGTGTCCGGCGGGATTTTATTCTGGGAGTGAGGTAGAGGAAGTATGCTAAACTGGTGGAGTGGGCAATGGCTCTGTATATCCCTCTGAATGCAGCACATACATCTGTACAAGTGTGTAGCCACTTGGGACAAAACATCTTAAGGAGGAATTCTTCACATGACTGCAGCCTTTGCCTGATCGCGGGCATTGGTGAGTACGCCTTTGGGCAAGGTGTTACCCCACGTGCACAAGCACAGCTAGACCCTGCCCACACCCGGACCAGTCTTCAGGTCCCTAGCACTGGCATGTTTGCAAGAAGTCACAGCCGACTTCCTACAGTAACTTCATGGCTAGCTTCCCACTGCGAATAAGCGAGCCCTGCTGTGCTGTGTAAATGATCCCACAGCCTTCTTATACCTGTGACGTGTCCCAAAAGGTTGCGGGCAGAGAAAGGGGGGGGGCCTAGGTGATCCGAGTTGAGATTCTTCCAAAACTGGGTATCTGCCGCTCCCCAAAAAATTATAATGTGCCAAATGTGGTGGTGGGGGGGGGGGGTGAAGTTCTATTGTAAATATAGCAAACATTTTAAATATTTAAAAAAAGTAAAGATTTCACATAGAGTTCCTAAAGCGGCACCTGGTAGATTTATAGACAACACAGCCCTAGGGGGAAAAAAAAATCTATTCTTCAGGTGATTAGTATGTCCGATATATTTTCCCTGATGGCAATTGGACAAACACACTATAACCAGGATGGGTTGGATCAATGCTAATAACTTTTACCAACTTTTTTAATCAGCTGGCATACACTGTGTCCAAATTGGGTAGATCTGTACCTATTATCCGTTGTTTTCACCACACAAGACAGGCATTTCTTATCCTCCACTAGACATGTGCAGGATGAAAAAATTCGTTTAGTTTAGTTTCGTTTCGATTCGTTATTTAACTTAATTCGTTTAGTTAAATTCGTTGCATTCATTACATTCGTTTTCGGAATTCGTTTCGTTCCGTATTCGAATTCGAAAAAATTCGACCGCATTCGAAAAAATTCGACTGCATTCGAAAAAATTCGACCGTATTCGAAAAAAACTATCAAATTCGAAAAAATTCTAACACATTCGAAAAAAACTGTCAAATTCGAAAAAATTCTACCACATTCGAAAAAAACTATCAAATTCGAAAAAATTCTACCACATTCGAAAAAAACTATCAAATTCGAAAAAATTCTAACACATTTGAAAAAAACTGTCAAATTCGAAAAAATTCTACCACATTCGAAAAAAACTATCAAATTCGAAAAAATTCTACCACATTTGAAAAAAACTATCAAATTCGAAAAAATTCTACCACATTCGAAAAAAACTGTCAAATTCGAAAAAATTCTACCACATTCGAAAAAAACTATAAAATTCGAAAAAATTCTACCACATTCGAAAAAAACTATCAAATTCGAAAAAATTCTACCACATTCGAAAAAAACTGTCAAATTCGAAAAAATTCTACCACATTCGAAAAAAACTATAAAATTCGAAAAAAACAATAACTGAATTTGAAAAAGTAAACTATATATAACCATTTTGCGAAATTTGAAATTCGTATAGAATGAAATCGAATTCCAATAGAAAAGATTAGGATAGAATAGAAAGTATAAAAGAATAGCATAGAAAAACAATAGATCAGAATAGAAAAAAATATAATATATTGTATTCTAAGCTTTTCTATTTGAATTCGAATTCATTCTGTACCAAATTCCAATTTTGGAAGATGGTTAAATATATATATTATATATTTTTTCTATTCTGTTCCATTGTTTTTCTATGCTATTCTTTTCTATTCTATTCTAAATTTTTCTATTCGAATTTGAATTAATTCTATGCGAAATTCAAATTTCGGAAGATGGCTTCTAAAATTAGAATTTCGTATAGAATGAATTCGAATTTGAATAGAAAAGATTAGAATAGAAATAGAATAGACTAGAAAAACAATAGAACAGAAGAGAATAAAATATAATATATATATTTTTTTTTCTATTCTGTTTCATTGTTTTTCTATGCTATTCTTTTTTATTCTATTCTAAACTTTTCTATTCGAATTTGAATTCATTCTATACGAAATTCGAATTTCGGAAGATGGCTTCTGAAAGTGGAATTTTTCGTATAGAATGAATTCGAATTTGAATAGAAAAGATTAGAATAGAAAATAATAGACTAGACAAACAATAGAACAGAACAGAATAAAATATAATATATATAATTTATTCTATTCTGTTCTATTGTTTTTCTAGTCTTTTCTCTTCTACTCTAATCTAATCTTTTCTATTCAAATTCGAATTCATTTTATAAGAAATTCAAATTTCGGAAGATGGCTTTATATATATATATATATATATATATATATATATATATATATATATATATATATATATATTCAATATTCAAATTCGAATAGAAAAGTTTAGAATAGAATAGAAAAGAATAGCATAGAAAAACAATGAAACAGAATAGAAAATTATATATATCTTCCAAAATTCGAATTTCATATAGACCGAAATCAAATTTGAATGTAGTATTCTAATGAAGATTAGAATAGAATAGAAAATAATAGAAAAGAATAGACTAGAAAAACAATAGAACAGAATAGAAGAAAATATAATATATAGAATGAATATTTGAATATTTGAATTTGAATTGAAAATACTATTATAGAATATAAAATAATAGAAAAGAAAAGCATAAAAAAAAATAGAAGAGAATAATAAAAAAAAAATTATATATATATATATATATATATATATATATATATATATATATATATATATATATATACATATTCTATTGCTTTATTATTTTATATTCTACCTTATTGTTTTTTTTAGAAAAACGTTTTCTATTTTTTTTTAATTTGATTATGTTTTCGAATTCGATTCGAATATGTTTTCGAATTCGATTCGATTATGTTTTCGAATTCGATTCGAATATGTTTTCGAATTCGATTCGAATATGTTTTCGAATTCGATTCGAATATGTTTTCGAATTCGATTCGAATTCGTTCGTTTTTTTTCGGATTCGTTTAAATTCTTTACTTTTGTCATTCGGAAATTCGGATGCATCCGAATTTCCGAATAATGAAAAATTCGTCCGAATTTCGATTCGGAACGAAACGAAATGCACATGCCTATCCTCCACCCTGCAGCTAGCATACCACACTACAGCACAGTGGACAAGCATACTTTCAATGGTGCAATGATAAAAAAAATGACAAGAAGCCTCAAGGGCAATCTGGCCTTTTTCAATCTCCTAAGAAAAAAAACAATCTCTGTTCCAGTTTTTCCCTAGAATACAGTTATTTTGAGATCGTGATAACTTCCTAGCGATATGCATGGCAAAAAACCTCCTTGCCGCCTATATATACACACCAGGGAATGATTGATTCTTCTTGATCTTCTATAATCCACAATTATTTCCTTAGTTTTTGCAGTATTAAGTATTAAATTATTCTCTGTATACCACACAGCTAAATATTGAATATCCTGCCTATAAGCTGTCTTGTCATTATCTTGTATTAGTACAAATAAAGTATTGTCATCAGCAAACTTCACTATAGTATTCAATATATGTATAGATACGTTTATTATTAGTAGAAGTTTTAATTCAATGTGCTTAGCACAAGTACAGGGCAGTTTGTCTAGAACAGCCACTCTCAATCAAGGTTCCTTGGAATCGTAGGGTTCCTACAAAAGTTGCTAAGGGTTACCTGGGCTGTGGTCAATTGGCCTTCCATCTGATGGTGCCTTCATAGTTCTGGGTCCAAAGCTACTTGGTAGAGCCAGCAGCATGACACCAATGATCTTTTTAGCTGCCTGTAAGGATAGCATTCTGATCACCACTGAGCATTCTTCCCACTGACCACCAATGTGAAGGAGATTCACCCCTCTGACCTCAATTATTTTATTTTAGCTGCGGTTTCCTGAGACCTGAAAAATTATGTCAAGGGTTCCTTTAGGGCAGTGGTCATCAACCCTGTCCTCAGGGCCCACTAACAGGCCAGGTTTGCAAGATAACTGAAATACATCACAGGTGATATCATTTGCTGCTCAGTGATTGCAGTATTCTAGTCTGCATCTCCCCAAGGTAATACATAAAACCTGGCCTGTTAGTGGGCCCTAAGGACAGGGTTGATGACCACTGCTTTAGGGTATAACCTCTTTATGTGAAATATGCTTCATACCAGTTTGCATGATTTTGCATGAGTTGTCACGCTACAATTTTTCATGCATACAAGAAGCACCCAAAAGTGCTTTTTGCATCTGCATTCACTGTTAATGTCGAACCAAACACAAAGAAGTGCGTTTTTGCACATGCAAAAAGAATGCTTGGTACTAAAAGTGTGAATATGCAAAGCTCGAAAAGCACATGAGCTTCTTAGCCCTGCTTGTAAGCCATAGGGCAGTCCATTGAAATTCATGGGTTGTCCTACTCACAGAGTGCGACAATGTGCAAAATATATGCATATTTATAATGTGCGATGTCATGCTACACTAGTGGGAATGGGGCTTTAGCTGGCAGAATCAACTGGTAAATTTAGAACTTATACATAGGGTGTATTATACCTTTCCAAATTTAATTTTAGTTTTTGACAAGAGATACACTTTACCAAAACACAAAAATGTGGTCAAGATTTACTTGCCCAACTTTTGTCATTGTGGTTTGCCCCTTTGACATGGAGTTAAGCACTTTCTATTATTTTAATTTAGTTTCAACATCTAAAATATATTCAAAGTGACAGTGATGGAGATACGCGACCTTACCAGGCCATTTCCTCATTTAAAGTCCCAATTTAAAACCCCTCTTGTTCTTGTATGATTTAGTATAGGGGTGGAAACACGTGGTTCTGCGCCCCTTTATGATTTGAGAGGTAGTATTTAGCCCACTGGACCATATTGTGTACACTTTCTTATGGTGCCTGGTTGTCCCTAGTTGTCCCCTCCTTTTACTTTAACTATCTAATATGCCCACTCAGGTTGTTGTGTGTTATGTGATGGTTGTGGTTAAGATGGTGGTGGCCACCTGGGTTGTCATCCAATCCGGGAGCTGCGACACGCATTGTGGCCCCCCCTCTTGTCATCATGACTTGGGGTGGGCGGATGCTTCACCACAGCGTGTCAACGTCATGTTTTTGTGCACCGGATGTGCGGCACCCACGTGGCGCTGCCCTGATGGTGACATTTTTGCACCTGGGAGCGTTGTGAGACATAATTGGCGCCAATTGCCTGTTGATATCATCGGTGCATTTTTGGTGCCTTTTCTCTCACTCTGCTCGGTTGCATGAAGTTGGTGGTGTGCTGCAGTGTTATCTGTGCAGGATCATCCTAAGGTGGTTTTCACTCATAGTAATTATCACTCCCTACACTGGATATTGTTAGCATATTGGACCTCGATCTATATCTCAGTATGAGGCAATTTTAATTTTCAATAGTCACTTCACAGTTTTTATTTCCTATTCACTTTGTTATTCACTTTGTTATTCACTTTGTTGATCCAACCGTTCACCTTCCCCACCCCTTATATTGTCATCTCCACAGTTTGGCCCACAATTAGTCACTGCTGAACTATTATTTTAGTCCGTACTATTTATGCCCAGGTTTCCTTGTTACACCGTTGATTTACACTATCTACTATATTACCCTTCACAGAGGCCCATATTGACTGATTTTACCCATTTTACCCAACCACTATCACAGAACCATATCCACCTTGCTTGTTCTCCTGTGTTGGCCTCCACAGCTCCTGGTAATGGCTCCCTCTGGGTGATCCGTGACCTTCGGTGCCATACCACCACCATACAGACACCCTGTAAGTAACACGCTCTTGGGGGATTTTTTATTTCCACCCTATTGTTGCCATTTATTATCATTGCCCAACCAATTAAAATTATTTTTCTTATCACAAAATTCTGTTCACGTGCTTCGCTCCTCCCATTCTAACCATTGTATGTTTACTACCATAGATAATTGGTTCCATTGGTGTCTATATCTACTCCTCATGGGCTGAAAGAATGAATATTTAGGTTAGGGAACCATTAGACCCTATAAATTGGCACTATTGTGTATGTGTATATATGTGATCCATTGGACTATGTATTACTGCCTGTATCAATCTGTTTATTATCCTTGTTGGGGATTAAAAGAGGCCCCGGATTACATTGGCCAATTGTAATATTTGTGTTCATTTATGGTTATTGTTTGAGTTTGTATCATTACCAGGTATGAATCGAATTGGGTCCTGATGTATTATTAGCATAATGTACCCTGGCTATGAACTTTTAAATACCTTGTACTCAATTTTTATATATCTATTTATTTCATACCCACATGTTTCAATACATTTCTGATTTTCCTTTCCCTTTTCCCTCCCTTCCCCTCTCCTTGTCCCCATTTTTTATTCACAGTGACAGGGATGGAGGTACTTGACCTTACCAGGCTATTTCCTCATTTAAAGTCCCAATCTAAAACCCCTCTCCCTTCTTGTATGTAACATCTTAAACCAATCCGTGAGTTACTAACGCATTCCAGAAAACACTACAACTGTCAGAGGTAGAAAGTCCAGTTATGTGGTGGACTTTCAGGAGGAGCTAAAACACACAAAGGAAGTCAGGAACAGAGTTGAGTATACCCGGCTTTACAGCAGCAGTAAAAGGAATTCATGTCACTCTGGGATTGTTTTGATTGGTCAAAGGACAAGTCATACTATCTCAAAGCCGGAGCAAAATCTTAACTTGTTTATTCAAGTCGGATGGAAGTAGGAACGATGTAGGACAGATGTAGCAGTGCAAAGTAGGATGATAGTCGTACAACAGTCGTGTCGTATCAGTGTGAACCCAGCCTAATCCTCTAAAATGTCCTCTCAAACCTGTGATATATGTAGTATATGAACATATGGCATACCGTAGCATCATATCGTACTAATCTTTTCTTATGTCTTGTTTTTTTACAGGCCGGTGCAAAAGCAGCTCTTGCTATACTTCTGCTCCTTAATCTCTTGTTGTTTTGTGTGTCTATTTTCTTGTCCGTGATCGGATGCCAGGCTTTGGGTCATGAATCTAATACCCCTCCTCAGGTAAGGATCAGAGCTCTTACCCACAGATAGCTCTCTCCTCTGATTGAGCTGTTAATAATAAAATAGAAGGAATATGGACTTCCGATGTGCCACAATAACACAAAAATAGCCTAAAACAAAAAGATTTTATATTTACGTCCATTAAAGTGGTCGTAAACCCTTACATACTATCTAGTGAAGTGACTGGCCTCAGGTGATACACAGAGATTAAACAAACCCTCCTATAAAAGTTGTAGCTGTTTATTTGTAGTCTTCTCTTCTCTACAGCCATTCAAAGTCCAGAATTTATAAAGAAATTATATATTTTTTTATAAGAAAAGGGGACAGAGAGCTGACGTTACATTCTGCAGACCTCAGCGAGAGCTGATTGGAGGGAAGGGACCCCCCCTCCACACAGCACACAGGAACAGAATAGAGGCTTCAATCATCTGGCGCTCCCTCCCTTGTCACCTTCTTTCTCTCGGTGTCAGGAAAACTTATCAGAAATGATTCATGCTGATAACAGAGGAGCGAGGTAACAGACAGAAATGACACTTAGGCTGGGTTCACATATGAGCCACATGCGGCTCAGAGCAGGGGTCTGGTGCAACCTGGTTCCCCATTTCAGGTCTGATTTCAACCCGAATTTTGGTCTGAATTTGGACCTGAAATGGACCAAAAGACGCACAGCATTTTTGTGCAAATCACACCGGACCCATTACGGTGATATGTGAGAGAGCTGGTCAAAATCTCCTGCTATTGTGAATTGGATGCGAGGAACCCACATCCAATTTGCAATGGTGTGAACCCAACCTTAGTGCTCTTAATTTAGACAAGTACACACTATAGAGGGATATGGAGGGATATGCTTTGTTCATATTTCATGTCTGAGGTTTACGTCAACTTTAAATTTGTAGTTTCAAGAATCCTCCTGAATAAAATTTGTTATTACCACAAACAACCATTTTTACACAATTATCATTGCCCAGCTAGCATATTACAGTATATTGCACAAATATTTAAATAACCATCACTATACACTCACTGGCTACTTTATTAGGTACACCTTGACAGTACCGGGTTGGACCCCATTTTGCCTTCAGAACTGCCTTAATTCTTTGTGGACATAGATTCAACAAGGTGTTGGAAACATTCCTCAGAGATTTTGGTCCATATTGCCATGATAGCATAACGCAGTTGCTGGAGATTTGTCGGCTGCACATCCATTATGCAAATCCTCCTTTCGACCACATCCCAAAGGTGCTCTGCTGGATTGAGATCTGGTGACTGTGGAGGCTATTGGAGTACAGTGAACTCATTGGCATGTTCAAGAAACCAGGGGTTTGAGCTTTGTGACATGGTGCATTATCCTGCTGGAAGTAGCCATCAGAAGATGGGTGCACTGTAGTCATAAAGGGATGGACATGGTCAGCAACAATACTCAGGTAGGCCGTGGTTTAAACGATGCTCAATTGTTACTAAGGGGCCCAAAGTGTGCCAAGAAAATATCCCCCACACCATTACATCACCAGCCTAAATCGTTAATATAAGCCAGGATGGATCCATGCTATAATGTTGTTTACGCCAAATTCTTTTTTTTTTTATTCAAATAATTTTTATTGTTTTCACAGATTTAAAAGCATACAATTAAACATTACATTCTACTTTTTATAAATATCGCTTAACAGTTATTATTGCTTACTACTTTACTATCGGTCCTCTATCCCTACCCTTCCCATGGAGGATACCAGTTTGCAGAATACATGTTGCTCCCTGGTTTCCATCCCTTGTTAAATTCGTGCTTTTTCCTTGTTGCTGCCCATCTTAAGTTAACTTTGGGTATGGCCCCTAATCCAACACTCACAAGGGGCATTCCATCCTTTGCAGCCAGGGATTCCACATCTTAACAAACTTACTATAATTACCACATCTAGTGAAAGTTACTTTTTCCTTCCATACTAACATATTTATGGTCATAACCCACTCTTCAGGGGTCGGGGGCTTCGATGATTGCCAGGTTTGTGTGATTAATTTCCTTGCTTGGTATAAGCATCTCGCGATCACTGTTATAGTCCCTGCTGTCCCTATGTCTTCTTCTATGTGACCCAAAATGCATACTATAGGTTTAATGCTAATGTAACCCTAAACGTCGCGTTAACAATTTTTAATATCTCTGTCCAATATCGGAACAGTTTTGGACATCTCCATACCATGTGTATGAGGTCCCCAGTCTCCCGACATCTAGGGCACTTGTTGTCAGGTCTACGGCTGAACATATACAGTTTCTTGGGGGTATAACAAGCTCTATGCAATAAGAGCAAATGTGATACCTTTTGTGAGGGAGAAACCAACACCAGCGGTCCAAATTCTAAGATCCTCTTCCATTGCTCCACAGTTATTACTCCTACATCCTCTTCCCATCTTTCTTTGTTCTTAGAGGACACTACCTGAATGTTAATTCTGCCCGTTATTTGCGCATATATCTCTGATATAAGACCTTTGGTGATATCTGCCTTAATTATTTTTTGGAGAAGAGGAATCTTACTCCATTCTAGTGGATGGTTACTAAACTGATTACCCAAAGCGTGTCTGATCTGTAAGTAACTATAAAATGATTTATTTGATATCCCGTACTCATGTCTCAGCTCTGTAAACGATTTTAAGATTGTACCCTCATACAATTGGATCAACTGGTTTATTCCGTGCCTTTCCCATTCCTTGATCTTCCCTATAGTCAGTAATTCATGCAAGTGCTTATTGTACCAAATGGGCGAGTATTCTGTATCTCCCCTGTACCCCATAATTCTCTTAACTGACTGCCAGATTTTAGTGACCATCTTAAGTGTTGGATTCTCTCTATGAAGAGAGTCTGCCTCTAATGCTTCCACTAATGCTTCCACTACTGATTTGTGTGGAATACCCTGTAACATCATTTTGGCATTCCCCCCTCCCGGGGTGGCGCATCCCCTCAGTTGCTGCAGTTGAGCTGCCAAGTAGTAGCTATACCGATAAGGAACAGCCATTCCCCCTTCGTTTATTGGTCACTGCAGCGTTTGCAAGCTAATCCTGGCCTGGCCATTCTTCCATATTAACTCCCTAAAAAGGGTCTGTATTTTTTGGAACCATTTTTTGGAATTAATTTTTTTAATAGGTAGATCAACCGGTAGAAGCAATGACTTCTCCCAGTTAATAGCTAGGCCCGAAAACCTACCAAACTCCTCCACTATATGCATTACTTTAATTAATGAGGACTCCATATCTCCCAAAAAAAATAAAACATCATTTGCATAAAGTGCTATCCTCTTCTTCCCCACATTTCTTTTGGAATCTTTGCAATCCAGTTGATGATCTTACCGCACTTGCTAGTGGCTCCATCGCCAGGGCGAACAACAGGGGTAATAAAGGGCACCCCTGTCTTGTCCCTCTCTCAAGCGGGAACCTATCTGAATATTCATTTATTCAGTGTGGTTGCCAACACCCTTGCCAAAATTTTAACGTCAGAACACAATAATGATATTGGTCTGTAAGAGGATGCTTCAAGCTGATATTTCCCTTCTTTCTGTATTACTACTATGGTAGCTTCTGACATCGAGGAGGGCAGACTTCCCCTTTCAGCTGCCCAATTCAATGTCTTTAGAAGCTCTGGGAGTAACACCCCCCCATAATATTTATAGGTTTCCAATGGTAACCCGTCTGGACCAGGGGATTTTTGATTGGACATACCAGCTACTGCTTGCTGCAACTCCTCTAAAGCTATTGGGGAATCCAGCTTGTACCTATCACTCTCCAAGAGAGCAGGCAGTTCCACACTCCCCAAAAACCTATCCATTTCTCCCCGATCTGACCCCTGCTGTGACTTATACAAATCCCTGTAAAACTCAGAGAATGTTTCCATAATCGCGGCAGGCTCAGACGAGATTTCACCACCTGGTGTCCTGATCGCGGAAATAGCTGAGGAGGGGTTATTGGTTTTGGCTAGAAGTGCCAACATACGACCCATTTTTTCCCCTTCTCCAAAAGAGTTTTGTCTCTGAAAAAGTCGCTTATTTTCAGTTTTTCTAGTGATAGTCACATTATATTCCTGTTGCTTATTGAGCCATATCCCTTGCTTCTCTGGAGTTGGATCTGTCACATACTGTCTCTCAAACTCTGTCACCTCCTTCCTGATGTTCTCCTCCCACTCCCTTGATTTCTTCTTAATTTTTGCCACCTCAAGAGCCCCCTGAGAAATGCTTTTAGATTGTCCCACACCACCCCCACCAGCCCTGTACCTATAATTAAGTTCTACAAACTCTTTTAATCTCAAAGTTATTTCTTCTGGTTTCTCCACTAATTCTATCCATAGTGGGTTTATTGTCCACATTCTTGGGGTACATCTATCGTGTAGGATTACAGTTAGGACCAAAGGTGAATGGTCTGATACCCCTCTTGGCCAGTACTCTATTTTTTTTATTAGCCGCAGCGCTTCACTATTGCCTACTGCCATGTCTATGTGGGAGAGTGTAGAGTATGACCCCGAGAAACAAGAATATTGCCGATTGTTTGGATTGCAAGATCTCCAAAAGTCACTCCATCCAATCTCCTCAAGAAATTGGCCTAAATGTCCCTCTGATGTCCTATCAAGACTACTATTAAGTACCGCATTAAAATCCCCCACCACTATAACCGGGTATCTACCTTATCCTCTACAAATTCTAACAATCTGTACAGGATCTCCAGTTTAAACGGGGGAGGAATGTACACATTTGCCAACACATATGGTTTATTCTCTATTAAGCAATTCAAGAAAATATAGCAGCCCAGTGCATCTATACTGACCTACCTGCAGGAAAATAACACTCCTCTCTTTACTAATATGCACACCCCCCTAGAGTAGGAGAAGTGAACTGAATGATATTGATTTTGAAATTTCTTACTCCGAAATTGTGACTTAGTGTCATTTGTGAGGTGTGTTTCCTGCAGGCATATCAGTTCCACTTCATGAGTCTCAAGTACAGAAAACACAGTAGCTTTTTTAATGGGATCACCCATCCCCCGAATATTTCAAGAGCCTATATTTAGAGTTCTATGCAGCTTCTAAAAAAAAAAAAGAAAAAGATAAACAGGAAAAATCCAAGATTCCCTACATAAAAATAGCAACACAAGGAAAAAGGAAAAAAAAAGAAATATGATGAAAAATAAAAAAAAAATAAGATAGGAACAGCCAAAGTGGGAAGTCATTTTGCTTAGCTTTACATGTTAACCATACCTGTCCTTCCACCAAATACCACTTTATTTGTTTATTTATGCCTCCCAAAGGGGCGATCAGTGCTAAAATTGTATCAAATCAAGAAAAAAACAAAAAAACCCTTGTGGGCTTTTCCCTCTCTACCTTCACTTTCTATATTGTTTTTTATCAAATGTGAATAATATATACGTGTATACTCTATTATTATCTGTCCCTCCCTTCGTGAGTTTACTATATTATCCTCCCCTAACCCTCCCCTACACCTCCCTTCAATGTTATTTTCCTCCCTTCCCCTTGGCTTCCTAGATATCCCCCCCTCCCTCCCCTTACGCCTGACTAGGCTAACATTAGGGACATTGCTTGTGACCATAGGTGTGCGCAGCCTATTGCACTAGGGTGTGCACCCCAAAGCTCAAAAACACACTAACGATCACTCACCATGTTCATTCAGAAAGGGAAGGGGCCAGTAAAGTACATATTTACCAGCCCCTTCTCCCACTCATCTTGAAACATCCCCTCAGTAACAGCCAGTGGGAGGGGAGAGGGGGGAAGCCTGCAGTGCCACGGGGGGAAGGGAACCAGGGCAGTAGGGGGGATCTGTGCTGCACCAGGTGATTAGGGTGTGCCTGGGCACACCTGGCACACCCTGTGCGCACGCCTATGCTTGTGACCATATCATTCTTTCCAATTCATTCCAACCACTTCTCCATAACCCTGCGTGAGTGTGATTTAATTTCATTATTTTTCCGTGCTTGTCGCCCCCCTCCCGCCCCCTGACCCATTTCAAAATTACCAAGAAAACATTTTTAAGCAAAAATGACCAGTCTTTCATTAGTGACTTTCACCTACCAACCCCCCCCCCCCGCTCCATCCTTTGCTTAACTTCCTTATAAAATAAATATCAAAAATCAATACATATTTCCAGAATTAACTAAAATTATTTAACAGCTGCGGTCTATAACCCTATAAGTTCTTTTTGTTATCTTCAAGCCACTTTGTTACCCCTGCAACTGAGTCAAAAAAACGTGACGTGCTGGGTACAGCAATGCGTATGTAATTTTATGGTTCCGTAAGCTGCGCTTAATTTCCATAAATTCCACCCTACGCTTCTGTAAGTCCGGTGAATAATCTGGATATAGTGAAATCTTAGCTCCATTGTAGAAGATGTCACCCATCTCTCTAGCTTTTTGCATCACAGTCACCTTGTCCTTATAATTGAGCATTTTCATAATTACCGATCTGGGGTCTCCCCCTGGTGGTGGAGCTCTAGAGGGCACTCTGTGGGCTCTCTCGATCACAAAAAGATGCGAAAAAATCTCTGCCCCAAATATTTCCCTAAGCCATTTCTCCATGAACTCTAGGGAGTGGGAGCCTTCACATCGCTCCGGAAGGCCCACCACCCTCACGTTGTTCCTGCGCAGCCTATCCATTTCGTCCATTTTGGATTTATACAGGCCCAATTGGTCTTGCATTGTTTTTAACTCTTGCTTCAGTGGATATAGATTGTCCTCAACCTGGCTTAACCTCTCCTCTAAAGTAGTTGTCCTCTCCACTGTTTTTTGTAGCTCTTGGCTCATTGAAAATAACTCTTCCATTATGCCCTTTAACTGATCACACAAACTACTCAGTGAGCCTTTGCAAGCGTTAACTGTGCACAATACGTCCTTCAATGTTGGTTCAATTTAAATTGGTGCGCTTAAATCAAGAGCAGTTTCAGTCACATTTCCCATGGTGTCACCCCTAGGGCCTTTTTTACTTACAGTTGTTGTAGTAGATAGTACCGTTGACATTTGACCTTGGCTTTTTCTGTCCCCAGGGCCTCCTGTCTGAGATTTCGCTTGGGTTTGCTGGTTACCTTTGGCTGGTGACTGTAGGAGTATGCGCATACCTCTCCAGCTTGGCTGCCGCTGCTGCCGCCTGGTTCCCCTTCTCCTTAGCTGAACGAGTGGTTTGGGAGCTTGGATGCTCCTGGTGCAGCTGTTCCTCCCCCTTTTTCCTTGTCATGGCTGGATGTAAGGGAGTGTGAAGAGTTGTAAGGCTGTAAGGGGTTGCAAGGCTGTGGCACTTTTTCACACTTTTCACACTTTAATCTCCTCTTGCAAGGGGCTATATTATAGTGCTAATGCCCGCTTTCATTTGTTAGCCCTAAGTCCCACTGGGCTTTGCTGGGCTGTACTAGGTAACTTCAGAAAGCTGCCCCACACTGTGCACGCCAAGCAATGCGTGTTTCGCTGCTTCTCGCAGGAGCTCGGACCGTTGTCTGGGCAACCAGAATAAAACAAGGAATAGGGGCGCCTCTGAGAAATTATCATAAACACTTTATTATAAACAAAATATCCACTCACATGAAAGTAGAAGAAGGCGTGTACAGGAGCATGGTGAGGGCTGGAGAGCTGAAAAACACAGGGCTGTAGGTAGAAGCTGTATCAATGTAGCTGAAGCACAATCCAGTCCAGGCAAGCAGGGGTGCAGATGACTGAGCACATACACACACCGGTGTAATGCAATGTCCCTGGAAGATGGTGTCAGTAGTCCAGTGGAAGGGGAAAGGATCAGTCCAATGATAGCATGAATGTCTGTGGAAAGGAGGAGAAGGACGTCTGGCTGGATGACAGGGCTGCGCTGTATCTCCACAGCGATCGCACTGTCCCTGTATGGTAAGGGGAGAGACATGGCCGTGTGTGTGAGATGGAAGTGAGGCTTGGAGAGCAGACACAGGCCGGCGCCGAGCTGTGATGTCATCAACATGTGACGCGTTTCTGAAATTGCTAGCTATAGATGGATGGAATAGCCGCATTCCTTTTTCAAGCATGCTGGACTGGATTGTGCTTCAGCTACATTGATACAGATTCTACCTACAGCCCTGTGTTTTTCAGCTCTCCAGCCCTCACCATGCTCCTGTATACGCCTTATTCTACTTTCATGTGAGTGGATATTTTGTTTATAATAAAGTGTTTATGATAATTTCTCAGAGGTGCCCCTATTCCTTGTCTTTTCTTAGCTACTGGAACTCGCTTTTGGTTTCTTGGTGGCTGCCCTGACTGAGACTGCGGTTTTATATTACCAGTGTACACATCTGTACATCCACATTCCTGGACAATTAGGTACTATATTGTAAGGTATCTGCATATTGCGCCTTGTTACTTGTTTAGGGCAACCAGGATAACAGTGAGAGCCACTCGGGCTCACTCACGTTGCACAGAAGGCGGTGGCTGAATCGCACTCTCCGCCGCTTGCTACACTGTCCGACACAACACCCCCGTTCTCTCAAGCCTCACAGAAGGTATACAGGGCAGGCAAGGCGAGTATGAACACAAGCAGGGGGAAAAAAGGCACACCATTCTGGGTTGAATAGGATGGCCACAGGGGATGAAGCAGGAAGAGACCTCACACAGCTCCACTCACTCCAGCATCTGGTCACGCCCCCCGTTTAAGCCAAATTGTGACCCTACCATCTTAATGTTACAGCTGAAATCAAGACTCATCAAACCTTACAAAGTTTTTCCAATTTTCTATTGTCCAATTTTGGTGAGCCTGTGTGAATTATAGCCTCAGTTTCCTTTTAGCTGACAGGCGTGGCACCCAATGCCAATTCTCCTCTGTCATCAACAAGGCACTTTTGTCCACACAACTTCCACTCACTGGATATTTCCTCTTTTTCAAACCATTCTCTGTAAACCCTAGAAATGGTTGTGCATGAAAATCCCAGTAAATCAGCCGTTTTTGAAATACTCAGACCAGCCCGTCTAGCACCAACAACCATGGCCACATTCAAAGTCACTTAAATCCCTTTTCTTCCCTATTCTGATGCTCGGTTTGAACTTCAGCAAGTTGTCTTCACCATGTCTAGATTAGAGATGGGCCAAATGACCCCCTGTTCGGTTTGCGCCAGAACTCTCGAAAATTTTGAAAGTTCAGAGCCGAATAACGAATACCATTGAAGTCTATGGGACCAAAACTGGACAAATCAAAATTACCCATTTTGGGGGCTTGGATGCTAGTTATTGGGCATACTAAAAGTACAGAGATCCAGTCACTGCCCTGTGGGACATGTATCACTGAAAAAATAGTAAAAAACTATTTTTAAATTAGCAGTGATTTACCTATGCTTACAGTGAAATAATAATGCCCCGTACACACGGTTGGATTTTTCGACAGAAAATGTGTGATAGGACCTTGTTGTCGGAAATTCCGACCATGTATAGGCTCCATCACACATTTTCCATCGGATTTTCCGACACACAAAGTTTGAGAGCAGGATATAAAATTTTCTGACAACAAAATCCGTTATCGGAAATTCCGATCGTGTGTACACAAATCCGACGGACAAAGTGCCACGCATGCTCAGAATAAATAAAGAGATGAAAGCTATTGGCCACTGCCCTGTTTATAGTCCCGACGTACGTGTTTTACGTCACCGCATTTAGAATGATCGGATTTTCCGACAACTTTGTGTGACCGTGTGTATACAAGACAAGTTTGAGTCAACATCCGTTGGAAAAAATCCTAGGATTTTGTTGTCGGAATGTCCGAACAAAGTCCGACCGTGTGTACGGGGCATAACAATGAAAAATTCCTTTAAATATAATACTGGGGGGTCCCTTTAGTCTGCCTGTAAAGTGGCACATCTGTACCATGTATAGAACCTGCTGCAGCAAAAATTACATTTATAATAAATAATAAATTTATAATAAAATAACATTTTCCCTACAAGCTTTTTTATAATTTTATAAACAATGGCTTGGAGAGCCAGTCTGTATGATGAGGCCATAATTTAGTGCACTCGGAACAAGATTAGAGATTTTATGGATAAATTCTGGTGTCTGTTTCACAGACTTCTGATAGAAGTAACAGGTGCAGAAAAATAGGGCTTTGGGTTTTGCTCGTGCCTTCACATCGTAACCCTATAGAGGTACTCTTGATAAAAGCAAGAATTGGCCTTGCTGTAAAATAATAGAATTATATGCAACTGTCAAGCAGGTGTGGAAAAGTTGGTCCTTGGGTGTTAATTGTGCCCATGAAACCTATACCAAAAAATCTATTCATGATAAAATCAACACCCACAAATCTAGGCAGCCTAGACAGTCTTGCACAGATTCCACATTCCAAAAACACTTAATTGGCAACATCAGCATCAGGGGCTTGATAGTTGCTGCTAATCTAGGAATGATTCATTTTGATAAATGTTAGCCGGTCAACGGAGTCTGTGGAAAGATGCATGCTTTTATCTGTCACAAAACCTCCGGCAGCACTGAATGCCCATTCAAAAAGCATGCTTGAAGCAGGGCAGCCCAGCAGTTCAGTTGCATACTGAGCAAGTCCTGGCCAGTGTTTTATTCTCATGACCCAGTAACCCAGTGGATCGTCAACTGGAAAGCTCTCCATGTCTATTTTCACCCCTAGATAATCTCCCACCATATGGTGCAGATGCTGCTGGTGGGTTGTGGAAGCTGACAGTCCTGGGTCCCGAGGACTTAACAAATCTTGAAATGCATCACTGAGGCGGCCCCCTTCTCTCTTGACCAACAGAGACTGAAACCTAGCAGAGTCCGAAAAAGCATTACATAAACCCCTCTTTAAGGTGTCCTCAAGATATTTTATCCTCTGATCGCTCTGGGACGGGATGAGTTCTGAGGCTTTCCCCTTGTAAAGGTGGTCAAGGAGGGTTGCCAACCAATAGTGATCTTTCTCCTTGATGCCACAAATTCTTGGGTCCTTTTGCAGGCTTTGAAAAATGAGGGAGCCCATGCATCACAAGTTTGTGGAGGCATGGGAAGCAGAGTCGTGTGGGTCACTGAGGATTGCAGAATCTGGAACTGCCTCCTCCCACCCACGTACTACTCCCAAGGGTTCAGCGGATGGAAAAACATCTCTTAAGGTTTGATGTATGTCTTCCTCTGCTTCATTGCCTCCAAAACTGCCAGAATCCTCCTTCTCCTCCTCTTGTGTGTTCTGTGGCATCACAAGAATGGTGTCTGCATAAAGCGGGCCTTGTGAGGATAGGAAGTTTTCCTCTTCCTCCCACTGCTCTGCCGCGCGTGCCCTGTCCATAGTGACACACAGAGTCTGCTCCAGCAGGAAGAAAACAGGGATTGTGTCACCCTTGTCACCTCCTCAAATGATGACGGTACAGTACATGCATCCTTTATCAGCAGCTTTTGGCGTGGGGAAAAAAAGCTGATCTGCCCTGAGCCTGTCCTTGTGCCATACTGGCACCGTTACTGGCCCCCTGCTGCATGTGCAGCCGCTGCAGCTTTGTCAAAGTTGAGTTCCATCTGGTAGGCATTTCACAAGTCAAGCAGTTAATGGCCAGGTGGAATTACCGCTGAATTTCAGCCAATCGAGCACTGGCTGTGTATGACCTCCTGAAATGGCTTCAGACTTTTCTGGCCCGCTTTGGCAGATCTTCCAACCCTGGGTACCAGTTTAACCACTTCAGCCCCGGAAGATTTGGCTGTTCAATGACCAGGCCATTTTTTGCGATACAGCACTGTACCCAAACAAAATTGAGGTCCTTTAAAAGAAGAGCGACTATTTTGAAAAAACACAATATCTTTTACTTTTTTCTATAATAAATATCCCACATTTAAAAAAAAAAAAATGTGTTTCCTCAGTTTAGGTCGATATGTAATCTTCTACATATTTTTGGTAAAAAAAATCGCAATAAGCGTATATATTGATTGGTTTGCACAAAAGTTATTGCGTTTACAAAATAGGGGATAGATTTATGGCATTTTTATTATTATTTTTTTTACTAGTAATGGCGGCAATCTGCAATTTTTATCAGGACTGCGATATTGCAGCGGACACATGGGACACTTTTGACACATTTTTGGGTACATTAACAATTATACAGCGATCAGTGCTATAAAAATGCACTGATTACTGTATAAATGTCACTGTCAGGGAAGGGGTTAACACTAGGGGGCGATCAAGGGGTTAACTGTGTTCCCTCACTGTGTTCTAACTGAAGGTTTAATGGGACTTACTAGGGGAAGAGAGAGATCGGTGTTCATACTTTGTATGAACACAGGATCAGTCTCTTCTCCCCAAAAGATTCTCACTCTGTCACGAGCGATTGCGGGTGCCCGGCAGTCATCGTGCCGCCGGGCACTCGCATCGACTCTGATGGCGAGCCGTGGGCACCCGCGTGCCTCTGGTGGCACGCGCTCACCCCTAGTGGCTACAATGGGAAGCGACGTAAGGTAAATTCGATTTGCCCAGTCGAGCCAACCTGCCACAGTAAAACTGAGGGGGGCTGGTCGGCAAGAGGTTAAGAAACACTGCACCACCAAATTGAGGACATGTGCCAGGAGGTTTGTGCCATTATCACACACCACCATTCCTTGCTTCATCTGGCATGGCGGGAACCACCCCTGGGCTTGCCCCTGCAGTGGTGCAAGCATCTCTGCTCTATGTGGCTCCTGTCCCCTAGATAGACCAGCTGAAACACTGCATGGCATCTTTAGCCTGACTCATCGAATAGCCCTTTGAATGCTTAGGGGGTACTGGGGGTTCATAGGACAATTCAGCAGAGGGCTTGGAGGAGGAGGGGGTGGAGCTGACAAATCTTGCATCATCACAACCAGCTGTATGGAGACTTGGCTGTAAAATAAGCTGCAGCACTGAGCCCTGTCCTGCATGATTCCGAGTTGCAAGCAGATTTATCCAGTGTGCTGTGAACGAAATATATAGTCCCTGACCATGCTTGCTGGACTACGTGTCTGCAGTAAAGTGGAGCTTGCGGCTGACTGTCTTGCCCAACATTGCCACAACATTGCTTTCCATGTGACGGTACAGAGCTAGAATGGCCTTATTTGAAAAGAAATAATGACTGGAACCTGCCATCTGAAGGTGGCAGAATCTACCAGACTGAAAGGAAGGAGTTGTAAAGCCAGCAGCTTTGACAAGCTTGAATTTAGACATTGGGCATGTGGGTGGCAGTGACTGTATTTTTTTTTTTTTTGCTGCAGCAGCTGGAGCAGAGAAATGTGCCCGTTATACTCTACAGCTGGTGGAGTGCTGCTGGCAGATGTGTTGCAAGGACCTGTGACACCCCTCACTATGCCATCATCCCATCATCAATGGAGGCTGCTGAAAGGTCATGAGGTATAGCGGGGGTAGACCTGAAAGGTGAAGAGTGAGGAGGAGCAGAATTGCATCCCTTTTGTGTGTCTTTGCTCTTGCCAACGGGCTGAGTGGTGGTGGGAGGTTAAATGCCTTGTGAAGCATGTGGTACCCAAATGGCTGGTGTTTTTGCCACGCTTGATCTGCTTGAGGCAGTTTGCAATTTGCAACAGTGCAATCAGCTGCACATGTGTTAAAAAAGGCCCAGACAGCTGAGCTGTGGGAAGTGGGCTGGGAGATAAGCGCTCCACAATGTGATGCCATAGGATGACTGCTCTCTACTCTTCCATGATGGCTGCCTCGTTGGGGTTGTGTCTCACTCTCGCTTTCCTCCTCTGCTCTATCTGGCA
This sequence comes from Aquarana catesbeiana, assembly GCF_042186555.1. NCBI lineage: Eukaryota > Metazoa > Chordata > Amphibia > Anura > Ranidae > Aquarana > Aquarana catesbeiana. Next base: position 261,631,324 of record NC_133331.1, on the reverse strand, counting down.
GCACCCATGTCATGTCGGTGACATCATCATCATCCCCTCCATCCTCACCATTATTGAAGTCAACATGGCAATACGCTGCAACTGGGGGAACATGACTGCCAATTTGTTGTTTATCAGTGTTCTCCCCTCTATGTAGGCTCATGTTCCTACCTTTCTCAACCTCAGAGTCAGAACCAACATCAGAATCAAGCCTGTGCATTGTCAAGGAGCAAGTGGCTGATGCTGTATTCAAATAACTCCTCCATGCATGATGCTGGGGCTATAGCAGGAGTAGCTGTGGACAAGGAGGCAGAATAAGCTGCTCTGGCAGCTGTGATGGACTGCATACTAGTCTCTGCTTGGGTGATAGCATGCTGTGGCTGGATAGCACAGGCAACATCTCTAAACAGAGGAAATGGTGCCCTGCCTGAGGACAGGAAAACTGCACTGACACACTTCAATATACTGCCATTAAAGTTCACTAATCCACTTCAATATACTGCCGTTAAAGTGACCTAACACACTTCAATATTCTGCAGTAAACATGCACTAACGCACTTCAATATACTGCAGTAAAAGTGACCTGATGCACTACTATACTCCAGTAAAAGTGCCCTGACACTCTATACTGACAAACGTCAATATACTGCAGGTAACCAGCCCTGAAACACTAAACTGACACTACAGTAAAAATGGATGGTCGCACTACATTAATGCTGTACTATCACTATAATCACACTACACTAACACTCTACCCAAACAAAAGCACACTAACTCGCTAGTAGCAATAAACAGAGCCCTGTTCTATCTCTTTCCACTCCATGATCACACTGCAAATGGCTGCTCAGAGATAATTAATAGCTTTGTATTTATAGTGAGCTTTTACTGTGTGTCTTAGTACAAGACTTGTATGTATACAATGGCTGTTTCTGAATATGCCCAGGGTTTTGGGCTTATTGGACAAACACCCCATCAAGAAGGCGGACACAGGGGCAATCAAGGCACCAGGAGGCACATCCCAAATCAAAATAATAGCACTTATAAAAATAGTTTTAAATCTAATATTTAGATTTGAGATTGAGATTAATTAAGATTTCAGGGGCTGAAAGATCGTAATGTTGTTTTTGGTGAATGGCCAGTAGCGAATTTCTGAAGACTATAAAGAACAACAATCAAAGATCCCAGAGACAGGACTTCCTGCCATGGGAACTAAGCTACAAAATGAAAAGTCACTTATTTATCTGCATAGTCCAATAGGCTTATACCGCCCTATAACAACTCATCCAACCAGACCAATATCCTACACATCACTGCAAATATTATTGGAAACTAAACATGCTCTCAGCTTTTTTTTACAGTGGCTAATAGTTCTCTCCATGTCCGGTGATATTTAAATGCCCCTCCACATGTATTCCTAGAAAATGAGAAAAGCAGTCAAAACTTATACAACTACTGCAAACTTTCACCACTGAATTGAGGGAAAGGTCAAAATGTCATATGCAAAATCAGAATGGTATATCATAAATGTGTCATGCATATACTGTATCTGATTGAGTGTCTTAGCCCAGCTAAACAGTGGTGCTATTTAACTGCATTCTACTTAACCCCTTCCCAGTCGTCTGCTGTGCCCCTATTACTGGGTCTTAAGTTTGGGGGTGGGACAGATTTCCTGATCTTGTGACCATTGTGATTCGCTGTCACAGTGGTTACATGATTGAGAGCCCATTCCATCAGCTCCCAATGACAACTAGAGATTGGGAGCTGTCTGTGAGTGCACTCTCAGCACAGAAACTCCAGTTGCCATTAATGCAAATGTATGCTGCTGCTGCATTTTATAGGAAGAGTGTTCAAGTCAAACTGGGACTTTTAATTTGACGGGTATAAAAAGGGATACTAGCATGGAAGTACTACACGCAGTAGTAAGTGTCAAGTGACTGTGTCCTATTACTGATAGGCGGTGCACATGTCGCAGGCCAGTCCAGAGACCAATAATCAAGGAGGCAGACAACAATGTTAGTGCATGCATGGTACAGCGTGTGGTGATGAAGTTTCCTGTGAAAGGAGGAATAAAACCTGTAGATGTCTACAGAAGACTACAAGCACAGGTATCAAGACAGCTTTCCACTTTTGACCGGTACAGAAGAGTTGAACTGTGCACTGCATTGAAGGAGCGTTTTGACAGGGAAGGCCAGGATTTTCTGGATCTCATTACATGTAACAAAATCTGGGCTCACCATTTCACTCCGGAATCAAAACAAGCATCAAAGCAGTGGAAGCATGTGGACTCACCACCACCAAAACAATTTCCAACAATTGCACGTGCAGGCAAAGTGATGCCAAGTGTTTTCTGGGACAAATGTGGCGTTATTCATGTGGATTTTCTACCCTGTGGTGCCACTATCAACAGTGAATAATACTGTCATGTTCTGAGTGATGTGCAAACAGCCTGGTTTGATCACTAAGGGAGTCCTGTTTCTCCAGGACAACACACAAGCTCATACTGCTCACCGCACTTTGTGCACATTACAGCAACTCGGTTGGGAGGTATTGCCACATCCCCCTTAGAGCCAAACCCCGGACCATCTGTTTGGGCCCCTAAAAGAATTCCTGGGAGGTCAGCATTTCAGCACTGATGACCAAGTGAAGCAGGCTGTCCTAGGATGGTTCAGGCGTACTGACGAATCTTTCTATGCCAAAGCTTTCCAGACTTTAGTTAAACGCTGGGATAAGTGTATACGGGGAGCAGGTGAGTATGTTGCAAAATAAATGCACTTTCCACTCCTTGAAATTTGTTCTTTTATTTTATAAACTCAAAAGTCCCGGTTTGAATGGAGTATGTTTGTGTTTTTATACCACCCCTCACAAATATACAGAGAACCCATGGTGGATTTATTTCAGAGTGCCTATTAAAGAGCACTGCAGCCAATCAGAATGAAAGAAGGACACCTCATATAGCACCACATTGGTTTGTGATCCTAGGCAAAAACATGCCCCTGACACACCCCCAGGAAAAGACAAGCCCCTGACAGACCCCAATAATCTTGTAAGAGAGATGGCTCAGACACAAGGGAAACTCTGAATATATCAGATCCATAGGCAGAGGTGTAGACAGATGAACACATAAAGATTGACATACGTGATGCAATGTGATGTGATTGCCTACTGAATAGGACAGTAAGCATTAAGGGCTTACACATATTAAACCTCTGCTTACAAAGTACAATTTGTAAGTCTGTTTGTATATGTAATGCAAAAAAAATCTTTAAAATGGAAGTTAAATCCACTTTTTAACTTGTACCTACAGGTAAGCCTATAATAAGGTTTACCTGTAGGTACGATGAATATATCCTAAACTTGCATTCCTTAGGAGATATTCACACAGCATGCAGCCGGTAATATCACTGGCTTATACACTCTTCACTGGAACTAAGTTATATAATGACACACAAAGGTTGGATTTTATGGACTTGTGTCTTTTTTCAACCGCACCTACTATGTAACTATGTAACCCTGAAAGGATGGTATAACCGTGCTGTACCTTCAGAGCCATTCATACAGGCAGATTCTGCAAATCCAAAAGAAAGGCCGGGGGAAGATGGAAGTGCTGGGGAGCCATGACAGCACTGCACTGTAGGGCTCCATGTTCAGATAAGTCTGTCATAATGTGCTAGTATGCGGTGAATACTAGTATATTATGACTTAAACCTGCATGGGGGGAAGCAAAAATTTTTCTGGTGATTTACTACTGCTTTCAATCAACTTTACAACATAACCAACGCTCAAAGTAACTTAGCGTGTCTCTGAATCTTTTCTTCATCTTCATTTCTTGTCTTCAAGACACCAAAGGAGGGTAAGATAAAATCTCCCCAAAAAGGGGGGAGAAATCCCACTTTCATCATTTCACTTGAAAATACATTATATTACTAATAGTATTGGGACGCCTGCCTTTGCACGCACATGAACTTTAATGGCATCCCAGTCTTTGTCTGTAGGGTTCAAGATTGAGTTGGCCCACCCTTTGCAGCTATAACAGCTTCAACTGGGAAGGAGGTCCACAAGGCTTAGGAGTGTGTCTATGGGAATGTTTGACCATTCTTCCAGAAGCGCATTTGTGAGGTCAGGCACTGGAGTGGACGAGAAGGCCTGGTTTTCAGTCTCTGCTTTAATTCATCCCAAAGGTGTTCTATCGGGTTGAGGTCAGAACTCTGTGCATGCCAGTCAAGTTCCTTGGGACCACTCGTATATAAGATTATAGCCCCACACACAGGATTGATTTTCTAAAACTGGTTTCCTATGCAGAGCTGGACCAGATTTTGTACTCTCCAATCAACTTCCAGGTTCTTTTTGTTTTTTGTCAAAATGTACTTGAATAAGCTGACGTTAAAAGCTGATTGGCTACTAGACATGTAGCCAAAAAATGTGTTTGTTTTCGTTTCATTCGTTTATTTTTTTTTTCGTTTTTCGGGTCATTCGTTATGATCGCAATTCGTAAATTCGTACATTCGCACATTCGAACATGCGTACATTCGAAAATTCGTACATTCGTAAATTAGAAAATTCGTATATTCGTAAATTCATTCATTTGTAAATTAGAAAATTTGTATATTCGTAAATTCATTCATTTGTAAATTAGAAAATTTGGAAATTTGTAAATTCGAAATTTGAAAACCCAAAAACCCGAAAATTCGAAAATCTGAAATAGTAGCTAACTAATAAATTATAGGTATTGTAATTTTCTTTCAAATCTGGCTGTTAGTGAAAGTAACAAATACGAATTTATCCGAAGTTATGAATTAACTAACTATTAAATAACAAATGCTGCATCTAAACAAATGGAATGGAACAAATTAATAATAAAAAGTTTTTATTATTATTATGGTTATTTATTATTATTCATTCCATTTGTTTGGATACGGCATTCGTTATTTTGGATAATTCGTAACTTTGGATAAATTTGTATGCGTTACGTTCACTAACAGCCAAATTTGAAAGGAAATTACAATACCTATAATTTAATAGTTAGTAATAGTTAAGTTATTATTAGTTAATTATTATTTCTAATTTACTAAATACGAATGTACAAATTTACGAATGGACGAATTTACGCATTTATGAATGTACGCTTTTCCGAATGCATAAATTTACGAATGTACGTTTTTACGAATGCATGAATTTACAAATGTACGCATTTACGAATGCATGAATTTACGAATGTACGCATTTACGAATGCACAAATTTACGAATTTACGAACGTGCGAATGTACGAATGTATGCATTTTCGAATATTTGAATTTACGAATATTCATAAAAATTAGTTAAACGGGTTTTCGTTAATTCTGATATTTCACAAATAAACGAATTTGTTGAAATTCGTTAAAAAACTAATTCGGAACAAAACAAATTGCACAAGTCTATTGGCTACCATGCAGAGCTGCACTAGATTTTGTACTCTCCAGTTTTAGTAAATCAACCCCACACTGTGAAGGACTCTGGCTCAGCCTTGGCAATTACTGAGCAATTCTGCATCCCCTAAAAAAAACTGAGGGTTACAGAATAATCTGTGTTTATTGATGAAGCTAGCTGCCAACTTTAGAAGCAACATTTTTCCAGCATGGTGAAATGGTTTAAAGTTCCTTTCACCGTAGTTTGTTCAGTTCAGCTATTTATTGAAACTAATTTGTTGTCTTGTTTCACAGGTGTTTGTGGTACAGAATACTGTTGTGTCTGGAATGCAACCACCAGCTTACCCAATTTCATGAAAGATGTCCTTTGTGGAATTATAAAATTCTTAATTCACAGGTCTCTGTTTATTTTAATTTTGAACTGAATTAAATAAACTGTGTCAAATAAAAATAAATCTCATACTCACATACTGTGTATATATATATATATATATATATATATATATATATATATAAAAACATTCAAATTTTGGAGGAAATCGAGGTAATGGAAAGGGAAAGAACATTGGTACTTCTGGTATCTATGGGTAAAAAGGTTGCATGAAAACAATTGGGGTGTTGTCATTGGCCATAAAATGACTAACAGAGAAATAAAATGTTTTGGTTATCTTTGACTCATTAGACCAGCGTTTCTTAAACGTTCTGGTGCCGTGACCCCTTGATAAAATTTCTCAAGTTGTGGGGAGGTTGTCAGGGTAGGGTAGGTTGTCAGCATCCAAGGCAAGACAAGTAATTTGTGCCCCTAACCCACGGGCACTTAGTGCTCAATGAGTCCCTTCCACTCGTACAGTAGTTAAACCCCTTCTGGTACATTTTTGGATGTACCACTCTCACTTCTCCCTTCTTTCTTTTTTATATCTCTCTATCCTAATTTTTCCCCCCATTTCTCGCTCTATCCGTCTTTATTGTTCTTTCTCTAATTATATCTCTCCCTTTTTTCTTTGTTCCTTCCCCTCTTTTTCTCTCTCTTCCATATATTCTTTTTTTTTCTTCTCTTGCTCCTTTTTTTGGGGGGGGGGGGGATTGGATAGGTGGCAGTGCTGGTGGGGGGTGGGATCAGTGGCAGTGCTGGAGGGAGGGAGTTCTGATCAGCCAACTTAGGTGCTCTTGATCAAGATCATCTGCTGATCTGAAAACTGTAGTGGGGACTTTTAATGGCAACTATAATCACAGGCAGTGTTACTCACTGTGTCTCCGGCTTCACTGTGTCTCCAACTTTGAGGTTACTCGCAGCAGTAACACCTATGCCGAAATCAGGAGATAGGGTCTCCTCCAGCCCCTCCCACTTCACATTCCTCACCAGTCAGCTGACCTCTAGTCTCTGCCCCCAGCCATGCTGTGAACTGAATGGGGGGCTGCGAAAAGGCTGAGTGGGCGGCCGCAGGCTCCAGGAGCTGCCCAGCTGGGCAACCACAGGCTCCAGGGAAAGCCCTGCTGGGCGGCCACGAAAAGGCTGGGAGAGCAGTGTGGGATTCATGAACAGCCCAGGATTCGATGACCCCTGGCAAATCGTCATTCAACCCTCGGGGGGGTCCCGACCCCCAGGTTGAGAACCACTGCATTAGACTTTTCACGTTTCAACGTTTTTGTCTTAAGTAAAGCCAACTCAATTTGGTTCAGTTTATAGACCATAGTGTTTTAAGTTAGGAATACATACCTTAACTTGTCTGGAACTATAGTTTTAAGTAAAGCCAACTCAATTTTTCCAGTTTGTAGACCATAGGTTCAAGTAAATCCAACTTTTCTAGAAAAGTTTAAGATAGGAACACAATAATATGTTTTTAAAAAAAAGGAAAAGTCTCATGGAAACAGGCTTTCAAAACAAATTAACATTTATTATTTATAAAGTGTTACAAATGCAATATTATTAATATCTGTAAAGAACATGGACTACAGAATGTATTGTCCAATATCTCAAAAACCAAACAAACAGAAATTTTGTTTTTGTGGTACAAATCAGCACAAAAATGCAGCACAAACAAATTGTATAATTGTTTTTAAAATGTAATAACGTGGTGCAAAGTGGGAGAGGTTTCATCAACTATAATGTGCAATATCTCCGAAACCAAACGAGCACATACGTTCGTTTTTGCAGCACAAATCGGCACAGATGTAGTGCAAATGAATGCTATATTTGTTTTTAAATTTTAATAACATTGGGTGAAAAGTGGGCGGGGCTGGATGTTACATAATCTCAATTTGTATTCCAATATCTCAAAAACCGAACCAGCAGAAACATTCATTTTTGTGGCACAAAATAGTTTTTAAGCTTAACATCTGGCGGTCCCTCACCCTGCATCTTGGTTGCGTTCTGCCGCATGCAGTAATCGCAAACTTTGCGTGCGCACAAGTACCGTATATACTCGAGGATAAGCCGAGTTTTTCAGCACATTTTTTTGTGCTGAAAATGCCCCCTTCGGCTTATACTTGAGTCAAGCACTTTTCTGCAGCAGAGAATGACATTTTCCAAACTGACTTTGGGGCCCCGTATCTCGGGGCCACTTGTTGCTAGAAATTTGGTGTGCAAACCCAGTGGAACTAGCACTACAAGATATCCAAAGCTGGAGTTCCTAGATCCAAGTGGCCCCAAGATACAGGGCCCCAAAGTCAGTTCGGAAAATGTCATTCTCTGCTGCAGAAAAGTGCTTGACATTTTCTGAACCAAATTTGGGGCCTCGTATCTCGGGGCCACTTAGTGCTAGCAACCCCAGCTTTGTATATGTTGTAGTGCTAGTTCCACTGGGTTTGCATACCAAATTTGGGGTTCCTAGCACCATATGGCTCCAAGATACGGTGCCCCAAATTTGGTCAACTATGTCCATCTGCAGCAATGTCATTTTGGGACCCTTTGGGTCCAGAGACCCCAAATTTTGGCTGCAGCTAGGGGGTATCTAGGAACCCTAGGAACTAGGCATCTAGGAACTACAGAGTTTGAAGTTCGGGGGACCTATGGCTGCAAATGGGCACAGTGAGGCATGCAAACGGGCACAGTGAGGCATGCAAATGGGCATTTTTTACCCTCTTTTCCACTTACAGTAGCTGCGCATTTCTCACCCTAGGTTTATACTCAAGTCAATAAGTTTTCCCAGTTTTCTAGGTAAAATTAGGTGCCTTGGCTTATATTCGGGTCGGCTTATACTTGAGTATATACGGTAAGTTGTCTCAATAGGTGTATACAATGTATGTATGTCCATTTATTATAAATATAATAATCGGCAAATAAAATGAACATTTTGGATTGTATGTTAACCACTTCCCACCTGGCCTATAGCAGAATGGTGGCTGGGTGGTGGTTCAGTTATCCTGACTGGGCGTCATATGACGTCCAGCAGGGGAAGAGGCGCGCATCGTGGCGATAGGTGGTGCGGTGTGTCATTCTGACACACCGCTGCACCGATCTCAGTAAAGAGTCTCTGATGGAGGCTCTGATGGAACCTCTGATGGAGGCATCACCAATGCCATCTATCAGTGCCCAGCAGTGCCGCCTATCAGTGCCACCCATAAGTACCCATCAGTGCATCCTTTCAGTGACCATTAGTGTCGCCTATCAGTGCCCATCAGACCCACCCATCAGTGCTGCCTATCAGTGCCCATCAGTGCTGCCTATCAGTGCCACCTTATCAGTGCCCGTCAGTGCTGCCTTATCAGTGCCCATCAGTGAAGGAGAAAATTTACTTATTTACAACATTTTATAACAGAAACAAAAGAAAAACTTTTTTTTTTCAAAATTTTTGGTCCTTTTTTATTTGTTTAGCAAAAAATAAAAAACTCAGAGAGCTTTCTTTTGGTGGTATTAGATCACCTATTTGTGGGAACAAAATGATAAAAAATTTGTTTGGATACAGTGTAGCATGACTGCGCAATTGTCATTTAAACAGCGACAGTGCAGAAAGCTGAAAATTGGCTTGGGCAGGAAGGGGGTGTAAGTGCCTGGTATTGAAGTGGTTAAGCAACATTTAAAGCATGTGAACGATAATTTGTTCAATATTCACTCTTTACCTTTCAATGGCATTGCATGGCTTTGTAGTGACTTGGAAAACTTCTTGTCACTGGTGGTGCTCTTTTGTCCTGATGGGCCTCAAACATATGGGAACTGCGTTAAGCAGGTTTTCAAAGTTCCAAAAGATGTCAAGCTCTTTACAATATACAGCATCAAAACTTGTGCAGTTGCACGTTTGGCCAACATATGAGTCCCGCAATTTCAGTCAAATGAGAAGATTATTTTTTTTAAGTAAATGTAACTTAATTAGAATATGGAAATGCACATACCTTAAAAGTTTTGTCTAGATTACTCAATATTATACATTATTTTTGTAAATGTAAAAGGTGTGTTTTAAGAACTAATGAAAATTAGGTAAAGTACTTAAAATATCAAAGTAAATTAATTAACATTTATTTTTATGTTGAAAATCATACATTTTTTATGTTAAAATTAGAGGGACGTACTAAACTGCATATTGGGATGATGGGATGATTGGATTATTGGCTGCAATACTGAGAACTCTCACTAGATGTCAGTGTACCATATACACATATATATGGTAATGACTCTGTTGTTTCTCAAAATATGTTATTCTTTACTGCAGTGCTTGATACAATGTTGCAAGAAGCAGTTGCTAATGTTTAACTCTTCACTTGCTGATATATTTGCAGCTGTACAACAGGATACAGAAGTAATATAAAAATTACATTTGACCTGTTTTTGATGGGAATATGGGTAGAATTATTATTGCTCATGGGGATTATTGGAGGAATATCATGTTAACACCCGACAATGAACATATTTAATTAACAATAATAGTATGCATATACTTTTTCTACATAGGGATTATGGGTGGAATATTGTAGTTAGACATACAAAGGAATATATATTTTTTTTTTTTTTTTTTTTTTTTTTTTTTTATATTTTCTTTTTGCCACTTCAGCTCAGTATGATTCATGAGGAGATATTATATCAACTTTCCAGTCAACCTTGTACCTCAATACTTTCACATCATTGTGGCTTTTTCTTGTTGCCCTCAGTCTTTATTTACCAAACATTATTAAATATAAAAAGTAATTTATCCCTCAACCCATACGAGATCCCCATTGCGGTGCCTCAGCATACCATCCCCTCCCAAACCCCCCCCCCCCGAGAGTTCCATCAGCGCCCTTCCTTATCCATCAACTCTTCCTAGAGCCTATTGAGTGCCTAGCTTACTTATAGATTTTTGTGTAATTTTTATCTGCTCTTATGTTTCAATGTTTTTATTATTCTTACTATTTAAAGCGAGTTGTCTGCGTCTTCCTCCCTCATCTCCGCCAGCTGGTCTGATGTTTTAAACCTGACCCAATCTCTCCATATCTCCTCGTAATCCTCCATCTCCAGCCCCTCACTGTATCTTAGGTATTCCATACAATAAATTTCGTCTGTTTTGTCAAACCACTCTCGCAATGAGGGTCTCCTAGTCTCCCGCCAGTGTCTAGGGATGAGACTCTTAGCTGCGTTGAGGAGATGTGGTAGAAGTGTTCTCCTGTAACACTTGGAGGAGACATCGCTACCATGGTGCAGGCATACCCATGGGTCATCCGGTACATTCTGGTTGGTGATCAAGTATATAAACTTCCTTATCTCCTCCCAAAATTTTCTCATTACCGGACACGTCCACCACACGTGTAGCATTGTCCCCACTTCTCCACATCCCCTCCAGCAGTACTGTGAGGTCCCGTCCTGGATCTTATGCGCCAGGTCTGGGGTAAAGTACATTCTGGCCAGAATTCTGAAATTCATCTCCGCTATCTTATAATTAACTGATGTGTCATTTACTCTACTCAGAACCCTCCTCGCCTCCTTATCACTAATCTTGTTACCTATCTCCTCCTCCCATTTCCGAAGAAATCCTGGTCGCTCGACCTCCCCCATTCCTACCAAGGTTCTATAGATCCTGGACATTCCTCCTCTCCTATTTTTTATACAGGCTTTTTCCAGGGGGTACAGGCCTTCTATCTGCCGAATTGGCTGTGGGAGGGATTCTACGAAGTGCTTCAGTTGTCTGTATTTCCAATTATCCAAAACAAACCAATTTTCTTTCCCCTTGAGTTCCTGATAAGTACGTATCGTTCCCTGGCTGGTAATATCTTTGAGCTGTAGTTCATCCTTTAGAATCCATCTTCCCGCTATGTCCTCCCTCCCCGGGGGGAAGTAATCCGTTCCCTTAATTGGGACTAATGGCGAATTGTATCTCCACTTCTCTTTGGTGAATATTGTGTCCCAAGTGCTCAGGACGTGTTTTGTGATGTCAAATATGTTTGTGCTCATACTTCTAAATTTTGGCGCTATCCAAACATTTTTCCCTAAGTCTACCCCACTCCTTGTGTTCTCTAATCTCACCCATTGTTTGTCAGTGTTATTGTTGATCCATTCCGGAATACGTGATAATATTATTGCTGTGTAATATCTTTTAATATCTGGTGCCCCCCAACCCCCCCTCCTTCTAGCATTCACTAATTGTGCATACTTTACCCGTGGATTTTTCCCCCTCCAAATAAATCTTAAAAAAACTGTGTGTATTTTCTTCAAAAAACTTTGTGGGATTGCTAATGGGAGCATTTGTATTTTGTATGTGATTTTGGGGAGAATTGACATTTTGATTAGGTTTATTCTGCCTCCCCAAGAAAGTCGATTCCGTGGGAATCTATTTAACTCAGCCCTTATCTCGTTTAAGAGGGTCATAAAATTGGCTTGGAACATTGTCTCTTTTGTTGATGTTATTTTGACCCCCAAGTAGCTCAGTTCTTTGTTTCCCCACTTAAATGGTAAGCTCTTTTGGTAGGCCTTTTCCCCCTCCTTATCTTTTACCACTTCCAATACTTCCGACTTGGTCGTGTTCACCCGAAAATTGGATATCTGGCTATATATTCTGAGGATCTCTAATAAATTGGTGAGTGTTATCCTCGGGCGGGTAATATATAGCAGGACATCATCAGCGAATGCTGCTATTTTGAACTCGTCATCCCCGATTCTTACTCCACTAATGTCGGGGCTAGATCTTATCTTAGCCAACAACGGCTCCAGTGTCAACACGAACAACAGCGGGGAAAGCGGGCATCCCTGCCTGGTACCATTCCGCAATGCGATGGGACCGGACAGGGTGCCGTTGATTTTCACTCTAGCGGTGGGGTTGGTATACAAGGCCTTGATCCTTCCAATCATTTTTTTTCCCCAGACCGATCTCTTCCAGGGTATTCCACATGAAGCCCCAGTCTACCCTGTCGAAAGCTTTTTCCGCATCCATCGACAGGAGTAGACCTGGGGCTCCCCTATCCCTCATTATCTGGGTCAGCATCAATGTTTTGATGCTGTTGTCCCTCCCCTCCCTCCCGGGTACGAATCCTACCTGATCCGAGTGGATCACTTCTTTGATGACCTTTTTAAGTCTATCAGCGAGGATCTTTGCGTAGATCTTCGTGTCTACATTCAGGAGCGAGATCGGTCTATAACTGGAACACAAGGTGCCATCCTTTCCCTCTTTTTTTATGACAGTGATGTGAGCTTCTAGGGCCTCCTTTCGCATTTCCCAGCTTTCCCCTATCCCATTGATATAGGAACACAATATGGGGAGCAATGGCTCCTGTAGCTTTTTGTAGTAGAGGGCAGTCAACCCATCTGGTCCAGGACTTTTCCCATTTGGGATGTCCTGGATAGCTTTCCTTAGTTCCTGTAGGGTCACCGGGGCATCTAGTGTGTTACTGTCTTCTTCCGAGATCTGTTTTAGATTGGCCTCCTTTAGGAACTTTTTACTAGCCTCCTGCTTATGTTTATCCCGTTCCCGAGACTCATCCGCATTAATTGCGTACAGTGACTTGTAAAATGCTTGGAAAGCGTTAGCTATATCTTGCGTTCTGTGCTTAATCTATATAAAAAAAAAAAAAAAAAGACATACAAAGGAATATATTAAACCTATTTCTGATATAAATATGTATATAATTATTTTTCTACATGGGGATTATTGGTGGAATATTGTTTATAAATATACATAGCAGCATATTAAACCCATTTCTGATGAGAATATGCATATAATTATATTTCTACATGTGGATTATTAGTGGAATATTGTTTATAAATATACATAGCAACATATTAAACCCATTTCTGATGAGAATATGCATATAATTATTTTTCTACATGGGTTTAATATGTTGCTATGTATATTTATAAACAATATTTCACCAATAATCCCCATTTCTGATGAGAAAATGCATATAATTATTTTTCTACATGGGGATTATTGGTGGAATATTGTTTATGAATATACATAGCAACATATTAAACCCATTTATGATATGAATATGCATGTAATTATTTTTCTACATGGGGATTATTGGTGGAATATTGTTTATAAATATACATAGCAACATATTAAACCCATTTCTGATGAGAATATGTATATAATTATTTTTCTACATGGGGATTATTGGTGGAATATTGTTTATAAATATACATAGCAACATATTAAACCCATTTCTAAAGAGAATATGCATATAATTATTTTTCTACATGGGGATTATTGGTGGAATATTGTTTAGAAATGGGTTTAATATGTTGCTGTGTATATTTATAAACAATATTCCACCAATAATCCCCATGTAGAAAAATAATTATATACATATTCTCTTTATAAATATACACAGCAACATATTAAACCCATTTCTAAAGAGAATATGTATATAATTATTTTTCTACATGGGGATTATTGGTGGAATATTGTTTATATGCATATTATCATCAGAAATGGGTTTAATATGTTGCTATGTATATTTTTAAACAATATTCCACCAATAATCCCCATGTAGAAAAATAATTATATACATATTCTCTTTATAAATATACACAGCAACATATTAAACCCATTTCTAAAGAGAATATGTATATAATTATTTTTCTACATGGGGATTATTGGTGGAATATTGTTTAAAAATATACATAGCAACATATTAAACCCATTTCTGATGATAATATGCATATAATTATAATTCTACATGGGGATTATTGGTGGAATATTGTTTAAAAATATACATAGCAACATATTAAACCCATTTCTAATGAGAATATGCATATAATTATAATGCTACATGTGGATTATTGGTGGAATATTGCTTATAAATATACATAGCAACATATTAAACCCATTTCTAAAGAGAATATGCATATAATTATTTTTCTACATGGGGATTATTGGTGGAATATTGTTTATAAATATACATAGCAACATATTAAACCCATTTCTGATGAGAATATGCATATAATTATTTTTCTACATGGGGATTATTGGTGGAATATTGTTTAAAAATATACATAGCAACATATTAACCCCTTCCCGCCGACCGTACGCACATATGCGTACTCGGCTTTCCGGGGTTATACCGGGATGATGCCCGCAGCTGCAGGCATCATCCTGGTACCGTTGTTTTCAGCGGGCGATCGGCTACCTGAGTATAACAACCGATGCGGCTAAAAGCCGCTCGGTTGTTATACCGGAGGAGTGGGAGGGGACATCCCCTCACTCCCGCCGCCTCCCGCCGCTGTTACCGGGCCTCCCGTGCGATCGGGAGGCCCGGTGTCCAATCGTGAATCTTCGGAAGCTGGGGGCGGGCTGGAACGAAGCTGTGAGCGGCTTCGTTCCAGCCTCCTTGTTGTAAACGCGGAAGCGACGTCATGACGTCACTTCCCGTTTACTCGGCTGCCAATGGCGCCGAATTTAAAAAAGTACACAGTATTCAGAATCGCCGTTTTCGGCGATCTAAATACTTTGAAGTGTAAAGGAGAGATGGGGGGTCTTTTAGACCCCCCATCCCTCCATAAAGAGTACCTGTCACCACCTATTACTGTCACAAGGGATGTTTACTTTGCTTGTGACAGCAATAAAAGTAAAAAAAAAAAATAAAATTTTAAACACAATTTATAAAAGTACAAAAATAAATAAAATTAAAAAAAAAAAAAAAAAAAAATTTAAAGTGCCCCTGTCCCCACGAGCTCGCGCAGCGAAGAAAATGCATACGGAAGTCGCGCCCGCATATGTAAACGGTGTTCAAACCACACATGTGAGGTATCGCCGCGATCGCCAGAGCGAGAGCAATAATTCTAGCCCTAGACCTCCTCTGTAGCTCAAACCTGGTAACCGTAAAAAATGTTTAAAACATCGCCTATGGAAATTCATAGGTACCGTAGTTCGTCGCCATTCCACGAGTGCGTGCAATTATAAAGGGTGACATGTTTGGTATCTATTTACTCGGGGTAACATCATATTTCACATTATACAAAAAAATTGGGGTAACTTTACTGTTTGGATTTTTTAAAATTCATGAAAGTGTCACTTTTCCAAAAATTTGCGTTTAAAACACCGCTGCACAAATACCGTGTGATAAAAAATATTGCAAAAATCGCCATTTTATTCTCTAGATTCTCTTCTAAAAAAATATATATAATGTTTGGGGGTTCTAAGTAATTTTCTAGCAAAAAATACGGATTTTAACTTGTAAACACCAAATTTCAAAAATAGGCTTAGTCATGAAAGGGTTAAACCCATTTCCAATGAGAATATGCATATAATTATATTTCTACATGTGGATTATTGGTGGAATATTGTTTATACATATACATAGCAACATATTAAACCCATTTCTAAAGAGAATATGCATATAATTATTTTTCTACATGGGGATTATTGGTGGAATATTGTTTATAAATATACATAGCAACATATTAAACCCATTTCTGATGAGAATATGCATATAATTATAATTCTACATGGGGATTATTGGTGGAATATTGTTTATAAATATACATAGCAACATATTAAACCCATTTCTAAAGAGAATATGCATATAATTATTTTTCTACATGGGGATTATTGGTGAAATATTGTTTATAAATATACATAGCAACATATTAAACCCATTTCTGATGAGAATATGCATATAATTATTTTTCTACATGGGGATTATTGGTGGAATATTGTTCATAAATTTACATAGCAACATATTAAACCCATTTCTGATGAGAAAATGCATATAATTATTTTTCAACATGGAGATTATTGGTGGAATATTGTTTATAAATATACATAGCAACATATTTAACCCATTTATGATATGAATATGCATGTAATTATTTTTCTACATGGGGATTATTGGTGGAATATTGTTTATAAATATACATAGCAACATATTAAACTCATTTCTGATGAGAATATGCATATATGTTGCTATGTATATTTATAAACAATATTTCACCAATAATCCACATGTAGAAATATAATTATATGCATTTTCTCATCAGAAATGGGTTTAATATGTTGCTATGTATATTTATAAACAATATTCCACCAATAATCCCCATGGAGAGAAATAATTATATGCATATTCTCATCAGAAATGGGTTTAATATGTTGCTATGTATATTTATATACAATATTCCACCAATAATCCACATGTAGAAATATAATTATATGCATATTCTCATTAAAAATGGGTTTAATATGTTGCTATGTATATTTTTAAACAATAATCCCCATGTAGAAAAATAATTATATGCATATTCTCTTTAGAAATGGGTTTAATATGTTGCTATGTATATTTATAAACAATATTCCACCAATAATCCCCATGTAGAAAAATAATTATATGCATATTCTCTTTAGAAATGGATTTAATATGTTGCTATGTATATTTATAAACAATATTCCACCAGTAATCCCCATGTAGAAAAATAATTACATGCATATTCATATCATAAATGGGTTTAATATGTTGCTATGTATATTTATAAACAATATTCCACCAATAATCCACATGTAGAAATATAATTATATGCATATTCTCATTAGAAATGGGTTTAATATGTTGCTATGTATATTTATAAACAATATTCCACCAATAATCCCCATGTAGAAAAATAATTACATGCATATTCATATCATAAATGGGTTTAATATGTTGCTATGTATATTTATAAACAATATTCCACCAATAATCCCCATGCAGAAAAATAATTATATGCATATTCTCATCAGAAATGGGTTTAATATGTTGCTATGTATATTTATATACAATATTCCACCAATAATCCACATGTAGAAATATAATTATATGCATATTCTCATTAAAAATGGGTTTAATATGTTGCTATGTATATTTTTAAACAATAATCCCCATGTAGAAAAATAATTATATGCATATTCTCTTTAGAAATGGGTTTAATATGTTGCTATGTATATTTATAAACAATATTCCACCAATAATCCCCATGTAGAAAAATAATTATATGCATATTCTCTTTAGAAATGGATTTAATATGTTGCTATGTATATTTATAAACAATATTCCACCAGTAATCCCCATGTAGAAAAATAATTACATGCATATTCATATCATAAATGGGTTTAATATGTTGCTATGTATATTTATAAACAATATTCCACCAATAATCCACATGTAGAAATATAATTATATGCATATTCTCATTAGAAATGGATTTAATATGTTGCTATGTATATTTATAAACAATATTCCACCAATAATCCCCATGTAGAAAAATAATTACATGCATATTCATATCATAAATGGGTTTAATATGTTGCTATGTATATTTATAAACAATATTCCACCAATAATCCCCATGTAGAAAAATAATTATATGCATATTCTCATCAGAAATGGGTTTAATATGTTGCTATGTATATTTATATACAATATTCCACCAATAATCCACATGCAGAAATATAATTATATGCATATTCTCATTAGAAATGGGTTTAATATGTTGCTATGTATATATTTAAACAATATTCCACCAATAATCCCCATGTAGAAAAAAAATTATATGCATATTCTCTTTAGAAATGGGTTTAATATGTTGCTATGTATAATATTTATAAACAATATTCCACCAGTAATCCCCATGTAGAAAAAAATTACATGCATATTCATATCATAAATGGGTTTAATATGTTGCTATGTATATTTATAAACAATATTCCACCAATAATCCCCATGTGGAAAAATAATTATATGCATATTCTCTTTATAAATATACATAGCAACATATTAAAACCCATTTCTAAAGAGAATATGCATAGAATGATTTTTCTACATGGGGATTATTGGTGGAATATTGTTTAAAAATATACATAGCAACATATTAAACCCATTTCTAAACAATATTCCACCAATAATCCACATGTAGAAATATAATTATATGCATATTCTCTTTAGGAATGGGTTTAATATGTTGCTATGTATATTTTTAAACAATATTCCACCAATAATCCCCATAAAGAAAAATATTTATATGCATATTCTCATTAGAAATGGGTTCAATATGTTGCTATGTATATTTTTAAACAATATTACACCAATAATCCTCATGTGGAAAAATCATTATATGCATATTCTCTTTAGAAATGGGTTTAATATGTTGCTATGTATATTTATAAACAATATTCCACCAATAATCCCCATGTAGAAAAATAATTATATGCATATTCTCATCAGAAATGGGTTTAATATGCTGCTATGTATATTTATAAACAATATTCCACCAATAATCCCCATGTAGAAAAATAATTATATACATATTTATATCAGAAATAGGTTTAATATATTCCTTTGTATGTCTAACTACAATATTCCACCCATAATCCCTATGTAGAAAAAGTATATGCATATTATTATTGTTAATTAAATATGTTCATTGTCAGGTGTTAACATGATATTCCTCCAATAATCCCCATGAGCAATAATAATTCTACCCATATTCCCATCAAAAACAGGTCAAATGTAATTTGAATATTACTTCTGTATCCTGTTTTACAGCTGCATATATATCAGCAACTGTTGTACAGCTGCATATATATCAGCAAGTGAAGAGTTAAACATTAGCAACTGCTTCTTGCAACATTGTATCAAGCACTGCAGTAAAGAATAACATATTTTGAGAAACAACATATATATGTGTATATGGTACACTGACATCTAGTGAGAGTTCTCAGTATTGCAGCCAATAATCCAATCATCCCATCATCCCAATATGCAGTTTAGTACGTCCCAAATTAGAAGCCAACAGAATCATTTTTATTAGTGTAATTGTTCCACAACTTCAACACATTATCATTTGTTAAGGTTCATTTAAAAATAAACAAACATGGATATTTTTTTTAACCACTTGACCACCTTCATGACCATTTTTTTGCTATTCAGCCCTACGCTACTTAAAGCAGAACTTCAGTATTTTTTTCATCTTTCCATCTATTAAATCTTCTGCCCTTGTTGTTTTAACTTTGGATGGTAAAACATTTTTTTTTCTGCCAGTAAATACCTTATACAGCCCACTTCCTGTTTCTTGTATGGAAAAAAGCCCTTGGCTTATGACATCATTCACAGCTCTCTCTCTCACTCTCATGAGAGTTTGCCCAGAAGGGAGGGGGGTGAGTCATAAGAGGGCCAATGAGAGCTGCAGAGCTGGAGGTGTGTAAATCCAGGAAGTGAACAAGCAGCAGCTTCAGCTGCCCACAGTTAGAATGGTTGCAGCCAGACTCAGTGGAAGGAGATTCCTGCAGCATATTTGGCAAGTACAGACTCACTTTATATATAAAATAATATGCAAAGTGGTTGGAGGGAAGCTTCGGAATGGCAAAGATGTTTTTATTACAAATTATGTGAGCAGACTGCAGTTCCTCTTTAAACACATATAATCATTTTTATCACACAAATAGAGCTTTCTTTTGGTGGTATTTGATGGGCTTTTTATCTTTGCAATATAAACAAGAAAAGAACACAATTTTGTAAAAAAATATATATATTTTTTCTATTTTCTGTTATAAAACATATGCAATAAAACATTTAAAAAAATCAAATTTCTTCATAAAATGTATTCTGCTGCATGTCTTTGGTAAAAAAAATAAGTATATATGCTTGCAGGAAGAATAAACAGCCAGATTGCTGTTCTCTGTACAGGGAATTCTGTATATTGTAATCACAGAACTGTTGTGTGTGTGAGATTGGATCAGCTGACTTCAGCCAAAATCATTGGATGAAATCAGCTGCCACACTTATCCGGTGTCCAATCACAGCACGGGTCATTCGTTATGATCGCAATTCGTACATTTGTAAATTAAAAAATTCAGAAATTTGTAAATTAAAAATTTGAAAATCCAAAAACCTGAAAATTCGAAAATCTGAAATAGTAACTAGGTAGGTATTGTAATTTCCTTTCAAATTTGGCTGTTAGTGAAAGTAACAAATACAAATTTATCTGAAGTTACGAATTATCCGAAATAACGAATGCTGCATCTAAACAAATGGAATGGAACAAATTATTAATAAATAATAATAATAAAAAAATTTTATTATTGTTATTTATTATTATTAATTCATTACGTTCCATTCGTTTGGATACGGCTAGGGATGGGCTTTATGCTCAGGTCGAACATGAGTTTAACTCGAACATTGGCTGTTTGCCAGTTCGCCGAACAGCGAACAATTTGGGGTGTTCACGGCAAATTCGAAAGCTGCGGAACACCCTTTAAAAGTCTATGGAAGAAATCAAAAGTGATAATTTTAAAGGCTTATATGCATCTTATTATCATAAAAAGTGTTTGGGGACCCGGGTCCTGCCCCAGGGGACATGGATCAATGCAAAAAGAAGTTTTAAAAATGGCCGTTTTTTTCGGGTGCAGTGAATGCTTAAAGTGAAACAATAAAAGTGTAATATTCCTTTAAATTTCGTACCTGGGGGGTGTCTATAGTATGCCTGTAAAGGGGCGCATGTTTCCCGTGTTTAGAACAGTCTGACAGCAAAATGACATTTCAAAGGAAAAAAATGATTTTTAAAACATCTTACCTGTAAAATCCTTTTCTTGGAGTACATCACGGGACACAGAGCACCATAGTAATGGCTATGTGGGTTATACGCTTACCTTTAGGTGATTGGACACTGGCAACCAATAGTAAGAGGGTTCCTCCCATATAACCCCTCCTATACCGGAAGTACTTTAGTTTTGTAGCAAGCAATGATGATCCCAGAAAGAGGGGAGGGACCTCTGTGTCCCGTGATGTACTCCAAGAAAAGGATTTTACAGGTAAGCTGTTTTAAAAATCCGTTTTTCTTTATCGTACATCACGGGACACAGAGCACCATAATAATGACTATGTGGGTGTCCTAAAGCAATGCACCTGAGGGGGGGGGACACATTATCCCTAAGCCCAACGGGCCTGAGACTATAAAGCTGCCTGCAACATGCTGTGGCCAAAAACAGCCTCTTTTTGAGATCTCACATGCACCTGGTAAAACCTAGTGAATGTATGAACTGAAAACCAAGCGGCCGCTTTGCAAACCTGAGCCATAGACACCTGTTGGCGTACTGCCCATGATGCACTAATCCCTCTAGTGGAGTGTGCTTTTAAATCCCGGGGTGGAACCCTACGCTTTAATCCATACGCCTGGATAATAGTCTGACAAATTTACCTGGATATAGTTGAACTTGTTGCCGGCTGTCCTTTTTTAGGACCCTCAGGCAAGACAAAAAAACAGTCAGTCTTCCAAAAGGGAGCTGACATTTCCAAGTAAACCTTTATCGCCCTCACCACATCCAGTGAGTGAAGCGACCTTTCCTCCCTAGTCTTAGGGTTTGGAAAAAAGGAAGGTAAAATGATATCCTGATTCAAATGAAGTTTGGAAACCACCTTCGGTAGAAATTCCGGACAAGGGCGCATGACCACTCTGTCCTGATGAAGAATCATAAAAGGTTCTTTGCAAGAAAGGGCGACCAATTCTGACACCCTTCTACCACATGTTATAGCCACCAAAAAGACAAATTTTCTGGTCAATAGGACAAAAGGAATATGCCTAATAGGTTCAAACGGTTGACTCTGTAAGGCTGCCAGTACCAAATTTAGGTCCCAGGGACATAAAGGTGGTTTAACCGGCGGCCTCAAGTGTGTTACACCCTTGAAAAAGGTTCGCACCAAAGAATGGGATGCAATTGGTCTTTGGAAAAAGAACAATAAGGCCGAAATCTGTCCTTTTATTGTCCCTAAAGCGAGCTGCAAGTTTACTCCTGCTGGCAGAAAGGCAAGAACCCTTCCAATCGTATACCTACGAGGGTTCCATTTTCTTTTCTCACACCAGGAAATGTATGACTTCCAGACTCTATAATAGATATCTCTAGAAACTGACTTTCTACCGTTTATCAAAGTAGACAAGACTGAACCCATAATACCACGGTCTTTCAATATTCTGGTCTCAATAGCCAGGCCATCAAATTCAGCAACCGTAAAGAAGGATGGAATATGGGCCTTTGAGACAACAGGTCTGGACGGCAAGGAAGGACCAATGGGTCCCCTACTGCCAACTTCACAATTTCCGAGTACCATGATCTCCTGGGCCACGCTGGGGCCACTAGGATCACCGGCTTTCGTTCCTCCTGTATTCTGCGTAGTAAGTGCGGCAGAATTTGGATTGGAGGGAAAGCATATATCAGAGAATACTGATCCCAAGGAACTACTAATGCGTCTATCCCGACAGCAAGTGGATCCTTGGTCCTGGATACAAACCTGTCCAGCTTGGCATTGAATCTGGATGCCAGCAGATCCACATCTGGGGTCCCCCAGTATTGGCAGATCTGTAGAAAAACCTCGGTATGCAGGGACCACTCCCCTGGTAACAATTTCTGGTGACTTAAGAAATCCGCCTGCCAATTGTCCACCCCCGGAATAAACACTGCCAACAGAAACGGCACATGTTTCTCTGCCCAAGTCAATATATGATCTACCTCTTTTTGGGCTGTGCGACTCCTGGTACCTTCCTCGTGGTTGATATATGCCACTACCGTGGAGTTGTCGGACTGGACTCTGACAAGAAGAAGAATCTGGATGTCCAGAATCGCAGAGCTAGATGAGACGAGCTGCCCGAATCTCCAATAGATTGATGGGCAGGGTCCTTTCTGTCTGGGACCATATTCCCTGAACAGACGCTTCCTCTAGGACTGCTCCCCAACCGATAAGACTGGTGTCTGTGGTTACGACCTTCCAGGCTACCGGTGGGAAAGATTTCCCTCTTTCCAAGTTGCGGGTTCTTAACCACCAAGAGAGGTTCCATAGAACCTGTGGAGATAGAACCAGAGGCTGATCCAGGGTTCGAGCTGACTTGTCCCAGGCTTTTAGAATACTGTTCTGGAACACTCTGGAGTGGAACTGTGCATATGGCACTGCGCTGAAGGATGACACCATTTTGCCCAGTAACCTCATGCACAGCCGAACAGAAGGTGTTAGTTCTTTTTTCACCTTCTGTACAAGTTCCACTATGGAGGCAACCTTTAAAGGAGGAAGAAACACCTTTTCTTGGGCGGTGTCCAAGACCAGACGCAAATACACCTAAGATTGGGTCGGACAAAGAGCTGACTTTAGCATCTAACCTAGGCGTTGTAAAACCCGTACTGTTCTTGACACGTTTTGAACCAGTATGGAGCGAGAGCATTCCCTTAGAAGAAGATCGTCCAGATATCCTACTACGGAGACTTTCTGAGACCTTAGGGAAGCCAACACCGGGGCCCGAATCTTTGTGAAAACCCTGGGGGCCGTGGCCAGACCGAAAGGTAGTGTCACAAATTGGAAATGACTGCTCTCTACAGCGAATCGTAAGAACCTTTGATGAAGATCGGCACATGAAGGTGCACGTCCTTGATATCTATGGACGCTAAATAGTCTCCCTTTCTCAGGGATTTTATTATCGAATGAACCGACTCCATGCGGAAGGATCGGACGTCTACAGAGAAGTTGAGAGCCTTGAGGTCCAAAATGGGCCTTACTTCCCCATTTGGTTTCGGCACGGTAAATAGGTTTGAGTAAAACCCCTTGAATCTTTCCTCGTGCAGGAACCTTTATAATTACCCCCTGCATCAGCAGATGGTGTAAAGCTAGGAATAGGCATCTTCTTTTTTCTGGATCCGACGGAACCCTTGAGTACAGAAACCGATTCGGGGGGATCTCCTAGAACTATATTCTGTAACCGTATTTTACAGTGGAAATGACCCATCTGTCTTGAACCAGTTCTTCCCAGGCCTCCCCAAACAGCCGAAGCCTGCCCCCCACCCGTGAGAGCGGGGGCACCCCTTCACAAGGTAGACTTGGAGTTGGGCTTGGGTGTCTTTTGGGTCCAGGGTGTCTTCTGATCCTGGTGTCTTTTAAACCCAGACGGCTGAGGCCGTCGATGACGCTTAGGGGAAGAAGCACCAGGTACTGGAGCATTAGGAATTTTATAAGAGGGTTGCTTCCCTTTCTTTTTAATAGGGAGCAGGGCACTCTTTCCTCCAGATCTTTTGGATATACTAATCCAGATCCTCGCCAAACAAGCGCTCTCAATGAAATGGAAAAGCTGCGAGTAGCCTTTTGCATGACGTCTCACCAGACCAGTTCTTTAGCCACAAGACTCTGCGCATATGAATCGACAGTAACGCAAAATGAGACATCTGTTGGATTGAGTCCTTCAATGCGTCTACTGCAAAACATAAGGCTTGAGGAATCTCCGATAACTCCTCGGCAGATTCCTCCTGGCAAGGTATGTTCCTTACCAACCTTTTAAAGTGATCCTTTAGGGATTGGCAAATCCCAATAGCTGCAACTGCTGGCTGAACTGCTGCACCAGCCAACGAAAAGGAGGCCTTTAATAGGGACTCTAGCTTCTTATCAGCCGGATCCTTAAATACCTGAGCATTATCCACTGGACAGGTTAAACTTTTATTTACTGAAGATATGGCGGCATCCACCAAAGGTGTCCCCCATTTCTTCCTGAACTTCTCCTCCATAGGATATAAGACAGAAAACCTTTTTGGAGGTAAGTATATCCAGTCAGGGTGCTCCCAGTCCGCGTAAACCACCTGCTCCAGTAACGGATGCAAAGGGAACGCTTGAGAAATTTGCTGAGGTCGCAAAGATCCCAAAGCAGAACAGGAGAGTGCAGACTCCTGAACTGGGGGTAACTTAAACCCAATTCGTACCATCTCAATTAGAGATTGGATAAACAATTTTTGGGAATGGGAGGCTGAATGTGGCTCTTCAGAGCCCGAGTCCTCGGCCGAGAATCCTTCAGCCTCTCCTTCCTCTCGGTCCTTCATGACCACCTCTTCCAAATCCTCTGCCCATTCTGGTTCCAGATCACCTGGACCCATCTGACTATAAGAGTCCTGGTGCTCTAGTGACTCTCCACTTGGCCCAGGCTCAGGGAAGGGAGATCTATCACGTTTCCTGTGTTACAGAGGCAATTATGCCAGCTATCTTGCCCTCAAGGCCCGCTAAGGCAAATGCCAAATCCTCCTTTGTAACATAAGCTGAGGCAGGTATATTGGTAGTGGCCACTATGCCTGACAAATGCAATGGCTCAGCCAGGCCAGATGCCGCAGGTCTTTTAGGAGAAACTGAGGCTGCATCAGCATGGGGTTGGTCTCCTGTTTTTAAAAGAGGTACTCTTACCCCTGTGCTTGACTTGTTCCCTATACCTCATTTTCTGGAAGACATTGCTTACACACGAGGAAGAAAAGGAGTACTCCCCACAAACTATAACCAGCCTCTTAACCTGTCACCACTGTGTCCAAGACCACCAGACTCACGTGCCCAACTACCGCTCCGTGTTGTCCACGTGCACGCCAGGAGCTCCATGCCTATAAGGCATTACCTTGAGAGTGATTGCACTCAGCAGCGACCGGCGGCACGCCCACCGCACGGTGCATGCACCGTCCTGACGCACGCGGTGCATCAGCGACGCGCACAGTAGCGGCGCACGCGCACAGTAGCGGCCGTCGCGCACACAAGCGCCAGTGGCGCGCACGCAGCGGGCACGTGGCGCACATGCCGGTATTCAAATGCACGCCAAACCAGCCATCTGTAATCCCAGACACAAGCTCAAGGTTACCAGCAGTTTCAAAGGGAAATACATATATATATATATAAAATCCCAAAGGGAGTACTCACCATCCCAAGCAGCAGGGCCTGTCTTACCAGGCCCAATCTTCCCCCATCACGGTGGGTAGCGCCTCTAGGGACCTTCAGGGACCGGGTCCCCCATATATTGGGGTCCACACCCCTGGACCTGTAAAGCACCCTTTTTGGTTTACCTTGGGCAAGATTGATCAGGAATATCAACTTAACAAGGGTCCAGTGCCTATATAAGACACATTACAAGCAATACCTTGTTCTTGAACCCAGGTTCGGGTACCATCCACTTTAGCTTGTTAAGCCATCCGAATGGATCCGATTATAACGTCCTCAGTGGGACATTCTTTTGAAGAAATTTGAAGAGCTTCAACAGCCATGACCATCACCTTCAAGACACTGGCGAAAAAACTGAGGTACTTCCGGTATAGGAGGGGTTATATGGGAGGAACCGTCTTACTATTGGTTGCCAGTGTCCAATCACCTAAAGGTAAGCGTATAACCCACATAGTCATTATTATGGTGCTCTGTGTCCCATGATGTACGATAAAGTAAAAAGTCATTTAAAACTACTCGCGGCTATTAATGAATTGTCGGTCCGACAATACACATAAAAGCTCATTGATAAAAATGGCATGGGATTTCCCCACAAACCCGAACCAAAATAAAAAAAATGCGTGGAGGTCCCCCTAAATTCCATACCAGGCACTTCAGGTCTGGTATGGATATTAAGGGGAACCCTGCGCCAAAATTTAAAAAAATGGCGTGGGGGTCCCCCTCAAAATCCATGCCAGACCCTTCAGGTCTGGTATGGATTTTAAGGGGAACCCCATGCCATAATGAAAAAAAATGTCTTGGGGTCCCCCCAAAAATCCATACCAGACCCTTATCCGAGCCCGCAACCTGGCAGGCCGCAGGAAAAGAGGGGGGGACAAGAGAGCGCCCCCCCTCCTGAACCGTACCAGGCCACATGCTCTCAACATTGGGAGGGTGCTTTGAGGTAGCCGCCCAAAGCACCTTGTCCCCATGTTGATGGGGAGAAGGGCCTCATCCCCACAACCCTTGGCCGGTGGTTGTGGGGGTCTGCGGGCGGGGGGCTTATCGGAATCTGGAAGCCCCCTTTAACAAGGGGACCCCCAGATTCCGCCCCCCCCTGTGTGAATTGGTAATGGGGTACGAATGTACCCCTACCATTTCACAAAAAAGTGTCAAAAAGGTTAAAAAACACACGGTTTTTGACAAGTCCTTTATTAATTTCTTCTTCTTTCATCTTCTTTCTTCTGGTCTTCCTTCAGTGTTGTTCTTCCTCCATCTTCTTCTTCTCCATCTTCTTCTTCCTCCGCTCTTCTCGTCCCGCATCTTCCTTCCTGACATTTCTTATATAACGGAGGGCGAGGCCACCCGGTGACCCCGCCCTCCTCTGACGCATGGGGACTTCCCTGTGACTTTCCCTGTGTTGTCAGATGGAGGCGTTTATGTAAAATTCATACCGACAATTCATTAATAGCCGCGAGTAGTTTTAAATACGTAAACGACATTTCAAAGGAAAAAAAGTCATTTAAAACTACTCGCGGCTATTAATGAATTGTCGGTATGAATTTTACGTAAACTGGTGACCCCGCCCCCCTCTGACAACACAGGGAAAGTCACAGGGAAGTCCCCATGCGTCAGAGGAGGGCAGGGTCACCGGGTGGCCTAGCCCTCCATTATATAAGAAATGTCAGAATAACCAAAGCTTCACACGGCGGAAGACTCCCACTGAGGCGGATCTTGCGGACGGACCGGAGAAGATGCCTGGAGGAAGATGCAGTACGAGAAGAGCGGAGGAAGAAGAAGATGAAGAAGAAGAAGATGAAGAAGAAGATGGTGGAAGAAGAACAACACCGAAGGAAGACCAGAAGAAAGAAGATGAAAGAAGAAGAAATTAATAAAGGACTTGTCAAAAAACGTCTCGTGTTTTTTAACCTTTTTGATACTCTTTTTGTGAAATGGTAGGGGTACATTTGTACCCCATTACCAAGTCACACAGGGGGGGCCGGGATCTGGGGGTCCCCTTGTTAAAGGGGCTTCCAGATACTGATAAGCCCCCCGCCCGCAGACCCCCACAACCACCGGTAGGGATGAGCTTCGAGTTCGAGTCGAACTCATGTTCGACTCGAACATTGGCTGTTCGCAAGTTCGCCGAACAGCGAACAATTTGGGGTGTTCGCGGCAAATTCGAATGCCACAGAACACCCTTTAAAAGTCTATGGGAAAAATCAAAAGTGCTAATTTTAAAGGCTTATATGCAAGTTATTGTCATAAAAAGTGTGTGGGGACCCGGGTCCTGCCCCAGGGGACATGGATCAATGCAAAAAAAAGTTTTAAAAACGGCCGTTTTTTCAGGAGCAGTGATTTTAATAATGCTTAAAGTCAAACAATAAAAGTGTAATATCCCTTTAAATTTCGTACCTGGGGGGTGTCTATAGTATACCTGTAAAGGGGCGCATGTTTCCCGTGTTTAGAACAGTCTGACAGCAAAATGACATTTCCAAGGAAAAATTCCATTTAAAACTACCCGCTGCTATTGCATTGCCGACAATGCACATAGAAGTTCATTGATAAAAACGGCATGGGAATTCAACACAGGGAAACCCCGAACCAAAATTAAAAAAAAAAAATGACGTGGGAGTCCCCCTAAATTCCATACCAGGCCCTTCAGGTCTGGTATGGATATTAAGGGGAACCCCGGCCAAAATTTAAAAAAAAAATGACGTGGGGTTCCCCTTAAAGGGTCTGATATGGATTTTAAGGGGAACCCCGCGCCAAAAAAAAAAGAAAAAAAACGACGTGGGGTCCCCCCAAAAATCCATACCAGACCCTTATCCGAGCACGCAATCTGGCAGGCTGCAGGAAAAGAGGGGGGGACGAGAGGGGGGGACGAGAGTGTGGCCCCCCCCTCCT
Organism: Aquarana catesbeiana; assembly: GCF_042186555.1. Taxonomy (NCBI): domain Eukaryota; kingdom Metazoa; phylum Chordata; class Amphibia; order Anura; family Ranidae; genus Aquarana; species Aquarana catesbeiana. The sequence goes on along the minus strand of NC_133331.1, from coordinate 261,601,978 downwards.
GAACCGTACCAGGCCACATGCCCTCAACATTGGGAGGGTGCTTTGGGGTAGCCCCCCAAAACACCTTGTCCCCATGTTGATGAGGACAAGGGCCTCATCCCCATATATTTACGAATTAACAAATTTGTCGAAATTCGTTAAAAAATGAATTTGGAAGAAAACGAATTGCACATGTCTATTGCCAACCTACCAGATTGAATATTACTGACACACTACCCAAAATTTACTGGCATAGCCACGTTTTTACTGACATTTCCAAAAGTTACAAAATGTTGTATTAAGTTTTAAGTGCAAATTTCAGTATTTAGGCTACAAACAAGTACAATAGGCAATTAGCAATGTGATTTAAGGTAGATATTAAGGCAAAAAAACATTTCTTATTTTATTTTTTGATAAAGTAAGTAGCTCAGAGACAGGACTCAGGAGGGCAAAAAATTAGAATGGGCAGGAAGTTGATGACACCTCACCAACACATCCCCTCCTAAGTCACAGTGACAGTCTCTCTCCATGCCAGGTGGTCCTTTCAGTCCACTCCAGTCCAAACAGTCCTGACAGTCCTGCTCCTGGCTTGTCTAGCTCCCATACTGCAGACTCACATACGAAGCACTGCCCGCTCCACTCGGCTCCCTTGCACCATGACATCACATGACACGCTCAGGCATTGCCGACCCGAGCATCAGCCATATTTTTTACTGGTAACCTTTTCCTGTCACTGGCATTTACTGGCAGATGAAAAGTGCCATTTTTTTACTGGCTGCCAGTAAAAATACTGACGGTTGGCAACACTGAGGGGACGACACCCAGCCTGCATCTGCCACTAATATGGGCGGACTGCAATCGGTTAAACACAGGGATCCACAATACATGCCATGCATTGCTCGTTAATGTAATAGCGCTGCTCAAAATGAATGACACCACACCACTGTTCAATGTGTTAACATGAGGTGCAGTAAAACAAGTAATTTAGTGTATGTTACTGCCACAGGAAAATGAAAATGTAAGCTGAATCTCCTGTGATGGTCTATATTACATATTTTGGTTAGTACTGACCTTTTTACTTGAAAACCCTGGGGTGAGCAATTTTGATGTAATTAAGAATGATCGCACACCTCCCCTTTATGGTGTGTAGCGCCACCCCCGCAGGAAATGCTGGTGATTGTTGGTTATCTCCCACCCTGCACAGCCAGGCACATGAATTTCTCAATCACTGCCTAGACAAGTAGCAATCCTTGCAGCTTAGTTTTTTTTATATAGGGGGATTGAACTTGGATGGGGAAGGGTTGTTATGGGATGCCCGCTTGATCAGTAGAAACTCTTCAGGGACACAAACTATACACATCCAGTATATACACACTTCTCCTACCTCCAGCACAGACTTACTTGTAGAGCTACAACTCCCAGGACCAGCTAGCACTTTGAGGATGGTCTGACAAGAGCATAATCAGTCTATAGCAAATGCCCTTTGCAAGCAGAGACCATGGACCCCTTTTGGTGTAGCAAAAGTAGAGGTCTTTAATGCTAGCTGTCCTTTCCTGTCGCTACTGCTCCCAGTACCACCTCTTCAGGTACTGCGAGCCCCAACTGGCTGCAGCTGCCCCTTTCACTAGCTCTCCTAGCTACCTCTCCCCCCCCAAACTGACTCTGCATCTATCTCAGACTGCTTGCACCCAGCCCCATCAGGCATGCCTCTTAGTCCTCTGACTGTAAAACTCACCAGCCCAAGTGGCTGTCTTCCTTCCTGGAGATTTGCCCGCCAATGTTTTCCTGCTGTCCTCTTCTTTCCTCTTCTTTCTCCCGTGCCTCCTGGTCAGGACCCCTCTGTGTGTCATAAGAAGGGGTCCCTTCCGCACCCGAGCCCAGGCCTGAGTTCACACCCCCCCCCCAGACTAGGGAGCTACTCTCAAAGGCCAATCTCCATCTTCCACCCAAATGCAATGCTGCCCCAGCTCGACTGACCCTGAGTATTTGAGGGGGCCCACCCCCTGCCAACCCTTCTGTTGGGGATTGGTCAGGGCCCTCAAAAATACTTCAGCTAGCTCCTCCTAGACATCTCCCAACTACTTCTGGAACCTTATCCAAGTTTCCAACAAGCAGGGAGGAGTTACCAGAGAGGATGCTGCTAAGTTATCCAGCCTGCCTGAGTCTCTGACCCGACCCAGAAAAAAATAGGGCAATAGCCACAAAGCCATCTACTGCCGTGTAAACGCGGGCGGACTTTTCGGCATCAAAGGTCTGACGATCTTTCCGACCGACTTCCAACAGACTTTCGAACGAACGGACTTGGCTACACACGATCACACCAAAGTCCGATGAATTTGTACGTGATGACGTACAACCGAACTAAAATAAGGAAGTTCATAGCCAGTAGCCAATAGCTGCCCTAGCGTCGGTTTTCGTCCGTCGGACTAGCATACAGAGGAGCGGATTTCTCGATAGGAACTGGGTCCGACGGAGTTTCGGTGGAAAGATTTGAAACATGTTCCACATCTAAAGTCCGCTGCAAGTCCAATGAAGCCCACACACGGTCGGATTATCCGACAGATTCATCCCGTCGGACAAGTCCCGGCCAAAAAGTCTGCCCGTGTGTACACGGCATTACAGATGTGGAGATCATACTACAAAAGGGATATAAAGGATTCAACGTCTGTATGGCCCTTCTTCACTTAGATTTCATTCAAATATGAAAAAACCAGAACCAAGGTGAGAGCACCAATGATCAACCTTAGGCTGAAGTCCAGCACAGATAATCACCAATATGGGGAAAACTCAATACCTGAAGGAGCTGATGGGTCTCTGTCAGCAAATTAGAGGTTCAGTCAACCATCCACCAAAATCAGTTGGGACAGCACATTACCTAGATTTCTCCTGTCCAGGTAAAGATGGACATACACATTTAATGAAAAAAAATAAAAAACTCTACCAGTGGATAATGTTTTAAAAGGTTTAAAAGCATAGTTAGAGAATAATTGGCTTTTTAAGTAAGGCATTTGGCACTCCAACAGTGAAGGTTTACGTTAGAGATGAACTTTTGTAATATATCAAAAGGGAGATTGATCCTCTGTAGAGATGGGGAGATAATAAATTGTGACAATGTTTGGGACAAAAATGTATGTGATATAGTAATTACTGAGTTTTCCAATCTAGGGGGAGGTAATCCTAGGTTAGTTGCCAGCATGAGTTTAGGGTTTTTATCTATGAAGAAGGAAGACTCCATCCAGGGTCAAGTTTTATATGGTATTGGTTTCCACCAAAAGTGAAGTTGGTCTAAGATGGTACCTTTTATAAGGAATGTTTAGATCTACTGTATGCCCAAGCATGATATTAGGCGTACCACTGGAAGGTTTATTACCCAATGCATACTCTGTTATGTTATGAGACGTTGTATTGGCATGAAGTATGACAGTAATGCATTTGAAAAGGTAGAGCAATTTAGGGTGCTTTATCATTTTCAGAGCTGCTGTCCTACCAACTATAGAAGGTTCATGGAAATGCAATTGTTTTAGTTCCTGGGGTAGAGAGGACAAGAATGGTTTGTAATTCAGATCTACGTATGAGGTGGAGGCCGAAATGCATATACCTAGAAAGGTAATTGCGTTTTCTGTCCAGACATAAGGGAATTTAGCCTGGAGGTGAAATTTGAGTGTTGGCGGTATGTGAAGACTTCATATTTAGAATTTAGTTTGGTTCAGTTTTTAAGAGGCAGCACTAAACTGGGAGATAGTGTATTGTATTTCTTGAAAAGAAGTGTTAGGGTTGGAGACCATGAGGATGATGGTATTCGCAAATAAGCTCATTTTATGTGCCATTTAATGTAAGGTTATACCTGAGATGCAAAAGTTATTTCTTATATGTTCTGCTAGAGACTTTATAATCAAGGCAAATATTATAGGTGACAGAGTGCATGCACGGTGGTTAACTTTTTACGTGCCACTGCTGTCTGTGCAGCAATAGTCAGCAGGCACAAATAGTTTTTCTTTTGTGTTTTATTTAATATGCAAACTACTTTATTTATAAATCATTTTGTGTTCATGAGATTGCAACTGGTGACTTGATAAACCAAGACCTGGGCCTCCTAGATACATATGAGGTGAAAAATAATTAACTAAAATTTGAAAAAAAGGAGGTAAAAAGGGAAGCAGTGGAATCATGAGGGGCTTAGAGATTAGCAAAGGTAACTTTTCGGTCAGCAATCAACCCTTTAATAATAAGAAACCTACTCTAAGAGCCCATTCACACAGGGGCAACTTTGGATCCGACTTCAAGTCGCCCCAAGTCGCCCCTAGTCGCCTCAAGTCGCGCTACATGAAAAAATCAATGTAAATGAATGGATCTGTCTTAATGCACACTACTGCAGTCGCTCCGACTTCAGAAAAGGTTCCTGTACTACTTCAATCCGACTTGAAGGCAACTTGTACCCATTGATTTCAATGGAAGTTGCCTCCAAGTCTGATCACTGTTCATACTGAGGCAACTTTACAGGAAGCAGAAAGGAAACAGAAAGTAATTTCCTCCACTAAACAGCCAGCCCCCTCCTTCTCACACACAGCTGATAAGCTCTGATTGGCCACTTGTAAAGTTCCCTGTCCTGGAGGCGACTTCAAGTTGTGTTGTAAGTTGCTCCAAGTCGTGCTGTGATTCATACTCAAGTCGTGTCCAAGTTGCCTCCGAAAGTCGCGCTGGAAGTCGTGTTGCCCCTGTGTGAATGGGCTCTCAGGGTCTCGGTAAATGTGTTGCATTTCAAATGGAATAGACTGATGAATAAAGATGGCTACTCCTCTGCATTTTGAGGAAAACAATGTGTAATAGGCCTGGTTAAAGGCTTTATGAAAAAATTGTGATTGGCTATTTGAAGAAAAATGAGTTTCTTGCAGCATGAGGACATTAGATCTTAAACTTTTAGAATGAAGAAAAGCCGTCTTACGATCGTGGGGAGGGGGAGTTAAATCCCTGAACATTGTGACATACATGTAACGGTCATAATAAACTTACGATAAAAAAAAGTTAACCATAGTTAACCATATAGACCATATAGACTAAAATCGACTACCAAGATCCTCAGAGAATGTATATTAGCCATCCAAAGAAAAAAGCAAACAAAAAACAAAAGAATACCATATTTGCTGGCGTATAAGATGAGCCCCTATTTTTCCAGTAAAAACTTTTTTTGGGCTATACTCGCCGTATAAGACTACCCCCTTCCGAGGCAACACCATTTAAAAAAAACCATCAGAAACATTAAAAAAAACCATCAGACTTAACATCAGATTTGACACACAGTATATGATGCTTTGTTACCGTATGTACAGTAGTGCCAGGTACTCACAGTATATGATGCTTTGTAATTCTGGTACAGTAGCGCCAGGTATACACAGTATACAGTAATATGATGCTTTGTTAGTAGGTACAGTATGTATGATGCTTTGTTACTGCAAGCTTTTATTCTGTATCTGGTTATGCTGGTTTGTTGGTTCTCTTAAGGTTTTTTAATGTCAATGTCCTTTGTTTTTGCGCATCCAGGCCTTTGGGTAAGACTGCGTAGATTAAGCATTTTAATAAATAAATAAATAAATTAGTACAGTATACAGTAATATGATTTTTTGTTTGTATGGTTCCGGTACACTGCAGAATACAGTATGCATACAGTGTGCATCGCTGAGCCAATCACAGCAGGCAATGCATTTTACTAATCTGTTCATGGATGCAAAGCCTGTTCGGATTGGCAGAGGCTGTGACATCATCAGCCCGTGCCACTCTGACTCATGTATATCCTGCTCGGATTGGCAGAGGTTGTTATTCCAATCCGAGCAGGCTTAACAGGCTCATTCAGCAACAGAGTGCATCGTCCGCCAGGATTGGCTGAGCGGCGCACACTGTATGCACACAGCATTACCGAGCATCCAGCCGGCTTCATATCCATCTGGCGGCCTCTTAACCCGGCGTATAAGATGACCCCCAGTTTTTGGCTGTGTAATTCGGGTGTAAAATGTAGTCTTATACGCCGGCAAATACGGTAAGCAAAATAAAAAAAATTGTCACCATGAATCGAGGAGGAGCCATCCTGCACAAAGATGTCCATCATGCAATATACAAGTGAAACATAATACGACAAGCTGAATTGTCTAAATGGAATGCTTCATATGAAAAATCAATTGTAGTTAAACTAAATAACCAAACAAAAACCCCTCAAAAAAAGTGAACAGTAAACCAGTGCACATATATATTATGGTCAGGTAACCAAATGAACCTGAAAAATAAACGACCCAATCTGAGTCGTCCCAAAGGTAAAAAAGGTGAAAATGATACCCTACCAACAGTCACAAAAAGGCAGCCACAGTCCACCAGAAATGAACAAGCCCTAGTTTGGACAAGCGGGGAGTCATTACATCAGCACCCACGTGCCAAAACCATCAAAATCATGAGCTTTTGTGTCTGTGTAGTAGCACATGACTGGGCAAAATATTAAGAAGGCACAAGAAGTCCCAGGTACACTGAAAAAAAAAAAAATTATACGCAGCCACTGTGTGACACAACCCGATAAAGTTAAAAGATTACCAACAGATATCGGCTAGAAATATGCAGCATTAGAGTCCACTATGAAAAACATAAAAAACTGTCTGCCTATTTTGGATTTTTCTCTTTTTGAAGCTGAGGCCTAAGATGAAAAAGAAATCAACGGGCCTCATGACGGACTCTTCTCCTCTCTCTTCTGCGAGAGGGATTGTTCCATATGGGTGATAGACAAGATGGAGGGGGAGGGGCCGTTTCTGCTTCCCAAAGGTCCAGTTTAACAAGAATGTCTTTCCCCTCCTGTAATATAGTAGTTTAAGTTGGTAATTCCCCCACTAATTCAAGGGGAACCCCTTGCGGTATTGAATAGATGCTGCTGCTAACACGGAAGTGGCTTCTTTCATGTTATGTCTGTGGTCCAGTGAGTCTGGAGAGATATCAGGGTAAATCTGTAGAACAAGACCCTCCAGAGAGATTGAAGGGGATTGAGGCAGCCCTCAGGATTTCTTCTTTCACCAAAAAATCCTTCATACATAATATGATGTCTCTCAAGGGTTATCCGGCGTTGTTGTAGAGCCCTATAAATTCAATCACATGTAAAGGCTGAATGGTCATGGTTAGGCAATAGAGAGGAAAACAGCTTGTGCATGGCTGGGGTCAATTCAATGATGGTTTCCGGGACCCATCTGTTTCACAAGTTGTTGCCCCTGTTACAATTATCTAAATCAGGGATCTATTGACTTTCAAAGCAAAGGGCCAGTTTACTTCAGCTTTTAAGAGGGCTGGACTGTGGTCAGTGAGAGTAGAAAAGGTCCTGATGCTAGTAGGAAAAAATAACACCCCATTGTTTGTTTCAGTGAGAGTAATTGTATCCCATTATTGGTTTAAGTGGGAGGAATTGTGCCCCATCATTGGTGTCATTAGGAGGAATTGTGCCTCATTAGTGATGTCATTGGGCCCCATTTCTGGTGTCATTAGGAGGAGATGTGCCCCATTGTTGCTGTCAGTGGGAGAACATATGCCCCCTTCATTTGTGTCAGTGGGGGGCAATTAAGCCCTGTTGTTAGTATCAGTGGATGAAATAGTGCCCCGAGGGCTGGATAAAAGCAAGCAAAGGGCCGCATCTGGCCCCCGGGCTGCAGTTTGGAGACCACTGATCTAAATCCTGCACTTGTGCTTGGAGCAATGCAAAAGCTGTGGAAACTGCTTCAATTCCAGTTGGTCTGTGCGTTTACCCAGTGCAGCCAGCTCTTGGGAAAGTGTGTTAGTTGTCTTATGGAGCTCAGATTGAAACTTGGCCAATGACCATGGAATCCAGACTGCTGATGAGATTACCTTTTGCAAGCGGAGCAAAGTGCTCACAATCAGCTGCAGTGGAAGCAGGGTCTGGCTTCGGCTATAGTAAAGGCTGAGGGTGAGGAGAAGGAGGGTTTGAGGCGCCATCTTTAGCCATGCCAAAGTGCTCCTGGTCTTCTTGCAGGTGGCAGGCATATACAGGCTCTCTGCTGATCGCTGGCCTCACAGTAGCATCAGAAAGCCTGGGAAGGAGCAGAGCTACTGAGAGAAGCGGCTGCACCCCCCATAATTACCTGGTTTATTTGCCTGATTAGACCCTATTTTTGTTCAGTGCCATGAAAAGCAGATTTATATGTGTCTGCTTTAACCACTATAAAAGTAGAATGTATGCAAACATTAGATTAAGAGTTTAAAACCCTAGTGCAACCAAAAAGTCATGAATTTTAAACTCTAAGTCTTCAGATCAATCTTGCTGCATTAAAGTGTAGGTAAAGCCTCCTATCGTTTTCAGCCAAGGAAGCTGCCATCTTTGCCTCTGTTTAATCTACAACTGCCATGATGCTGCACATGTGATCAGTTATGACACCAGCCATTGGATGGTTTGACAGTTTGGTTGAGAACCCAACCAATGGCAGTGTTACATTTCTGGCACGTGCCGGAAATTAAACTTTTTTGAAACTGGTAAATGGATGAGTTTACTTCCGCTTTAAAGATGTTGTAACCAGGCCCAGACTGGCCATAGGGCATGCCGGGCTCAACCTTGGGGCACAGCGGGAGGTAAGCCGCGGCCTGGAGAGAGTTAACACAGGCCATGGTCGCCGCTCACCTCCCACTATGTGGCCGTGCCTGTGTCTCCTCTCCAGGCTCTCCTGCCCTGCCGACGATGTCATCTATCAGCAGAGCAGGGACGGGAGGAGCCGGAGATCTGTACACTGAACAGCGTGAGTGCAGAGATCCGTGGTTTCTAGGCAGCAGGTCGGATCTAATTAAAACAGCGATCGCTGTCCGCACACATGCGCTACGGCCGATGATAGCTAGGCAATGCGGGATGCTGCCAGGCCTGGGGTCGCTTATGTCATGGAAACGTATGATGTCAGGAGACCTCGTCCCCCTAGGCAGATTATGTCCATTCAAAAAACAACGTCATGATTACCGCCTCTGATAGGTTGTTGGACATGTTCAATGACCATACCCTTCAGTTCCTGTATTTGGTGTTTATACTTGATAAAATGCACTGCCACTGGTTTGTTCAGATCTATCTGCATGTCCTCCTCTGTTTTAGACAGGACTAGTCCAATGTCACTCCTGTGCTTAACACCTCCTTTTGAAAGGAACAGTTGTCTTGCGAACATAGGTGAGTGCGCATGGGCATTTAAGAATGTAAACACAGTGGTCAGTGTTACGCTAGAACCATACCCAAAATTTCCCAGAAGACAGGCTGTCATAAATGCCACAATTGTAATGTGTGTAATTCTCTTATATGTGGTAAACACTTTATGCACCCACATAAGGGTAACCGTTATCGCATTAAGAGTACCTGAACTGTACACTGACCACTGTGTTTACATTCTTAAATGCCCATGCGCACAGTTCTTACTGATAATTACACACTGATCCATGCAGTGATCCAGTTCATCCAATCTGGAAAAAATATTACCAACAAGTGGATTGACTGCATCTTCTGAATTCATGGCCTTCGCCTACTGTCAGAAACCATGAAATCAGACCGAGACAGAAGTACAGTTAAATCACACTTGTTTAATAATAAAAGTAAAAAGAACAAACGTAGTCAAAATATAGCCAACGTTTAGTAACCGGAACAGATAGTCAGCCAAGCCAGAAGTCAGGGATCAATGTAGTGGAACAACAAGCAGGATCTGGAGCCAGAAGGAAAGCAAGTCTTCAAACAGCAACACAGCAGATACTCTCTGTGATGTTGACCAAGGCGAAGGCAGAGATCCACTGGGCTAAATGGCTTAAGTAGGCAGGACTGACGAGCAGGACATCATCAACAGCTGAGTAACTGTGGAGAGATAGGAGCTGGCAATTAGCCAACAGCTGAGCGGCCAGCTCTAAGAAGGAAGGGCTGAGCCCAGCCCTGACAGTACACCCTCCTCAACGACCCCTCCCCCTCGGAGGACCACCAGGCTTGAGGGGAAACCATCTATGGAAATCACGGAGGAGGATAGGGGCATGTACGTCTGAGGATGAGACCCAAGAGCGTTCCTCCGGATCGTACACCTTCCAATGCACCAGGTACTGTATGCGCCCACGGAACCTACGGGAGTCAACAATGGACTGTACTTCATACTCCACATGGTTCTCAACTTGTACAGTGTGAGGACGGAGCACCGAGGTGGTAAAGCGTTTGCAGACCAACGGTTTTAATAAGGAGACATGAAATACATTCAAAATACGCATATTATTTATTATTTCAGGTACTTATATAGCGCCGTCAATTTACGCAGCGCTTTATATATACATTGTACATTCACATCAGTCCCTACCCTCAAGGAGCTTACAATCTATGGTCCCTAACTCACATTCATACATACTAGGGACAATTTAGACAGGATCCAATTAACCTACCAGCATGTCTTTGGAAGGAAGGTCTAATGCATAAGCCACTGGGTTAATCCTGCGAAGAATACGGAAAGGCTCAATAAACCGAGGTGTGAACTTCAGTGAGGGAACACGAAGTCGGAGGTTGCGAGATGACAGTCAGACCCTATGCCCAACCTGGTAGGAAGGCGCAGGCAGGCGTCTGCAGTCAGCATGGAGTCTGTACCTATCATTAGCATGTCGCAAAGCCTCCTGGATTTGTGCCCAAGTGGAACGAAGATCACGGAGATGCTCCTCTAACACAGGAATACTCTGTAGAACAAATGAGTCAGGTAACATGGAAGGTTGGAAACTATAGTTCGCCATAAACGGGGACAATCGGGAAGCAGAATTCAAGGCACTATTGTGAGCAAACTCTGCCCACAGTAATAGGTCTGACCAGTTGTTATGATGGTCAGAAATCTAGCAACGTAGGAATTGCTCCAATGACTGATTGGCTTGTTCTGCGACCCCATTAGACTGCGGGTAATACGCAGAGAAAAAGGCAAGCTAAAATTACCAACTGTGCACAAAAGGCTTGCCAGAACTGGGACACAAACTGACTACCCCTGTCCAAGACAATCACCTTGGGTAGCCCATGTAAGCGAAAGAACTCCCAAGCAAAAATGGAAGCCAGTTCCTTAGAAGTGGGCAACTTCTTAAGTGGAATACAATGAGACATTTTTGAGAACCGGTCAACCACCATAAGGATAACTGTGTTGCCCTGGGAGTTGGGTAACCCCACTACGAAATCCATAGACAGGTGGGTCCAGGGTTGTAGGAGGCCCACTGGAAGATGTCATGGAGTCTTACTCTGAGCACACATGGAACAGGCAGCTACGAAGGCGGCTACATCAGCACGTAGACAAGGCCACCAGAATTGTTGGAAAATGGCCCAAAAGAGTTGATTCTTCCCAGGGTGGCCAGCAGCCTTGGGAGAATGATAGACTCTCTGGGACAAAGCAGCGGTCACAAGGTTTCTCAGGAGGAGCATGGACCTGAGCAGCAAGAATTTTGTCACCCAAAGGAGAAGTGAGACTGGTGCGAACCGTAGCCAGAATACGATCAGGAGGGATCACAGGAATCGGAACCAACTCCATCTTGGAAGTGGAGGAAAATTGAAAATTGTCGTGACAAAGCGTCAGCCCTTACATTCTTAGTACCAGGTAAGAATGAGACAATGTAATTAAAACTTGACAAGAATAGAGCCTATCACGCCCTTCTGGGAGAGAGGCATTTAGCCTCAGACAAAAATGTGAGATTCTTATGGTCAGTAAGAATGAGAACCGACACAGTGGTACCTTCGAGGAGCAGAAACAAAGGCAGCCTTGAGACTAGGGATGAGCTTCGTGTTTGAGTCGAACCCATGTTCGACTCGAACATCGTATGTTCGCTCGTTCGTCGAATTACGAACTATATGGACCGTTCGCGCCAAATTTGAGTGGCGCGTCATGGCCCATAATTCACAGCGGCATCGCAGTGCATTGCTGGCTGATGATTGGCCAAGCATGCACTATGACCCGCATGCTTGGCCAATAACAGCGCCGCCTGTACAGAGAATCTTAATTGGCCAAAGCCAGGGTGGCTTTGGCCAATTATGGCTCAGGTGGTTTAGTATACGCCCCACACTATATAAGGCCGCCTGCACGGCGGCCCTGTGTAGTGTGTTCCGGCGTTGAGAAAGAGATAGATAGACAGAGAGACAGTGTCATTTGATTTAATTTAGATAGAGTAGGCAGGCGAGTCAGTTAGCTGCACTTACAGAGTATTGTGTATATATATATACACATCAGAGGTGTTGTGTGTGTATATATATATATATATATATATATATATATATATATATATATACATACACACTGTATTCAGGTTAGCTAGATCCGTTCCTGTTATTCTCTTCCTACTGACAGGCAGGCGTTTTTACAGTATTTACAGCTACCTGAAGAAAATTGCTGGTGTTCTTCTGATCCTATTAGTCCTATTAGCTACAGTATTTACAGTTAGTGTAGTGCGTCCTCTGTACAGTGTGCACCTAAAGCTACCTGAACGATATTGGTGGTGTTCTTCTGATCCTATTAGTATCGCAGGCAGCTGTAGTATTTACAAGTTAGTGTAGTGTATCCTCTGCACAGTGTGCACCTAAAGCTACCTGAAGAAAATTAGTGGTGTTCTTCTGATCCTATTAGTACAACATCGCAGGCAGCTGCAGTATTTACACATTAGTGTAGTGCGTCCTCTTCGCAGTGTGCACCTAAAGCTACCTGAAGAAAATTGGTGGTGTTCTTCTGGTCCTATTAATACCACAGGCAGGCAGCTACAGTATTTACAGTTAGTGTAGTGCGTCGTCTGCACAGTGTGCACCTAAAGCTACCTGGAGACAATTGCTGTTGTTCTGCTCCTATTAATACCACAGGCAGGCAGCTACAGTATTTACAGTTGGTGTACTGTGTCCTCTGCACAGCGTGCACCTAAAGCTACCTGAATAAAATTGGTGGTGTTCTGATCCTATATTAATACCACAGGAAGGCAGCTACAGTATTTATAGTTAGTGTACTGTGTCCTCTGCACAGTGTGCACCTAAAGCTACCTGAAGACAATTGCTGTTGTTCTGCTCCTATTAATACCAGAGGCAGGCAGCTACAGTATTTACAGATAGTGTACTGCATCTTCTGCACAGTGTGCACCTAAAGCTACCTGAAAACAATTGCTGGTGTTCTCATACTAATACTACTACAGGCAGGCAGTTGATTCTGCTAGCTGCAGTATCAGTATATATATATATACATCCCAGCTTTGTGCAGCTACATCTCACTGCAGGCCATTAGTATGTCTGGAAGGCCAACAAGGAGAGGCAGACAGTCACAAGCCAATAAAAGAGGGCAAGCAGGCTCTGTGTCTAGAGGCAACAGTGCTGGTCATGGAGACGGTGCATCCTCATCAGCACGTGGCCATGGGACACGCTTGTCCTTTTTTTCGGCAGCTGGCCGTGTTGAGCCGCAACATGCGGAAGACATGGTAGAGCGGATGACCAAGCCGTCCTCATCCTCCTCATCCTCTCTCACCCAGGCTCAGGGTACTTTGTCTGGCAAAGCAGCTGCCAACGCGGCCTCTTCTCTCGGCTCAATGGCATCAGTCACTCCTTCCCTAGCCCCACCATGTCCTCCTGAGGAGTCCCCCGAACTGTTTGACCACAGTGTTGGGTACATGCTCCAGGAGGATGGCCAGCGTTTTCAAGGCTCCGATGATGGTACCCAGCTAGAGGAAGACAGTAACATGAGCCCAGAGAGAGGGGGTACCCAAGAAGGACAGCAATCTGGCAGTCATGTACCCCAAGCTGCAGCATACTGCCAGCTTTGCTCCAGTGATGAGGAGGGAGGGGATGATGAGGTCACTGACTCCACGTGGGTGCCTGATAGGGGAGTGGAGGAGGAGGTGGAGGCACATCACCAATGAGGCAGGATGGGGCCATCTTAACCACTTCAATACCAAGGACGTCATATGACGTCCTTGGCTTTGAGCAGGTATATCTGAATGATGCCTGTAGTTACAAACATCATTCAGATATTGGCGGTTTCAGCCGGCGAATCTCTACACCATAGGAACGATCATAGTGGCCGTTCCGCCGCTTGATCGTTCCTATGGGAGGCGAGAGGGGACGTCCCCCCCCTCCCGCCGCCCTCCGGTGCCTGCTCCGACTCACCGTTACGATCGGTGAGGCGGAGAGTGGATCCGCCGGCGCCGGATGTAGATCATAGAGATTTCCAGCGGACCAGATGGTCCCCGGAGTCTCTATGATCGTCGGAGGCCGGGCGCGATGTTATGACGTCACGCCCGGCCTCTCCATTCAAAAAAACGGCGCCGCTTCAGCTTGGAAGCGGCGATCGTTTTATTTTTTTTTTTATTTCAGGCTTCCCAGCCTAGTGGTGAGATATGGGGTCTTATTGACCCCATATCTCACTATTAAGAGCACCTGTCATGTTATATTGCTATTATAAGGGATGTTTACATTCCTTGTAATAGGAATAAAAGTGATCAATTTTTTTTTTTTTTCAAAAAAGTGTCAAAATAAAAAATAAAAAAAATTTTTTTTAAAGCGCCGCTGTCCCCGTGTGCTCGCACGCAGAAGCGAACGCATACGTAAGTCCCGCCCACATATGAAAACGGTGTTCAAACCATACATGTGAGGTATCGCCGCGAACGTTGGAGCGAGAGCAATAATTTTGGCCCTAGACCTCCTCTGTAACTCAAAACATGTAACCAGTAAAAAAATTTCAAGCGTCGCCTATGGGGATTTTTAAGTACCGAACATTGGCGCCATTCCACGAGCGTGTGCAATTTTGAAGCGTGACATGTTAGGTATCTATTTACTCGTCATAACTTCATCTTTCACAAAATGCAAAAACATTGGGCTAACTTTACTGTTTTGTTTTTTTTTTAAACACAAAACAGTTTTTTTCCCCAAAAAAACACTTTCGAAAAATTCCTTCGCAAATACTGTGTGAGATAAAAAGTTGCAACAACCGCCATTGTATTCTCTAGGGTCTTTGCTAAAAAAACATATATAATGTTTGGGGGTTCTATGTTATTTTCTAGCAAAAAAATGATGATTTTTACATGTAGGAGAAAAGTGTCAGAATTGGCCCGGTATTGAAGCGGTTAAGGGCAGCACACTGACTGATCACACCGCAGAGCTCCACATGTGCAGGGCGCTGCTGTCTCTGCACGTTATTCCAAAAGTTCTTTGGTGTGGGCCTTTTTTAAAACGAGTGCATCAGATCCCACCGCTGCTATTTGCAACATATGTCTCAAGAGTATCTCGCGTGGCCAAAACATCACCCGCTTGGGCACCACATGCTTGACTAGACATATGTCGACCTGCCATGCAGTTCATTGGCAAGCATACCTAAAAGACCCACACCAAAGAACAAAGAGGACCTCTCCTTGCTCCTCATCAGCTGAGATCTCCAACCCCACTATACCTTCAGTCCTCTCTGAGACCTGCACTGAGAGGAATGAAGGTGTAGAATTAGGTGTGTCCCGTTCAAGGGGCTACGCAAGCACGCAGGCCAAAAGATGCCATGCGGTGCTTAAGCTGGTGTGCTTGGGGGACAGGAGCCACACTGGGGCAGAGATTCTGTCAGCTCTGCAGGGGCAGGTTCAGAGGTGGTTGACACCACGCCAGCTAAAGGCAAGTATGGTGGTTTGCGACAATGGCACCAACCTCCTGTCCACCCACCGACAGGGACAACTGACCCATGTGCCCTGTTAAGCTCACGTCCTTAACTTGGTGGTGCAGCGGTTCTTGGGCAGGTACCCGGGCTTACAGGATGTCCTGAGGCAGGCCAGGAAAGTCTTTGTGCATTTCCGCAGGTCATTTAATGCCAGTGCTCGGCTGGCTGACCTCCAAAAGGAAGTTAACCTGCCCAAGAACCGCCTAATCTGTGACATGCCCACCAGGTGGAACTCAACGTTGGCCATGCTGCAGCGGCTGCACACGCAGCAGAGGGCCATCAATGAGTACCTGTGCGACTATGGCACCAGGAAAGAGTCAGGGGTGCTTGTTTTTTTTTCCCCACGCTAGTGGGCCATGATCAAGGATGCATGCACTGTCCTGTCACCATTTGAGGAGGCCACGAGGATGGTGAGCAGTGACAGTGCATGCATCAGTGACACTGTCCCCCTTGTCCACCTGTTGGAGCAAACGCTGCGTGGAATAATGGACAGGGCACTTGAGGCAGAACAGAGGCAGGAAGAGGAGGACTTCCTTAGCTCTCAAGGCCCCCTTTATCCAGACAGTGTTCCTGCATGCCCGCCGATCACACAGGAGGAGGAGGAGGAGGAGGAGGAGGAGGAAGAGGAGGATTGTTTCAGTATGGAGGTGGAGCCTGGCACTCAGCATCAGCAGCAGTCTTTAAGGGATCATTTACAGTCCCAAATAACACATGGACTTGTACGTGGCTGGGAGGAGGTGGCTGTGGATCATGTCATCCTTAGTGACCCAGAGGACTCCGGACCGAATGCCTCAGCAAACCTACGCTGCATGGCCTCCCTGACTCTGCAAAGCCTGCAGAAGGATCCTTGTATTCGTGGTATCAAGGAGAGGGATCTATACTGGCTGGCAACCCTCCTTGATCCACGATACAAGGGTAAGGTTGCGGACCTTATCTTGCTGTCGCAGAGGGAGCAGAGGATGAAACATCTTCGGGAGGCCTTGCAGAAAGGTCTCTGCAACACGTTCCCAGAGACTGGGAGGTTACAAACTCCTGTTCCTGGACAACGTGTTGCTGAGGCTTCGGTCAGTCAAAGAAGGAACGGTGGAGAAGATGGCCGTCTGACCGATGCGTTCAGACAATTTTTTAGTCCGCAGCCCCAAGGTATGATCGGTAATGGGTCTTGAGGATGGATCACTGGCCAGAGCTTGCACAGTATGCAATTGAGCTACTGGCCTGTCCTGCATCCAGCGTTCTTTCGGAACGCACATTCAGTGCTGATGGAGGCTTTGTAACCGATCACAGGGTGCACCTGTCCACCGAATCGGTCGATCGACTGACCTTCATAACAATGAATCAGTCTTGGATCACCACCAGTTACCAAGCACCTGATGCTGATGTAACCGAAGAATTTTTTTTGAAATGTCAGATTCCTTCAAGACTGCCTATGCCGATGCTGAGTGACTATTCTGTTATGCTGAGTGACTATCCTCTTCCTCCTCAATGATCATGCTGATAGCTTGTAAGAATATTTTTGGTTCTGGGCGCCGCCACCAGTGGCTAAGGCCCAATTTTTCAGCCCCTGTTTAACAGGGGCGTGTAATTACAATTTTTGATGCAATATTTTGCAAGGAGGGTTCTTTGCTGCGCTCAACTAGAGTGTTCGTGAGGGATTGCAGTGTTGTGGCACCAGCACCAGTGCCTAAGGCCCAATTTTTCAGCCCCTGTTTAACAGGGGCATGCAATTACAATTTTTGATGCAATACTTTGCAACAGGGCTCATTCCTGTGCTCCAACTAGAGTATCTGTGAGGGGTTGCAGTGCTGTGGCACCAGTGCCTAAGGCCCAATGTTTCTGCCCCTGTTCAACAGGGACATGTAAGTGCAATTCTTGATCTCATATTTCACAGCAAGGCCAGTTTCTGCGCCCACCAACAGTAACTGTGAGGACTTACAGTGTTGTGGCACCAGCACCACCACCACCACCAAAGGCCCAATTTTTCTGCCCCTGTTCAACAGGTGCATGTAATTACAATTCTTGATCTAATATTTCACATCAGAGCCCGTTCCTGCGCCCACAAAGAGTAACTGTGAGGGCTTACAGTGTTGTGGCAACACCAACACCTAAGGCTGCAATTTCTGCAGAGTATATAGGGCAGGCCCCTACTTTCAAACATCCAACTTACAAACGACTCCTACTCCTACTGTGTGAGATGAAATCTACCCCTAGGAAGGGAAATTCTCTCCTGTAAGAGTTAATATTGGAAAAACGTGTCTCCTCTCCACTGATGCTTTATCACCAATCCTTGTTTCACTAAAAACCCCAAATTGTCAAAAAACATTTGTCATTGGGACAGAAAGTGAGGTGAAATCTTCTAAAGAGGTACACAGACAGCAAAACAAATGTCACAGAGGTGATAACCCTTCCCCATGTTTTCCAAAAAGCTTAAAAATAGATTTTTTGGCTGGAGCTACACTTTAAAAATGTACCAGTTCAAAATAACAAACAGATTCTACTTAACAACAAACCTACAGTCCCTGTCTTGTTTGCACCGCCTGTATACTGCTGTTCAGAGTATATAGGGCCTGGGGGCCCCACGCCTTTCCTTTTTTTAATTTGGGTGCGGGGTTCCCCTTAATATCCATACAAGACCTGGTAATAGACATGGGGGGGGTACCCCTGCCGTTTGTCTCACTGATTTTCATCCATATTGACGGGATTTGACATTACAATAAAGCCGCAAGCAGTTTTAAATGACTGTTATTCCTTTAAAAATTTTGTGCAGGGACTGTTCTAAGCACGGAAAACACACGCCACTTTACAGACATACTATAGACACCCCCCAGGTACTATATTTAAAGGAATATTTCACTTTTTTTTCACTTTAAGCATCATTAAAATCACTGCTCCCGAAAAAACAACCGTTTTTAAAACTTTTTTTTGCATTGATACATGTCCCCTGGGGCAGGACCCAGGTCCCCAAACCCTTTTTAGGACAATACCATGCAAATTAGCCTTTAAATTTAGCACTTTTGATTAAGAGCGTTCGAGTCCCATAGACTTCAACGGGGTTCTAAAGTTCGCGTGAATTTTCGGTCCGTTCGCAGGTTCAGGTTCAGAGCAACTCTGTGGGTTACCTTTCTGGTCATATCAGTCAGGGGGTTGACCAGAGATGAGAAGTTACGAATAAACTTCTGATAATAGTTGGCAAAGCCCAGGAAATGCTGCAGAGGATGTAAACCCACGGGTCGGACCACTGTAGGACTGCCGAAATTTTCTCTGGGTCCATTGATAAACCAGCAGTGGAAATGACATAACCCAGGAATTTAACCTGTTCACGATGGAACTCGCACTTCTCCAGTTTACTATAGAGATTGTTCTCTCTTAGTTTCTGAAGCACACAACAGACATCTGTGTGGTGGCTCTCCAGGCACTTGGAAAATATGTGGATATCATCGAGAAAAACCAGCACACATAACTGCAACAAATCTCGGAGGACATCATTAATAATTTCCTGGAAAACTGCCAGGACGTTACAAAGGCCAAAAGGCATTACAAGGTATTCATAATGGCCTGTTCTGGTATTAAATGCAGTTTTCCACTCGTTGCCCTCCTTAATCTTCACAAGATTGTATGCCCCTCTCAAATCAAGCTTCGTGAAAACCATTGCTCCCTTGAGGCGGTCAAATAACTCTGTAATAAACGGAATCTGATAGGCATTCTTAATCGTGAAACGAATGAGACCACTATAATCAATACAAGGTCTCAGTTCACCACTCTTCCTCTTCACAAAGAAGAAACCAGCACCAGCAGGAGATGAGGATTTGCGTATGAAACCTCGAGAAAGTGCGTCTGCAACATACTCCTCCATGGCCTTATCCTCCAAGATCGACAAAGGGTAAACCCGGCCATGAGGGGGTATGGCACCAGGTTGAAGGTCAATTGCCTCTACACCGGCCGTATGATTGCGCAAACTACCAGACTTTGACAAAGGTCAAAGACAACGCTAAAATTGCGGTACTCCTCCGGCAGGGAGGAGAGTGAAGAGGTGCACAGGGCCTTGGCTACCTTCTGGAATCATGTCTCACTGCATTGTGGCGACCAGGAGAGAACCTCACCAAGGAGCCAATCAAAAGAGGGGTTGTGCCTCTGTAACCAAGGATAACCAATAACCAGCGGAAACTTGAGGAAATAACTTGGAATTGGATTAGCTCAGGGTGAAGAGCCTCTACGGCCATAGACAATGGAACCGTCTCATGAGTCACATGGGCAGGCTGTAGAGAGCCTCAATGGCAAGTGGAGTGTCATGCAGCTGCAGCAGAATTGAGTGCTCTGATACAAAGGCAGCATCAAAGAACAGGCCTGCAGCCCCAAAGTCGATTTGTGCCTGTATCTTGATGGACGACTCAGCCCAAGAAAAGGTGACCGAAACCAGGGGCTTATCCTTCTGGATAACTGGGGATGAAAAACACCACCTAAGGTCTGTCCGTGACAAGACCTCAAGGTTCGGGCGTTCACTGGACGGGTAGGACAAGACTTCAAAAAGTGACCTACCTGGCCACAATAAAGGCACAATTTCTCCCTTCTCCTAAAGGTTCTCTCATCCGCAGAGAGACGCGTAAAACCCAAGTGTATGGGTTCACCTTCACTGACTGACTCAGTACCAGGAGGCGTGGGAGGTGAGGGAGGCACGGGTGGGGCTGCAAAGCTCAGAGATAAATGTACAGGAGGCTTCCGCAAGCACTCCTTCAAAAAAAGAGTCTTTCTTTGAGTCTGGAGTCTATGAGGATGGCAAACGTGATCAACTTCTCTAGCTCAGTGGGTATATCTCGGGCTGCTATCTCATCCTTGATGGTATGCGAGAGACCATGAGAAAAAGCAGCCACGAGGGCCCCATTGTTCTACGCAACCTCTGCTGCCAGAGTATGGTATTCATTGGTGTAGTCGGCAACAGTTCTCATGCTCTGTTCGATGGACATGAGACACTTGGCAGCAGAAGCGGAGTGTGCGGGAATGTCAAATACCCTTTTAAACAAAGCCACAAACTCAGGGTAGCTCAAGACAACAGTTTTTTCGTGTCTCCCATAGAGGGTTTGCCCAGGCCAAGACTCTCTCAGAAAGCAACCTTTGGGGTTCCACAGAACCCTGGTTAGGAAAGGCTGCTTTATTAAGGAGCAAATGCAAAAAGTAGGAGTAATGGCTTGCTTAAATCTCCGACTATCCCTTGCTGATGTTCCCTGAAGATCTAAAGGCTAAAGCTCTGGCGGATACAAATCTGGAAGGCTGGGAAAGCACAGGAATTTATTGGGAGGTGGGGTAGTGATCATCAGAAGAAATAACCGTACCTTGAGCCTTTAATTATTCGCAACTATGGATCCAATTTCCTGCTCGTCACTTGAAAAGGAACTGATCTGATATAATTCTTCCAAGGGCAGAAAATGAAAGTTAAGTATGCAGGTTAAATAGTTATACCTGAGAATAAAAATTCATAAGCTGAACGAAGTTCAGGCTCAACAACCACTGACAGAAGCACTAAAGGTACAGTGTTTGATTAAGAACTATCTAATTTTCTTTTTTTAAATGATAAATGATAAGTTTCTCACTGGTATTTCTAAAACATGAGCTGTTTTTTTTTCTTTATAGGTGCCCTTTTTAATCCTGCATTAATGTTACAATGACGTTCTTCTGTCATATTAAACATATACTGTATGATTTGATTTTTTTGTGCATGGGCTATTAGCATTATGGTTGCTCAGGAGGGGGGATAGAAAAAGGATCTTGTGCATAAACACACAGATATAGGCAATTGTGCAAAGCCTCAATCTCAAAATTATTACGTTTTTTTTTAATTACTTTTTACAGAAACTACACTTTAGACATGGAGGGGGGCATTAAAAAAAATTACATCAGTAAACAGTAAGTAAGGGGTCTTTAACCGGTTCAATACAGGGCATTTTCACCCCCTTCCTTCCCAGACCAATTTTTAGTTTTCAGCGCTGTCGCACTTTAAACGACAATTGCGCGGTCGTGCGATGTTGTACCCAAACAAAATTGACGTCCTTTTTTTCCCACAAATAGAGCTTTCTTTTGGTGGTATTTGATCACCTCGGCGGTTTTTATTTTTTGCGCTATAAACAAAAGAAGAGAGACAATTTTGAAAAAAAACACAATATTTTTTACTTTTTGCTATAATAAATATCCTAATTTTTTTTTTAAAAAAACAAATTTTTTCCTCAGTTTCGGCCGATACGTATTCTTCTACATATTTTTGGTAAAAAAAAAAATTGCAATAAGCGTATATTGATCGGTTTGCGCAAAAGTTATAGCGTCTACAAAATACGGGATAGATTTATGGCATTTTTAAAAAAAAAATATTTATTTATTTATTTTACTAGTAATAGCGGCGATCACGATTTTTTTTCATGACTGCGACATTATGGCGGACACATCGGACACTTTTTTGGGACCATTCACATTTATACAGCGATCAATGCTATAAAATTACATTTATACAGTAATCAATGCGACAGGCAGGGAAAGGGTTAACCACTAGGGGGAGACGAGGGGTTAAATGTTTCCTAGGGGAGTGATTATAACTGTAGGGGGAGGGGACGCACAAGGGGAGGAGACCGATCCGTGTTCCTCTGTACTGAGAACACAGATCGGTCTCCTCTCAACTGACAGGACGTGGATCTGTGTGTTTACGAGCAATCGCAGGGTGCCCGGCGGACATCGCGGCCGCCGGGCACACGCACTGGGTCCCGAGCAACGCGGCGGGCGCGCGTGCGCCCCCTAGAAGGCCGGGAAGCCCAGGCCATCATATGACGTCCACCCAGGATGGGAGATCCCATCTGTGGATGTCATTTTACTATGGCTGGGTAGTGAAGTGGTTAAGAGTACATTTATACTATGTGTTTTATTAAAGCATGTGCATTAGCACAAAGCATTATCATGCATAAATAAACATCCATTATTTCAGGTGTGTTGCTTGTTAAATATAGTTGTGTGTTGGGATGCCATTCAAAATTAATAGCATCACAACATGGACCATGTGTTATCATGCATTGCAGTAATGCACAATAAAACATTACATTTACCATGCATTACCTGATTTGGCTCTAAGGAAACTGTCTCTACAGCCACGGCCAAAAGTTTTGAGAATGATACAACTATTAATTTTCAGAAAGTCTGCTGCTTCAGCGTTTTTATCTTTTTGTCAGATGTGTTACTATGGTATACTGAAGTATAATTACAAGCATTTCATAAGTGTCAAAGGCTTTTATTGACAATTACGGTTTATGCAAAGAGTCAATATTTGCAGTGTTGACCCTTCTTCTTCAAGACCTCTGCAGTTCACTCTGGTATGCGGTCAATCAACTTCTGGGCCACAACCTGACTGATGGCAGTCCATTCTTGCATAAACAATGCTTGGAGTTTGTCAAAATTTATGAGGTTTTTGTTGTTCACCCGCCTCTTGAGGATTGACCACAAGTTCTCAATGGGATTAAGGTCTGGGGAGTTTCCTGACCATGCACCCAAAATTTCGATGTTTTGTTCCCCAAGCCAGTTAGTCAACAATTTTGCCTTATGGCAAGGTGCTCCATCATGCTGGAAAAGCCATTGTTCATCACTAAACTTTTCTAACATGGTTGGGAGAAGTTGCTCTCGGAGGATGTTTTTGTACCATTCTTTATTCATGGCTGTGTTCTTAGGCAAAACTGTGAGTGATCCCACTGCCTTGGCTGAGAAGCAACCCACCACAATGATTTACTGTTGGAATGACACGGGACTGATGGTAGTGCTCATCTTTTTTTCTTTGGACAAGGTTTTTTCCAGATGCCCCAAACAATCAGAAAGGGGATTCATCGGAGAAAATGACTTTACCCCAGTCCTCAGCAGTCCAATCCGTGTACCTTTTGCAGAATATCAGTCTGTCCCTGATGTTTTTCCTGGAGAGAAGTGACTTCTTTGCTGCCCTTTTAGACACCAGGCCATCCTCTAAAAGTTTTCTCCTCAATGTGCATGCAGATGCACTCACACCTGCCTGCTGCCGTTCCTGAGTAAGCTCTGCACTGGTGGTGCCCCAATCCTGCAGCTAAATCAACTGTAGGAGATGGGCCTTGTGCTTTCTGGACTTTCTTGGGTTCCCTGAAGCCTTCTTCACAAATGCAGTGGAAATGTTTTTTGTGGGATTAAGTTAATTTTCATGGCAAAGAGGGACTTTGCAGTTAATTGCAATTCATCTGATCATTCTGGAGTATATGCAAATTGCTTCATAAAAACTGAGGAAGCAAACTTTGTGAAAATTATTATTGTCATTCTCAAAACTTTTGGCCACGGCTGTATATTCTCTCTGTATTTGTGTGGGGTTGAATTCTGTTTTGTGATTGGTGGCAAGTGGGTTCCTCCAACCTGAAGGAAGAGTGGCCAGGGAACCTTGAGGCATTCTGCGATGGGATGGCAAGAGAAAAAGACACTTGGTAGGTTGGAGAGTCAAAAGTGCTGTGGCAGCATTCCCTATTCCAGGGGGAGCAAAACACCAGATGGTACTTCCCCAGGAGCCCGGTAGGACCCCTATTGGATACCTGACTGCTAAAGGACAAAGCTGACTGTAACCCACAAGTCTGAGAGTCTGGCACCTTTCTGATCAAAATGAATACTCATTGTTGTTAAATGTTCCCATGCATCTAGTGGGTTGCAGTGGTGGCCCGCCCATAGGTGCAGGGGTGCCGCACCCCCCCCAAGCCCAAAAACATTTTTAAAAATACTGGCCCTTTAAATGTGTGCTGGATGCCAGAGACATGGGTGTATGGGAAGTATGACATGCAATCACCAAAAATAAATAAAGGGCCGGCATTTTTTTAATTTTTAATTTATTTTTGGTGATTGCAGCATATCATGCTTCCCATAAACCCATGTCTCCGGCATCCCGCACACACTTAAAGGGCCAGTATTTGTTAATTTTTTAAGTGTGTGCAGGGTGCTGGACACATAGTGTTTGCAATCACGTGATTGCAAACAAGAAGCTCTATTGGCTTCCTTTAGAAAGTCCTTGGGGCGCTGAGCTCTGCGCCCTGAACACTCTCTCTATAGCATTGTCCCCTGCTGTGGTGTGGGTCCGGCGCTGTCACTCCTGGTTTCTCAGAATCATCTCGGTTGGTCTGAAGGTGGATGGAAGGCGACTTGTGCGAGAGCTGTGAGTACGAGGGGGGGAGATGGGGGTCCTCCAATGTAAAGGAGGACTCTGATGGGGACATCTAATGTAAAGGGGGTCTCTGATGGTGACATCTAATGTAAAGGGGGTCTCTGATGGTGACATCTGATGTAAAGGAGGACTCTGATGGTGACATCTAATGTAAAGGAGGACTCTGATGGTGACATCTGATGTAAATGACGACTCTGATGGGGACATCTGATGTAAATGACGACTCTGATGGGGACATCTGATGTAAATGACGACTCTGATGGGGACATCTGATGTAAAGGAGGACTCTGATGGGGACAGCTAATGTAAAGGAGGACTCTGATGGGGACAGCTAATGTAAAGGAGGACTCTGATCTGATGGTGACATCTAATGTAAAGGGGGGCTCTGATGGTGACATCTAATGTAAAGGGGGTCTCTGATGGGGAGATTTAATGTAAAGGGGGACTCTGATGGTGACATCTAATGTAAAGGAGGACTCTGATGGTGACATCTAATGTAAAGGAGGACTCTGATGGTGACATCTGATGTAAAGGAGGACTCTGATGGTGACATCTGATGTAAAGGAGGACTCTGATGGGGACACCTGATGTATAGGGGGGCTCTAATGAGGACACCTTATGTTAAGTGGTTTTATTTTATTTTACTTGAAACGTGGATGTGATTGGCCTACTGCGACGGGCACAGTGAGGCTGCATATGATGGGCACAGTGAGGCTGAAATTGATGGGCACAGTTTTATCTAGCTGTAATGATACATAATCACCTGATAAAAATTTGAGCACCAGCCGCCACTGGTGGGTTGTGTGTTTCCAGCTTCCTGGGGGCATTATCGCAATAGAAGTGAAGCCTCAGGGTGGTAAGACGAGTAAGGTATGTGAGCTATCCCATAACTGTGACCCAACCAAAATAGGTTAAAATATATGTAAGACAAATCAATATAACATCACATAAGATAAAAGTTTATTTTAATTTCAACATATTAAAAAATCTGCAGCTTTCTTTAAACCATTTGACCCTCTGGCGTTTTCTGACACTTTTTGTTTTCATGTAACAATCAGTATTTTTTGCTAGAAAATTTCTTAGAACCCTCAATCATTATGTCTTTTTTAAAGCAGAGGCCCTAGAGAATAAATTGGTGGGTGTTGGAATTTTTTTGTGTCACACAGTATTTGCACAGCGTTTTTTTTTTGGGGGGGGGAGGGGGGGGTGGAATTCTCATGCAAAACAACACAATGCATAAACCAATTTTTGGTAAAATATAAAAGATGATATTATGCTGAGTAAATAAATACCAAACATGTCATGCTTTAAAATTGTGCATGCCCGTGACAAGCGACGTACATTTTACTATCCATAGGCAATGCTTTACAGGTTACAATTTTAGATTTACACAGAAGATCTGTTGCTAGATTTACTGCCCATGATCTGACGTTTGCGGTGATACTTCACATGTGTAAGACTACCACTGTTTGCGTGAATGTGGGACCAACGCGTGCGTGAGCATGGAAGAGATGGAGGCATTGCGCAGTATCATAACCAATGAGGTTCACCTGAGGCATGATTTTTGCTTATCGCTTCTCAGCCTTTTGGCTAAGATCAAGTGTAGTATCTGTTCTTATCAGTTTCCAGGAGGTGGCGCTTGCTTCCGTCCCTGATCTATGGCGAAGTAGAGATGGGATGGCGGTTGCTATGCAAAACCTGCTGGAGTGAAGGTAACCCGGAGCGGTTTGTAGCCGAAAAGGAAGCCTTTTGATGGGTACAGAGAACCATTTGGTCTGGCCGGAGTGTCGGGTCCCTGGCTTTCTGGCCTGGATTGGGGCAGCTCTAGCTCCAGACAGTTATTCGGGAGAGAACACTGGCTCCCCTTACTCCCACCGGGGGAGCGGCCAGTATTTCCCGAATGTAATTAGGTAGGAGGGACGGAACAACGGTGAGGCCTGATGGTAAAGGGCCTTCCTGCCTGGGGTGGGGGCTGCTGTGGCCTGGGCTGTGGGTCAGGGTTGCTTTGAAAAGCAAGTGGTGAATGTCCCCCTGAAGTGGCAGTTCAGGGGTGCCATACAGTCACTGTGTTTAGGCACTTGATTTTATGGCACCATGGTCACTTCACCACTACACACGTTTTTCACACCTGCCTCTTGGGACCAGCCTTTTGGCTAGGACCAAGGGAAATTTTTATTCCTGGCTGGAGGGCCGGCCATTGTATTGCACAATGGTCACTTTCACTCTCCCACCTCCCTATCTCCCCACTCTTTTTATTCATCCCCGTGTTTGTCACCTTTTTGTATTTTTTTGTTTGATGTGTATACACGTTTGTCACTGTGTGATGAGTAGGGTGTGGGTCCTCGGGCCTACTCTGAAAGCCTCGGGAAGGGGTGGACAAAGGCCTTCTGGCTTGGTTCGCCCTCTCCTTTGGGGGTCTCCCTTCGGGGGAGCCCCACCTAGTACTTGGGTGGGTCTGTTTCGGCAGGGGCCCCTGGATGATGTGACTCTATCACGAAACGCCGCGTAGGGCAGAGCGACGCAAAACGCCGCGTAGGGCAGAGCGACGCAAAACGCCACGTAGGGCAGGGGCCTCTGGATGATGTGACTCTATCACGAAACGCCACGTAGGGCAGAGCGACGTGTTCTCGTCACCTCCCATTGCTGCTGTTGTTTCCAGTAGGACGGGCTGTCTGTGAGCTTCCGGCTGGCGCTCCAGACTACACTACATGCCTACTATTGTCTACTAACATGTGAGTTTAACTTTTTACTTATCCAATAAAGTCAATGATTTTACACTATATGGAGCCTTTTTTTCCATCTATGACCGTATATGCAATGCTGTGGGCTGATGTCTGAGTACCTGTCAGTGTGAACATCTTTAGCCTGACCCTGCAGTCTTTGATGTCCCATCTCGGTATAAGGTCTCTGATCCATTGGTCGTGGTTCGAAGCAGTATTAACAAACAGCTTTCTCTGATCCTCTGTAACGGGGGATCATGAGTTTCTGGTAAGCGGCCAGTCTGATTTCACGGTGGTGGAGCAAGCACGCTTTTTTCTTCTCACAGCAAGAATTTATGTTTTTTGGAACTTTTTTAAGATACTTTCATATCACTTGGGTGATTTATTTTTTATACATGGACTTTTTATTATCACTTTGAACATTTTATTTTTGGATTGATTATTCATTTGACATGTGTTTTGTATATCATGTATACACTAAAGGGGAACTCTTCACTTAGTTCTAAATATTTGGTTTGGTGATGATGTGTATGATCACCAATCTGTTTTAGCGCGATTCAACCCCTCTTTTTTTCTAGTTTAGAGGTAAACATGAGGTCTTGGGCTAGAATTATTGCTATTGTTCTGGTTGTGGCAATACCTCACATGTGATATGATTGTTGTTTACATATCTGTACAGGGCCTATGTGCGCATTCTCATTTGCATATGAGCACGCTGGGGGTGGGTGGGGGAACTTTGAACAACATCCCTTGTGATAGCATGGGTCGTGAAAAATCCGCTTTATGTAGAGATCTGGGTTCTATTAGAACCTAGATCTCTCTTCTGCCCTCCAAAGCAGCCCATCAAACCGCTCTCGGTTTGATAGGGTTGATTTACTAGCCGGTAATGGCTAGTAAACAAATAACCGAAACTGGAAGTGCCTCGCTTGTCTCTATGGCTAGCCAGTGCGACCGCCAGCAGCAGCCCTGGGTTCCCCGCTGGGATGTAAGAGTCCGGAATCGGTGACAGGGGGGCCCTTCTGCTGCTTGTAGAAGTGATTGAGCGGCTAGCTTGCTCGTACAGCCGTTCGCATCACTTTTACCAAAAAGGGCATAGCTAGAGTAAAGATTGATATCAGGAAAATGGCTGCAGCCATCATCCTGATTTTAACACCACTTTCCTGAGAATGTATATATGTATATATATATATATATATATATATATATATATATATATATATATATGTACAGGGAATGGTTTAATATCCTTCCATGAAGGTCCTTGTTCAGACACTTCCTGTTATAGGGTGACAACGCTCTCCCAGCTATGACTCTGTATTGTAACCCTGTCACATGTGCTTCTGGTAGGGACTGTAAGCGGATTCAAATCACATTACACAGACATGGTTAACTGTTGTCATGACTGGGAAATCCACCCTAAAATGTGCCATGCAGCCATTGCTGGAGTGCATGTCGACAAGAAATGGCTGAAAAGAGGCTGCAGCTGAGAATCAGCAAAGCATGAAAAAGATTGAACACAAATATTTTTTATTTTTTTAATGGCAATTATTTAATACACAGGACTTAAGCAAATTTGAAATATAATAAAAGAACTAGTGCTTCTCTTTACACACCTGTTTATTTTCTACATGCATTTTTCAGTCAAGAAAGCAATGATATTAGGCTCAGTTAGGAATCAAAATAATTCTTATGGCTATTTTGCTAACTTTTCAGTTGTTCTTGTGTGAAGATTTGTTTCACTGGCAGGTGAATGTTTTACATAAATAACATTAATATATAACTTGAGTTGGAGCAATATATTTCTTTCCTTGTTGTGCCTATGACACAAATTCTGTCATTATTTAACTTTTATTTCTATAGGGCCATTTAAAAAGTTTAAAGGACCACTATAGTGAAACATATGGTAGTTTAGAAACTGTATGAGGTTAATACCTGTAATGATACAACCCCAATTCCAAAAAACGTTGGGACACTGTGTAAAATCTACATAAAAACAGAATGCAATGATTTGCAAATCTAATGAACCCAAATTTTATTCACAACAGAAATAGACATGCCAAATGTTTAAACTGAGAAAATTGACCAACTTAAGAAAAATAAGGTCATTTTTACATAAAATAGTAAAAGTAACATGTCAAAAAGTTGAAACAGGGCCATGTTTACCACGGTGTAGCTTCCCCTCTTCTTTTAAAGCGTAACTCCACTTTTGTTGAGAAAAAAAAACCTTCCCCTCTGGGTGATCTCTGTACATTACAAGGATTATACCAACCTTTGTTGCAGATTCCTACCTTTTGTTATTCTGAAGAAATCCCTGTGTGTACCTCTGTGCAGAGTGGGTCTAATGGGAGTGGTTTCATAATTATCAATCAGCTGTGCAGTTGCAGAGCACTAATGAGGAAAGCTGTTGGGCCTGCATCCCTTTAAATGTGTTCCTATTGGAAAGATCTCACCAAAAATGAAATTTCCAGGGGATGTCTGAAATCTGACTTGTATCTTAGACAGACTTCTGGGAAAATCGGTGAGCCAATCACACAAGCAGGAAATTATGTTTCTGAGGGGCATTCTGTACACATTCTGTGTACAGAACAACTCCAGGTAGCCATATTGCATTCCATTTTCAGAAAATTACAGCAGCTGCAGATTGAAAAGGAAAGGTCATTTCTAATATCATTCAATTACAATATGACTTGTATCGCAATTGTATATGCTATATTATTTTTTCTTTATCTGCTATTTTTCCCCACAAAAGTGGCGTTACCCTTTATCATCACTCTGTAAACGTCTTGGAACCGAGGAGACCAGTTGCTGGAGTTTTGGGAGATGAATGATGTCCAATTCTTGCCTCCCAAACCTGGATCTATCTTTCAGCACTGATGGTGTCTTTCCAGAAGCTTCCAATTCCATATGAATCAATGCACCCCCATACCATCAAAGATGCAGGCTTTTGATCTGAGAGTGCTGACAATAAGCCGAAAGGTCCCTCTCCTCTTTAGTCCATAGGACGCGGTGCCTATGGTTTCCAAAAAGAATGTAAAATTTCTATTTGACCACAGAACAGTTTTCCACTTTGCAACAGACCATTTAAATGGTCTTGTGCCCAGAGAAAATGGCGGTGTTTATGTATTATGTTCAGATATAGCTTCTTCTTTGCATGATAGAGCTTTATCTTGCATATTTGGATGGCATGGCAAACTGTGTTCACAGAGAGTGATTTTTGGAAGTATTCCTGAGCCCATGCAGTGATGTCCATCACAGAATCATGTCTGTTTTTAATGCAGCCTTGTCCCTTGTGCACAGAAATTTCTCCAGATTCTCTGAATCTTTCGATGATATTATGTACTGTAAATGATGTCATGTTTCAAGTCTTTGATGAACAATTGCAGAATAATGTTTCTCAATGTAAAATTGCAATTTTTAGAAGCAGATTTTCACAGATTGATGAACATCTGCCCATCATTACTTCTGAGACACTCTGGGGTTGATTTACTAAAAGTAGAGCATGCAAAATCTGGTGCAGCTCTGCATAGAAACCAATCAGCTTCCAGGTTTTTTTCTTGGCAAAGCTTAATTGAACACGCTGAAGTTAGAAGCTGATTGGATGCCATGTGCAGCTGCACAAGATTTTGCACTCTCCTGTTTTGTAAATCAACCCCTTCGACTCTCTAAGATGCTGTTTTTTTACCTAATCATGTTACTAACCAGAGGCAAAAAGATAATAAAGACTTCTGCGCTACTATGTGTGATTCTAGAAGAAAGGGGTTAGTCAAATGAACCACTTGACGACCGCCTCACTACGTGATCTGCCTTCCGCGGGTGAGGGGTCCGATCGGACCCCCCCCGGTGCCCGAGGCGGTCGCCATGTCTTACTGGGCAATGAGAGGTCAGGGGGAGGCCATCCATTGTTGGCCACCCCCTCCCGATCACTCCCGGCGAATGAAAACACTTCCTTTCCCTATGTAATGTAAACAGAGGGAGAGGAAGTGATGTCATCCCTCCTCGAGCCGGTCTTTTCGATCCGGCGCCGAGGAGAGAAGACATCAAGTAAGTCTGCACAACACTACACTTCCAGTAGAACATGCCAGGCACACTTGTAACCCCCCTTCACCCCCCTGTATCCCCTGTCACACTGACACCAATAGCAGTTTTTTTTTTTTTTTTTGCATTGGTGTCAGTTTGTGACAGTTATAAGTGTTAGGGCAGTTAGGTTAGCCCCCTTTAGGTCCAGGGTACCCCCCTAACCCCCCCTAATAAAGGTTAACCCCGTGATCACCCCCCGTCACCAATGTCGCTAAGCGATCGTTTTTCTGATCGCTGTATTAGTGACACAGGTGACGCTAGTTAGGGAGGTAAATATATAGGTTCGCTGTCAGTGTTTTATAGCGACAGGGACCCCCATATACTACCTGCTAAAGGTTTTAACCCCCTGATTGCCCCCTAGTTAACCCTTTCACCAGCGATCACCGTATAAGTGTTACGGGTGACGCTGGTTAGCTAGTTTGTTTTTTGTAGTTTATTATAGTTTATTATAGTTTTAGGGCACCCGCCGTTTATTACCTTATAAAGGTTTAACCCCCTAATTGCCCGGCGGTGATATAAATTACGTTTTTAGGGTCAGATAAGGTCTGCGTCGCCCCAGGCAGCGTCAGGTTAGCGCCAGTACCGCTAAAACCCACGCACGCAGCATACACCTCCCTTAGTGCTATAGTATCTGAGCGGATCGATATCTGATCCGATCAGATCTATACTCCCCAGCAGTTTAGGGTTCCCATAAACACAGTGTTAGCGGGATCAGCCCAGATACCTGCTAGCACCTGCGTTTTGCCCCTCGGCCCAGCCCTGCCCAGCCCACCCAAGTGCAGTATCGATCGATAACTGACACTTACAAAACAATAAGCACACATAACTGCAGCGTTCGCAGAGTCAGGCCTGATCCCTGCGATCGCTAACAGTTTTTTGGTAGCGTTTAGGTACAGTCGCTGACAGTCAGGAGGTTTTTTGCCTGTGAGTCTCACTAGTGTACCCCTAAATTTAGAGCCCAAAATGGCAAATCGAAGGTACACTAGTGAAGAGGCCTACACGTTTCTGAGCATGACAGATAGTGAAGAGAAAGTCACTCATCTGTCAAGTTCAGGCTCAGAATACGAACCTGTAGAGGACAGCGGCTCCATGACAGATAGCTCTAACGACGGAGTTGTGGTCCCTTCTAGGGTCAGGCATACCAGACCCCAATCTTCTTCTGTCCTTGAAGTGCAAGAACCGCAGGGCTCTCGTATGGAGCAGAGAAGTACTAGTGCCGCTATTCCTTCTGGTGAACTGGCAAGCACCAGCGGCCTAGTACACCCTGGTCGTACATCCAGCACTGCAGTATCATGTGGTGACGTGGCGAGTCCCATAAGTGCAGTTCAAGCTGGTGAGGTGGCAAGCACTAGTAGTGTCCTGCTGCCACCAAGAAGACAAAGACAGGCCCGTCGTGCCCATAGTGCCCTTCCTGCTGCATTCGCCAATCCGAATTGGGAACCCACCACTTCTGCAGCACCCGTACTTCCCCCTTTCACTGGCTAACCCGGAATTCAGGTGGAAACAGTTGACTTTACGCCACTGGATTTTTATTTACTGTTTTTCACCGAAGATCTCTATAGATCTATTGTGGACCAAAGCAATTTGTACGCTGGTCAACACATCGCCACTATTCCCCAGTCCTCCCTTGCCAGAGATTGGAGACCAATTACGGTCTCCGAATTTAAGATCTTTCTGGGCCTTTCCCTCCTCATGGGCTTGAATAAAAAGAGTAAGTTGCGGTCATATTGGTCCACTGACCCAATTTACCATTCGCCCTTGTTCTCTGCTTCCATGGCCAGGGCACGATACGAGCAGATTTTGCGGTTCCTGCACTTCAACGACAATGAACTCTGTCGTCCTCGTGGAGACCCTGCATACGATCGGCTCTACAAAATTCGGCCCCTCGTAAACCACTTCAACCAACGTTTTGCAGACCTGTTTACCCCCCATCAAGTTGTCTGCGTTGATGAGTCCCTGATTAAATTTTCTGGCCGCTTGTCATTCAAACAGTACCTTCCCAGCAAGCGTGCCAGATACGGGGTCAAGATGTATAAGCTCTGTGACAGGGCCACAGGCTATACATGTAGTTTTATGGTTTACGAGGGCAAAGATAGTCACGTAGAGCTGACAAACTGCCCTGACTACATAAGGAGCGCTGGCAAGATAGTGTGGGACTTGGTGTCACCCTTATTCGGAAAGGGGTACCACTTGTACGTGGACAATTATTATACGAGCGTGCCACTTTTTAGTCACTTGTTTGATCATCAGATTGGAGCATGTGGCACCGTGCGACCTAATCGCCGGGGCTTTCCCCAGCGGCTTGTAGTTTCCCATCTTAGGCTGGGGGAGAGAGCCTGCTTGAAGTATAATAACTTGCTCGTTATGAAGTGGAGGGATAAGAAGAATGTTTTCGTTCTCATCTCCCTTCATGCAGACACGATGACCCAAATTACTACGGCGACTGGTGTTGTGGAGAAACCCCTCTGTGTCCAAGAATATAACCTTAATATGGGAGGGGTGGACCTCAACGACCAGTTGTTGGCGCCATACCTAGTTGCCCGTAAGGCCAGACGCTGGTACAAAAAAAAGTGTCTGTTTATTTATTTCAATTGGCTTTGCTGAATGCTCATGTGCTATACAGAGCTTCAGGACGGACTGGATCCTTCCTTAAATTCCAGGAAGAGATCGTCAAAGCCCTTCTGTTTCCAGACGGTGCTCTACCTCACCTTCCCCAACCAAATACAGTAAGCCGGCTGCATGAGAGGCATTTTCCTTATGCCCTCCCGCGTACCCCTACCCAACGAGCCCCCCAAAAAAGATGTTGTGTCTGCAGCAAGCGCGGATTTAGGCGTGACACCCGGTATTATTGTCCCTCCTGTCCTGGCAATCCTGGTCTTTGCATGGGTGAATGTTTTGAACGCTACCATACACTAGTTGAGTATTAGCGTAGGGTACAGCACTGCACAGACTAGCACACACTTTCACAGGGTCTCCCAAGATGCCATTGCATTTTGAGAGACCCAAACCTGGAACCAGTTACAAAAGTTAAAAGTTACTAAAAAAAGTATAAAAAAAAAAAATAACAATAAAAAAAAATAAAAACACAAAAAAAAATAAAATAAAAAAAACAAAAATAGTTGTTGTTTTATTGTTCTCTCTCTCTCTATTCTCTCTCTATTGTTCTGCTCTTTTTTACTGTATTCTATTCTGCAATGTTTTATTGTTATTATGTTTTACCATGTTTGCTTTTCAGATTTTTTATACTTTACTGTTTACTGTGTTTTGTTGGTAACCATTTTATTGTTTTCAGGTACGCCATTCAGTTGCAGCGCAGATTTATGTATCTTGACAGCAACAGCGTTTGCTCCCACGATATATAAAGCCGTGACTCCAGCGCTGTCGGAGGTGATTTCACCACCACAGTTACATACTTCAGCATATATGCCGAAGCGTGGGGGCAGCAGTGGGTGGAGCAGCGATTTGCTCCTGCCTTTTGCGGGAGGATGCCCCCATGCTTCGGCATATATAAATGGTGCATGTATGCCCATCATTAGAAGTGGGTGGATGAAGGGAGGTATTCTAATGGTGGGCATACCCACCGATCAATATCTTTTTTTCATTCAGCCCACAGGCTGCATGAAAAAAAAGTTTACACTATATGCCCAACAAGGACCAGCAATGTACTGGTATGTTGCTGGACTTTGAGTGGTTATACCAGAATGATGCCTGCAGGTTTAGGTATCATCTTGGTATCACTTTTTTCAGCCAGCGGTCGACTTTCATGTAAAAGCAATCCTAGCAGCTAATTAGCCTCGAGACTGCTTTTGCAAGCAGTGGGAGGGAATGCCCCCCCCCACCGTCTTCCATGTTTTTCTCTGGCTCTCCTGTCCCAACAGGGAACCTGAAAATGCAGCCGGTGATTCAGCCAGCTGACCATAGAGCTGATCAGAGACCAGAATGGCTCCAAACATCTCTATGGCCTAAGAAACCGGAAGCTACGAGCATTTCATGACTTAAATTTCGCCGGATGTAAACAGCGCCATTGGGAAATTGGGAAAGCATTTTATCACACCGATCTTGGTGTGGTCAGATGCTTTGAGGGCAGAGGAGAGATCTAGGGTCTAATAGAACCCAATTTTTTAAAAAAAGAGTACCTGTCACTAACTATTGCTATCATAGGGGATATTTACATTCCCTGAGATAACAATAAAAATGATTAAAAAACATAAAAATGAAAGGAACAGTTTAAAAATAAGATAAAAAAATCAAAAAAATAATAAAGAAAAAAAAAAGCACCCCTGTCCCCCCTTGCTCTCGCGCAAAGGCGAACGCAAGCGTCGGTCTGGCGTTAAATGTAAACAGCAATTGCACCATGCATGTGAGGTATCACCGCGAAGGTCAGATCGAGGGCAGTAATTTTAGCAGTAGACCTCCTCTGTAAATCTAAAGTGGTAACCTGTAAAGGCTTTTAAAGTCTTTTAAAAATGTATTTAGTTTGTCGCCACTGCACGTTTGTGAGCAATTTTAAAGCATGTCATGTTTGGTATCCATGTACTCGGCCTAAGATCATCTTTTTTATTTCATCAAACATTTGGGCAATATAGTGTGTTTTAGTGCATTAAAATTTAAAAAA
Organism: Aquarana catesbeiana; assembly: GCF_042186555.1. Classification (NCBI taxonomy): domain Eukaryota; kingdom Metazoa; phylum Chordata; class Amphibia; order Anura; family Ranidae; genus Aquarana; species Aquarana catesbeiana. Next base: position 261,565,747 of record NC_133331.1, on the reverse strand, counting down.
GTGTGTTTTTTCCCCAAAAAATGCGTTTGAAAAATCGCTGCGCAATTACTGTGTGAAAAAAAAAAATGAAACACCCACCATTTTAATCTGTAGGGCATTTGCTTTAAAAAAATATATAATGTTTGGGGGTTCAAAGTAATTTTCTTGCAAAAAAAAGTGTCAGAAAGGGCTTTGTCTTCAAGTAGTTAGAAGAGTGGGTGATGTGTGACATAAACTTCTAGATGTTGTGCATAAAATGCCAGGACAGTTCAAAACCCCCCCAAATGACCCCATTTTGGAAAGTAGACACCCCAAGCTATTTGCTGAGAGGCATGTCGAGTCCATGGAATATTTTATATTGTGACACAAGTTGCGGGAAAAAGTCACTAAATGATATATTGCTCAAACATGCCATGGGGATATGTGAAATTACACCCCAAAATAAATTCTGTTGCTTCTCCTAAGTACGGGGATACCACATGTGTGAGACTTTTTGGGAGCCTAGCCGCGTACGGGACCCCGAAAACCAAGCACCGCCTTCAGGCTTTCTAAGGACGTACATTTTTGATTTCACTCTTCACTGCCTATCACAGTTTCGGAGGCCATGGAATGCCCAGATGGCATCCCCCCCCAAATGACCCCATTTTGGAAAATAGACACCCCAAGCTATTTGCTGAGAGGTATAGTGAATATTTTGCAGACCTCACTTTTTGTCACAAACTTTTAAAAATTGAAAAAAGAAAAAAAAATACATTTTTCTTGTCTTTCTTCATTTTCAAAAACAAATGAGAGCTGCAAAATACTCACCATGCCTCTCAGAAAATAGCTTGGGGTGTCTACTTTCCAAAATGGGGTCATTTTGGGGGGTTTTGTGCTGTCTTGGCATTTTATGGCCTTCGAAACTGTGATAGGTAGTGAGGAGTGAAATCAAAACTTTACGCCCTTAGAAATCCTGAAGGCGGTGATTGGATTTCGGGGCCCTGTATGAAGCTAGGCTCCCAAAAAGTCCCACACATGTGGTATCCCCGTACTCAGGAGAAGCAGCAGAATATATTTTGGGGTGTAATTCCACATATGCCCATGGCATGTTTGAGCAATATATCATTTAGTGACAACTTTGTGCAAAAAAAAAAAAAATTGTCACTTTCCCGCAACTTGTGTCAAAATATAAAATATTCCATGGACTCAACATGCCTCTCAGCAAATAGCTTGGGGTGTCTACTTTCCAAAATGGGGTCATTTGGGGGGGGGGGGGGGTTGTGCCATCTGGGCATTTTATGGCCTTCAAAACTGTGATAGGTAGTGAGGAGTGAAATCAAAAATGTATGCCCTTAGAAATCCTGAAGGCAGTGATTGGTTTTCGGGGCCCCGTACGTGGCAAGGCTCCCACAAAGTCCCACACATGTGGTATCCCCGTACTCAGGAGAAGCAGCAGAATGTATTTTGGGGTGCAATTCCACATAGGCCCATGGCCTGTGTGAGCAATATATCATTTAGTGAAAACTTCTTGTAAATATTTTTTTTTTGTCATTATTCAATCACTTGGGACAAAAAAAATAAATATTCAATGGGTTCAACATTCCTCTCAGCAATTTCCTTGGGGTGTCTACTTTCCAAAATGGGGTCATTTGGGGGGGTTTTGTACTACCCTGCCATTTTAGCACCTCAAGAAATGACATAGGCAGTCATAAACTAAAAGCTGTGTATATTCCAGAAAATGTACCCTAGTTTGTAAACGCTATAACTTTTGCGCAAACCAATAAATATACGCTTATTGACATTTTTTTTACCAAAGACATGTGGCCGAATACATTTTGGCCTAAATGTATGACTAAAATTGAGTTTATTGGATTTTTTTTATAACAAAAAGTAGAAAATATCATTTTTTTTCAAAATTTTCGGTCTTTTTCCGTGTATAGCGCAAAAAATAAAAACGGCAGAGGTGATCAAATACCATCAAAAGAAAGCTCTATTTGTGGGAAGAAAAGGACGCAAATTTCGTTTGGGTACAGCATTGCATTACCGCGCAATTAGCAGTTAAAGTGACGCAGTGCCAAATTGGAAAAAGACCTCTGGTCCTTAGGCAGCATAATGGTCCGGGGCTAAAGTGGTTAACAGGCTTGCTTGAGGTTGCTGCTTAACACCAGCTGTCTTCCCACATATAGTAATCAAAAGTGCTATAATAAAAGTGAAGGGCTACCTCTCCAAATATCTAGCAACAAATTTGGAGAGGTAGCGCTTCACTTTTATTATAGCACTCATGTTACTAACCTGTTGCCATTTGTAAGTATAGAAATCACTCCATTGCCAATTGCGTAATATTTGAGGATAAGAAGAAAATTGAGAGCATTGAAGAATCGGACTTTAAAGGCAATTTGGACCACATGAAATATATAAAAAATACAAACTTTATTTGTACAATACAATAAAAAGGATTTGGAAAAAGCAAATACATGGAGCTAAAAACATGTGTGTAAAATATAGGCTACATAGGCAAAACACTAGAAAAGTGAATTGTTACACCATATCAGATGAGTGAGCCCCTGTGCGTGAACACGTTGCGCTGGTTGACTTCATCAGGGCACACGTAGGGGTAGGTTGAGGAAAACAGGTCTCGCTATATGTCCATGCTTCTTGTCATCACATATGTAATGTATAACCTGTTGCCAATTAACCTAATTAGTTGCAAAATGTTCTTCCAGCTCCTCCTTGTTAGTATCGCTTACTTTTTCAGGTTTTTGTTGCCCTGTTTTAACTTTTTTGAGACGTGTTGCTGCCATCAACTTCACAATTACCTTGTTTTTTCTTAAAATGGTGCATTTTCTCAGTTTAAACGTTTGTTATGTTTTTTTTTTTCTGTTTTCTATTGTGAATAAAATATGGGTTTATGAGATTTACAAATCATATTCTGTTCTTACCTTGATTTTACACAGCATTCTAACTTTTTGGGAAGTGGGGTTGTAATATTCAGTATATAAATTCCTTTTATTATTTCATATACTGTATCTTTATTGGGGATGGGCCGAACACCCCCCAGTTCAGTTTGCACCAGAACATACCGAACAGGCAAAAAATTTGGCAGAACACACAAACACCATTAAAGTCTATGGGACACGAACATGAATAATTAAGAGTGTTCATTTGAAAGGCTTATATGCAAGTTATTGTCATAAAAAGTGTTTGGGGACCCGGGTCCTGCCCCAGGGGAAATTTCTTTTTTTTAAACAGCCGTTTTTTCAGGAGCAGTGATTTTTTTTAAAGTGAAATGATAAAAATGAAATATTCCTTTAAATATCATGCCTGGGGGATGTCTATAGTATGCCTGTAAAGTGGCGCATTTTTCCCATGTTTAGAACAGTGCCACAGCAAAATGACATGGATTTATCATTTTTTTTGTATGGATTTTGGTCTCCCCCAAAATCCATACCAGACCCTTATCTGAGCACGCAACCTGGAAGGCCGCAGGAAAAGAGGGGGGCGAGAAAGCGCCCCCCCCCCCCGAACTGTACCAGGCCATGTCCTCAACATCGGGAGGATGCTTTAGGGTAGCCCCCCAAAGCACCTTGTCCCCATGTTGACAAGGGCCTCATCCCCACAGCCCTTGCACGGTGGTTTTGGGGGTCTGCAGGCGGGGACTTATTGGAATCTGGAAGCCCCCTTTAACAAGGGGACCCCAGATCCCGGCCTTCCCCCCATGTGAAATGGTAACGGGGTACAAATGTACCCCTACCATTTCACAAAAAAAGTGTCAAAATGTTAAAAACAACAAGACACAGCTTGGGGACAAGTCCTTTATTAAAAAGATTTTTTTTAAAAATGTCCCACTATGTCCATTCATCTTCTTCTCGACCGCGACCGATTCGCCTCAATGGGAGGCTCACGCTCTGTGATGCTTCTTTGCTTGTGACAGTTCTTATATACAGTAACTGAGATGGGGGCCACCCGATGACGTACCAGGGTGACCCCGCCCCCACTGACGCCACAGGACTTCCCTATGGCTTCCCAGTGGCATCAGAGGGGGCGGGGTCACCCATTTACCTAACCAGGTGGCCCCGCCCCCCTAGAGGAGGAAGTAAAATTAGATATAGGCATAAATCAGGTAAGTGAACAGAAAAAATAAAAATAAATTGCCAATTCATTTTAAGGATGCACATTAGTAATGCATAGTGAGGAGTGAAAAATGTGGGTGGAACTCCGCTTTAATGTGGCAATTAGACATGTGCAATTTGTTTCGTTCAAATTTTTCGGTATTCAGACATTCAGATGTATTCGAATCACAATACTAATGAGCGTAAATAAATCCTCCGAAATAACGAAACAAAATTAGTTTGAATTAATGAAATTCTGCTTCAAATTTAAATTCGATTTGAATTTGGAAACTACAGTAATAGGACATGTACACATATTCCAATTCTTAGATGAAGAATTTGACGGCCGCCTTTAAATCAAAATTTTCTGAATTCAGTCAAATTAAATTGAATTTTGTAATTTCGGAAAATTCAAATCAAATTAAAAACCAAACTAAACGAAACCAAACAAATTAAACTGAACAAAATTAGTTAATTAACAAACTGAAACAGAACAATTTTTTTAGTTCTGCACATGTCTAATGGGCTTAGATGAACATAAGAATGGCACGGGGGACCAGAAAAAGTGTAATGAGCTGAAAAAAAAAGGTGGAGAGGTGGTTGGACACAAAGAGAAAAGAGGGTTAAAAAGAGGGCCCAGAAAAGAGGGGAACTGGGTTAGGGGTAAAGTTGTTGTAGCACTTTCACATCTATGGCAAAATGATGTCCACAGACTGTTATATTATGGCAACAAAGCTCTAAAAGACAGTGGGACGGCCTATTAAACCTCCGTTACAGCTGGTTGTAAAACAGGCTACCTATTTTGTGCTTCTGTTTAGTTTATAAACATTTTTAGTAGACCCAAAAAATGTCACAGGTACAGAAAAGCCACCAGTTGTAGCCTAGACCTGTAGATGAAAGATTGGCCTTAAATATTCTGATCCTTTACTGAGATATAAAAAGATGCATAGAAGTTAGCTTTTGGGAGATTAAAGCTCAAGAAGAAAAAGTTATAAAAATTATGTGACCACTACAGAGCTTCTGCTAAGGGGAGATGATTGTAGGACTCCTCATAAACTATAATCTTTATGTTCACATGAACCAGTCAATCAATGTCAGTGTGAACCAATACTGAAATCACAATAGGGTTCCACAATGGGAAATAAAAAGAGAGGGAATAAAACCACACAGAAATGAATACGTTCATAGAATAGACGGGATGGAAATTTTTTTTTTTTTTTCATTCTAGAATAACACCTTTGAAGGAGTGGGTGCAAAATTCATATAAAATTCATATAAAAAATGTTGCTTATGTCCCATGGGAGACAGCAACTGGTTCCTAAACTTGTGGAGAACATTTTTGTCTCCAAGCAGACCTTTGTATTTTGGTGGTCACATTTAATGCTGGTAAGGGATACCCATGGACTTCTGAAAAAGGTAAAGTCATGGCAGTTCTTAGTAAGTAGAGCAAAGAATATCAATCCCCAAGAGAGCTCTGCTGTAGTTGTACACCTAAAAGTACAATCATTTGTTTTAATAATAACGGGCCTTTTAACCTGAAAATTGATCATCATCGTTGTTCCACCAACAGGCACTTCTCCAAGTTTCCTTGGGGGTTTTATTCCATGTGTTCCACCAACTCAACTCGGAAATGCATATTTATTTTCATAGTTTTATGTTTTATTTAATTCTTTTACTGTTTTTTTTCCCTTCACCAAGGCCGCACCATGACCACTCCATCAGATACACAGAGCCCTGACTTTGTGGAATACAAAGTCAATCCAGTAGGTTCAAACAAGAATTCTGCCTTTGACTCTTCTATCTCTGATGTACTTCCTTCTGCTGAACCCTACCAGGCTACAGCTGCAATTCCACAGTTTAACCATTCAACACTATATCAACAAACATTCATGAAGGGCAGACCTAAACTTCTTGGGGTAAGTGTGAATTATTTTTTTGTCAGGCCTTAGGGTTAGAACAAAATCAGTGGACAACAATGTTGTGACCAACAATTTTGAATAATTTCATTTGAACAGGAGGGCTAAAAATCATCAGTTACCCAAACTATTTACTTCTAGTTCTTTTTACCTACAGTGTGCTTGTATAGACCTGAGGCTGGTCAATATGGTCCAATTATATAAATATAGGGGTAGGTGTGCTGATTGTAAACGTGTGTGCCAACCTATGATATTAAAATAACTGTGCATAGTGTAGTAGTGAATACTCTCATCAGATCAGTAATTACAACCAAATTTCATCCTAAACAGTTAATCCCAACTGGTATATAATAGATGTGCAGAAAAAATATTTTATATATCCAAATTAATTGTGAAGATAAATAAATGCATTAACAAATTCCAGTGAAAAAAGGAGAAAAATTTTAAAAAATAAATAAAAAATATAGAATAAATTATAAGTTCAGTCTTTAGTAGTACAAAAATAGCAGCGTTTCAAGTGGTTTGTGCTTGTTCAAAGTGACTCATGCCTATGTAGCAATTTTAGGTGACTTCCATGTTCCCCTTCAGTTCCCCACTCACCAGATCCTTGCACCCCTGCTGGGGGGGAAAAGCGCATGTAGTGAGTATAGTGGCAGTCCTCAGAGCGATCACCTCCTCCTTAGGTCAGCAAATGATAGGGTATCCGAATCCTTGTGCCCCTCTGGGGGTGAGCCGCTTCCAATTGATCAGGTTGCAGTAATTGCCTCTTCCGTGGTAGACCACAGGATATCCTCATGGACGAAAAAGACAGGTACTCATGCAATGCATAGATCTATCTATTGAAGATTGACAGGTGCAGGAGAGAGGGGCGGCGCTCCTGCGCCCTCTATGGACGCCCCACCACTGTCTAAACCTAAGAAAAAATGTAATATATTGTAGCTTACCATTTCTTAGATGGGGTGGCTGCATTTGTTTATTTTCAGCCCTTTTTCTCTTTTTTCATCTGGTAATCCTACCAATTAGGCTTTGTTTACAATAGCAGTTGGGGGCAGTAAAATCACAAGGTTGAGCCAGTGGTGTATTTAGGTTTTGTGCTGCCCTAGGCCTGACTAAACGCATGCACCCCCCTAATTTAAATATGACCCACCTTATCCTGCCGAGGCCACACCCCTTCCTGTTTAAGACGCACCCTATCATCTGTAAACAACACCCCTTCCTCTTTAGGCTCATTTGGCACCTTTCAGGGGGGAATGGGTACCTGTTTCTGACAGGTACCCTTCTCCACTTCTGGAAAATTGTGCTGTCCCCTCTGAAGTTTGCCCCCCCTCCCAGGGCCGGACTGGCCTACCGGGATACCGGGAAGATTCCCGGTAGGCTGTCTGCACCTAGTACCCCTGGGGCCGCTTTTGGCTCTGAGCTTGGCTGACTGACTGTGTCAGCAAAATACTGAGCAGCGGCGGCCACCGCCGCCGCACTACCCAATGGCTGTGTGTGCCGCCTCCTCCGGCCACAGAACTAAATAGTTATATGCCTCTGTGTGCCTGAGGGGAGGAGCGAACGCCATGCTGCTCGATTTTCTCTTTGTGACTGGTCCCGTGCGGCGCCAGCACCGCCCACTAATCTGCACGAGGAGAATAGGAGAAGTGAACGGCCCGTGCAGCTGCAGCACTTTAAGGTACAAAAAAAAATCTCCCTCTCTCCCTCTCTCTCCCCCCCTCTCTCTCTCTTCCCCCCCTCTCTCTCCTCTCCCCCCTCTCTCTCTCTCTCTCTCTCTCTCTCTCCTCTCCCCCCTCTCTCTCTCTCTCCCCCTCCCCCTCCCCCCCTCTCTCTCTCCCCCTCCCCCCTCTCTCTCTCCTCTCCCCCTCTCTCTCTCTCCCCCTCCCTCTCTCTCTCCCCCTCCCTCTCTCTCTCCCCCCTCTCTCTCTCCCCCCCTCCCCCTCTCTCTCCCTTTCCCCCCTCTCTCCCCCCCCTCTCTCTCTCTCCCCCCCTCCCCCCCTTTCTCTCTCTCTCCCCCCTCTCTCTCCCCCCCTCCCCCCTCTCTCTCTCCCCCCTCCCCCCTTTCTCTCTCTCTCCCCCCTCTTTCTCTGCCCCCCCTCTCTCTCTCTCTCTCTCCTCTGCCCCCTCTCTCTCTCTCTCTCCCCCCTCTCTCTCTGCTCCCCCTCTCTCTCTCTCTCCTCTGCCCCCTCTCTCTCTCTCTCCCCCCCTCTCTCTCCCCCTCTCCCCCCCTCTCTCTCTCTCTCCCCCCCCCCTCTCTCTCTCTCCCCCCCCCTTACCCTCTTTCTCTTCCTTTCTCTCTCTCACTCCTTTTTTGTGACAGTCACATTTGTCTGCAGTTTGGTCTTCAGGGAGGTGTACAAGTTCATGTTTTGTTCAAGTGCCAGATAATCGTGGAAAAGCTGTATACCATCAAACGCAGCCACTGTACCCATTAAACGCAGCCACTGTGCCCATAAATTGCCGCCACTGTGCCCATAAATTGCCGCCACTGTGCCCATAAATTGCCGCCACTGTGCCCATCAAACGCTGCCATTGTACCCATCAAACACAGCCACTGTACCCATAAATTGCCGCCACTGTGCCCATTAAATGCAGCCACTGTGCCGATAAATTACCGCCACTGTGCCCATTAAACGCAGCCACTGTGCCATCAAACGCAGCCACTGTGCCATCAAGTGCAGCCACTGTACCCATAAATTGCCGCCACTGTGCCCATTAAACGCAGCCACTGTTCCATCAAGCGCAGCCACTTTACCCATTAAACGCAGCCACTGTGCCATCAAACGCAGCCACTGTGCCATCAAACGCAGCCACTGTACCCATAAATTGCCGCCACTGTGCCCATTAAACGCAGCCACTGTGCCCATAAATTACCGCTACTGTGCCATCAAACACAGCCACTGTACCCATAAATTGCCACCACTGTGCCAAACGCAGCCACTGTACCCATAAATTGCCGCCACTGTGCCAAACGCAGCCACTGTACCCATAAATTGCCACCACTGTGCCAAACGCAGCCACTGTACCCATAAATTGCCGCCACTGTGCCCATTAAATGCAGCCACTGTGCCCATAAATTACCGCCACTGTACCATCAAACGCAGCCACTGTACCCATAAGTTGCCGCTACTGTGCCCATTAAACGCAGCCACTGTGCCAATAAATTACCGCCACTGTGCCATCAAACGCAGCCACTGTGCCACCAAGTGCAGCCACTGTGCCCATAAATTGCCGCCACTGTGCCCATTAAACGCAGCCACTGTGCCATCAAGCGCAGCCACTGTGCCCATTAAACGCAGCCACTGTGCCCATAAATTACCGCCACTGTACCATCAAACGAAGCCACTGTACCAATCAATTGCAGCCACTGTGCCCATCAAACGCAGCCACTGTACCCATAAATTGCCGCCACTGTGCCCATTAAACGCAGCCACTGTGCCCATAAATTACCGCCACTGTACCATCAAAGGCAGCCACTGTACCCATCAATTGCCGCCACTGTGCCCATCAAACGCAGCCACTGTACCCATAAATTGCCGCCACTGTGCCCATTAAACGCAGCCACTGTGCCCATAAATTACCGCCACTGTACCATCAAACGCAGCCACTGTACCCATCAATTGCAGCCACTGTGCCCATTAAACACAGCCACTGTGCCATCAAGCGCAGCCACTGTACCCATAAATTGCCACCACTGTGCCCATTAAACACAGCCACTGTGCCCATTAAACACAGCCACTGTGCCCATAAAACACAGCCACTGTGCCATCAAACGCAGCCACTGTACCCATCAATTGCAGCCAAATGTGCTTTAAAATGCATGGTTTTCCATTTTATGAACAAGAAAATAATGACGTTATGCTGTTGGGCTGGTATAATAATGCTATGGGGCTGGTATGACATTTTTTCCAGGGCTGGTGTTCATTCCCAGTCCGGCCCTGCCCCCTCCTCCTTCCTCCACTGGGCCATTCAGAAAGTGCAACGCGCTTCGCACATGTGCAGTAGGGAACCGGTCGGTTTCCCTTACCATGAATGATAGTGGCAAAACCCGAGAGCCAATCCAAAAATCGGCTGAGGTGTCAACATCGCTGAATCCCTGGACAGGTAAGTGTCCTAATATTAAAAGTCAGCAGCTACAGTATTTTTAGCTGCTGAGTTTTAATGCTATCACGGGAGGGGGAGGTCTCGCTGTGCCCATCAAACGCAGTCACTGTGCCCATCAAATGCAGCCACTGTGCCCATCAAATGCAGCCACTGTGCCCATCAAATGCAGCCACCGTGCCCATCAAATGCAGCCACCGTGCCCATCAAATGCAGCCACCGTGCCCATCAAATGCAGCCACCGCGCCATCAAATGCAGCCACCGCGCCATCAAATGCAGCCACCGCGCCATCAAATGCAGCCACTGTGCCCTCAAACGCAGCCACTGTGCCCTCAAACGCAGCCACTGTGCCCATCAAACGCAGCCACTGTGCCCATCAAATGCAGCCACTGCGCCATAAAATGCAGCCACCGTGCCATCAAACGCAGCCACTGTGCCCTCAAACGCAGCCACTGTGCCCTCAAACGCAGCCACTGTGCCCTCAAACGTAGCCACTGTGCCCTCAAACGCAGCCATTGTGCCCTCAAACGCAGCCACTGTGCCATCAAATGCTGCCACTGTGCCCATCAAATTCTGCCACTGTGCCCATCAAATTCTGCCAGTGCCCATCAAATGCTGCCAGTGCCCATAACACTGATATACTTTATTAAATCATTGTACCTGCTGTCCTGGGGGTTTCCCTCATGCTCCTCTCTCTGCTGCAGTGAATCTTCTCCTCGGCCCTGGGGCTGTGACGTCAGCAAAGCAGTGCAGGGGAGGGTAGGCGGAGCTTAAGGTTCCACCTGTCACCTGTTGGTTATGGGGGCGCGAGTGACACACGGCGCCCCCCCCCCCGCATGAGAGAAAGCCCCCCCACCCGGCTTGCTGATTCCCGGCTCCCGCTGCCGCCTCCCGCACACATGCAGCGCACGGCGGCCGGCTTTCTGTAGCGGCGCCGTGGTGTATGGGCGTGCTTGTCAGAGGGTGGAGGCGTGTATCTCACGCCCCCCTACTCTGACAAGCACGCCCATACACCACGGCGCCGCTACAGAAAGCCGGCCGCCGTGCGCTGCATGTGTGCGGGAGGCGGCAGCGGGAGCCGGGAATCAGCAAGCCGGGTGGGGGGGCTTTCTCTCATGCGGGGGGGCGGCCCTTTTTGCCGCCCCCCGCAAAGTGCCGCCCTAGGCCTAGGCCTAGTCGGCCTAGGCCAAAACACAGCCCTGGGTTGAGCCATGCCCTATTGACCCCCAACCGCTCCCCCCTTAGCAGCAAAGGCAGCGGCAATGTGTACATATGGAAATGTATAAATATGCCAAGCCCGTGACAGTGCAGGGTTCAACTCCTCCTCACTGCCTGCCAAATGCTCTCTGAGGAGTTATCAGAACTTGGATTGCTCTTCGGGAAACAACGCTAGTATAAACAAGCCCTAACACATTTCCTTTCCTAGGTTGACAACGCTCACTCTCTCTTCTTATTTCCATTACATTGGGTGTGGGTGTTCAGTAGTTTGTTGTTCTGTTTTTTTTTTTTTTTTTGCAATAATTGAACAGATATACACAAACCCTTTCGATAGTATGTTTAACAAACCAATATGGAGCAAATAGGGTCATTGTTAGTGTTTACATATCTTTTAATATATTTTTATTCCAATAATATAATCATAATCATCATAATCTTTTTTTTTTCAGATTGTGTTGATTGCTACTTCCAGCCTGCAGATTGTTCTGGGTATTGCATCAATATTTACAACAGTTGCCATTTCCTTGACCAGCGGAATTGATTTCTGGGGGACCAGTGCTTGTAAGTTTAAATCGGAGTTCCACCTATTTTTTTTTTTCTTTAAAGTCAGCAGCTACAAATACTGCAGCTGCTGACTTTTAAAATAAGGACACTTACCTGTCCAGGGCGCCCGCAATGCCGACACCCAAAGCCGATCCGTCCCTCGGCTCTTGGGTGCTGCTGCCGCCATCTTCGGTATGGGAATCAGAAAGTGAAGCCTTACGGCTTCACTTCCTGGTTCCCTACTGCGCATGCGTGACTCACGCTGCTTGTTCCCACTTGTCCCTGTTGTCTTCTGGGACCTGTGTGTCTCCCAGAAGACAGCGGGGGGGGGGACGGAGAAGGCGCCGGAAGTGGCATAGATACCTGCAGGTGGCTCGGTTATCTATGCCCGGAAGTGGGAGCAAAATACCTGTATTAGACAGGTATCTGCTCCCCCCTCCCCCCTGAAAGGTGCCAAATGTGACACCAGATGGGGGGGAGATCCAAAAAGCGGAAGTTCCATTTTTGGGTGGAACTCTGCATTAAGGCCTCATGCACACTGGACCTTTTTAAAGCAGCTGTTTTTGGCTTCAGACATTTTTTGTCAATAAACTCCCCATGTTATCCTATGTGTCCATGCACACATGGGCTGTTATGAGCAGTTTTTGGCTGATACGTTTTTTGGCTTTAAAAAACCCCCAAAACTAGTGGGTTCTGAGAAGAGTTTTTCAGCTGTAAAAACACTCTAACGTCAAAAAACGCAAATAGACGCAGATAAACGCTCAAAAACGGTGTTCACCAGCGTTTGACGTTTTTGATCCATGGGAAAATAAAAATGAAAAACAAAACGCTGAAAAACGCAAAAAAATGCGAACGGTAAAAAGCGCTATTGCAAAAACATTGAAAAACATTGAAAAACTAACCCCAAAGATACTGGTGTTTTTATAATGTTATTTTAACGTCCAGTGTGCATGAGGCCTAAATGCTAATGCTATTGTTCTAGCGGTGCTGTAAATAGCAATGATAATCTGTGTTTAAAAAATTCGGAATATTTTTTAAGCTTTCTTGTACAGTACTGTGTAAAAAAGGCATGTAGAGGGCAAAAAAACAACTTGTCAGCAGTATTGCCTGTGCTTTCCCTGCAACCAATCTTTTCCAATTACTGACTTACAATGCCTTGCTCTGCACTGTGTCTCTGTGTGGAGGCAGCCATCTTGGTAGAGGCAGGGCTTTGCTTTCTCATGTCAGCGCCTCCAGTAAGGAGAACAGGGAGAAGCACAGTAGTGACATCACCAAATCTCTTGAGACAAATTTTGCAGAGCACATAGGAGTCAGCACTATGAGGCTGAGAGAACACGTAGGCAGGTGCAGGTTGACCTCCCTACATGAGTGGCGCTGTTGCGTCTACTGAGGACAAGAGAAATTTTTATTCCTCTTAGGGCTCCGCATTATAATCAGGAGGGCTGCTGTCCAATTGGATGCTGCCGAGTCACCCCCACAGCCATCTTTGTTGAGGGCAAAACCCACTGTAGTTACACACATTCTGCATGTGGTGAATTTAGGGACAGAAACCTGCTTGACAGAGTGAATCTAGCATAAGGAAAGGTTCCAGAGCAGGAGGACTGTCGCAGACTTCTTGGGAAACGTTTCCATTACTTGCTTGCTACATCTGCCTACCTACTGTCCCTGCGCCAGGTGTTGCCAGCCACGGGGTACCGCTCTCCTCCTGTGAGTTCCATCCACTATTGTGAGTGTTGCTGCTCAGTTATTACTGTTAAAGAAACCCTGTTGCTATACTGTATATTGTTAGTCATTCCAGATACTACATAGTGGCAACCATAATGCAGGGTGCAGGGGTGCCACCCCCCCATCCATGGGTTCGGTCCCTTAATCTACATGCGGGGTGCCAGATGCATGGATTCCAATTGGGTTTTTTTTTAAGCAAATAAATAGAGCCTAAGGCTATAATAGGCTTCAAAAAATGGTGGGCGCGGGGTGCAGAGCACTGTGCCCTGAGCACACCCACTTGTGTGACAACAGCGAATGAATATCCACTAGTGTCTTCCTGATTCTACTCCCGGCCAATGAGGAAGCAGGTCCTGAGACCACAATCAGATTGGCCGCCTAGGAGGAGGAGCGAGGAGATGCATGGCACACAGAGGAGAGGAGGGAGGAAATGCACAACGTGTTTTAGGGGAGGAGGAAAAGCAGATGGGGTAAGTGCGGGGCCAGTGACTGACGGGGGGGGGGGGGGGGCTGGTCGGTAGGTGCGGTTGGCCACCGATCAAGGGGGGGGGTGGCTATAGGTGCATTGTTTGCTGCGCCCCCCCCCCCCCACCAAAAAAAAATATACCACCAGCCGTCACTGGTATTACGCCTGCTCAACCACTGTGTGTCCGTGTCTTCCCTCCAAATGTCTACCGCCTGAGTCATTCCCTATCCCTCAACTAGGGATGGTCCCGATGTTCAACTCGAACATAGGGTGTTTGTTTGTTCTAGGAACACAAACATATGGGGCGCTTGCGGGAAGTTCGCCCGCCGTGGAGCGCCCCATAATGCACTGTGACATCGCAGTGCATTGATGGCTGCTGATTGGCAAAGCATGCGCCTGACCTGCATTCTTTGGCCAATCACAGCGCGATGTGCTGTGAGAGCCATGATTGGCCAAAGGCAGGGTGCCTTTAGCCAATCATAGCTCAGGGGCATGCCCCACACTATATAAGGCTGCTGCTTACACGTTGGCCGTTTATAGTGAATGGAGATTTGGCAGGTAGTTAGTGTAGTGTGCAGTCAGTCAGTATAGCATATATAATACAGTTCAGAGTATATAGTGCAGTCTGAACTGTATTATACATAGTACACTGACTGACTGCCCTATATACTCTGAACTGTATTATATATATACTACACAGACTGCACTATATACTCAAATACAGTTCAGAGTATATAATGCAGTCAGTGTAGTATATATAATACAGTTCAGAGTATATAGTGCAGTCAGTGTAGTTTATATAATACAGTGCAGAGTATATAGTGCCATCAGTATAGTATATATAATACATTGCAGAGTATATAGTGCAGTCATTGTAATATATATGATACAGTGCAGTGTATATAATACAGTGTATTGAAGTAGTTAAGGGGAACCCTATGATAGACTTAAGAAAAAAATGGTGTGGGATCCCCCAAATCTATACCAGGCCCTTATCCGAGCATGCAGCCTGGCAGGCCAGGAAAAGGAGGGGATGAACGAGCGCCCCTCCCTCCTGAACTATACCAGGCCCCTTGCCCTCAACATGGGGAGGGTGCTTGGGGTCCCCCCAAAGAACGTGGTCCCCATGTTGATGGGGACAAGGGCCTCTTCCTGACAACCCTGGCCAGTGGGTGGGGGGCTTATCGTAATCTGGAAGCCCCTTTAAAGGGGCCCCAAGATCCCTCCCCCCAAATGTGAATGAGTGTCGTGTTAATTGTACCCCTACCCATTCACCAAAAAAAAAGTGTCAAAAAGTAAAAACCACAAAAGACAGTTTTTGACAATTCCTTTATTAAAAAAGAAAAAAAAAGTGTTCTGAGATGTCGATCCATCTTCAATCACACCGCCCAATGGCAATGGCGTCCCTAGGGGGGGCAGAGGGGGCCCTGAGCGCCCCCAATATTATGCTGTGCCCCACCATGCCCACTAAAAAATTTTTTTTTTTTTTTTACAAAAAATCAATGTCTAAGAGGGAGAGAGTCCCCAGTCAGCTCCTGCGGGTGATTCCTCCCCCCTCCCTCTGCTTGCTGACACTGCATAATGTGAGCGCTCACACAACCACGGCCGCCCGATCTGCTCCTTCCCCTGCATCCTTATTGGCAGGGAGAAGAGCGAGTTGCAGGAAGGACTCCACCAGGACTCTCAGTTACTGAAAAAACAGACTGATTTCTCCCATCCTTAGGACAGGAGAACCAGCCTGTAAATTCCAAGAGATGCCAGACCAGAGCAGTCAATAGCAGGGGCAGGATACCAGGGCCCGGAGGCAAGACAACCTTTGCAACCCTGATAGTTCTCCCACTGCTTTGGATCCTTATATTTTCTTGGTATGCTGGTGACATATATATCTTGTTTTCTGCCACCCTGGGGGACCCCAATACAGTAAGAAGGGAGCTCACTGCAGAACATGTGAAAGGGCCGTTGTGGGGTCATAGTAAAGGGCCCCAGTATATATCTAATATCTATATATAGATATATAGATATATATATATATATATGCATTTTATAGTTGCCCCCCTACTTTTGTCCCTGTCCCCCCATGTGCCCCCCTAAATATGAACGCTGGAGACGCCACTGCCCAACGGATCCGAAAAGTAGAAAAAATGTAAAAAGCTCCACATCCATGGGAGGCCTACCGGTGACTGCATTCTCTTGGCTTTGACAACTGTTATATAGGCAAGGGCGGGGCCACCCAGTGATGTAACCGTGTGACTCCGCCCCCTTCTGACATCGCATGATGTTTTTTTCTGTTTTTTGGGTCCATTGATTGACGGTGGATGTACATTGTGAGGCACAGTTTTTGACAATTCCTTTATAAAAGAAAAAAAAAAAAATCTCTTGTGGCTTTTACTTTTTGACACATTTTTTTTTTTGGTGAATGGGTAGGGGTATAATGTACCCATTCACATGGGGGGGTGGGATCTGATTCCGATAAGCCCCCCCATGGGGACAAGGTGCTTTGGGGTGGGGATGGGACAAGGTGCTTTGGGTTTGTGGGGGTGGAGCCCGCCCCGCCCCAAAGCACCCACCCCCCCATGTTGAGGGCATGTGGCCTGGTATGGTTGGGGGGGCGCTCACTTGTCCCCCCTCTAGCCTGAGCTGCCAGGCTGCTTGCTCAGATAAGGGTCTGGTATGGATCTTGGGGTGAACCCTGCGCTAATTAAAAAAAAAAAAATGTCATGGGGTTCAATTAAAATCCATACCAGGCCTGACTGGGGGGCCTATGCCATTTTTTTTCATTTTTTTATCTATATTGCCGGGAGCCGGCAATACATTTACAGCTGCGAGCAAGTTTAAATATTTTTTTTTCCTTTAGAAATGTCATTATTGCTGCGGCATGTTCTACACATCGCACATATGCACCACTTTACAGATAAATAGAGGAGAGCTGCGCCCATAACATTAAGTAAATGAATGATGAGAATAGTCCATAGATTCAATTCTTAAATAACACCACGTGACCCCACACATTATGAAAGAGTGCCTGACCAACGTAAAAAATGCCTGCTTACCAGATAGTAAACAGAAAGAAGCGATTGGCTGTAACCCAGCCACGGCCTTTAACTTGCAAGGATGGCTGCTGGACACTCACAGGAAATAAACCCGGTAATGGACCTGGTAATGACAACCCCCTAAGTGTCTCCCTTGAGATGTACTCCGGGTAGGCTCAGGAAAGAGAGAGATGTAGAGCATGTAGGTCAGCACTGTGAGAATGAGCGAGCATGTAGGTCAGCACTGTGAGAATGAGAGTCTACACACCAGCTTTGCCTATTTTGAGGGGTTTCCACTGGTGAAAAGTCTGCAAAAGTGTCAAACACAAAATTTGCATTTGGTTGCTCTACTGTGGTAAGAAATAATTTATTTTTGGTTTCTTTTTACCTTTTTCCATTTCGAATACAAGCTATTGATCTTTGTACTACATAATCTTTTTTTTTATTATTTGTGTTTTTATAGTACATCACTGCCGGTGTTCTAACCATTAAAGCTCAGGCGAAGCTTAACATCTGCATGGTGAGTTTTTACTGAATAAGGACCTCCCAAGGCCTCCTGCTCTAGCTCCTGTTTCTCCTCCTTCCATGTTTGTCTCCAGGACTTCTCCAGAGCCTCTCTCATCCTCTGGAACTCCCTACCAAAATCTGTCCGCTATCTTCCACTCTGTCCACTTTTAGGCGATCCCAGAAAACTCTTCAGGGAAGCCTATCCTACCTTCCGCTAATAAATACATTCTTCTATTTCTCCCATCTGTTCATCCCTTACAGTTTCTACTGTTTGTTCCACCAGCCCCTCCCTATTAGATTGTAAGCTCACAGGAGCAGGTCCCTCCTAACCCTTTTGGATTGAATTGTATTGTTGCTGTATTATCTCCCTTTATACTGTAAAGAGATGCGCAAACTGTTGACGCTATATAATTCCTGTATAATAATAAATATTTATCTACACCAGTGGACCCTCGCTAGTGTTTTGCTGTAGTAAGGTCTCACTTTCTGGCATTCTCTATTAAATATATACCCACACTCTGTAGCGGCCCATCCATTAGGGACACACGGGTGCCACCCCCCCTATCCATGCACCCGGCCTCCTAATCTACATTCGGGGCACCGGATGCATAGATTCAAATGAGGGGGGTGGGTGTTTTTTTTAAGCATGTGTTAGAGTCAGAGGCTCTAATAGGCTTAAAAAAAAAAAAAGAGTGGGCTTGGAGCACAGAGCACTGCGCTTCAAACCCACCTAGTTGTGTGACAATAGCGAATTAATATTCTCTATTATTACACAATCGGGAAGTGGGTTCTGAGACCCATTTTCTGATTGGCCAAAATGACAAGCGATCCTATTGGACCACGACGAGGAGAGTGGAGGCCACCGGAGGAAACGCAGGGGATGAAGCGGCCGCCCAGAGGGAAGCGCTGCCTTCGGGTAAGTGCGAGGCTCGTCGACTGGCCAATGGTTGTGGTGGTTGTGTGCAGACCCGATTGACCGATCGACCCACAGGGTGGGGGTGGCTGTTGGTGCATTGTTTGCCGCCCCCCGAAATGTACCACCAGCCGCCACTGCCCATACCATTTACCCTGAGGCCACCCTTGAAGCTCTATCAAAACTTTTTAACCATTTTCTGCTAAGGAGGTCCTCATCAATTGCTCACCACATGGCCAATTCTTCCTCCTAATAATATAGCAAAAAAAATAAATAAAAAGGAAAAAATAATTATAGAGATAAAGAAACAGAGCTAAGATAAGATATACCTCCCAACTTTAGAACTTGTGGGGAGGAGGGGCATAAGGAAGGTTCTAAAAAAAAAAAAAAAAAAAAAAAAAACAGATCTTCCATGTACTAATAAAATATGCTTGGATGGTGGTGCCATGATTATGAGCCTTACAGACACATATAAACCTCAGCACAATCATTAAATAAAACTCTTCCATTATATATGGTTTTGCACACACTAAAAATAGACAGAGAGCTAATACTTTGTCTGAGCCAACCTTAAAGAAATACTTCATTAAAATATTCAGGGACTGCTGTCTTGTGTCCCATTTGGGAGACTTTTCTTTAGGGCTCTTTCAGCTGCGCAGCTGGGAAAAGGTAAAAACAGGAGGCCGGGCAACGGTTTTATGTCCCCCCCCCCCCCCCAGCAATCCGCTCAAATTGTAACAATACAGCTGGACATGGCTGTACACAAGCTTTGCTTCCTGGCCCTGGCATTTTTATTGTGAGGTGCAGAAACTGACAGGTGGCACCTTGTGTCAAACTCGCTCCCAGGAGCTCAATGGGGCCACACTGCAACCAAATGCAATAAAAGTGATTGTGGAACGATAGTGCAGCATTACTGGGTTAAAATAGGTGGTGAGGTGGCAACATAACACCTTGTTGCCTGTCAAATACCCTCTGAAAAGTGATGTGAACGTGGATTGCTTTTCAGAGGGCACCACAAGTGTAAAGGAGCCCTTACTTCCTATTTTCAAGCACAGCAGAACATAAAAAGGGATTCCTCCAAAGTGAGAGATCTTCCAGTCTTGATAGTGTGTCCAAATTCATAGATTTAAGTGGTGGAAAAGTGTAAAAAAATTGTAATCATCACTTTCAGGTCTAGCAACAATAGAGATCATATATTTCCCTGATGGGGACACAGACAGCAGTATAAGGGTTAGACAGAGGTGACAGTGGTGCTAATCCTTCCCCACCTGAAATGAAAAAAGGTGCTTGGGTACACTTTAAAGTTTAGACTACTATATAAGGGTTTTTTTTTTTTTTTTAATGTTCCTGTTTGAATAATGTTCCGATAAATTTTTCTGGTGTTTTTCCAGATAAAAAGCTCCTTTGGCTTAAATGTTGCTTCCACCTTCATCAGCTTTCTCGCACTAGTTATGGTCTGTGTGGATCTGATCGTAATAAGTCATGGCAATTACCATCACTACATGAAAGGATCAGTTGTAAGTTCTTTTTTTTTTTTTAAATACATAATTGTATTGTATATATACATATTCGTATTTACGATGTTAAAATGTTTTCTTTTTTAGTCAGCCATATATGAAAAATTGTAAATAAATATTATTCTCCTATTTAACCAGATGGTGGCAGCCTAAGCTTTCTTTCCAATGTTTTCCAGGGTATCCTTATTTTACTAAAAACAGATTTCCTGACAGACTCCATGCCAGCCTACGTATGGGTTAATCCCGCCCCCTCATACCTCATAGGACCCCACTCCCATAAATCTTTGCTCCGAGACAGAGGCTGTGTTCCTTTTTTGTTCTCCTAGGTGAAGTCTTACCTTTGTGAGGATTTCTGCGATCCAGTCCTGGAGGTTTGGATTCAGGCGGTGTTTTCTCTGGAGTCCAGCAATCCCAGCTATTAGCAGGGTGGACACAGGCAATAAATGCAATGCCATGAAGAGCTTACTAGCCTGGCCATTGGCAGGCAAGAGGCAATATGGCCAAATGTCTCAGCTATTAGTAAGAGGCCCTTTCTAAAAGCCCCGGTCGTGCAGTGCGTGCAGCACAGCTCCTTCTTCCAGGTCGGATCAAAGTCGTGCCATGGTGGTAAACTATAAATGCTCACATATGGCAGCAGTGTATGTTTATGTTGGTTTGTTTCTCTCTATAGGCTCCAATCTTAGGCCATAGCGGCTGGAGTGCATCTGCGTCCCAGTCTGCCGCTTCCGGGGTCCCCTGGGCTTGTCTGCGCAGCCACAAGCCGTGATCGAGAATGAGGCTTGGTTCGCAGGTGCGCAGTTCCAGCAAGATGGCTGGGTGGCATTTGTCCCAGCGCAGGTGCGCTCTGGGGCATGGTGACGTCATCAACAGCAGCATATTTAAACAGCTGTCAAAACAGCTATTCCTTGGGATGTGTGCGGGCTTATGTGGCACCTTCCCCAGGTACTTTTTTCCTGTTCCAAGGTAAGCGCTCATGCTGCAGGCTCCCTGGCTGCTGGCTCATGTCTGTTGTCACTCCTTATATCTCATGGCCATTATTGGTTGCTTTTCCGTTATCAAGTTGCCTTGCCATGGATGTGTCACCGCCCCCTGTGGCCAACCCTTATGCTACATATAGGATTGGGTTTCCTTCTGCCTGTTTGTTTGGGTTATTCAGGAGCATTTTAGCTCTTCCTTTCCTCTCAGCCCTTCTAGGTCTGAACACCAACATACAGCACGCGAAGACAAAGACCATCCTAGGTCACAACACTGTCATTTCTCGTCAAGTTCCAGACGCCATAGATCATCCTCTAGGTCTAGGCGTCACAGCCAAAGCCACATCTGGGCACCACTCTCACTGCCATTCCAGCCACTCTGAAAAGAAAGCTTGCTGGGGATGTGGGGCTCAGGCCCTCGAGGGTAAATCCCACTGTGAGCCATGCTATACTCAAGCTGTGAGGAAAAGAGAAGGTGGAGACCAACAAGTGGAAGCACTGGTCAGAAGGGTGGTTCAGAATTCCCTAAATAGAACAGACTTCAGCTGTACCCTCAACCCTTCTGTCAACACAGCTTCAGCCCCTGTGGGGGACGATCTTGAGGCTCCAGGTCCCTCTCATCCTAGCTACTCCTTAAGTGAAGCTTCAGACAGTGAGGTGGATGACCCTGGCGCGAGTTTTGATTTTTCCCAAGTACCACAGTTGGTCAAAGCAGTCAAAGAAGCTTTGAGATAGGAAGAGCCAGTGGAAGCACCCTCCAAACAGAGGAAGTATTTCAAACACCTCAAGAAAGAACTCCGAAACTTCCCCTTCTTGGGTGAACTTGGCGAAATTATTACAGACAAATGGGGTGGCATTGAGAGGAAGAATTCCCTGCTAACTAAAATAGCAAAGATGTATCCGTTCAAGAGCGAGGATATGAAACATCTAGGAGTCGGCTCGACTCATTGACGCAGCCTTAATGAGATTGGTAAGGCACATTACGCTTCTACTGGAGGACACTGTTTCCTTCAGGGATTGGCTTGGAGAGGAAGATCAATACCTACCTCAAACAGATTTACATTACGGCAGGTATGGCCTATAAACCAGCCCTGGCCCTTGCAGCCCTGTCCAAAGCGATGGAGACCTGGATGGATGACATGGATGCATCCTTGGGAAACGTCTCTGAAGAAATGGCCAGGAGTTCACTGGTACCTGAACTAAAGTTGGCATCAGCCTTTCTGGGGGAAGCTTCCCTTGACATAATACGCCTGCTTTCATGAGTCATGCTCTCATCTGTCACGGCTAAGCATGCCTTGTGGCTGCGCCCGTGGGTAGCCGACCCTGCCTCTATGCAGGCGTGGTGCAGGATTCCTGTCAGGAAAGGTTTCACCTGCTGGTGGCACTGTCAGATCTTTGGGCCACAGTACTGGTGTCCACCAGCGGGTGTCTCCCAGCAGTCTGGAGCCGACATCATCTCCTGCAATCAGGCGTCACCTGAGACTGATTGCAGGAGGTGTGTATTTATACCTGGCAGATGCTCATGCATTTGCCTTGGTATTGTCCTTGAGCTCTGACCTGAATCTGTGATCCTGTTTTCCTGAACCTGTTCCTCCTGTGACCTGTTATCCTGTACCTTGTGTCCCATGTTCCTGAACCCTGCATCGATCCCTGTCTTGCAGACTCATCCCTTCCTCCTGTTGCCCTCTCCCTGTCCCATTCTGATCCCTGTTCAATCTGACTGATCTCTTGTGTATGACCCTGGGTTGATTACGTTTATGATTACATCTCATCCTGTACTCACGTTTGGTTTAAAGAGTTATTTTTGTGTACCACCGTGGTTGTTTGCTGGTTTGCTTTATTGTTTATGATTTATCCTTTTAATAAATATTACTTTTTCACTTTACAAGTGTTTGGGTGACTCTATTTGCAGTCCACACAGTTCTGGTCACACCTTGTTTATGACAATTCCCTTTGAGGGCTCCTCTCTCTTTGGGAACAAACTAGACAGTGTCATAACCTCTGCCACATGAGGCAAGTCAGGATTCTTACCCCAGGATCATCGCCTGCTAGGTCAGAGAAGAGCTCAGCCCAGGCAAAATCCAGATCATGCAAGAGACGCTCGCCACTATAGACCTGGCCATGAGTTCAGGAAGAACTGGAAGAGAAGTCAACCTTTTGGCCAAAAATCCTCAAAGGGAGCATCTTCCAATGGACGTGATGCCTCTAAGTCCTTTTGATATAGGGCCTGTCCAGGGGGAGCAAGTCGGGGCTCGTTTACTCCACTTTTAACACGTCTGTGCAGCCTCGATCAAAGATTATTGGAACGTAAAAACGGTCTCCACAGGACA
Organism: Aquarana catesbeiana; assembly: GCF_042186555.1. Classification (NCBI taxonomy): domain Eukaryota; kingdom Metazoa; phylum Chordata; class Amphibia; order Anura; family Ranidae; genus Aquarana; species Aquarana catesbeiana. Next base: position 261,542,443 of record NC_133331.1, on the reverse strand, counting down.
TGCCTGGACGTTCAGCAGGCCGCCCACACTCCGGTTTGTACCCACAATCTTGCCTCACTCAGAAGAGAAAAAGCAAGTCCTTCTGTCATACATGGACTTTCTAGTGGCTCAGGGTGCTGCCATACCAGTTCCAACCAGCAAAAGATTTCAAGGTGTCTACTCGCCCCTCTTCATGGTTCTGAAAAAGAATGGCTCCTGGAGGCCAGTCATAGACCTGACCCACTTTAATTCTTTCATCAAGAAAGAGAAATTCAAAATGGAGACACTATTCACAATCCGTCAGGCAATTCAGCCAGGTGACTGGCTTGTGTCCATAGATCTGAAGGACGCCTACTTCCATGTCCCGATAGCAGAAGAGTTCCAGAAATATCTTCGCTTTGAAGTAGATCATGTCCACCTTCAGTTTACCTGTCTCCCGATCGGGCTTACGACATCGCCTCGGGTATTTTCAAAACTCTTATTGGCTGTTGTGGCACTAATCAGGATCAGAGGTATACGTCTGCATCATTATTTGGACGACCTGCTGTTAATTTCTTGGTGGCCACAACACCTATGGTGAAATGGTCACAGTGGAAAATGCGGACTTTCCAGAAGGGTTTCCTCCAGCAGTGGGATCCGGGGTCCCAAGATCATTCCGTCCGCATAACCCCGTCCATGCAGGAGATGCTTCCTTGGTGGCTGCAGCGGAAGAATCTCCTCAACTGTCACTCCATAGCACCTGTTTCCTGGATTATGATCACAACAGATGCCAGCAACAGAGGCTGGGGCACTCTCTGCGTGACAGAACTAGCCCAAGGCAAATGGAGTTTTCCATCCTGAGGGATAGTTTTGAATGTTCTGGAGCTCCAGGCAGAGTTCTGTGCTCTACAAGCTATTCACGGATGGGCTCTCCACACCAAAGTCTTCTATTGGGTCCTGTCCCTGGGAGTCATCCCATAAGTGGACCTATTCGCCTCCCCCGTGCAATTTCAAACTTGAGAGGTACTACACAAGGTGTCGTTGTCCCCAGGCCTTCGGAGTGGATGCTCTGACGGACCAGTGGAGATTTCACAGGGCCTATGCCTTTTCCCCGGTTTCTGTCATTCTCTGATTCCTGTGGAGACTCAGGTGGGAAGAATCGGAGATAGTGGCAATAGTCCCATATTGGTCAAACAGGCCATGGTTTCCCCTGCTGATGCAACCTAGCTTCCAGGGACCCAGTTCCTCTGCCCCCCAGGCCAGATCTCCTATCGCGAGGGACAACTCTACATCCATGCCCGGCCTATTTGCACATGATGGCTTGGTTTTTTGAGAGGGGAAGGCTGGAGGCCCTAGATTGTCCAAGCAGGGCTATCTTTACATTGTTGAATGCCAGAAGAGCAGGTACCAGAGTGATTATTCATGTTCGTGTCCCATAGACTTTTACGGTGTTCGTGTGTTCTGCTGAATTTTTTGCCTGTTCGCATGTTCTGCTGTGAACCAGGAGGGTGTTCGGCTCATCCCTAACCACCACCACCACATAAGGCCCAATTATTCTGCCCCTGTTTAACAGGGGCATGTAATTACATTTTTTGATATATTTCACTGCAGGGCCGTTCCTGCACCCAAAACGAGTATCTGTGAGGGTTTACAGTGTTGTTGCACCACAACCACCACCACCACCACTCAAGGCCCAATTTTTCTGCCCCTGTTTAACAGGGGCATTTAATTACAATTTTTGATATAATATTTCACAGCAGGGCCCGTTCCTGTGACCAACAAGAGTAACTATGAGGGCTTACAGTTTTCTGGCGCCATCAAAACCAAAGGCCCAATTTTTCTGCCCCTGGTTAACAGGGGCATGCAATTACAATACTTGTTATAATATTTCACAGCAGGGCCCGTTCCTGCGTCCAACAAGAGTAACTGTGAGGACTTACAGTGTTCTGGTACCATCATCATCTAAGGCCCAATTTTCTGCAGAGTATATAGGGCAGGCCATATAGTATATATACTGCTGTTAAGAGTATATAGTGCCTGAGGGACCACCACACCATTTAAAAAAAAATTTGGGTGCGGGGTTCCCCTTAATATCCATACCAGACCTGAAGGGCCTGGTATGTATTTTGGGGGGGACATCCATGCCATTTGTTTTGGTATTTTTATCTATATTGCCAGGATCTGACAATACATTACAGCCGCAAGCAGTTTTGAATTACATTTTTCTACTTTAGAAATGCCATTTTGCTGTGGCACAGTTATGCCCTGTACACACGGTCGGACTTTGTTCGGACATTCCGACAACAAAATCCTAGGATTTTTTCCGACGGATGTTGGCTCAAACTTGTCTTGCATACACACGGTCACACAAAGTTGTCGGAAAATCCGATCGTTCTGAATGCGGTGATGTAAAACACGTACGTCGAGACTATAAACGGGGCAGTGGCCAATAGCTTTCATCTCTTTATTTATTCTGAGCATGCGTGGCACTTTGTCCGTCGGATTTGTGTACACATGATCGGAATTTCCGACAACGGATTTTGTTGTCGGAAAATTTTATATCCTGCTCTCAAACTTTGTGTGTCGGAAAATCCGATGGAAAATGTGTGATGGAGCCTACACACGGTCGGAATTTCCGACAACAAGGTCCTATCACACATTTTCCGTTGGAAAATCCGACCGTGTGTACGGGGCATTATAAACATGGGAAAGATGCGCTACTTTATAGGCATACTAAGGACACCCTCCAGGCAGGATATTTAATGGAATATTTAATTTTTATTGTTTCACTTTAAGCATTATTAAAATCACTGCTCCCGAAAAACCGCACATTTTTAAAACTTTTTTTTGCATTGACACATGTCCCCTGGGGCAGGACCCGGGTCCCCAAACACTTTTTATAGCAGTAACTTGCATATAAACCATTAAAATTAGCACTTTTGATTTTTAACATTCGTGTCCCATAGACTTTAATGGTGTTCGCACAAATTTTTTGCCTGTTCGCGTGTTCTGCTGCAAACTGAACCGGGGGGGTGTTCAGCTCATCCCTACTCTTATGCCGCGTACACACGAGCGGACTTTACGGCAGACTTTGCCCGGCGGACAGGATTTCGTCGGACAATTCGATCGTGTGTGGGCTCCAGCGGACTTTGTTTTCTCAAAAGTTCGACGGACTTAGATTTGAAACATGTTTTAAATCTATCCGTCGAACTCGAGTCCGGTCGAAAAGTTTGCTCATCTGTATGCTAGTTCGACGGACAAAAAGCCACGCTAGGGCAGCTATTGGCTACTGGCTATGAACTTCCTTGTTTTAGTCCGGTCGTACGTCATCACGTACGAATTCGACGGACTTTGGTGGATTGTGTGTAGGCAAGTCCGTTCATTCGGAAAGTCCGTCATAAAGTCCGTTGAAAAGTCCGCCGGGCAAAGTCTGCCGCAAAGTCCGCTCGTGTGTACGTGGCATTAGCATACAGATGCTTCATTTTAGGTATCTTCTGTAATTTAAATAAAACTTCAATGGATTTCAGGGCACCTGCTGTATTATATTTGGAAACGCCGCTCTTTCATAGATACTGCACAGTTGTCACCCTAGGTCAAAAAGTATATTATTGGCAAAACCACTAAGCGACAATATAGGAAAAAAAGGCTGATAAAAAGAAAATTAATGAATCCAACATATCTAAGGACTGGAAAACTGAAGTCTATTAAATTGCTGTTTTTGGGTTCTGATTCCCTTTAATAGCAGGTAATTATAGAGTGGGATTCTCCACACACACACAACATACATTTATGTACGTTCATACGGTATCTCTACACGTGACAAAGAACAATAATTTGATGGCCAACACCATTTTAAATGTAATTGTCAGGAATCAACAGCAAGGATGACTAGAGCTGCATGGCTACATTTAGAAACTGAAACCAGACTATATATAGTAAAGTCAATTTATTAATAGCAAAAAAAAAAAAATACATCCACACAGAAGCAAACCGGAAACACTGCAAACATGAGTAACAAGAAGTAACAAGAAGCCTAACTATAATACTATATATATACAAGACGAGGAACACAGGTCACAGGGAATTCCAGAGATGCAAGGAAGGGGGAACCAGGACTGGGATCAGGAACAAGGGGAGCAGATATAAGGCAGCAAGGGTACAGAAGGCAGGACCAGGAAAGATGGCAGCGGCATCTGCCTTAGCACAGCACAGCAAAGCAGAACATTGATGCCAAGTGTATTAGCAGAAGAGGGACTCTCCCAGCAGCCAGCATCAGGCAGAGACTAATTACTGGGATCTTCTGGCTGCTGGGAGACACCCGCTAGTTGACACTGGAACCACAACTTTCCGCTCTGGAAAGTACAGTGCCACCAGCAGGTGACCCAAGTCCTGACACTAATGCTATTGCATAGTTACAAATACTTTTTTTTTTCTTTTTCCACAATTATGTACATAAAACTTTGAGCCTAGTTATATGTCTTACTTGTTAACTTAATGCAATCCCAGCTTTCATATTTGATGGCTTTCTTGGAGACTATACGGTGACGTACCTTAAAATAATTTTGGTCTTAATTTGGTGTTTTGATTAACGTTTGCGATCTTCTGATGTACAAACTCCAGTACTACTCTTTTTTTCTTAGGGGAGCGATTATTATGTGAAGTTGATAATGTACATTTATCTTAAAGTGAAAATGGAAAAAAATGGTCTTGAAGAGAAGTTTTTGACAGGTTTAGCTGTATGTAAGAAAATAAAATGTAAATAATTTTAGTAATTTTTTTTTAATGTCTGCTAGAGTTCATAGAAACTTCATTAAAACGCCATACCTCCATAGTTCCTAACCACTATGAGTAATTTTCTGTGAATTTTTGGGTTACAGACCAAAGCTGGTTTCTATACATCAGCAAAGGCAGACTTTGAGAGTTTTTCTCAGCACAGGTTTTCTTTCAGCTTGCCAATAATGTTAGCATGTTACATTACTAATGTTCATTTTTGTTTTTACAGGCTGGTGGATATTTTGTTCTGGTAACACTTCTGTTAAGCAATCTTTTGCTCTTCTCAGTATCCATTTTCTTGTCTGTGTTTGGATGCCAGGCGATGGTTCTCGCACCTCATAATGTACCCCAGGTGAGACACAGTTGGGCATCTTGTCCATCCGTACTTAGCTCCTGTAGAGAAGTACGGTGATACAGTGAGTCTTGTTGCAATTTGAACAGCAGTAGGTTACTTTTTGGATACCAGAAACTAAGACATTTAAGTTTGAAGCTTTTGACACCAGGGGCAAAACCAGCCATGCTCGAATAATGCTCACCTATTGCTAGCATATATCATCAGATTTATTCTAAACCCCAAACACACGATCGGATTGTTGGCCAACAAAACCGTGGACTTTTGTCCGAAGGGCATTGGCCCAAACCTGTCTTGCATACACACGGCCTCACAATTGTTGGCCAACAATTACGAATGTAGTGACCTACTACGTTGTTTTTCAGCTCTTTAGCGCCACCCTTTGGGCTCCTTCTGCTAGTTTTGTGTTAGTAGAAGTTTGGTGAGTGTTGATTCACACTTTTCATTTCGCACTTTTCTTTTTGCGGTATTCAGTTCGTTTCTGAACGGCCGTTAGTCAGCCATGTTGCAGAATCGGAGGAGATAGCGTGTTATTTATTATTGGCCTTAGAGTTATTGTTTTGACATCATTTTTTGGGTTGAATAATGATTTGATTTGATATATTTTCTCGTATTCAAAGTTTTTTATTGAAAAGCATACATAAATTACAACAGGCAATGTTTGTATGACATGTAGTAGTAAGAGGTATACAGGTTTTTGTTCTGCGACATGTGCATTACAGTGGGTAACAAGAATATATCAGAAAAATAATGTCCAGAGGATATTCCTCGCAGAGATAACTGTGGACGTAACATATCTGTTTCGAATAACAGCTAGAAAGGTATTGAAATAATAACAAAAACGTAATGTTTTACTTGTTTGCTCGGACTGAGCGTCTGCGAGTATATGCATAGTCAAAATCTGGGAGTTGTTTCGGATTTTGTAGAAAACATTACCATTGATGTATCAGGAGGAGAGACATAAGGAAGAAAATGTAGAGTGAGGATAGTGACAGGAATAGGATAGTTAGGGAGAGACTAGGAATAAGGAGTGGAAAGGGGAGGAGTGGTCGGGAGGGCCGCATAAACCAAAGAAGCACCATTAAGTCTGTCTAATGTTGTTACGACCAATTCATGGTTCGAGGAGTTGTTTGTCGAAGTCCGGGGGTAAGAAGTGTTCGGCCCAGGAGTTCCATATTTTAAGATGTTGGGGAATTTTATCCAGGATTGTTGCTTCTATTTTACTATGGATCATAGCTTGTGTGACCCTATTGGTAACTTCGGCTAGGGTGAGTTTTGGGGTTTTCCAGGCCCTAGCAATCGTCTGTTTGGCTGCTGTCGTGAGCTGAAGGAGAAGGCGGGTCTGGGATCTGGTGAAATCCGAGGGGATTAGATTCAGCAATGCAACAGCCGGATCTGGATCAAGGGGGTGTTGAAATAAGGTGGAAGCCATACGGAATATTGCAGCCCAAAATTCCTGTACTATTGGGCACGTCCACCAAATATGTACATGGGTACCCCTTTCGTTACAGCCACGAAAACAGGTATCGGGATAGCTTGGGAGGAATTTGGAGATCCTGGCCGGGACTAGGTACCATCTCATGAGTACTTTGTAGTTCGCTTCTTGAGCCATTATATTGTGGGATGATATTTTCGTATTGGACCAGATATCAGACCAGTCCTCTGCATCAAGATCTAATGAGAGGTCTGTGGACCACTTTACAGCGTAAGAGGGAAGGTTGGTTGGGGGAGAGGTCAGATGGGTATATAGGAGGGAAATCAGTCCCGGAGCATGAGGGTCCGAGTTGCAGATTCCTTCGAAAATAGTTAGATCACCTAGTGAGGTATGTGTGCCTATAGTTGTACGAATAAAGTGGGTTATCTGTAAATACCTAAATAGTTCTGTAGGGGGAATGTCATCATTGTTTTGTAGCGAAGTAAATGTCTTAATGGTAGATCCAGTGGTAAAATCGCGCACACGATATAGTCCCGCCCTAAGCCAGATTTGAAATGATCCCGGATTGGTTTGGGCCGGATAAAATTTTGGGTGGTCTAGGAATGAGAGTAACGGGGAATGGGCCGATTGTAATTTAAATGGACCTCGGAGTTTGTCCCACAATTTAAGAGAGTGTGCTGTGACGGGGTTACTGACTGGGCCTCGCGTTGAGGGGGGCAGCCATAGTATGTTAAACACTTTGAGAGGGTGAAGGTCAATGGCTTCCAAACTAACCCAGAGTGGAGTTTCATTTTTTGCATGGTATAGAGTTATCTGGGCTAGCTGAGCTGCGTGATAGTATCCCAAGAAGTTAGGCAGACCCAGCCCTCCCTTGAGTTTACTACGAAGTAATATAGCTTTAGCTACTCTAGGTCTAGTAGAGCCCCATATATATTTGGACACTTTTGTCTGAATAATGCGGTGGTAGTATAAAGGAATAGGGATCGGAAGGACTCTATATAAATAAAGTAATTTAGGTAGCATGGACATTTTTACGGCCGCAATCCGGCCTAACCATGAGATACATAGTGGGCGCCAAGATTCTAATAAACTAGTTATGTGTTTTAACATTGGGAGGTAGTTGGCTCGAAACAGGTGGCTTGGGTCGCTGGTTAGCTTGATACCTAGGTAGGGAATTGTGGTTGTAGACCAGGTGAAAGAGAAGAATTCTCGTAGATGTTCTAGTTCTGAGTGTGGAAGGGACACATTGAGGGCCTTAGACTTGGATTGGTTGACTTCCAATCCAGATATTAGCGCAAATTGATCTAGGAGGTGAATTAGATTCGGGAGTGTGGTTCGTGGGGATGTGACAAATAGTAGTGCATCGTCGGCAAATAGGCATAATTTGTGTGATGTAGAGGCTACCTCTAAGCCTTTAATATTTGGGTTTGCTCTAAGGAGAGCTGCTAGTGGTTCGATCGCCAATGCGAACACTAGAGGGGAGAGGGGGCACCCTTGTCTTGTGCCTCGTTGTATTTGAAAATAGTCCGATCGGTATCCTGAATATTTAACATATGCTCTTGGTTGGTTGTAAAGGGAGTCTACCCATTGCAGAAAGTTGGGGCCAAATCCCCATCTTTGTAGTATATAGCGGAGGTAAGGCCAAGAGACAGTGTCAAATGCCTTACGGATGTCAAGAGAGAGGAGATGCATAGGGATTTGGCGTGTTCGAGCTAGGTGTTGGAGCAGGATGACCCGACGGATATTATCACTGGCCTGGCGTTTTGGAATGAAGCCTACTTGGTCTTTGTGTATGAGGCCACCTATAATTGGGTTAAGGCGTAACGCCATAATTTTGGCTAGAATCTTTATATCCAGATTGAGTAGGGAAATAGGCCTGTAATTTGACCATAGAGTATTGTCTGAGTTAGGCTTAGGTATCATAGAGATAATGGCTGTCAATGTGTCCCGACCAAAGGAATGTTGTTTAAGGAGGGCGTTAAAAGTGTTAGTGAGAAGGGGGGCTAGGATGGGAGCAAATTTTTTAAAGTATGAAGCAGAAAGACCGTCAGGGCCCGGTCTTTTGTGTGGTTTAAGAGACTTTATAGCAATAAGGACTTCTTCGGACGTGATGGGAGATTCCATAGACTCTTTATTGGCCTCTGACAACCTCGGGAGAGTAATGTTTTGAAACAATACCTCAGCTTGTGTCGCCGAGAAGGTACGTGTTGGGGTATATAGTTCAGCTAGCTTTCTGCGGAATTCAGAAAGCACCTTCACTGGGTTACTCGTGAAATTATCTTTGGCCAATTTGAGTCTAATGGGATTGTGCATTCTTTCCGGTTGACGTAGTCTCAATGCGAGGAAGGTGTCTGGCTTATTGGCTTTATTATAAATTGTGTGGTTGGACCTGCGAATGGCTTTGTCTGCTGATTCTGCCAAGAGCAGGTCCAACTCTGTTTTCGTCTTTTCTAACAAAATTCTATGAGGTTCAGTTGGAGTGGATTGGAATTGGAGGAAAAGGCGGTGAAAATCTGCTTCCAATTGCTGGATTCTAAGTTTTTTATCTCTTTTGAGGTGAGTAGATACAGATATGCAGGTCCCTCTAATTACGGGTTTGTGTGCCTCCCATAATAGGACTGGTGAGATGTCAGGAGTGGAATTATGTTTAATGTATTCTTTAAGAGCCAGTTCTATATCGATACAGTATGATTGGTTAGTTAAATATGCCTCATTTATACACCATGTACAGTCTCTAGACTGGGGGATCAGGGCAGAGACAGTTGTGATCACTGCACAGTGGTCTGACCAGGTAATTGGAACAATGTTTGAGTGGAGTAGGGTAGGTGAGGATGCAACAGGTATAAAAATATGATCGATCCTTGAAAAGGATTTGTGTGGATATGAATAAAACGTAAAGTTTTTCTTGGTTGGGTTACATTCTCTCCATGTGTCTAATAGTGAGGCTTGCTGGAATAGTTTGCGGAATAATATAGAGGGGGAGAATTGTTCAGGGGTATAAGGGGATTTATCAAGGTGCGGATGAAGCACTTGGTTGGAGTCACCGCATATAAAAAGGGTACCCTTACTGTGTGTTCGTATTACTTGTAGGAGATGTTTGAAGAATGGGTTAGGATTGTTATTGGGGGCGTAATAAGAGACTATAGTGGTCATCACGTCTTGTAGATGACCAACTAAAATAATATAGCGACCTTTGGGGTCTTTAATTTCTTTTGTGAGAGTGAATGGAAGGGTACGGTGGAATGCAATGAGGACGCCACGTTGTTTAGTGGCAGCCGAGGCGGAGAACACTTGGGGATATTTGGAACTAAAGTATTTAGGGGTTGCTTGGATTGAAAAGTGTGTTTCCTGTAGGGCCACCACACTGGCTTTCAGGTGTGCGAAGGTACGAAAGGCCTTAACCCTTTTATTTGGGGAGTTGAGTCCCTTGACATTAAGGGAGAGTATGTTCAGAGGGGCCATTGATATGGGTAGGGAGAAATACCAAGGGTAGATGTCCGAGGATCACGCGGCCCACCCGACCTAGTGAAGAATGGGGAAGGAAATGGAAAGAAAAGGCGTGAGGAAAAGAAAAAGAAGGGGAGAGAGGATAGAGCATGTTTTTTGTAGAGAGAACAAGGAAGTGTAATAACACTTGGTACGTTGGACATGTTAGCCCAACAAGTGGATGCCCATACTTCCAGACCAGCCAGCTGGCGAGGGAGCATGTGCATCCTATAGGGGGGTGCAGTGACAATTCCCCGCCGCAGGTCGGGAAAAGTTAAAGAACTGTGGTGCTCAAAAAGTATAAACAATACATACTAAGACCGTGTTATCTCAGTTATAAGATATCGGCAATAATCCCGCTTTGGTGAGAAAGGTTTCAGTGCCAAACAAGTGGTACATCTGAGCCTAGAATCACCAGGGGGGATAAGGAGATCTAAAGATAATTGGTATCAATTTAACTATGCCTGTATATGTTGTATAATTAGCATTTTTGAAACCTTAGGTTAAACAAGTAAGATTAAACCAAACAAAGCAAAAAGAAAATAAAAAGGAAAAAAGGGTATTCAGAACACATGCACCCCATAGTGGGATTAGGGGGATCACATATGCTGGGTCCCGTAACAGTGGGAAATCTTACCAGGATACAAACGTCTGAGTCTCGATGATGTAATATAGTAAAAAGAGTAAAAAAGGGAGAAGAAAAGAAAAAAAAAAAAAAAAAAGGAAAAATTCACAACTATCTCAGTTCATTGAGATATCAACCGTGAAACCAGGAGTTCTCCTGAGGTGTTAAATAAGAGCATTAAATGTTAGGTTCTTCAGCGAGACGTGTGTGCTTTAGGATCAAAAAGGCTTGCTTGACGGGACGGTGTTCCTTTTCGGATCGAGGAAGGGCCAGCTTGGTTCCGTTTAGGAGTGGCGGTGTAAGGGTGGGCTGCAGAGCGGGCTGGAGTGCGTGGTAACGCTGTTTCTGATTGATGAGCAGGGGGAGACAGATGCAGTGATTCAAGAAGACGCTGCAGTGCTTCTGGGGATGTGGAGGAGTGTTGCTGCCCCTGGTATGTGAACTGAAGAGAAAAGGGGAAACGCCAGGTATATTTTATCTGATGTTGTATCAGGATTTGTAGTTGCGGCTTCATGGCTCGCCGTTTAGCAATGGTAAGGGGTGCCAGGTCAGAAAAAAGTTGGTAGTTGTGGTCTTGGAACTGGAGAGCGTCTTTATTCCGGGCTGCTGCGAGTAGTTGTTCTTTTGTGCGGAAAAAGTGCAGCTTAATTATTATGTCCCGTGGGGGGCCATCTTGTTGGCGGCGGGTAAGCGCCCTGTGGATTCTGTCGAATTCCAGGCGTTCGATGGGTATGGAAGGACAAAGTTCCTGGAATAGGGCTGTAGTAAAAGATTGCATATCCTCAACCACTTCAGGGATACCCCGGAGGCGTAAATTTGATCTGCGAGATCTGTTCTCGGCGTCCTCTAAGCGTGAGAGCAATGTAGCATTTTCCTCACGGAGGGCTGCCTGTTCCTGAGCATGTTCTTGAATGGTAAGCTCTATATCGTCTACTCTGGTTTCCAGGTCTGCTGTGCGCTGACCTAGTTCTCGTATCTCCCGTGACAGTCTGTTTGTTATTTGGTCAGATGTGGCTTTCAGGGCCTTGTTTAACATCTTCTCCATATGTTTCAGAAAGTCAGGCTGTGACATACCTTGTTGTACAGGGATGGGAGAACCGCTGTATATAGAGTCTGCAGCATCATCCTCCTCGCTGTCTGCCTGCTCCGTTCTGGCTGGAGATGCAGCATGTTGTTTGGAGAGGGCTTTCGCCGCCATCTTGGATGAGGCGCGGGCTAGGGCCTCCTTGATCGGTTTGGTCTTATGTTTACCTTTGTGACCCGTCAGAACCATCCCGGTTGTGGCTCGGGTAACGCTGGGGGTGATCGCCGGTGTTTAGGTGCGGTTAGGCGGTCTGAGGACGTTATACGATCCCGATTCTGCGGCGGGAAGTGCGGAGCTCTAAGAGGTAACGTCCTCCATGTTGAGCCTCGCGCATGCGCCCCCGATTTGATATATTTTCTATATTTTTGGATACATAGAATGCACTTTTTGGTTAAGTTCTATTGGCAGATAGCATGTCTAATTTTATTTGTTTTCTTTTTTTTTAATGCACAATAAAAATAATTGTGTAGAATAATACTTGGCTATGTGTTTTACTTCAAATGACAGTTTGGGAGTAGGCAGTTACATTAAAAAAAATACAATGTAAAATTAACAAGGGACACCAACATAGTTGTATCTTTGATCTTAAAAACTACTATAATGATAGTAATGGTAATGGGATAATGTAATGGGATAATGGTTTTGTGGTAACTTGCCCTCCAAGAAAAAAAACAAGCATAATAATATTATTCTTGATATCACTAGAAAAAAAAAGCCTTTACAAATTAGTTTGCCATAACTCCATCAGTATCACCAGGAAAGCAGCTTCATTATTATCCCATTAAAGTAGAAGAAAATTGTGCACTGCATTTTGAGATTTCATAATTTGCCATGTCACAATGTCAATTCTCTATTACGAATGCTAGTTTACAAGACCGACCGCTTCTGGCTCGTCCTTGCTTCAGAGCATGCGTATTTGTACTTTGGAATTTTGTCCGACGGACTTGTGTACACACACTCGGAAAATCCGACAACAGACATTCTCGGAAAATTTTAAAACATGCTATCAAACATTTGTCCACAGAAACTTGGCCAACAATTTTCCGATAGAGCATACACACGGTCAGATTTTCCACTAACAGCCTGTCATCACACATTTCCCCTTGGAAAATCCAATCATGTGTATGAGGCTTTACTTTGTCTTTCCCTCTAACCTAAACACTAAACCCTCCTCCCAAAATGAATCCCATTGCTCAGGCTTGGTTCATACTGCTATGACCCCAAAGTCGTGCAACTTCCAGTGCATTGAGATTTGATGCAACGTCAATGAGGCTTTCTTGCGACTGTGGCTTTGGCCGATCATAACAAAACAGAGTGTGACATGTATTATAGTTTTTGGACCATTCTGAGGCCAAAAAGCTTTCCCAATCCTTATGGTAGAGTCTTGCTACTTCTAACCATGATTGGCCTTGCTTCCCTTGGTCTTTATAAGTCGGGTCCCTTGTATCTAAAATTTCAGGATGCTTACATACAAGTCGGATGAGCTATTCATTGTCAAGAGCAGTCCTCAGTCTCTTGGAGGTCGTCTTTCATGCACTGAGAACACAGCGGTGCAATGTGCTTGCTAGGTGGACAATGTGCTTTGGGAGGTAACAATGCTTGGGAAGAGATTTTGAGCAGCAAGGATGGGCTGAGCCACAGGTACATAGCAGAAAATAAAAGAGGAGTGGAGTATAGGGTTAAAAAAAAAACCTCTGAAGTCGCAGCCAAAGTCACAAAGATAAGACACAGAAATTAGGAAGTTTGTGATTTTAACATTGTAGTCTGTGGCACTCAAGTTGCAAGGAAGATGCAGAAAAATACTGCAAGAACTATTTTTTCTTTTTTGTCGCTGCAACAAACTGAGTTTTACAGTTTATTTTCTTTAGCATGCAGTCACTGTAGAAAAGCCCATCCTTTACCAGAATGCTGCAGATACATTTTCATTGCTCTCTTTGAGGTATGGGAGAGAGAGAGAGAGAGAGAGAGAGAGAGAGAGAGAGAGAGAGAGAGAGAGAGAGAGAGAGAGAGAGAGAGGGAGAGGGAGAGAGAGAGAGAGAGAGAGAGAGAGAGGGAGAGAGAGAGAGGGAAAGAGAGAGATGCATGGAGGAGCTCAGCTATGAGGAAAGATTAGAGGAACTGAATGTATTCTCTCTTGAGAAGAGGAGATTAAGAGGGGATATGATCAACATGTACAAATACATAAGGGGTCCAATATAGTGAACTTGGTTTTGAGTTATTCACTTTATGGTCAACACAGAGGACAAGGGGGCACTCTTTATGTTTAGAGGAAAAGAGATTTCATCTTCAAATATGGAAAGGTTTCTTCACAGTAAGAGCTGTGAAAATGTGGAATAGACTCCCTCCAGAATTGGTTCTTGCCAGCTCAGTAGATTGCTTTAAAAAAGGCCTGGATTCTTTTGTCAATGTACATAATACAACTAGGTACTAACATTTATAGGTAAAGTTGATCCAGGGAAAATCTGATTGCCTCTCAAGGGTTTAGGAAGGAATTTTTACCCTGCTGGAGCAAATTGGATCATGCTTTGCTGGGGGTTTTCAACTTCCTCTGGATCAAATGTGGGTGAAAGATTGTGTATATGGGATTGTATGATTTTTTTTTTGTTTTTTTGGTTGAACTAGATGGACTTGTGTCTTTTTTCAACCTGACCAATTATTTATTTATTTCAGGTACTTATATAGCGCCGTCAATTTACGCAGCGCTTTTACATATACATTGTACATTCACATCAGTCCCTACCCTCAAGGAGCTTACAATCTAAGGTCCCTAACTCACATTCATACATACTAGGGACAATTTAGACAGGATCCAATTAACCTACCAGCATGTCTTTGGAGTGTGGGAGGAAACCGGAGTACCCGGAGGAAACCCACGCAGGCACAGGGAGAACATGCAAACTCCAAGCAGGTAGTGTCGTGGTTGGGATTCGAACCAGCGACCCTTCTTACTGCTAGGCGAGAGTGCTACCACTACACCACTGTGCCGCCCCATTATGTAACCATATGGCTCTCTGCAGAGATCTGACACACCCTTTGCTAAGACAGACCTAAAAATCTGCAATTAGCAAAGCTTATGATCCCAGATAATTGGAGATGTCTAATTCTGACTCAGTAGGAGGTGTATCAGATCTCTGCAGAGAGGCAGCTGTTTCAATACAGAGAACTTTTTTCTCTGCAGCATGCTGGGAGAGGACAGACTTTTTCTAGTGAGACTGTAACTGCTTTTTACAGAAACTAAATTGTAAAATGTTGCACACTTTTTGTTTTGACGAACCTGAAATGTATTCATCATATTTAAACTGAAAGTTTACATTTGCTTTATTTAGTACCTATTCCCTAGATTGACACTTAAAGGATAACAAAGCTCTTTTGAAATAAAAAAAGTAAAATCAAAGAGCTGTAATTAGCATTATTTGCAAGGCATAAGTTGTACATAACTGTTATAGATTGTACAAAACTGGTATAACAATAAAAAACAGGTGGGGTCACTATGTGTAGAATACTACATATTAAAGCTCCAAAATAGGAGTACATCTAGAGAAGATAACACAATAGTATATACACTTGACCCATTTGTATCGCTCAAATAACAAAAAAAAAAAACAAAAACCCTTAACATATATCTGTAACATTTGTAAAAGTAAAGTACAAGTGCATAGGATCAAATACTGTATTTGCCCGTAATTTGTTGTGATACCAAGTTGGAAAGGTCCAACTTTCTCTACCCAAGCTTTTATATTGAATTCAGTCAGTCTGTTGTGCGGAAAATAATAGGTGCCCGCGCAGTTGCAGCCAACTGGCCCCTAACGACTGGTACGGGGATGGGGCTTTAGAGGATTCTGGTGTGTAGGCAGACCAAAACTGTATTACTACAGCAGGAGAATTCAAAGCAAGGTTTGGAGAGAATGAGCCTGAAATTGGGTATACAAATTTGGGTAGGGATAAAAAAAAAAAAAAAAAAAAAAAAGAAGAACAGGGGGTGGGAGGGGGTGAAGGAGGATAAGGAATAAGATTCTACCAAGAAAGGGAGCGTAAGGGAGGAGAAGGAGCAAGTAGGGAGAAGCCCCAGGAATATAAGAGGGAGGGGTTAGGGTAGCTTTATCCTCCTCCGGCAAGAGATCAAGTGTTCAGTCAGGGGATTAGGTCAGCAGCTGGGAATATTCGGCCTTTGTATTAAAATCATGCCAGCAGGACCAAGTTTTCCTAAATTTGGAGGTTGTCTCCTTCGTCAAATGGACAAGTTCCTCCATTTCTACTATCTTGTTTATGCGCTTGATCTAGTCTGCTATCTTAGATATTACGAAGAATCGGGAGGTAGTTTTTTGCATAGAGATTGGAAAGTTTGGAAGGTAGTTGGATTCCAAGGTAAGTAATGGAATTGTGATTCCCGTTAAATGGGAAGTTCGATTGGCATTGTCTCAGTGTCTCCTCATTGAGGGATATGTTCAGTGCGTGCGATTTCGTAAAATTTATCTGCAAGTAAGTTAAGGTTTGAAATGTGTTGAAATCTTTGAGTAAATTAGGGATCATGGTGAGGGGTTCTGCAAGGAAGAAAAGAATGTCGTCCGCAAAGGCCGCTAACTTGAAAGTGTGCTGGGAGATGGAGATACCCTTGATGTCATGGTTTGATCTGAGGCGGCGCAGTAGGGGTTCTAAAGTAAGGACAACGATTAAGGGAGAAAGGGGGCATCCCTGTCTTGTCCCATTGAAATCAATCAGTTGCGGCCGGGAGGAATCAGTGGTATTGATGTAGGTCAGGGGTTAATGGCAAGAAGGAAGGGGGTTACCATTGAGAAGGCATTTGATAGGTGGTCGTTGACTTAAACTTTGGCAGTGGGAGCGAAGTACAGTGCCAGTATAAAATGCAGCATGCGGTCTCGAATACCAATAGGGTGGCCTGGGACTATATGTCAGAAGTACTCCAAGCTATCAAATGCCTTCTCCGCATCCAGGGAAAGAAAAAATCCAACTAGCTGCAAAAAATGTCCTCAGCATGTGCAAAAACACTACAGCCCACTAGATGTCCTCAGTGGGTAATTACTTCTGTGCAATGACGTAGGTGCTACCAAAAGCTATTAAAAAAATTATTAATACTAAACAATGTGCCAATATTACTAACAAAATATCACATATCAACATGCATATGTACTGCATAGTGCAAATATATGTCCTTGACATTTGCAAAAACACCACAGTACACTGGATGTCTTCAGTGAGTGATCACTTCTGTGCAATGACGTTCCTTTTCAGTATATTGTGCTCCTAATTCACCACTTATTGTGACTTCACCACCACCACATGCAATGGTCACTCACCAGATGTAGTAAGAATAAACGCCTTTGGTTCATTAAGGATATCCAATCCGTTTGTGATGGGTCCAATAGCAGCCTTTCCAAGCAATGTATTAGTATCTCTTGCTCTGTTCAGTGCTCATAAAGACATATGGATAGCCATCATGGTATAGTATGTCATTTAATTTTATTAAAAAAGTTAAAACATGGTTAAACTCACATGTTATGGTGCCCTTAAGCCAGCACCAAGCAAATCCAGCAGTGTATATAGAGAGTAGTGTCTCAGTTTGTTTCCCAACTGTTACTGTGTCTCCTCACAGCCACATGCGATGAGAAAGTTCCTAGCAGCCGCTACGCATTTCACAATGTAATTTGCATCATGAAGGAAGCTTCGGCTAATATTTTGGTGTAGAGTTTCAAATCTACGTTGAGTAGAGATATTGGCCTGTAGTTGGTGACCTGCGAGGGGTCCTTACCAGGTTTGGGGAGAACGGTAATGTGGGCTTCTAAAAGGTCACGAGAGGGTAGTGAATAGGAGGCAAAAAAATTAAAGGCTTTTAAAAAGTGGGGTAGAAGAGTGTCTGTGAAGGATTTGCAGTATCTGACTGTCATGCCATCTGGGCCTGGGCTCTTTCGCATTTTCATCTGTTTAAGCGCCAAGGTAACTTCTTCAATCGAGAGAGGGAGTTCTAAATGTTTTGCCTCAGGCGCAGTCAGTGCTTTAGGGCTAAATTTTTTGGAGAAAGTCTTTGATCATTTGTAATTTGGGGGCATCATCCCTGTTAAGGTCTGGAGCAGATAGGTTATAAAGTTGGGAATATTACTGTATAAATTGATCCGCTATGCCTTCATTAGATAGTACTTTGTTCCCTTGGTCGGTCAGGGAATGTACGGTTGTGGACTCTTTTTTAGATTGGAGAAATCTGGCCAGGAGTTTGCCTGATTTATTGGCGATTTTATAAAATATTTTTTGGGACAGTACATAGTTGCGTTTTTTTAATTTAATTCTTCCAGTAGGTCTGTCCTAGTCTGCTGGAGTTCTCGGAGAGAGAGCGCAGCTTGTGACATTTTGTGTGCTTGTTCCAAAGTATGGATGCGGGTTATCAAATTGTCTATGCAAGCTTGTCGTTCTTGTCTGCGTTTTGCCACTTGAGCAATTAGTTCTCCCCAAATAACACATTTGTGTGCCTCCCGTCTAGTCATTGGGGAGATCTCAGGGGTATAGTTTTCTGTAAAGTAATGTCGGAGCTCTTGGTGTATCAAAGACAAAATAGCAGGATCTGTGAGTAGGGAAGGATCCAGGTGCCAGAATGAGAAGCGAGTGTTGGTATCTGTAAATTCAAGAGTTATGGAAATGGGATGGTCGTCAGACAAGTACATAGGGTCAATCTATGTTCGCACGAGCATCGGGAGATCCCTTTGGGAAATAAATAAGTAGTCAAGTCTGGAATTAGTGTTGGTGTGAAATCGAAAAGAAAGTATAATTATTCACATTTGGGTTCAAAGTACGCCAAGAGTCATGCAGCAGCATTTCTCGAAGTTGTAGATTGATTGCTCTTAGGGCCTTGTATGGTAATGAGGAGGTACCATTGGAGGTGTCAAGTGTAGAATTCAGGGGGATGTGAAATCCCCACCTAGGATTACGATACCTTTGTGAAATGCTGAGAGTGATTGGACTATGGAGCGAAAGAAGGTGACTTGATTGGTGCTTGGGGCATAAATGTTTGCCAGGGTGACAGGCTTCCCATTAACTGGTCCTTTAACGAAAAGGTATCTGCCTTCATTAACGGAGCAGGAGTCAGACTTGGAAAGAACAGTTTTTGGCGAAAAGGATAGAGACCCCTTTCGTCTTGGATGCGTTAGTAGTAGCGTGGAAGACCGTTGGATAGCGGGTGTTAGAGTTTGGGGATAGAATCCGTTTTGAAGTGCGTCTCCTGTAGGAAAATAATGTCAGCTTTGTTTTTATGCATTGCCTGAAGTAGCTGGGAGCATTTCTCTGGTATATTGAGACTGCAAGTGTTTAAGGATATGAGTTTTAGGAGGAGGTTATTACTTCTAGGGAGAGAGGGTATCATTCTATGGAATGAGCCATCCGCTGGTAAACAAGATGCTAAGTTTGTTATTTGGCACTGAATAATTCAGAGTCAGAGGAGGATAATAATAAATAAAATATGAAAAAAATAAATACATCAAGCATCATACAAAGCATGAGGAACAGTAAATATGCATACATTTGCAAAGAAGGGAGGGAGGGGGGTGGGGAAGGAAGTTAATTACAGAAGTTGGTGGGTCGACTAAATCCAACACTGATCTCAAGTCCTCTTGTTCATTATGGGAACGTGAATATGGATGAGGGGATCAGTTTGTATGGTCCAGCTTCAGTGTCATGAGAGGATCAGTGTTAGTACTGACATTGTAGTGTGTATCCAGGACAGGATGGACTGGAGGGGTTGGAATATGTCATATCCAGAGGGGAATGGGGTTCCACAAAAAAGGATAATGTGTAAGCCATTCTGGAGGGAGGGATTGATGATGGCATTATGGACCAAATAAGGGTGGTGTTAAGGGCGGAGACAGGTTTGCCGGTTATAATGGTGACATCGCCCATGAGTTCAAAGTTAGATGCCAGTTCCTGGGCCAGACCAAAAAACAAGATAAACGTGGTCAGTGTGATCAATGGTCAAGGGTATAGAGAGAAAGTAACAAGGACAGGGTGAGAAACAGAAAAGAGAACAGGTGTTTAGGTGAAGTCTGTTGGACCGATTAGTTGTCTCGTCGAGCCCTTCGCGGTTGTGGGGATTTCATGGGGCTGGAGCCACCTTGCGGATCCAGAAAGGTTGGATGGAGTTTGTGAGCAGAGGGTGATCACTGTCTGCGGTATCTCTGTTCTTGGGCCTCTATGGGTTCGCCTCTGGGTGCTGTAGGTCTCATGATGTTCAGACGAAACTCAGCATACCAGTTGGGTACTTCCATCAGCGGGATTTCCAGGGTGTCACAGAATTGTTGCAGGTCTTCTGGAACTTGAAAGGAATGCCGTGCGGCCTTAGGACGAGGCTGAAAGGCAGAAGAGGAATTTGCACCTATAGTGGATTCCCTTGGTGCGCAGTACATCCAGTAGGGGATGTAGGTCTCTGTGGTGCTGAAGAGTGATGGTTGATGGATCTTAAAAAGCAGATTTTGCTGCTGTCATGGGATATCTGGGTTCTGTTGTGCGCCTTTCTCAGGATCTTTTCCTTCAATCTGAAGTAAATTAAACAGCATACCACATCTAGTAGAAAAATTACAAGTGAGGGCAGTAAAAACTCGGTTTAAAATAACAGGAATAGTATAGAAAAGCTTTTTTTGAATATGATATCTTATGCACAACTGTTTCTTAATTAACCTATTGGTTGTTACTAAGTATCCACTCCCTCACATACCTAAGCACTCACTGTTATTTATTTCTATATATTCTCTATCTCTTTGAGATGTCTTAACATTCACCCAACGAGTACACATTCTAAGTTCTAACACTTTTTATAAAGATCACTACTACCTGTCTAGTAACAGGTGTCTCATCATCTATTAGCGCCACACTTTATTTTTATTTTTACACTTGCAACGGTCAGATTGTTGTGTTGGCTGCTTCATTTTGTTTATTTCAGGAGTTGGCGCAATATCTACACCTTCCTTGTAAAGGTAGTAGTTGCTCAGCACCAACTGATTCTGGAAGGCGTTTGATCCTCAAGTTATGGTGCCTCCCACGATTGTCAAGATCCTCCCACGATATGTCTGTGAAGATCTCTGAGTTGCAGGGTATGGGTGTCTACAGCCTGATGGATGCGGCGTATGGCTGTGCCCTGGTGTGTGGCTACCTTTTTCACCTCCTGCACCCTGCCTGCAATCGATTGGATGTCAATGCGAAAGTCTGTTATTGCAGCCGTTAAGGTCCTTAATGTCTGCCGCAATCTTGCGAAGATCTTGCAAAGAACGGTCAGATTGAGCTGCTGCTGAGGTGATAAGGAGATCTACACACTAGGGGGATGAGTGGGTGGATATCGGACCCGTAGCAGATGTGCCTGATGGAGATGTAGGGCCTTGTGACGCCGCCATGCTGCCCACCTGTGTCCAGGACAACTCCAGATATTCTGGCTCAGCCTGCCACTAGAATCGTGGGGAGAGCAGGACCGTGTGGCAGAAGAGCTGTGGGATGAGGTCCCCATGCGGTTTGTCAAGATTAAAAACAGAAAAGAGAGGGCGCACCGGCCTTGTGCATTATCTTTAAATATAATGCACAAAAAGATCTTTAAAGATCTTTAAGATAATGCACAAGGCCGGTGCGCCCTCTCTTTTCTGTTTTTTGTCTGTATGTTAGGATTTCCCTATCCTTGAGGGCAGCAAGGCTGAAAGCTACCATCCATCGAGAACTTTGAACTGTCGGGCTTACACATTTATGCGCAAGAGTTTTTGTTTTGTTTTGTTGTTTGTCAAGATTGCACGATGCAAACCTCCGGTGGAGTCAAGTGAGATCCTCTGCTGAGATCCTCTGCTGGCACAGAATAAGTGGCCATCTTCCACTGAGGTCAAAGCAAGCCCCCTCTTTGATTTTACTTTAGCTTAACAGGTTGTCCAGTCCAGGATGTGAAACCTATGCTAGTCCTCTTCTCAGTTAATTAGGGGCTTTGCACTACTTCACACAAGTAACTTTTCTCTATAGGTCCTGATGAAAAGTTGTCTCTCTTCAAGCACACATAGGAAACCCTTTCTCTAGTATGCTCAGAAGACCCTGCAAGGATACTTTCCAAAGGTGGTTCCAGGCAGGAACAGGGAGAGAGGCAAGTATGTATCCAGCTGGACAGAAATCAGGGAAGTAGATTTATCAAGGGACAACTTGTACCAAAGGTCCTGTGAGTCTATAACAGTGGACCCCTACGGATAGCCTTGAAGGTGCTAGACTTTTCTGTAAAACTAGTATAATCAAGTACATAGTGCATGCCGGTCAGAGGTTTATATTTTAGTTGGAAAACTTACCAACCTAATTTAACAGGCACATTTGTTTACCTTGACCTGATAAAAGGGTATAGGGTCTCCTTCACATTACATTGTCTGATTCAGATTTTTATGTCAAATAATGAATGTTTTTTTTTCTTTTGTATGTTTTCACAGACCTTTCTGATCCAGAATGAAGTTGTGATTGCAATGCCTGAACCATCAGCATATTCAAATCCAGAAGGCAGAATAAATGTCTCTTCAGCCTAGGTTCACACTTGTGCAATGCGGGAACCAGCGTGATTACAGCGCCGGTTCCCGCATCGCATCTCTCCCACAGGCAGTTCACACTGCCCTCTGCGAACCGCTGCGGGTGTCAATACATTTTTAATGACGCCCGCAGATCGGTTCACAGATCACAGTGTGAACTGTAAACTCGCACAGGAATCGGATCGCATAGGTGAGAACACCCATGCGATCGGATTTCAGTGTGGGGGAAAAAAAAGTCCCTGCACTTTTTTTCCTGCGAATCTAATGCGAGTTAAGCCATACAACTGTATGGGTGAACTCTCACTGCACAGACATGACATTTGATCGGCACCTGCAGTGCATATGTGTGAACCTGGGCTCACAGTAGCCAGTTCATGAAATGCATGCTTCCGTTTAATAGTTTTGTAAATTGATTGAAAATAATTTATGTCGGGGGCAGGAGGCGGAGCCTAGCGGAGCAGACATGCATTGTTAGAGCTCCACACCGCTGAGGAGAGAAGAGAAGGACAAAGCGGAGCCTGCAGGCTCAAAAGGTATCCATTTGAACCTTTTTGCCCCAGGGAACAAACTGTGAAAGTTTGGGCAGGAAATATGGTACTAGGAGGAAACCGTGGCAGAAATAAAAATCACCTCACAAAGAGCTCACAGGCACTCACTGCAACTAAAGCAGCTACAGTCACCTCACAATATACAGCATCAGGGCGCTCTCACAGACAGAAAATGTCACAGCAAGACTCTCCATTTGAGTCAGATACAGAACAAATCCTCTCACAAACTTCTCCACAAGCCTCCTCAGTATCCCCAGTAATATTATTACAATTTGAAAAGATGCTTCATAAGGCTTTAAAACAAACCTCAGACCAAATAACAAAAAGCCTAACCAAAGAAATAAGAGAGCTGGGAAACCGCACCGCAGCCCTAGAAATAAAAATGGATGAAATTGAAATTACAACCCAAGTAAATATAACAGAATTGGAACAATTAAAAGAAGAGAATTTAATACTTCAAACTAAGCTCGAAGATTACGAAAATAGAGCCAGACGTTCAAACTTGCGCATAAGGGGAATACCTGAAACTGTGACAGACCTGCAATCTACTATTACTGCTCTATTACAAGAACTAAAGCCAGATATCCCTATTGAACGTTTAGAACTGGACAGAGTACACAGAGCCCTCACAGCCAAAAAGAAAGATGGATCCCCACGTGATATAATCACAAAATTTCATTATTACAGAACGAAAGAACAAATACTAATTGCTGCAAGAGAAAAAAAGGAACTTAATTTTCAAGGACACAATTATCAAATTTTTGCTGACCTATCCCAACTTACTATTACTAAAAGACGATCCATGAAACCCCAACTAATGGAACTGCAATGCCACAACATTATGTATCAATGGGGCTTCCCCTTTTCAGTCAGATTTAACTACCAAGGTACAATTTACAGAAGCAGATCAACAGATGAACTACAACAAACCCTTTTAAAATTAAATCTGACAGAACCCACAAGCAGCAACTCTCCCACACGCAGAAGAATGGCATCATCTTCACCTTCAGGCAGCACCCAGAAAATTTCAGAACAAAATGGGAATCATCATTCTCACAAAAGAGGCCGTTATGCCACATCATCCATGGACCAAGAAGATTCAATGGACTGACATCCTAATTCCTAATATCTCTTCATTTATTATACTAAGAGATGGTTCTCTATAAAAAACCTGTATTTATAACTGAATGTAACTGCATTCTGATAGTCACACACTGTGTGGGATCATGTTACATTCCAGTTATATTTCTTATTACTTCTGATTCATATAGCCTTAGAATATATAAGTGAAATAAGGAAATTCATGTTCAGTTATATATTATCAGGTAATAACAATAGATTTATTACTTTTTAGGACAAATATGTTCAATAATCCAGAAGTAATGGAAGCTTTTTCTTTCTTTTCTTAAAACAAATATATTATTACCTAACTAGTTCCTAGAATTATGTTTTTGTTTATTCTAATCTGAAGCAATACAACCTCAATTTTATGAGTTAACATATCTAAACAGTTACATATGAATAAAATATGTAATTGTTTACTCTAAAATGGTTAAAATCCCAAAATAATTCAAACTATCTTCATCAATACCAAAGTTATTAACAGTACCTTTCTAACTGAATTATTTAGCCTAGGGCAAGACTAACCATATACAACCACCCTGGAATAAATAATTTCAACAAAAACTATATTCTGCACTCCAATTAATGAAACATCATTTTGATGTCTTTTGACATAGCACTTCTCTCCTGTAAGCGGAAGATCCGTGTACCCCCATTAGCCCTCCTCATTCTCCCAACCATATTATGTGGGAGTGTGACAAAGGCACTTATTCCCCTGAGAGAGATATTTATTCTCTTTCACGGGTAAATTGTGATTACTTGCAAAAAATAATTTATACAATGTATCATCTAATCTCATATGTTTTTTGTTTACTCTTTACTCCAGAATTCACTGGTTTCTTTTCTATCTATTCATCTCTTCAGTCCACACAGGTTGATCTGCGCAGTCAGCGCTGCATAACAAAAAGTAAGTCAAAACTATTTGATCTATTGCCGTGGCACCACTGAATATACTTTCCCTGAATGTTCAGGGAATAAATGTCCCTCAAAAAAGGACCAAAGCCTTCCGTACTTTTCATAACAAGAAGGCTCACATAGTATGCCTCCAAGAAACACACTTCACCAAAGATTCTACTCCAAAATATATTTCTCCTTTTTATCAACAAATTTACACGGCTTCTGCCTGTACCGAGCAAAGGGGAACTCTAATTGCATTTCACCGATCCACACCATTCACCTTATCATCAGAAATGAAAGACCCAGAAGGTAGATACCTGATACTCATGGGTTATATAATGGATACAGCAATCACAGTGATTTCCTACTACGCTCCTAACAAACAACCTACACCATTCCTCTCACATATATTACAAGTGATTAATACACACAAAATAGGAACAGTGATAATGTGTGGGGATTCGAACCAGGTCCTCCTCCCATTTCTAGATAAATCACCTTTTACACCATCCAAAATAACCTCTAGATTACTTTTTTCTCAACTTCTTTCCAAATACAATCTGGTAGATTCATGGAGAGAAAGTAACCCAATGAAAAAGAAATTCACTTATTTCTCGCACCCTCATCAAACCTTCACCAGAATAGATCATATTTTTCTAACAATAGGAATGATACCAGAAATTATTGCATCAGATATAATTCCGATTCCGTGGTCTGACCATAATGCAGTATACACTACTATAGCCTCAGCCATACCAAAAGCGCATGACCCAACGTGGTACTTACCGGACATAATGCTCAAACACCCACTACATCAGATGGCCATTGAACAAGCTTTAAAGGAATACATATCAATTAATAATACAACAGACATCTCCCCAATAACACTGTGGGAAGCTCATAAGCCTGTCTTGCGTGGTACAATACAAAGACAAATGGCACTATTTAAACGGGAACGCAAAAATCTAGCAAAAAAACTAGAACTCAATTTTAATGCAGCCTACATATCATTTCAAGATAATCCATCTCAGAGTACAAAATCTCATCTGGAAAAATCTAGATTGGAATACGATCTATTTCTCACTGAGTCAGTTGATAAATCCCTCAAACGCTCCAAACACAATTTCTACATGAATACAAACAAACCAGGTACATATTTGGCTCGGGCATTAAATTCAACTAACAAATCTTTCAAACCAATACGTTTGAAATTATCAAAAAATGTTTACACTTGTAATCCAGTTAAAATAGTCCATAAATTTCACTCACATCTCGCAACTTTATACAAGACAAACAATGAATTTAATCCTACAGAGGCTGAATCCTTCTTCTCAAAAATAACCTTACCTGAGTTATCTCAGAATCAAAAAAGCAGTTTGGATGAGCCTATAACTATAGATGAAGTGGCTAACGCCATAAAAGACCTAAAACTTAACAAAAGACCAGGCCCAGACGGCTACTCGGCTTTATACTATAAAACATTCTCAGAAATACTCTCTCCCATTCTCACTGAAACTTTTAACAAACTTCTAGATGGACATTCTTTTCGGCAAGAAACACTAATGGCAATTGTTTGTATGATCCCAAAACCCCTTTCTGATGATACTTCCTGTGTGAATTATCGGCCTATCTCTCTGTTAAACCTCGATATTAAATTATTAGCAAAAATAATAGCAAAACACCTCAATAGCATTATAGGAAAATTAATACATAGAGATCAAGTAGGCTTCATGCCAAATAGACAGGCAGGCGATAATATACGCAGGGCAGTGTTATTGGCACATATTGCTAAAAAACGGAAAATCCCTTTATGTTTTCTCTCTCTCGATATTAAGAAGGCATTTGACACAGTATCCTGGCAATGTATGCAATATTCATTACAAAAATGGGGTTTTGGACCCCACTTTTTAACATGGATCAAAGCATTATATAATAAACCCAAAGCCTATATAAAATATGCTGGATACAAATCTGAAGCCTTTAATATCGAAAGAGGTACCCAACAGGGTTGCCCATTATCTCCCTTATTATTTGCCCTTATACTCGAACCCATGGCCCAATACATCAGAACAAACCAAACTATAACTGGCATTGAAGTAGGAGGTATTACACACAAATTATGTATATTTGTAGACGATATATTACTTTTTCTATCATCACCACAGGTCTCTGGTCCTAACTTAATACCAGCTCTTGATGGATTTGCAGCCCTATCCGGCCTTATGATTAATCCTAAGAAATGCCTAGTGCTTAATATTTCACTCACAAACATGGAATTGATTCCGGCTAGAGCTGCACTCCCATTCACATGGGCAGAAAAATCAATCCCATATCTTGGAATTCATTTAACAGCATCTCATTCTGACTTATTCTCAACCAATTATCCTCCTGTATTAAGACAGATCACAAATCTAATAAAACAATGGTCGCAACTTCCTTTATCCTGGATAGGGAAGATTAATGCAATCAAAATGACTATTCTACCCAAATTGCTTTATCTATTCAGAGTCCTCCCTATTCCAATTCCTTCCTATTTTTTGAGAATAGTACAAAAAAGAGCAACTTCGTTTATATGGGGCTCTTCTAAACCATGTATACCTATACACACACTACATCTTCCCAAAAATAAAGGAGGCCTGGGATACCCTAATTTTACTAACTACTACAGAGCAGCACATTTGGCCAGTCTGTCCAAATACCATGCAACACACAGGAAATCCCATTATGGGTATTTATAGAGGCTTCAGAAAATGACCCTCTATTAATATCAAATTTATTATGGCTTGATCCTAAAGACCGCTTTAAAATTCATAATCCCATAACTAAACACTTCGTATCTCTCTGGGATAAACTAAAAACCAAATATCAGTTACAATCTCCACACAATCCTCTCCTTTCTTTTATCAGAAATCCGGCCTTTTATCCGGCATGGATCTACCCAAATTCTTTTAAAGCTTGGACAACATCAGGCATTCAGACACTAAATGACTTCATAGCATCTAAATCATTCCTTTCATTCCCATCGCTTAGAGAAAAATATGATCTACCAAACTCTGAGATATTTAGATATCTCCAAATCAAAAATTTCTATACACCATTCCTAAAGGGGGATACACCATTATCCCAATTATCCATTTTTGAATCAATCTGTACAAAAGATCCATTTGCTAAAGGTACAATTTCATCACTTTATAATCAATTATATGGAGTAGCAAATCTTAATAGACCCTCTTACGTTCAGAGGCGGGAGGAGGACCTGGGACGAACTTTAGAAGACACGGACTGGTCTAACATATGGCTCACATCATCTTCACCCAACATCTTAGCATGGAGACAAATTATAAAGTCCTAACTCGCTGGTACCTTGTACCCGCTAGAGTGGCAAAATATTCACCTAATACCTCAGCTCTTTGTTTTCGAAGATGCCCAGAAATAGGCACATATTTACACATATGGTGGAAGTGCCCAGTAATCCAAACCTTCTGGAAGGAAGTCTTCGTGATTGCATCTAAAATATTTAAAAAAATAATACAACCAGATCCATATTTAACTTTACTTAATCTAAAACCGGAATGGTTAACACTCTCTCAATTCAAACTTATGATCCAACTAATAACGGCTGCAAAACAAACAGTGGCCAAGGCATGGAAATCTCCTACATTGGTACTAGCAGAAACAATTCACAGAATGAATAATACAATGTCCCATGCTAAGATGGTAGCCATCGATCAAAATCAAATTCCAAAATTTGAAAAACTTTGGCATCCTTGGATAAAACAACAGTTCCTGTCAAACTTCAATGACTCTGTCCTGTTGCCATGGTAACAGATTAAATGACTTACAGAGACACCCATTCTAAGGCTTCAAAGAGAACTAAAAAGAATAATAAACTGACGAGCGGGACAACCTTGTGGACCATACCTCTACCTTTCAACCCTTTTTCTTCTTTCTCTTTCCTTTTCTCCACCTTACGATTAAAGCTCATTATCAGAATTTATTTGACCTATATACACTCTACTTGTAAACAATATGTATAGTAGGTATAAATCATTTAAATACCTACAAAAGTAACTAAGGAAATTATATATATCTTTAATTTAGGTTTACGTGAACCCAATGTTTAATATTTGAAATTTCATGATATTTACCTATATAAACCCTACTGTAAAACAATGAGCTTACTTTATAGATCCTTGTAAACTTACTTTATTGAGTATACAATGTTATAAAGATACATAAACTTCTTTTGACAAGGAAAATAATTTATGTCTACAATAGAACATGTTCTATAAAGTTAGGTGCCACCTTCTTTTTGGTAGTAATGGAATAGTACAACCATAGACGAGGGCTCTACCAAAAGTAATGCAAAAGTGGGCATAACTTTTTTATTACCTTACATAGGCTCTTCTTAATTTTCTTAATTTTCATTGAAGATAAATAATGGATTCCAAGCAGAAGCAACGTTCCCCTAATGAGTTCTTGATGAAGGAAGAGTGCCAGGTTGCCCGACGGCTACAGAATGTTTACAGAGATGAGACACTATTGAAAGGTGCAATGTATTACCATTGGTGACTTTTGTCAACGGTGCCATCCTTCGTAAACATGTGGATGTCGGACAGCCTGAACCCCTCCTTGGTGTCAATGAGTTCTTGACAATATTGATTCTGCTTGGAATCATTTATACACCAGCAATGTAAAATTTGAACAACTAATAAAAAGTTATGTGCACTTTTGCATGACTTTTGGTACAGCCCTTGTATTTTTTTCCAGAGTTGAATGGTCTGTAGATTGAAAAATATTACTTCAGTTTTCAGTCACTGTTGGTGGATTTTATCACCCACCTTTTCCGTAAACAGTATGTATCAGATACATTTTTCAATTTCTACATTTCCTGTATGTAGTCCTTTGTTGTATTTTATAGCTCTGAAGAGAGCAGTTTCTGGACCCTGAAAAGTTTTTTTTATCTGATCAATGGAATAAATCTACATTTAGGTGAATAACTCTTGGTGTGGAACTTCAGTCTCAGATCTGTTTAGTTACAAAACGAGGAAATTGTAGAAATCCTTTGACTTGGACAAGCTGCTTACCCAGAATTCAGATACCCTGTCCAAATTTCATTACGACTACAATAAGATAATCCTAGGATCCCAGTACTACCCTTCCATTTCTCTCAGTTGACCAAAAGGGTCGACTCCATATTAACTACTTCAGCCCCGGAAGGTTTACCCCTTTCATGACCAGGCCATTTTTTGCGATACGGCACTGCGTTACTTTAACTACCAATTGCGAGGCCATGCGATGCTGTACCCAATAACAATTGATGTCCCTTTATCCCACAAATAGAGCTTTCTTTTGGTGGTATTTGATCATCGCTGCGGTTTTTATTTTTTGCACTATAAACAAAAAACATTTTCTGCTATAAAACATATCCAATAAAAAAAAATGTAAAAAAAATCACATTTCTTCATCAGTTTGGACCAATATGTATTCTGCTACATATTTTTAGTAAAAAAAATTCCAATAAGCGTATATTGATTGGTTTTCGAATAAGTTATAGAGTCTACAAAATAAGGGATATTTTTATGGAATTTTAATTTATTTTATTTTTTTATTAGTAATGGCGGTGATCAGCGATTTTTAGCAGGATTGCGATGGGCAAATCAGACACCTGACACTTTTTTGGAGGACCAGTGACATTATTACAGTGATAAGTGCTAAAAAAATGCACTGTTACTGTACTAATGACACTGGCAGGGAGAGGGTTAACACTAGGGGCGATAAAAGGGTTAAGTGTGTCCCTAAGGCAGGGGTCTCAAACTGGCGGCCCCCCAGCTGTTGCGGAACTACAAGTCCCATCATGCCTCTGCCCATGGGAGTCCTGCTTGTAACTATCAGCCTTGCAATGCCTCATGGGAATTGTAGTTCTGCAACAGCTGGAGGGCCACCAGTTTGAGACCCCTGCCCTAAGGGGTGCTTTCTAACTGTTTGGGGGATGCTTTGACTGGGCATCTCTTTCCTTCTCACAGAACGGTGATCTGCCTCTCTACAAACGATCACCGGGTTCCCGGCAGACATTGCATACCCCAGACCTGCTGATTGGATGCCGCTGTGTCCAATCACAGCGGGAGTGGGCCACCGGCGGTTCGTGCGCCCCAGACCTCATGCACGAAATCCTGTACAGGTATGTGATTTCGAGCAGCCAGGCCGCCCTTCCGCAGTATATATATGCGGTAGGCGGTCCGGAAGCGGTTAATACTCATGATTTTGGAATGGGATGTCCAATAAGCTTATATAGATGTGATGACAGGTGTCCACAATTTTTTGGCCTCATGATGTATGAATATATAAACAGTTATGGTCACGCCCATAATTTAAAAAAAAAAAAAAAGGAAAATATAAAAACACAATATGTTGCATTTCATTTGAGAACTAATCCAAAATCTGTAGGTACATCTCTAAACATATCTTTAAAAGGAACCCTAAAGATAGGGTTGCCACCTCATCCCTTTAAACCCGAACACATATGAATTACACAGGTTCTGTGGCTAATTAAATGCAGATAAGGCAACAACTGAGTTTAACCACTAAGCCACCGCCCACCGTCATATGACGGCGGGACGAGGCTTCTGTTGTTCTGGGAGGACGTCATATGACGTCCTCACCCTCCCGAGCCACTAGGGGGCGCGCTCGCGCCGCCGCATCGCTCGGGACCCGGTGCGCGTGCCCGGCGGCCGCGATGTCCGCTGGGCACCCGCGATTGCCGGGTAACAGAGCAGGAGCGTGGATCTGTGCATGTAAACACAGATCCACGTCCTGTCAGAGAGGAGAGGAGACCGATGGTGTGTCCCTTGTACATAGGGACAGAGATCGATCACCTCCCCCAGTCAGTCCCCTCCCCCCACAGTTAGAATCACCTCCTTAGGTCATACATTAACCCCTCGAGCGCCCCCTAGTGTTAACCCCTTCCCTGCCAGTCACATTTACACAGTAATCAATGCAATTTTATAGCATTGATCGCTGTATAAATGTGAATGGTCCCAAAAATGTGTCAAAAGTGTCCGATGTGTCCGCCGCAATATCGCAGTCACAATAAAAATTGCAGATCGCCGCCATTACTAGTAAAAAATAAATAAATAATAAAAATGCTATAAATCTATCCCCTATTTTGTAGATGCTATAACTTTTGTGCAAACCAATCAATATACGCTTATCGCAATTTTTTTTTACCAAAAATATTTAGAAGAATACATAATGGCCTAAACTGAGGAAAAAATTTGTTAAAAAAAAAAAAAAA
This sequence comes from Aquarana catesbeiana, assembly GCF_042186555.1. Classification (NCBI taxonomy): domain Eukaryota; kingdom Metazoa; phylum Chordata; class Amphibia; order Anura; family Ranidae; genus Aquarana; species Aquarana catesbeiana. The sequence goes on along the minus strand of NC_133331.1, from coordinate 261,510,340 downwards.
AAAATTGGCTATTTATTATAGCAAAAAGTAAAAAATATTGTGTTTTTTCAAAATTGTCCCTCTTCTTTTGTTTATAGCGCAATAAATAAAAAACGCAGAGGTGATCAAATACCACCAAAAGAAAGCTCTATTTGTGGGGAAAAAATGATAAAAATTTAATAAGGGTGCAGTGTAACATGACCGTGCAATTGTCATTCAAAATGCGACAGCGCTGAAAACTGAAAAATGGCTTGGGCAGGAAGGGGGTGTAAGTGCCCTGTATTGAGGTGGTTAATTACCACCTTAATCAGTCACATAACCTGTGTAATTCATATGTGTTCGGGTTTAAAGGGATGAGGTGGCAACTCTACCCAAAGATGTGTGAATTCTCTCTCTCAAAAAAAAAAAAAAAAAAAAAATTATATATATATATATATATATATATATATATATATATATATATATATATATATATATATATATATATATATATATATATATATTTATTTATTTAGGAGAAGAAAAATGAAGGTAGAAAGCCACTGGACAAATTTATCTCAGTGTAGCATTTTGGAGGTTAGGACCCAATCTACAAAACGATATACTCTGATTTTGAAAATGTTTTATGTCATTGATTATACTACTTATTTTTACTAACTCGTTGCATATTTTGTAAGGAAAGACACATTTTAACGTGTTTCTTCAAATACATAATCACATATTATCCACTTGAGCCCCGGACCATTATGCTGCCTAAGGACCAGAGGTCTTTTTCCAATTTGGCACTGCGTCGCTTTAACTGCTAATTGCGCGGTCATGCAATGCTGTACCCAAACGAAATTTACGTCCTTTTCTTCCCACAAATAGAGTTTTCTTTTGATGGTATTTGATCACCTCTGCGGTTTTTATTTTTTGCGCTATAAACGGAAAAAGACCGAAAATTTTGAAAAAAAATGATATTTTCTACTTTTTGTTATAAAAAAAATCCAATAAACTAAATTTTAGTCATACATTTAGGCCAAAATGTATTCGGCCACATGTCTTTGGTAAAAAAAATGTCAATAAGCGTATATTTATTGGTTTACGCAAAAGTTATAGCGTCTACAAACTAGGGTACATTTTCTGTAATTTACACAGCTTTTAGTTTATGACTGCCTATGTCATTTCTTGAGGTGCTAAAATGGCAGGGCAGTACAAAACCCCCCCAAGTGACCCCATTTTGGAAAGTAGACACCCCAAGGAAATTGCTGAGAGGCATGTTGAACCCATTGAATATTTTTTTTTTTTGTCCCAAGTGATTGAATAATGACAAAAAAAAAAAAAAAATATTTACAAAAAGTTGTCACTAAATGATATATTGCTCACACAGGCCATGGGCCTATGTGGAATTGCACCCCAAAATACATTCAGCTGCTTCTCCTGAGTATGGGGATACCACATGTGTGGGACTTTTTGGGAGCCTAGCCGCGTACGGGGCCCCGAAAACCAATCACCACCTTCAGGATTTCAAAGGGTGTAAATTTTTGATTTTACTCCTCACTACCTATCACAGTTTCGGAGGCCATGGAATGCCCAGGTGGCACAAAACCCCCCAAAATGACCCCATTTTGGAAAGTAGACACCCCAAGCTATTTGCTGAGAGGCATATTGAGTCCATGGAATATTTTATATTTTGACACAAGTTGTGGGAAAGTGACACTTTTTTTTTTTTTTTTTTGCATAAAGTTGTCACTAAATGATATATTGCTCACACAGGCCATGGGCATATGTGGAATTGCACCCCAAAATACATTTAGCTGCTTCTCCTGAGTATGGGGATACCACATGTGTGGGACTTTTTGGGAGCCTAGCCGCGTACGGGACCCCGAAAACCAATCACCGCCTTCAGGATTTCTAAGGGTGAAAATTTTTGATTTCACTCTTCACTGCCTATCACAGTTTCGGAGGCCATGGAATGCCCAGGTGGCACAAAACCCCCCCAAATGACCCCATTTTGGAAAGTAGACACCCCAAGCTATTTGCTGAGAGGCATGGTGAGTATTTTGCAGCTCTCATTTGTTTTTGAAAATGAAGAAAGACAAGAAAAAACATTTTTTTTTTTCTTTTTTCAATTTTCAAAACTTTGTGACAAAAAGTGAGGTCTGCAAAATACTCACTATACCTCTCAGCAAATAGCTTGGGGTGTCTACTTTCCAAAATGGGGTCATTTGGGGGGGTTTTGTGCCACCTGGGCTTTCCATGGCCTCCGAAACTGTGATAGGCAGTTTAGAGTGAAATCAAAAATTCACGCCCTTAGAAAGCCTGAAGGCGGTGCTTGGTTTTCGGGGTCCCGTACGTGGCTAGGCTCCCAAAAAGTCTCACACATGTGGTATCCCCGTACTCAGGAGAAGCAGCAGAATGTATTTTGGGGTGTAATTTCACATATTCCCATGGCATGTTTGAGCAATATATCATTTAGTGACAACTTTGTGCAAAAAAAAAAAAAAAAAAAATGTGTCTCTTTCCCGCAACTTGTGTCGCAATATAAAATATTCCATGGACTCGACATGCCTCTCAGCAAATAGCTTGGGGTGTCTACTTTCCAAAATGGGGTCATTTGGGGGGGTTTTGAACTGTCCTGGCATTTTATGCACAACATTTAGAAGCTTATGTCACACATCACTCACTCTTCTAACCACTTGAAGACAAAGCCCTTTCTGACACTTATTGTTTACATGAAAAAGTTATTTTTTTTTTGCAAAAAAATTACTTTGAACCCCCAAATATTATATATTTTTTTAAAGCAAATGCCCTACAGATTAAAATGGTGGGTGTTTCATTTTTTTTTTCACACAGTATTTGCGCAGCGATTTTTCAAACGCATTTTTTGGGGAAAAAACACACTTTTTTAAATTTTAATGCACTAAAACACACTATATTGCCCAAATGTTTGATGAAATAAAAAAGATGATCTTAGGCCGAGTACATGGATACCAAACATGACATGCTTTTTTACTGTATTCTATTCTGCAATGTTTTATTGTTATTATGTTTAACATGTTTGCTTTTTCAGGTATGCAATTTTTTATACTTTACCGTTTACTGTGCTTTATTGTTAACCATTTTTTTGTCTTCAGGTACGCCATTCACGACTTTGAGTGGTTATACCAGAATGATGCCTGCAGGTTTAGGTATCATCTTGGTATCATTCTTTTCAGCCAGCGGTCGGCTTTCATGTAAAAGCAATCCTAGCGGCTAATTAGCCTCTAGACTGCTTTTACAAGCCGTGGGAGGGAATGCCCCCCCCCACCATCTTCCGTGTTTTTCTCTGGCTCTCCTGTCTCAACAGGGAACCTGAGAATGCAGCCGGTGATTCAGCCAGCTGACCATAGAGCTGATCAGAGACCAGAGTGGCTCCAAACATCTCTATGGCCTAAGAAACCGGAAGCTACGAGCATTTTATGACTTAGATTTCGCCGGATGTAAATAGCGCCATTGGGAAATTGGGGAAGCATTTTATCACACCGATCTTGGTGTGGTCAGATGCTTTGAGGGCAGAGGAGAGATCTAGGGTCTAATAGACCCCAATTTTTTCAAAAAAGAGTACCTGTCACTACCTATTGCTATCATAGGGGATATTTACATTCCCCGAGATAACAATAAAAATGATTAAAAAAAAAAAATATGAAAGGAACAGTTTAAAAATAAGATAAAAAAAGCAGAAAAATAATAAAGAAAAAAAAAAGCACCCCTGTCGCCCCCTGCTCTCGCGCTAAGGCGAACGCAATCGGCGGTCTGTCGTCAAACGTAAACAGCAATTGCACCATGCATGTGAGGTATCACCGCGAAGGTCAGATCGAGGGCAGTAATTTTTGCAGTAGACCTCCTCTGTAGATCTAAAGTGGTAACCTGTAAAGGCTTTTAAAGGCTTTTAAAAATGTATTTATTTTGTTGCCACTGGTGTCAGTTTGTGACAGGGGGGGGGGGTGATTGGGGGGGATCGGGGTGTTTTGTATGCCTGGCATGTTCTACTGTGTGTGTAGTGTGTCCGATCGGACCCCCCACCCGCGGAAGGCAAATCACGTACATGTACGTGATTTTGCCTGCCCGTGCCGCTTTGCCGACGTAAATCGGCGTTAGGCGGTCCTTAAGTGGTTATAATCTGTTCTGGTGCACTGTTTTTTAAATCATCTTTTATGATATTTCCAATAAAGCAGATGGTTTTTATATATTTTCCTATTGTTAGTGTTTTATGATATTTTATGGCTTAAAAAAACCTTTTTATACAGTTTTCGTACTACAGTTAATAAAAAGTATACTTTTTTGCTTAAATTTCTAGCAACATTTTGAGTTGGTCGTTTCCTATTTCATCCAATATACCATCCAAACTCAATCCTATTTACTATTATACCATTTACAATTGTAAGATGATCTTAACAATTTTATAGCATTTTTTACATATACATATGTGCAAAGCTGGTAGAGAGACATACCCAAAAGACTTGCAGATGTAATTGGAGTGAAAGGTGGTTGGTTCTACAAAGTATTGACTGAGGAGGGCTGAATATAAATGCACGCCACACTTTTCACATTTGTAAACATTTTTGAAAACCATTTATCATTTTCGTTTCACTTCACAATTATGTGGCACTTTGTGTTGGTCTATCACGTAAAATGCCAATAAAATACATTTACGTTTTTGGTTGTAACAAGACAAAATGCGGAAAATGTCAAGGGGTACGAATACTTTTTCAAGGAAGTGTATTTGTGTATATATAGCAGGGATCAAACTGTGGAGAGTTCTCAGAGAGGTGATCCAAGCCTCATGAAAAGTTAAGGGCTTCCTGCCCATGTTTATTTGGTCAGCATGCACCGCAACAGAAATTATTCCCGCGCAGGGGTAGAAAACACAGGCTCAACAACAAAAGTCCAGCAAAAACTAATGTAAGCCTATTTGCCTCATAAATAGGCCTCATTGAGTCTGCTCCAGTCCTGCAGACGTGTTTCCTCACAGCCTGCTTATATCCTTTCATAGAACTAACCGCAGATTAACCCAGGGAGGATAATTTATACCTCAGGTGGGGAGCAAGGTGTGGCCAGTGCTTAACCCCCTGCTGCCTACAGACCTCTCACTGCCACTCATTTACCTCAAGATTCTATGTGGCAGATACACTCCACCGATCACTGACACCTGAGACCTTGTAACACTAATGAGTCACATGACACCGGGGAGGGAAAATGGCTGATTGGACTCACTTTTGTTGCCAGCAGTTTAGACATTAATAGCTGTGTGTTGAGTTATTTTGAGGGGACAGCAAATTTACACTGTTATACAAGCTGTACACTCACTACTTTATATTGTAGCAAAGTGTCATTTCTTCAGTGTTGTTACATAAAAAGATATAATAAAATATTTACAAAAATATGAGGGGTGTACTCACTTTTGTGAGGTACTGTATTTATATATCTTTTGTCAGGTCGTAGGGGTTTTGGGTTTTCAGGCAGGGTACGGACATGATGTTAGGTTTTTAGGTTCAGGTACGGTTGCCCTTTCACATATTCTCCCTGACATCCCCAAATACTCCACACACCCTCCCTGATATCCCAGTTACTCCACATTAAGGATGAGCTCCAGCGTGTTCGCATTCTGAACGTGCCGAGCCCGCCAGGAAGTCGGCACGGCGCAGCGCTAATCACAGGTAAGGAGATCTCTGCAGCCACACATCGGGAAATGTCTCACCGATTGTAATTAGAGCTGCGCCGTGCCGACTTCCTGGCGGACTCAGCACGCGAACACGCCGGAGCTCATCCTTACTCCACATTCATTCTCCCTGACATCTTACCTGATAATAGGGTTGCACCTCATCCCTTTAACCCAGTACACATATGAATTACACAGGTTCCAAGGCTAATTTAATGCAGATAAGGCGCCAAGTATGCTTATTTACCACCTTAACCACTTACGGACCACCGCACGCCGATATATGTCCTAAGTTTGAAGAGTAATATCGCTGTTATGGCAGCAGCTAGCTGCCATAACCCCGGTATCCTCTTCTCCGGCTGGCGGCCCGCTTTCTGATAAGAGTGGTCTCTGTGGCGGATTCACCGCGAGATCACTTTTATCGGCCGCGGGAGAGGGGCCCCCCTCCCGCTGCGCTCCAGTGCCCTCTGCCGCTTACTGGAGCCGTGGGCAGCGGCGGAGGCAATCGGATATTGTCCCTTGTTGGGTATGGAGAAGAGTGAGGGGAAGATGGCCCCCACCTGTCTCTATACCATTGCAGGGCGGAAGCAACGTCAAAACGCCACTTCCGCCCATGGCTCTTAAAATGGCCATTTTTTTTTTTTTTTTAAATGACAAATTTTTTTTTATTGCATTTTAGTGTAAATATGAGATCTGAAGTCTTTTTGACCCCAGATCTTATATTTTAGAGGTCCTGTCATGCTTCTTTTCTATTACAAGGGATGTTTACATTCCTTGTAATAGGAATAAAAGTGACACATTTTTTTAAAAAGAACAGTGTAAAAATAAAAGGTAAAATAAATAATAAAAAAAAAATGTAAACGCCCTCCGTCCCGCCGAGCTCGCGTGCAGAAGCGAATGCATACGTGAGTAGCGCCCGCATATGAAAACGGTGTTCAAACCACACATGTGAGATATCGCCGCGATCGGTAGAGCGAGAGCAATAATTCTAGCCCTAGACCCCCTCTGTAACTCAAAACATGCAACCTGTAGAATTTTTTAAATGTCACCTATGGAGATTTTTAAGGGTAAAAGCTTGTCGCCATTCCACGTGCGGGCGCAATATTGAAGCGTGACATATTGGGTATCAATTTACTCAGCGTAACATTATCTTTCACAATATAAAGAAAAATTGGGCTAACTTTAATCTTGTCTTATTTTTCAATTCAAAAAAGTGTATTATTTCCAAAAAAAGCACGCTTGTAAGACCGCTGCACAAATCCGGTGTGACAGAAAGTATTGCAACTGCCATTTTATTCTCTAGGGTGTTGGAAAAAAAATGTATAATGTTTGGAGGTTCTAAGTAATTTTCTAGCAAAAAAAACAGTTTTTAACTTGTAAACAACAAATCTCAAAAAGAGGCTCGGTTCTTAAGTGGTTAATCAGCCACAGAACCTTTATAATTCATATGTGTGTTTGGTTTTTAAGGATGGGTTCACACTGTAACCCACTGCGGATCGCACAGGAGCTCTGTGCGTCCCTGTTCCCTGTTTCAGGGACAAATCTATGCCTGAATTCGGCCCTGAAACAGAGCCAAAAACGCATAGCATTTCTGTACAGTGCACTCCGCAGCCGCAACAGAGATATGTGAACCGGCTCCATAGGGAAACAGTCACATTCTCCTGCGCGAATTGGATGCGGGGAAATCCGCGTCTAATTCGCATAGGTGTGAACCCGGCCTAAAGGGATGAGGTGGCAACCCTATTATCAGGTAAGATGTCAGGGAGATTGTGGAGTAACTGGGATAGCAGGGAAGGTTTGTGGAAAGTGTGGAGTACTCGGGTGGGTCAGGGAGAATATGTGAAAGGGTGTGGAGTATTTGAAGTGTTAGGTAGGGTATGTGGATAGTGTGGAGTATTTGTGCTGTTCAGGGTGGGTAACAGGAAATTGTGGGGTGTCAATCTGGGTATGGGGATTCAGGCAAGGTATCTGCAGAGTCCAATGTGATATGTGAACTTAGGAAAAATAAATAGCTGGATAGCCGCACTCCAAAAAATTCACCTTTATTGTATAAAAATGGATATCAAAGCATCCCAAATGGGTACAGACTAACTGTACAGCCGCCGACGCGTTTCACACCAGGCACAGTGCTTGGTCATAGCTAGATGCTACATATACAGACACATATATACAATTTAACCTAATGGCCAAAACATGTGTACCATTAGTGGTCGGGTTGAAAACTGTGAGCGTCTAGAATCTACATAATCACCACTGAACGAAAGAGTGCCCCCCCACTGGAGAAACTATATATCAAAGCATATAAAAATAAAATAATTTTTACTAGAAAAAAAGACACCAAGTGCAACAAAACATATCATAATCGTATAAAATGTTCCCATGTATAGAAAAAATCAACATGGACCAGCATATGCGACAAGGAAGGCGACCAAAATCACCTGAGCATAAAAACCGGTGCATGATACACATTGATTTTGATCTACTGCGAGTTGTTGTGCGACTTGACACATGTGAAGTCGCATGACAAGTTAAAACCCATGTATTTCAATGGTGCTAGTTCTAAGTGGTACCATGCAAGTTGCAGCGACTCCAAAAAAGGTTTTTGCACTACTTTGTTCCGACCTCGGTGCGACTTGTACTCACATGGTTTTCACCGGTCGCATGACATTGCATCAAAATATTGCATTGCAAAGTCGCACTATAAATTGTGCGAATTTGGGGTTGCAATAGTGGAAACAGAACCCAAAGCTATCCCTTCTTTAAGTAGATCTAAAATAATCCTTGGTAACTGTACCTTACACCAAATTAGCACTTGAGAACGTGCGCTGAGATGGCAATGAAGGCTACTGATGCACCAATGTGACAAGCAGTCGGTGAGTTTGCAGACAGTCAGATAAACTAAAGGACTACTGTTAGATATAATTGCATGTCAACTTCCACTTCCACCTAACGATGGCCATCCAATGGTCCTGTGGACCATGGCGGAATTCATGCCAGACACACCGTTTCTGCAGACCGCGCAAGTTCATCAGTTATATTTCAACAGATCTTTAGTGAATTTTTAAGCAAGCTTACAGTAAGAAAATCTAGACTTGTGTAGCCATGTCTCCGTAGGGGTTGCTGCGTCTAGTGGTTCACCCGTCACCCTGCCCAGCCAGACATCCATCTCAGTCACTCAGAGACATGAAACCAGTCCATAGCTTTGTTTTGTTTTGTTTATTGGAGGAAATTGAACTTGGATAGGGTTATGGGATGCCAAAAAAAACATACTTAGGACTCCTATATACTCTCCAATATCATAGTTGCCAACATTGTAAAAAAAAAATGTGGGACACTTTTGTGGCTGTAGGCGGAGCTGTCCAATAATTAGGGGGCGGGGCATACGTCAGCAGGCGTGGCCTAGCTAAAATAGACAAGTGCGGCGTGCGAAGCGCGTCGCGTCGAAAAATGGGCGTGGTTTACGCAAAATTGTGGGCATGGCTTAAATGGGCGTGGCTCTAGAGGGTGTGGTTAGAGTCTGAAATGATGGAGAGGGGGAGAGAGGGGGAGAGAGAGGGAAATGACGGGACAGCAGCCCCAGATCCTACACAATAGAAATATGTGTATTCTAGAAAGTTTAACAATCAGCAGATAAAGATACTCCAAACACCTGGTGTTAGCACTTCAATCATCCCGGCACCATGGTTATTATGGTGTCAGGATGATTGAAGCGCATTATTTCTATTATTATATTGTAATATAAAATTAAATCATTCAACTCACCATAATGCAGAATCAGTGGGATCCCTGAGCGTGTCACCAGCCACGTCGCCTGCCACCAGCCGTCCGTCCTTGCTTCAGATGTCCGAGCGGAGCCCCCCCTCACACCAGGAGTCCCCGGCGGAGCCCCCCTCACACCAGGAGTCCCCGGCGGAGCCCCCCCCCTCACACCAGCAGTCCCTGGCGGAGCCCCCCTCACACCAGGAGTCCCCGGCGGAGCCCCCCTTCACATCAGGAGTCCCCGGCGGAGCCCCCCCTCACATCAGGAGTCCCCGGCGGAGCCCCCCCTCACATCAGGTGTCCCCGGCGGAGCCCCCCCTCACATCAGGTGTCCCCGGCGGAGCCCCCCCTCACATCAGGTGTCCCCGGCCGAGCTCCCCCTCACATTAGGAGTCCCCAGTGCCACCCCTCACATCAGGTGTCCCCAGTGCCCCCCCACTCACATCAGGTGTCCCCAGTGCCCCCCCCCACTCACATCAGATGTCCCACAGCGGTGCGCGCGCTCCCCCCCACCTAGAACCCCCGCCCCTTTCCATATCAGACTGGCAGCGGGGCGGGGGGTAGGCGGGCCGAGGCGGAGCGGGGCGGGCGGCGACGCAGAAGCTTCGTCTAGACCCCCCAGCCGTCTTCCTGAACTTCCACAAAATGGCGGCCTCTAGGGGCGGCGGCGGTTTCAAAAACGGGAACCGGATTTTTCGGGACATTTCCCGGGACACCACAAATCCGGGAATGAAGTCCAAGTCCCGGGAATGTCCCGGGAAATCCGGGACAGTTGGCAGCTATGCAATATATACATCTCACTCTTCACTCCAGCGCAACACTTGCTGCTCACCGTTCCTCCTGCAGCACTGTTCCTCCACCAGCACTTCCGTTGCTGCAGACTATCACTCCTCCAGAGTATCTAGCACCACATGGGTAGCCCTGACACAGCTTCAACCAGGCCTGAATGAATTAGCTTTTTGCGGGCAGGGACATTGGGCCCCTGTGGTGTAGAAAAGTTCTGGTGCTAGCTGTCAGCCCTGCCAGCCAGCCCGTCTGCAAAGACCCCTTTCCACTGCCCTTTTCCACAGTCCTCTCTCCACTGGTTCTGCACCCATCTCTCAAACTGAAATATCCCAGTTCTCTCAGGCGTGCCCAACTGTGCTCACTCACCAGCCCTCCCACCTGCGACCAGTAGTCCTCCATGGAGACTCTTAGAAGTGTTCTCTCCCACTGTCCTCTGCTTGCTCTCTCATGTGCCTCTCCTTCCAGGATCTCGACAACACCTCCTGGATGCACTCGAGCCAAGCCCAGACTGAGGAGCTCTCTGTGGGGCCTGACAGCCTCTCTCACTCCATATCTTCCACTCAACAACTCCTTAAATACCTGGGGTCAGCCCAGCTGGGGAGGAGGCCTGCCCCCTGCAAATCCAAATTGGGGATTGATCAGGGCTCCTTAAGATACCCCAGGCAGCTCCACCCCCCCTCCTTCCAGCACTTTCTAGAAGGAAGAGAGAAGTGCCTGTGAATCATCAGCTGCTACCCTGAGCCACTCCCAGGCCAGAATGAAAACGAACAGTCCTAGCAACCAGCTAGGCCTGCCTAAATTTACCTACACTGCCAAAGAAAACTTCACTCTAGCACCTCACTGACTAGAGGGTGCTACACTTGGAATTATCAATATCATAAAGCCTGACGCTTGCCCTGCCTGGCCAGAGGTGTTGCTCGAAAGGACCTAATGTATTAGTAAAGGCAAAACTTTTGTTTTTAGTTTTGAATGGAGTGGAGAGGGATTAGAACCCCTATATTTTTTATTGCTGTTTGAGCCCCTATTAAAGGAGACTCGCCCTCTGTATTTGTCCTGTTTACCAGTATCATTGAAAGTGAAAGTTAAAAAAAATACCAAATTTTGGGTTGTCCCCAGAGAAGTAATTGAGGGGAAATCTTCCAATGGAACAATAGTTCTAGTCAGGGAATTCATTTAATTTGAAAGGATTTCCTTTCACTTCCTGTTTTGACTAAGGACAAGAAGTGAAGGGAAATTTCTGCAATGGGACAAAGATGGCAACAGAGCAGTCGTCCAGTTTTGGGAGGGCAACTATTGACGTAGTCCCAGAACCGCGCACGTGGTGCGCTATGTGACCCAGACACAACTGATCACAGATCAGGATAAAGGGCCAATCATAGCGGCCTGTTATCTGTCCAATCACAGCTGATCACAATGTAAACACACTTGCCGATTATCAGCATTCCCTTCCTTGCGCTGTCACATCGTGAGGAGCAGAGAGTCGGTAACTGGCAAACGTGAAAGGGGACATCTACACACATAATCAATCAATCTGATCATCAATGTCTTGATTATCAGTCCCTCCCTAACAGTGCCCATCAGTGCAGCCTCATTAGCACACATCAGAGAAAAATTACACGTTTACAAAATTTTAATAACAGAAACTAAGAAAAACGTTGTTTTTTTTCAAAATTGTTGGTCTTTTTTCATTTGTTTAGAAAATAAATAAAAAGCCCAGTGGTGATTAAATACCACCAAAAGAAAGCTCTATTTGTGTGAAAAAAAATAATAAAACTTTCATATGGATAGAATTCTGCATGACCGCACGAATGTCATTAGAAATGTGATAGCGGTGAAAGCTGAAAATCGGCCTGGACAGGAAGGAGGCAAAAGTGCACTGTCAGGGACCAGTGCCACCAGAAATGCGTGGAAAGCGATAGAGTGAACCAAACGCATGTAAAGTATAAATGATTTATTTAAGTATAAAGTAAAGTGGCTAAGGAGGATTTTTGTGGGATTGTTGCAGGCAGCAACGAAGAGGCAGATGGGTTAAAGGCAGGGTAGGTGCCGCAAGTGGAAACAGGGTTAGAGTTACCACCTCATCCCTTTAAACCCGAACACATACTGATTACACAGGTTCTGTGGCTGATTAAGGTGGTAATTAAACTCACTTGGTGCCTTATCTGCACTAAATTAGTCTCTAACCTGTGTAATTCATATGTGTTTGAGTTTAAAGGGATCAGGTGGAAACCCTAAACAGGGTACTGATACTTATTTGGTAGCAGGGTATATTGGGCTAAGACTCTGGTTGCCGTGGGTGATGGAGACAGAGACATTTGAGCAGGCAGGTGTCTTGCAGCAGGAATGGGTTGTTGCAAGTTGACTGAGGCTGAGTGCAATATATCTGACCATGCTTGGAGTAATGGCTGAACAAAACTCAATTTACATACTGCCTGTCTGATAAGGGACTGCACCGTGTTAACAAACTCCACCAACACCTGTTGGGAACATGCTGAATAGTGCTCAAAGAAATATGAGTAATCCTCCAAAAGCCACACTAAAGGGGGAGAAAAGTCATCATTGCCATTAGGAATACTGGACAAAGCTAGCTCTGCACACACCTGAATCAAAGGCTGAATGTTTTCAAACAGCATACTGCCCTGATCAACTAGAGAATGAGTAAGACGGATACATTCTAAAAGTTGATCTCTGGCCCACTCCTTCAATATCTGTCGGCAAAAATTATTATCCTCTGTCACCAGTAAAGAAAGATAGACAACATCTTCCGAATGCATTTTAGCAAAAACAGCAGAACCAAGATGGCTCCTCTGTGCAGCCACTTCTGGTCAGGGATGGCCTTGGTATTATGTCAGGGACCAGTGTGGCCAGAAATGTGTGAACTGCGATAGAGTGAACCAAAGGCATGTAAAATATAAATGATTTACTAAAGGATAAGTAATAAACAAAAGTAAACGCACTTCTAATATGTGAAACTATAAAATAAACCAGCAACCAACCACGGTGACACACAACAATAACTATCCAAACCAAACGTACAGTGGGGACGGAAAGTATTCAGACCCCCTTCAATTTTTCACTCATTGTTATATTGCAGCCATTTGCTAAAATCATTTAAGTTCATTTTTTTCCTCATTAATGTACACGCAGCACCCTATATTGACAGAAAAACACAGAATTGTTGACATTTTTGCAGATTTATTAAAAAAGAAAAACCGAAATATCACATGGTCCTAAGTATTCAGACCCTTTGTTGTGACACTCATATATTTAACTCAGGTGCTGTCCATTTCTTCTGATCATCTTTGAGATGGTTCTACACCTTCATTTGAGTCCAGCTGTGTTTGATTATACTGATTGGACTTGATTAGGAAAGCTACACACCTGTCTATATAAGACCTTACAGCTCATAGTGCATGTTAGAGCAAATGAGAATCATGAGGTCAAAGGAACTGCCTGAAGAGCTCAGAGACAGAATTGTGGCAAGGCACAGATCTGGCCAAGGTTACAAATTTCTGCTGCACTCAAGGTTCCTAAGAGCACAGTGGCCTCCATAATCCTTAAATGGAAGACGTTTGGGACGACCAGAACCCTTTCTAGAGCTGGCCGTCCTGCCAAACTGAGCTATCGGGGGAGAAGAGCCTTGGTGAGAGAGGTAAAGAAGAACCCAAAGATCACTGTGGCTGAGCTCCAGAGATGCAGTTGGGAGATGGGAGAAAGTTGTAGAAAGTCAACCATCACTGCAGCCCTCCACCAGTCGGGGCTTTATGGCAGAGTGGCCAGGCGGGAGCCCCTCCTCAGTGCAAGACATATGAAAGCCCACATGATAAATTTAGCCCAAGATGTATTTTGCTACATTTCTTTGGTGAAAATAACCCAAATCAGTGTTTATAACCTTCCTACAGACTAAACAATAGAATCCACAAACTATGGTATACATGTGAAAATCGATCAGTCCTGATGTCAGTAGACAGCCAATCTCATTTCTTGAGGCTGTAAAATGCCAGGACAGTACAAATACTGTACCCCAAAATGACCCCTTTTTGGAAAGTAGAGAGTCCAAGGTATTTAGTAAGAGGCATGGCGAGTTTTTTGAAGTTGTAATTTTTTGTCATCATTTTTTGGAAATGGAGAAATTAAAAAAAAAAAAAAACTGGTGACAGTACAAAAAAAATAAAAATTCAATTTTTTTATTACATTTTTTTTCTTTGCTTTACGATTTTTTTTTTAAACACTGAAGTAGATTTACTAAAACTGGTGCACTCAAAATCTGGTGCAACTGCATGGTAGCCAATCAGCTTTGAACCTCAGCTTGTCCAAATAAGCTTTGACTATAAATCTTGGAAGCTGATTGGTATCTATGCAGAAGCCTGATTTTGCACTCTCCAGATTTAGTAAATAAACCCCACTGTGACCTAAGCAATTTAATGTTACCGCAGTAACATTGTATTACTCTCAGGAAGTGGTCATAATTTTTTTTTTTTACACATTATGATTGCTTTTAGCAGTGAATTTCATTGTTATAAGCAAGAATTTGAATGAATCAGTTTCATTTAATCCGTCTGTTTTGTTGTGATTAGCTGTGATTGACCAGAGCTAATCACATGCTACAGATGGGCTGTGATTGGCCCTGTCTGTACCATGTGATCACATTGACCAATCACAGCTAGCAACACAATTCTACACAATGAATGGTATGAAAGGAAGCCATTATTTACAACTATCATGTGATCTGCTGTGATTGATCACAGCGGTCACATGGTACAGATAGCAAGTCGGTACATTGTCGGACACAGCCGTTGACAGATATTGGCGCTGCGTGGCGCCTTCTGAGAGGATATCGTGACATCCACTCAGAAGGATAAAGCACCCGCCCAGCCATCAATCTGCTGTAGACCGGGTGGGACGGTTTTAGATAGCTGGATTCCTTCCTCCTGCATCAGGCAGCCATTTGCAGATTGGACTCTCCAGACTAAACACTGGGTGAGATTTCCCTTTTTCTTTAGCCTCAGAGATTTCTTTGAATGGATAGGCCCCTCAAGCTTCGTGTCTGCTGGGACCTTCTGGGCAGGTATCAGCTAGGTAGTCTGGGAGAGCAATAGCCCCCCAGGCTGGGTGCCTCTGCTCCTGGAACAGGGACCATTACTGATCCAGCCCCAGGCTATTTATGTTCTCTCCAGCCACCTTCTGAGCATGCCTCCCTAGATATTGGCTGGGAACCTCATAACTATTCAGACTGCTCACCTTGCCTGCTCCACTCCCATGTTCTAAAGAATTCCAGAAAGCAGGGAGAAGCAATCGAGTGTGCAGTCTGTGGGACCCTAATCAGCCCAAAACAATTTATTGAATTTATTTAAACATTTATCTGACAGCCTGGTACATAACTAGGAGGGTCCTACATACACTTGAAAATATTTCTGTTTTTGTCAAATTAAAGTAAAAACTCCTGAAAATGTTTTTAATTTTGGATGAGGTGAAAAATCTCTTGAGGATTTTTATTGCTGATTTCAGTTGGTCCTATAGGTAAATTCATTACAAATGATGTGCCACTTTTGAGAGCTGTCACTAGAACAGGTCTCCCTATTGGTAGATTTCCCCATTATCCCTCCTGCTAGCACCTGCATTATTTTAGTTTTACCTTTTCTTGCTGTTCTGGTGACAATAGTTACCGGTACAGATAGTGAGACAGAATATCCCTGACACTAACACGGATACCAATATAAACCTGGAAAAAGTTCACTGCTCTATCCAAAATAAAAAAAAAAAATTAAAAATTGTCTTGAGTTCTCCACTGACGAGAAAGTAGGCATAAAAAAAGAGAAATGGAATAAAAACAGAAAAAAGGTGGTAACAGAAAATCTTCTACCCAACCATGACCATAAATAATTCCCCATTGTGGGTTTCCTGTTACCTACAACCACAAGCTTTTTCCTGTTGTCGTTTCTTGTCTAGAACATCAGACATACTGTATCTGGATATGAATAATGACTTCCTTGTCTCTATGCCTGAGACAGTCTACCGTAAAATACATTTTTCGTAAAGATATCCTTGCTTCCCAAAGTGATATAAATTTAAAGAGAAAACATATAATTTTTTTGTTATATATAAATGAGATCAGTCAAGTGTATTCCACCTTTGTAAAAAATAAAAATTTTATGAGCACTTTCTATAATATACAGTATGTACACTTTTTTTATTATATATGAATGCAGCAATATTCAGACATTACATATGCAGTGCCTGTTTCTATATCACCAACACATTCACTGCAATATTGTCCACCACTATGCGGTGGCAGCCATATTTCATCATTACAGTACATAAGCGGAGTCTGCTTCCTGTTTTTTGCAGCACCCATCCTTTTAATGTTATACTGTTTACCACTTTGCTATTCATCCTAAGATCAGAAGCTGAGGAAGAGACACAACTTAGAATGGAGAAGACAAGCTGTGAAAAGTGAGTGGGGCTAAATTGTACTGGATACTGGGTGTGGTCTACAGTTTGAACCTATATGTCGGTGGCGGCTGATGGTATATTTATTTTATATTTATTGATATATATATATATGTATGTATATATATTCGCTATTGTCACTGGTCCTATTGGCTGAATGGAGAAGAGATCCGAATGGTTGCCTAGGAGGAGGAGACACATGACGCACGGAGGAGATGCACAGGGAAGCAGGGGAAGCCGCCCGGAGGACCGCTGCCTGATCTAGATGGGTAAAGTGCGGGTAACCCGCACTTACCCCATCTAGGTCGGGCAGTGGTCCTCTGTGCATCTCTTCCCTCCTCCTCCTAGGCGGCCAATCAGATCTCCTATCCATTCAGGAATCAGGAAGCTGGTCCGATTGGCGGGAAGGAGAATCAGTGTGACAATAGGGATTATTCTTTCCCTATTGCTACACAACTTGGTGGGCTCTGAGCACTGTGACTCGAGCCCATCTTTTTTTGAAGCCTATTAGAGCCTCTGGCTCTAATCATGCTGAAATCAATGCGTCTGGCGCCCCACATGTAGATTAGGGGGCCAGGTGCATGGATAGGGGAGGCTCATGCACCTCTAATGGACGGGCCGCCACTGCTATATGCAGTACACACTGCACACCGATCAGTTATCACTTTATGACCACCCACCTATTAAGTGGGTCCTCCTTTTGCCTTAAAACAGCCCCTTTTACTGCCAAAGCAGCCCTGGCAAAAAATGGATACCTCTAGACCTCTGAAGGTATGCTCTGGTATCTGGTACCAAGCCATCAGTAGCATATTTTTTATGTCCTGTAGGTTAGGAGGTGGGGTCTCCATGGATTGGACTTGTTTTTCCAGCACAAATTCTTGATTGGATTGAGATCTGGAGAATTTGGAGGCCAAGTGAAAACCTCAAACTGGTTACATACCACTGACCAATGCACTCTGAGTTATATATTGAATGCCATGTTTTTCACTGTAGCTAGAAAAGGCAAGAAAAGTTTATAATTTTAGATTAAATGCATGTGGTGGTTTGGTCGGTCAGCATCAAATTTTGGGTGCCCGAGAAGTACAGACAAAATCTATGACAGTGCAGCTATGAATGCTGGACACTTTACCAAGCAGCACTCGCATTTAGGGCTGAAGGCGTTCAAATACATATGCCCCATATGCAACATCCAGCCACCACAAATTTCAGTTTGTCATAGATTTTGATAGGTTGTTGGCAGCATGGCTAGACAGGGCACCTGTGCCTCCCTGGTGCCCAAAAATGCTGGGATTTGATGCAAACCACCCATGTGCATAAGGCTTTACACTGACATTTATATCATTTTTTTTTTTTTTAACTCCTTCAGATCCATTCGGCTATAGCACGGATCTACTTTGCCGGGAGGCCATCAATAGATGTCCTCCCCTTTGCACGCTCCCCGCGTCAGTGAGTCAGTGAGACTCGGGTGATCACAGATTGGAGTAAGGGGTCGATCCCGGCCCCTTACCACATGATCAGCTGTCAGCCAATGACAGATGATCACGTGATGTAAACAGAAGATCGGTAATCGTTTTTTTTCCTCCTCACACTAACAGAGTGAGGAGAAAAAAAAGCAGATCACCAGCCTCAGTGCAAAAGACATCGGTCCCGAATAGGAAGAGGCCGCCTCATCTGTGCCCACCAATATTGCCTACAAATGCCACCTGCCAATGTCCACATAGTGCCACGAATCAGTACATAAGTGCCAGCAATCAGTGCTGCCCATCAATGCCCACCAGTGGTGCCAATCAGTGCCTCATCAGTGCCACCCAGCAGTGCTGCCTATCAGTGTCACCTACCAGTGCCCATCACTGCCACCCATCAGTGCCCTTCAGTGCCACCTCTCAGTGCCCACCGGTGCCGCCTATTAGTGCCCATCAGTGCAACCTCATCAGCAGACATCAATGAAGGAGAAAAATTACCTGTCTGCAAAATTTATTAACAAAATAGAAAACGGTTTTGTATTTTGTTTTTTGCATTTCGGTCTTTTTAATTTTTTTTTTTAACAAAAAATAAAAAACCCAGAGGTCATCAAATACCACCAAAAGTAAGTTCTATTTGTGGGAAAAAATGATAAAAATTTAATTTGGGTACAGTATTTGGGTACAGTGTTGTATGACCACGCAATTGCTGTTCAAAGAGTGACAGCGCTAAAAGCTGAAAATTGATCTGGGCAGGAGGGGGGTTAAGGTGCCCATTAAGCAAGTGGTTAAATCTTCCTTACTCTTTCATAAAAAAACCTTAGTTTATTTCCTTTAAAAAAAAAAAAAAACAAGAAGAAGATTGCTTCACCCTGGTAATCTTTGATCTAGGTCTCCGCCTCTTCTGGCTTGCTATGCCTGACAGATAAATAAGGAATGAAATACTGCCATGTCTCTCCTTTCACTTTCAGCAGCTTCTATGACATCAAGGCTTGTAGTGTGTATATACTGTAGGCTGGGATATTAGATCTGCAAGAAAAAAAATAGAGCGCGAAAAACTGCATGCGTGAGCTAGACATCATGTAAGTGCAAATCTTTCTTGTTATCTGCTAAAAAGTTCTTTCATAAGCCACTTTCTGCAACATTGTACATGATATTATTGGAAATCAGCAACCACTCCATCAAATTTTAGGCATTAGGGACCATTTATAAAGCCTAGAACATTCTATGGTAGAGAATTATGCAGCTGCCTGTGTTTGATTATTCTCCATCAGAGACCTCCTTAGAGAGTAAGTAAACCCTCAAGAGGTTTTTATGCTTGCTACTTTTCAGAATGTTCTGCATCATGCATCACTTGTATACGGGTTTTTTCAATAAATCTTTTTTTGTGAATTTTTTACTCCAGCATTACGGATTTCCGGCTGACAGCACTCAGCAGCAGTGTTCTTTTCGACGTCAAATTTCAATTTAGTTTTAGTTGTATTTTAGTCATCTGCATTGTTTTAGTTTTAAACCTCCAGTACATTTTAGTTGACTAAAATCAAATGGGTTTAGTTAAATTGTAACGCATTATTTAAGCATTTTTCTAGAATTGCCAAACTCATTCTATACTACTTGAGTAAAAATCGAATCACGTTATTATTTATGGTAATAAGGTTTGAACATGCACCACAGACACAGATTTAGCCGTTGTGATATATAAAGTCTTTAGAAATAAAAACAAGTTTCATAAACAAAAATATACCTTTTTGAAAAACAGAAGTACAACGTTAAAATATAAAAAACCCTAAAAAACTGTAAACTCTATTGGCTGTAATGCCATTGCACATATACCGGAATAAATTACCAACATGAAAGCGGTTGTATACCCTTTTTTTGTTATTTTTACCTACAGGTAAGCCTATAATAAGGCTTACCTGTAGGTAAAATTAATATCTCCTAAAGCTACACGGTTTTGGAGATATTCGCTTTGCATACAGCCGTTGACGCCAGCAGGCCAAGCGCTGTGAAGGCCCGGCTGAAGGTCTGGAGGTCCAGCCGATGATGCCGGACCTTGCCGGGAAAAAGACTCCCGCGCTAATATTATAAGCTGGGGATGGAATTGTGTTGCCAATTTAGAAAAGGCCAGCAAAGCAATGTTAATTTTGATGTCAAATTTAAATTTAGTTTTAGTCTAATGCTAAACGATCGAGATTTTGGTCGGAAAAAGATATGATGGCTTTTCCGACGGGATTCCGCTCAAGCTTGCCTTGCATACACACGGTCACACAAAAGTTCGCTGAACTTTTGTCCGTCAAGAACGCGGTAACGTACAACACTACAACGAGCCGAGAAAATGAAGTTCAATGCTTCCGAGCATGCGTCATATTGTTTCCGAGCATGCGTAGGAATTTTGCGCGTTGGAATTGCTACAGACGATCACATTTTCGGATGGGAACTTTTTCCGACCGAAAAATTGAGAACATGCTATCAAACCTTTGTTGGCTGGAATTCGGCCAGCAAAAGTCCGATGGAGCATACACACGGTAGCATTTTCCGACCAAAAGCTTTCATCGGTCTTTTGCTGGCTAAATTTCCGATCGTGTGTACGCGGCAATAGTCTTTTGGCTATAATGCTATTTTAGTCGTATTTTAGTCACCTGAATTGTTTTAGATTTAGTCATATTTTAGTCAACTAAAATCTCCAGTACCAGTGTTAATTTTGTCGACAAAAATATTTTCGTCAACAAAATTAACACTGCTCAGCAGCTGCTTTGCAATTAGCAGCAGCATTGTCAGCAGGCAGGCTAACACGTCTGCTCCCTGTAGAAGAAGATGCTGTTGCTGGATCTCGCAATAAGAAATGTTGCAATAGATTAAAAAAAAAAAAATAATAATAATAATTTGTACACGTTAAAGCTGAAATCCAGGTAACACCTGAATAAGCTTTAAGGCTGGCCATACATTATACACTTTTCCTTTAGATTTACCAAAACCATATAATAATTCAAACAAGCAGGCCCTTGCACCACATAGTTGAAGGTAAATCGAAAGGAAATTGAATAAGAAAACTGTATGTATGGCAAGTCTAAAGGCCGATATGAAAATTGGATGGAAAATTTAGTACGACAAGCTGTCTGCTGATTTTCAGATCGTTAGTACGGTGCTTTCAACAGCCGATTTCGGTTTTTCGTCAGACAAAAGCTGGATGTGCAGACTATAAAATTTTTGTTGGATGTGAACTCAATGTCCGATTTTCTTTTCATTAGTACGGTTTTCGTACAAAAAAAATCGTAAGAGCAAGACTACGCATGCTCAGAACGGAAAGAATACATACAAAACTATTCAACACGTTACGCCACTTCTGACGTTGTATTCTGTCGTATAAAAATGTTCTTATTGTGAGTAACCTCTTCACTTTCAACATGAGACTAGCATGCCACAAAAAATGGACGTTCGGTCGCCTGAAAATCTAAACGTGTGTACGAGGTTTAAGCTTTCAATGACTTCTGGTGGCTATATAAGCTCCTTTCGACTGCACTTGATTTGTATCAAAAAATGGCCCTGGTTTTTTTTTTTTATTCACAGAAAAATGTATAGGCAAAAAAGTAAATAAATAAATAAAAATAAAAAGTCACAGTACATAAACAACAATCACATGCACATACACAACAAACCCAACAAACATAGATACAATAAACACTGAGAAAAAAATGTATACTATTGAGCTGCATCCATGTTCGCGTAGGAACATACTTTACATTCATTACTGCCTCCAGACGCCTTTCTTTTTGAATGACCCTCTAATTCACTAAGTAGTGTATTAGTTTTGCCATACATTATACAATTTTCTTTAGATTTACCAAAAACAAATAATATGAGATCAAACCAAAACACGTCCAATTTGTATGCAATCAGGCAGGCCCTATGTGAAACCTCATTTTGCCAACCCCCCTGAGCCCCACCCCTGACTCCCCCTCCTTTGCCGTGCCCATGTATACCCCACCTTTTTAATGAAGTGCCCATCAAATGCAGCCTCACCAGCACCCATCAATGCAGCCTTACCAGCGCCCATCAAATGCAGCCTCACCAGCGCCTACCAAATGCAGCTTTACTAGCACCCATCAATGCGGCCTCACAAGCACCATCAATGCAGCCTCCCCAGCGCCCATCAAATGCAGCCTCACCAGTGCCCATCAAATGCAGCCTCACCAGCGCCTACCAAATGCAGCTTTACTAGCACCCATCAATGCGGCCTCACAAGCACCATCAATGCAGCCTCCCCAGCGCCCATCAAATGCAGCCTCACCAGTGCCCATCAAATGCAGCCTCACCAGCGCCCACCAAATGCAGGCTCACCAGCGCCCATCAAATGCAGCCTAACCAACGCCCACCAAATGCAGCCTCACCTGCACCCATCAAATGCAGCCTCACCATCACCCACCAAATGCAGCCTCACCAGCATCCATCAAATGCAGCCTCACCAGCACCCATCTAATTCAGCCTCACTAGTGCCCACCAAATGCAGTCTCACCAGCACCCACCAAATGCAGCCTCTCCAGCGCCCATCAAATGCAGCCTCACCAGCACCTATCAATGAATGTTTGCTTGCTTTCATTCATTCAGGAGTCGGGACACAGACACAGTCCTCCTCCGCCGATACGCCTCTGACACTATGTGCGAACGGAGCGGCGGCTGCCTGCTGATGCTGAGACTTAGTTGCTTGCTGCAGAGAGAAGAGAGTAGGAACAGCAGCGGCCTAGGCAGCTGCCTAGTTTGCCTTATGGTAGCACCGGCCCTGGTTGAAGGTAAATCTAAAGGAAATTGTATAATGTATGGCCAGCTTTAAGGTGCACTGGGGATGTTTAACTAAAACTGGAGAGTGCAAAATCTGGTGCAGTTCTGCATAGGAACCAACTATCGTCCAGGTTTTTTTTTTTGTCTAAGCTTAATTGAACAAGCTGATTGACTACCATGCACAGCTGCACCAGATTCTGCTCTCTTCAGTTCTAGTAAATTAACGTGTATTTGTATTAAAGAAAAATTGGTCACGTACAATTTTAACAATGTTTCGGGTGTAATGGTAGTCCATTATTTTCATTAGGCTACCCTAACGCAATAAACATTAATGTGGGACACGCGTTACTATACAGCTATAATGTAAATTGCTCCTACGATAAATAATTTATACTTCCCTAAATACACACCTCCTAAAATAATCTGCTCCCTCTAAAAAAAAAAAAAAAAAAACATTAGATTTTTATATTCAAGAAGATTCAATAAGTGGACTGGAGACTCAGCTAAATGTCCCTGACTGTAAAATGGTCAATTTTGCAGCAAAATCAATTTTCCTAAAATCATTCTGCTTAAGCATGAGCTCAGGCGTATTCGCGACCCGCACGTTAAGAGCCCGCCAGGAAGTCGGCACTGCACAGCGCTAATCTCAGGCAGTGAGACATTTTCCCGATCCGCGCCCACAGAGATCAAAAAATGTCTCACTGCCTGTGATTAGCGCTGTGCAGTGCCAACTTCCTGGCGGGCTCTGAACGTGCGGGTCGCGAATACGCCTGAGCTCATCCTTAATTCTGCTTATCCCACTGTTCAGTAAGACTTCAGGTTTGCACATCCCTGTGTATTACTCTAAGATCTCATCTCACAAAAACCGTAAAGAAATTATGACAATGGAAAACCTCTGGGGGCAAACAATTCAGATGTACATGGTTCTACTGGTTCGAATACCAAACCTCCCCAGAATACGGACTCCATTAGATACCCACTAGTTGCCCATTTATGCCATTGAACGTAAAGTCCCCAACTGGATCTCCCTTCCAGATCAGGGTTCCTCGCTTCCTATCTTTTTCCTACTGCTCCTCCTTTCCACTACCACCTCCCTCCCATGTCCCCCTCTGTTCTCTTCCCCTCCTTGCTCCTGTTGTGTGAATACTTTACATTTGTTTTCATTATTTTTATGTATTTATTTTTTATTTTAATTCTTTATTTAAAGGTGACACAAAAGGGCAATGAGGTTCTTACGGTAATGAACTACCCTCTCTGATACTTCAATATTAGGCCTCACATGTACCCTAGAAATGACCACAGACACACAAATACGTTTTGAAATCTTTACTTTTGAGAAAATTAAATCTTAGGGAATATCTGTCTGCTGCAGTACAATACGTTTTAATTTACAGTCTCCTTGTATATACACTATATTACCAAAAGTATTAGGACACCTGCTTTTTTTTTTTTTAATTTAAAGATGTGACACAGATATAAACAAAAAGACAACTTCGTATTGCTACTAATGCATCAAGTACATCAATCATACATATAACTTGCTTTTGAGTGGAGGGAACTACTTGATCAAGTTCACTCCTTTAGCTGAAGTTCAATACAAGGTAAACAAAAACTTCTGTGCTCATCACTTTTGTCTTTTAATTGAAAAAGAGAAATGGAAAAAGGGAGGGAAAGAGAAAAAAGAGGAGTCAGGAGAAAGAGAAGAAGAGGCAAGGAGGAGGAGAGGAAAAAAAAGGGGGGGGGCAATTACCCTCAGGGAGCCAAGGCCGATAATACTCAACAGATGATGGGGATCCTAGATGGAGGATCCTAACGTGTATTGGTGGAATTCATCAGAGAAGTGAAACAGATTCCAATGAAACGATCTAGACTTATGTTCCTCTGATTTATCTCACAAAGCTGAGGTCAGATCTTCCATTTGCTCAATGTCCTTCACTCTCATGAACCATTGGGCCATCGTTGGTGCAGATTGTTGTTTCCGAAGGGGTGGAATGCAGGCTTGTGCTGCATTAAGGAGATGTTTGAGAAGGGAATTATGATAACGTTTCCTTGATAAGATGTGAGGTTAAGGAAGACTGCCCCTGGGTTATCATGTAGGGATTAATCTGTGTGTTTCTGTATGAGCTTAAGCACCAGCTGCCAAAAAGTTTGGAGCGCAGGGCAATCCCAAAAAATGTGTAAGAGGGTGGCTGAGTGTAGGCCGCAACGCCAACAGCGATCAGTTTGTAGAGGATATATCTTAGCCAGCACCGAAGGGGTTCTGTACAAGCGCGTCACTATTTTATATGCGGTCTCTTGATATTTGCTACAAAGAGAAGATTTCTGTGCGGAAAAAGAGTATGCGTTCTTTTTGGGGTTCTGTGAAGGTGACTTGTAAATCTCTCTCCCATTTTGCTAAGAATGGGGGGTCTCCAGTGGTGTGAAGGTCTAGCAGGGACTTGTAGGAGGTTGAAAAGGACCTCCGGGTCGGTCCCTCTCCCAAGCAGAGTTCCTCAAAAGAGTGGAGCTTTCTGACAAAGTGGGTTGGTTTGGGCAAATAGCCAAGAAAATGAGATAGTTGATTGACCCTCCAGCAGTCTAAAGAGAGTGGAGCCCGGCCTGAGAGCAAAGTCTCCGTAGTTAGCCAACCAGAAGAATGTAAGAACAAGGAGGCCCTCATGAGTCCTTGAGGAGCCTGTGGGAGGAAGGATGGGTCGGTGAGGCCAGGTATAAAGTCTGGGTGACCAACGAGTGGCGTCATTGGGGATGGAAAACTACTTAGTGAGGATAGACAGAAAAACCTTTTCATTTCCATGAGAGTTGGTCCAATCAGTGGGTGAGTAGTCAAGTGAGTGGCAGGAGTTTTCCCTGCCCAAGGTAGACCCACTAGTGGGGCCCAGGCAGCCTCCTGTTCCAGCGACACCCATAGTTTTGAATCCCCATGACGACACCAGTCCACGACCCTGGTCATATGTGCCGCAGTATGGTATAGGGCTGGATCTGGGAATCCGATACCGCCTTTAGTCTTTGCCCTAGTAGTAGCGTTCTGCAGAGACGTCAGATGAATCTGATAAATATTGAGTGCACAGCGTGAAAGAACGTCTGAGGTATCTTGGCGGGCAATGCCTGCATTAAGTACAGCAGTCTGGGCATTGCATCCATTTTAGGTATATTGCAACGGCCAAACCAGGAAAGGGCCAGGGAGTCCCACTTCTTGAGATCAGCCGTGAGCGTGGATAAGAGGGGTTGGTAGTTGAGTGTGATAATGTCGTTCAGGTTTGCAGGAATCTTTGTTCCCAGGTATTCAATTGAGCGAGCAGCCCATTTGAACGGGAAGAAGGGGCGTAGCTTAGAAATAGTAGAGTCTGACAAGGAGACGCTCAGGGCCTCCGATTTTTGTAAATTAACCTAAAAATTGGACAGTGTGCCATAATGCTTCAGCTCCTGTAGTAGGGAGGGTAAAGAGGTAAGGGGTTCAGTAATGTAGAATAAAAGGTCATCTGTATAGGCAACCTTGTGTTGATATTGGCCTGACTGGATGCTTCTAATGGACTGATTCCCTCTGACATGGCGCAAGAAAGGTTCTAGAGAGTGGATGAATAGCATAGGAGACAGGGGACAGCCCTGTCTGGTGCCATGCGAGATAGAGAAAGGGCTGGAGTCATAGCCATTTACCTGGACTGTCGCTGTGGGATTATTATAGATGGCCAATATCCATGACAGGATGGGGTCTGGCATACCCACAAATTTAAGTGTCTCCTGTAGGAAAGACCAGTCCGCCCTGTCAAAAGCCTTCTCGGCATCCGTGGATAGGAGCAGCAGGGGTACACGGGATCGTTTTGCTTTTTCAATGATATGCAGTGTCCGAATGGTGTTGTCTCTGGCTTCTCTAGACTGGATAAAGCCGACTTGATCTGTTCTAATTAGACATGGTAGCAGGGCATTCATCCTAGAGGCAAGGATTTTTGTGAATAGTTTCACATCACAGTTCAGGAGCAAAATGGGTCTGTAACTGGCACATAATAGTGGGTCCTTACCCGGTTTAGGGATCACCAATAAAGATGCGCGCAACATTTCTGCAGGAAGGTTGTGTCAGTTGGTCACCGCATTAAAAGCCGCAAGAAAGGAAGGTGCCAGAATGTCCTTATATGTTTTGTAATAAGGGAGGGTGAATCCGTCAGGTCTGGGGGCCTTACGGGACTGAGTTTTGGCTATGGCGGATGCAAATTCCTCCGTAGTGATAGGCTTAGACAAGTCTTCTTGTTCCTCTGCCGTCAGTGTAGGGCGGTCGGTTTCTTGAAGATAATTGCGAATATCTAAAGCATTTTAAGGCATCAACCGAAAGGTGGAATTTGGGTCTAAATTATACAATTTGGAGTAGAAAGCGTGGAAAGTATCCGCTAGTTCTGGAAACGACTGAACTCTGGAGCCTGATGTCGTGAGAAGAGCGGGCACGTACGTCTGAGAAAGTTTTGTGCGTAAAGCATTGGCCAAAAGATGACCGCACTTGTTGCCATATTCGTAGAATGAGCGACGGGCCTTCAGCAGTACATGTTTCGCCTCGTACATGGAGTGATCCCGTATAGCCTCCCGTAGGCGGACCAGTTCCGCTTCGGTAGCACCATCTGGCCTGTTCTTGTGTTGACATTCCAAAATGTGAAGTAGAGCCAGGAGGTCAGACAGGGTCTTAGGGTAACGCTGCTTGGCCGCATGGCTGTGTTTAATTAGTATGCCTTTAATAAAGCACTTATGTGCTGACCACACTGAGGCTGGGTTATCCACAGATTCTATGTTGATAGAAAAGTAAGTTAAGTCACCATGTAGAGGTCCAGGGGGACGCTTATGAAATAGCCAGTTCTAGTAGAATTGGGGAGTGGTCGGAAGAAAAAATGTAAGAAAAAGTAAAAGTGAAAAGTAAAAAAGAGATCTTGTCAAGAATGTAGATTCCGAAGAGAGAAACTACTGTCACCAGGGCAGAGTGTTCCTAATGCAGGGAGTAGTAAGGCACAGCTAAGTTCCAAGCCCCGGCCTTTGGGACCCCTGCAGCTAACGTAGTCAAATGTGTAAAGCACTAAAGTTACCTGGGCTAACTAAATGGTGAGGCCAGCCAGCCGAAATCGCAAAGTAACTACCACTGAAATAAACTGTAAACTCCCAGGGAAATAGCTGTAAATAGCACTAGCCCAGCGCTCCAGTCCTAAGACGGCCCGACAATAGGGCACCTATGTCTTGGTGCCGCAGGACGCCCAAGCCCATCCGGAGGCAGGGCCTCGGGATCCAAGTAATAATTGAAAAATTGTAAATACCTCGTGGCCTATATCACATCAAAGGAAAGGCATTAGCTAAGAGAGCCTATACATACACACCCATGCACACACATAAATATACCCGCAAGCACATATAGGTGGCCGCACATATACCCATGCGTATGCATAACCCTGCTAGGCACAGCGTAACTACTTCATTAAGTATTTGCAGCAAGTAGTATATTGACAGGCTGCGGGTACACGACCATGCAACCTCCCCATTGGTCTAGTACTCCGAACCCGGTCAAGGTCGTCAGCAAGGCACCACTAATGTGTGGCTACTCGGTAGGCGAGCTCGACCCCAAGAATAACTGTTGCTCTTTAGCATATTCCAGTGGTTAAAGCTCTATCGGGGCATTCGGAGCAAACCAATGAGGAGGCGTTAGATCAAAGTTGAGATTAGTAAACATAACACTGAATCTGTTATGGAACGTAGGGGACAAGCCAACAATTGTGCGAAACATACTTAGCATAGGAGAGACCTTCGTTCATCCATGAACCAGGATAAACTGAGTGATAAGCCGGAGGACATCTAGTTCGTATGCCCTACACATATTGTTCCTGGCAAATCCTCTGTAAACAACAATAAAGGTAAATTCTAAGTATAGCATGAATAACAAGAAAAAAGAAATGCTGAGTTGGATGTGTGCTATTAGTCCTCGTGTAAGAGTTCAGTCAGCTGCTTCTTCATTCTGAGGTTGTGAACGGGGGTTGCCCACCCGTCTAGCTTGGGAATGGCTCCCGCGACCACGGCGGCTATATTGAGCCCTTTGAGGTCTACCCGGGAGAGCCAGGTGCTGAGAATCCTTGGTGATGACAGTCAATAGCCAGTTAGGTACTGGAATTGGGTCCATGTTGGCAAAGGCGAACAGTTCCGGGAGCTCCGAGGGGTGGCGCAAGGGGAAGGATTCTGGGCCCCTGTGGACTATGAGGTGAAATGGGTGGCCCCACTTGTACGTAAGACCTTTCTCCCCAAGACCATCTAAAAGAGGTTTGAGCGATCGCCGCATTAGGAGCGTTTTTCTGAAAACATCCGGTAGGAGGTGGACAGCAGCGCCATCAAATTCCAGAACTCCCACCTGCCAGGCCCGCTGCTAAATATCTTCCTTAAGGGAAAAGGAGTGTAGGCAGCAGAGGACATCTCTGGGTCTGTCAGATGGGTCAGATCGCGGGCCCAGGGTTCTATGGACTCTGTCAATGATGATCTCAGAGTCCGGCGGGTGGTCCAGGTAGCAGTTAAAGATGTTAACCACCATTGGGCGCAATTCTGAATGTGGGATACTTTAGGGCACCCCTTTTAACCGGATGTTCTGCCTGCGGCTGCGATTCTCCAGGTCATCCTGAAGTAGGTGCAGTTGTATAATTTGGTCAGTAAACTCAGTGTGTGAAGTCTGCAGGGTTTGCACAGATTGGGAAGCCACAGCCTGATCCTGTGCCATTACCGTGACACGTGAGTCTAGCACAGCTACTTCCTGTCTGATAGTCTGTATCTCCCCCTTCATGGCAGTCTCCATTCTCTGGACAATGGATTCTAGATCACTTCTTGTGGGTAACTGCAGCAAAAATGCCCATAGTCTTTGTTCAGAAGGGGCACTGAGAGGGAGACCCAGTGGTTGAGTTGTGTTATAGGGTGTACTCACTGTGTGTTGATGAGAGTAGAGCAGCCTCTGTCCTTCCATGTCCTCTGAGCTGAAACACAGAGCGCTGGATTGGATGGGAGCCGTGGTAGAAGCAGAGAGGGCTGAGCAAAGCATCCTCCCTTTCTGGTGAAGCTGCCAGTGATCTGGGGAGACAGGGAGAGAGGCCACTTGGGGGAGAGAACGGTGGAATTGTGTGCTCGTCTATCAGTTGTGGAGGAGGGTCATGCACGCAGGAGGTCTCCGCTGTGTCTGGAGCCGAATTGCGGGCCAGGGCCATCTTGACGGCTGCTGGGGTGGAAGCCGCTGGCTGGAGTGGACGTAGGTAACAATCCATGCTGGTCTCAGGAGCAGGAGGATGGCAGTTGTGGTCCCCTGCGATCGGAGGAGGCAGGTCGGTGTTTTAATGCTCAGTATGTTGCTATGGTATTGCTGCAGGAGAGCCGCTGCCCGGGAGCCGTGAAAGGATGCGTCTTCAAGCTGCCATGCATAGGACTAAGCCCCCACACCTGCTTTTTTAACACACATGAACTTTAATGGCATCCAAGTCTTGGTCCAATATTGAGCTGGCCCAGCCTTTGCAACTATAACAGCTTCAACTCTTCTGGGAAGGCTGTCCACAAAGACTCGCTCATCCATGTCTTTATGGACCTTGCTTTTTACACTGGTGTGCAGTCA
The DNA here is from genome assembly GCF_042186555.1 of Aquarana catesbeiana. Taxonomy (NCBI): domain Eukaryota; kingdom Metazoa; phylum Chordata; class Amphibia; order Anura; family Ranidae; genus Aquarana; species Aquarana catesbeiana. The sequence continues at coordinate 261,479,850 of NC_133331.1, read as the reverse complement.
TGTTGGAACAGGAAGAGGCCATCCCCAAAATGTTCCCACAAAGTTTGGAGCATGAAATTGTCCAAAATGTCTGGAAGAATGGTCAAACATTCCCATAGACACACTCCTAAACCTTGTGCAAAGCCTTCCCAGAAGAGTTGTAGCTGTTATAGCTGTAAAGGGTGGGCCAACTAAATCTTGAATCCTACGGACTAAGACTGGGATGCCATTAAAGTTCATGTGCGTGTAAAGGGAGGTGCCCAAATTCTTTTGGTAATATAGTGTATATTTCTATGAGGGTGTAGCACTTTATACCGAAGGAGCCAGTGATGCATGGGTCCCCCTGAATCCGGATGACAATAACTCTTCCGGCAATGCCATACCCTCTAACACACCAAGGCTAAAGGAAAATGTATTATTTTGGGAAATACAACATACAGAATAACAAGAGCAATAAGCAATGACAGATAGCAATTTTGTACAACACCTCAAACAATGAGAGGACCTCCGAAAGTGTCTTTAGATCCCGGGCCCAGGTACAAAGAGGTAGTACAGGAAGAGGCAATACCACTGCTAAATGTATCACTTCCCACTGCAGCCGGAGTCCCAGCTCAGCTGAACAACCGCTTAGTTGCGCCGCTAATCCAAACCTGAACAAACAGAATTTGTTCTGAGCAAAGGTTCAGACTGAACTGGAAGCTCAATCCCTAATTCTGACTTTGGTCTAATTGCCCTTAGCCATTGGGTTGTTGCAAGCCTCCTCCAATTAGGTGTTGATCTGGGGGTACACCACCCTGAGAATTTGTATTCACATCATACCCCAAGTTGCTTTCCATTTGCTCCTTAGGGACTTTTCATTTAAGTAATACCCTGGTTTATCTTCTGATTGGATCAGATGGAAAGCCTCTGAGAAGCAAAGTTCAATCAAAGGGGTGAACACTTCTTGGTTAACATCTCTTTTATGATCCACCTTGGGGTACACAGCTTGCAGTAGAATTGTACTCAATTCCATACAAAAGGAAAGAAAGTTTGAGATTGAAGAGTAACAAATTACATATTAATATTCAATTTAAAACTTCTGCTAAGGAAGAAGTGGAAAGACCCGTGATGTCACATTAATGATATAGAAGTATGTCTTTTCTTCAACTTTCTTCAGCTGTACACTTGTTCTGCTGCACACAGCCAGGTGGAAGATTCTTCAGCCAAAAGAGCACCTGTTCTGCATTTATTACTATCTTTGTCACTATTATAAAGACTTCCTCTCACTTTTTGCCAAAACAGAAAGTGAAGGAAAATCACTCCAATGGAGACACAGATAAAGCAGAGTGAAGAAGATATGATAATATTTTATTGTTGTCTCTACCTTCCTGTTCTGCTGGCAACCACTCCCACCATTTCTTGTAGATATATGTCACAGGTAAAATAAGTAACTCTTCTCCACTAATTAAAAAAAATCAATAAAACCTATTATCCCAGAGTTCTGGGGCATTTTATAAGATCTCTGACTTGTGGTTCCAAAACACCAATATACTGATATATCTCAGGTTTCTAAAATATTTGGGCTCTGTATACATTTTTGTGATGGTGATTGTAGGACTAGTACAAAAGGATTCTGAAGGAAGTCATGATTACATTACTTTAGACAGCTTCTGTTGTCAACAATAATACATTCGTTTTTGGGTTTTTTTAGTGGTTATAAGAAATAAAGAATGAAAATGCAAATTAATAAGTGTAAATCATCTTATGACTGTTTTAATAACTTTTTTTTACAAATGTTCAACATAATTTAGCCATGTGTTGTGCTAACTGTTCTTACCTTAGCACAAGATGGTGGCAGTCAGCATGGTGAAGACTGAAGGTGGGAAGGTCTCCTGTGAAACTCCTGAAGGAACTATGATAAACATCACCATTAACCTGGATACCACCAAGACTGTCCAAGCAGTGAAGAAAGATGGACAAGACAACACACCAACGAATGAGACCCATTCCAGGGAACCTCTGGTAGCTGGGGTGAGAGCTTTTTATTAGATATGTTTTCCTTAAAGCAGAACTATAAGCAAGAGCAATTTTGCCATATATAATGCAGTCTATCACTTGAATGAACACAGCATTGTTTGTTTGCCAGAGATCCCCCTGTAACGTGGTTTTATTACCTGTTGATCCTGCCAGTAGAACTGACAATTTTTGCACTTTAACAAGGTGACCATGATGTTTGTTCTGCCATGAAGCTGTGCAGCAGTAATGTCACCCTGCCACACTGCAGGGATTATTTCCTTTGGCTTTTCTTTGAAGCTGCTGTAAAAAAGTCCTGGATGAGGACCCGTCCCAACCTCCCTCTTCTTTTCATTGCTTCCACCACATGTAACACAACCTGTGAATGGGTGGGGGAATCGTGTGACTTATCAGACTTTATACCATTCTCAGACCGTGGTCAGGCAGGACCAAATTTTGCAATGCCATTGCATTGATTAACTTGACAATAAATTTAGGACGCCTTTCATTACCTCATCATTTTGACAGTTCACATGCACTGGCATTTTTTTAAATTATTTTTTCTCCATGAGTTTGTCATTTTGCACTTTTGTCTGTGTTTCTTTTTACATGGATGGAGGGTGTGGGTCCTCGGGCCTACTTTGAAATCTAGGGGGAGATCTTGTGGCCATCAAGTTCCTTCCACCCCTGACCCGGGGGGTCTCTCTTCGGAAGAGCCCTTCACCCAGTACTCAGTGGTCGGCTTTGGCTGACCATGAGGAGATGGGTCCACTAGGCCTTGTCCTATTTGTTTGGGGGTGGACTAGAGACACGCCCTAAGTACACTTTTTTGTGTGTGTTTTTTCACATGCATTTATTTTTACTTCGTGGTGTTTTGTTTTTGTGCACCACGGTTGGTTCAAAAAATTATTTTGACATTGTCGTTTAAGGACATACAATGTTTCTATATGGAGCACTAATTTAATTTATTCCACAATCATGTTTTTTTAAATTATAATTATTAAAGCTTACAAATAAACAAACATTTTTAAAATGCATTTTACACTTAACAGTTTTAAAGCAAGGTTTAAAATGTTTGTTCATTTTTTATGCATCTGTTTCTGGGCTTAGACAGATTTAATAAGCACATATGTGGGATATCTTTATATCAGTATTTACCAGACAGTCTGTTCTAGCTATTTTCTTAACATCCTGCAGCAGTAACTCAGGCCTGCATCGTGTGCTTATGTAAAGTGGAACTGTCATTTATCATGCACTGGATGTATGGCTGAAAAATTGCATGAATTATATAGAATTCACCAACCATACTGTCTATAAGGTTATGCATGTGTTGTGTTGTCCTGCTGCTGTAGATTTGTAGATGGAAGATTGCCAAGACCCTGAAACTGAGCTAATGCACAGTGGCCAAGACCATACCACGGTTTAACATGAGAGGTTCCACTCAGAACAGGCCTTGTGATGGTCGACCAAAGAAGTTGAGTGCACATGCTCAGCGTCATATCCAGAGGTTGTCTTTGGGAAATAGACGTATGAGTGCTGCCAGCATTACTGCAGAGGTTGAAGGGGTGGGGTGGGGGGGGGGTCAGCCTGTCAGTGCTCAGAACAAGAAAGCCCGCAAACAGTTTGCTGAAGACAAGCAGACAAAGGACATAGATAGACCTTATTTGGTTCAGATGGTGTCAATCCTGTGTGGCGGCAACCAGGTAAGGAGTACAAAGATAAGTGTTTGTTGCCTACAGTCAAGCATGGTGGTGGGAGTGTCATGGTCTGGGGCTGCATGAGTGCTGCCGGCACTGGGGAGCTGCTGTTCATTGAGGGAACCATGAATGCCAACATGTATTATGACATACTAAAGCAGAGCATGATGCCCTCCCTTCGGAGACTGGGCCGCAGGGCAGTATTCCAACATGATAACGATGCCAAACACACTTCCAAGATGACCACTGCCTTGCTAAAGAAGCTGAGGGTAAAGGTGATGGACTGGCCAAAGCATGTCTCCAGACCCAAACCCTATTGTTATCTGTTGGACATCCTCAAACGGAAGGTGGAGGAGCGCAAGGTCTCTAACATCCACCAGCTCCGTGATGTCGTCATGGAGGAGTGGAAGAGGACTCCAGTGGCAACCTGTGAAGCTCTGGTGAAATCCATGCCCAAAGGGTTAAGGCAGTGCTGGAAAATAATGGTGGCCACACAAAATATTAACACTTTGGGCCCAATTTGGACATTTTCACTTAGGGGTGTACTCACTTTTGTTGCCAGCGGTTTGTCCTGAGGAAGAAATTTAATGTGTAATGTTTTGACTATACAAGCTTGGAGGAGTCCATGGACACCATTGCTTGACATACGTATAAATCTAGAATGGACTGATCTATAACAATCATTTTTGACGGTATCCATGCCTCCTTGTTTTGATACTTGGTTATCTGTTGAACTTGTCCAGTTGAGGGTGCTTTGTTGTTTTCTATTTAGTGCCAACTTTTCTATTTTGTGTTTTTTTGTATTTTTGTAAGAAAGATATTCATATATTTTATTAACTCAAGATTTTCATTGTTTTTCAAATGAGGGGTATAAGAACAAAGTGAGCAATAAGTACATAAGGGTTGCTACAGTTCACCATGAATGAGAGTATAACAAAAGTAAACTATGTATGTTCAAAGACAGATAGGGAATGTGGGGGGGGGGTTATGGTAAGTGGATGGAAATGGGATGTCACCTTAGAGTAGTCACAGATTGGAGTGGAGGACTTTTACTAGCAAACAGTCTATGCAGAAGGGGCCTGGGATTAGTCAGTCACATACGGAGTAGCCTTGTCCGGTGTATATTAGTTGTTTTGAGATGAGAAGATTCTGTAATTCCTTTGGTATATGTGGTGTTATGATAGTTTGCCGGGGTCAAGTGGAGTTGGCGAGATATGGAAAGATTAATTATTTGTGTGGTTTTGATTCAGGAGACATAATACTGGGAGTTGGTGTGGGGTGAGTAAGGGAGACCTGTGGATAAGGGGGGGGGGAGGTAGGATCTAGTTGCGGTCGTGAAGAGAGATAACCGCCTTGTAGTAATTTGCTATATTTGGTGCACCAAAACCTGCCAGGGATGCTGACATACAGAAAAGAGATTCTTTGATTCTAGGGCGCTTTCTTTTCCATATAAACAAGTTTATTTCTTTAGGACTGTACCTATCCCGCTACTGCCCCAACACCTGAGGAAATTACAGTCATAAAGTATGTAGGGTAGAAGAAACATTTTTGCTAGGGCAATCCTACAAGCCCAGGAGACTTTCACTTGTTTCGTGTCTTGAGATATATTATTTCGCTTTTCCAGTACTCTGTTGTAATTAGTAGTGATTATGTTGCTGGAAGGTACAGTCAGCTGAATACCTAAATATGTGAGAGAGTTGTTTGGTGCCCAGGAGAAAGGGGTTAATCTAGAAATTTTATTTTTGAAGACAGTATGGAGGTGAATATCTAACATGCTAGACTTGGAGTAATTGGTTTTATATAAAGAGATGGATCCAAATGTCTTTAGGGTTTTTTGTACTACAGGGAGGGAAACTAAAGGATTGGAGAGGGAGAGGAGGATGTCATCCGCATATAGACCTATTTTAAGCTCCTCCGAACCAACCTTGATACCCAAGACACTGGAATTAGATCTTATGGACATCGCCAGAGGTCCCATGATTATAGCAAATATAATAGGGGAGAGTGGGCACCCCTGACGGGTGCTATTGGTGATGTCAAAGGGGTTAAAAAACAGTCCAGAAGTCCAAACTTGGGCACTGGGGAGAGAGTATAGGCCTAGGATTGCTGAAAGTATGGGGCCACTAAAGCCTTATTTCAAAAGAACCTCCTTCAGGTAATTCCAGTGCACTCTGTCAAGGCCTTCTCCGCATCAAGAGACAAGAGCAGATAAGGCCCTTGGTTGCTCTCTGCCCACTGAATCAGGTCTATAAAGCGACACGTCCTGTCAGAGGCCTGTGGTCCTTCAGCAAACACTACTTGGTCTTTGTGGACCAGTAATGGGACATATTGGGGAATCCTTGAAGTTAGTAGCTTTGCGAAAATTTTTATGTTTACCTTAAGTAGTGAAATGGGATGGTAGTTAGCTGGTTTGTCTGTAGATTTGCCAGGTTTGGGGATTGTCACTATAAGGGCTTTTAGCGATTCTTTGGGAATTTTACCAGAGTCTGCAAAGGAGGAAAATGCTTTTTGAAGGTGGGGTGATAGTAATTTTTTAAAGGACTTATAATATTCATTATTGAACCCGTCTGGGCTGGGGGCTGTGTGTAGAGGGAGATTAGAGATTACCTTAAGAATGTCTTCGGTTGTGAAGGGTCTGGAGAGATTGTTTAGTTGTTCGGGTTGGAGAGAGGGTAAATTAATGGAGTTAAGAAGGTGCGATTAGTTTCAGGGGTAGGATGTGTCCACAGGGGAGTCTTTCAAGTTATAAAATTTGGCGTAAAATTCTCTCAATCTATTGCCGATTTTAATTGCAAAATGCATTGACTATACAAACTTGGAGGAGTCCATGGACACCATTTCTTGACATATGCATAAATCTAGAATGGATTGATCCACAACAACACTTTTTGACAGTATCCATGCCTCCTTGTTCTGATACTTGGGTATCTGTTGACCTTGTCCAGTTGAGGGTGCTGTGTTTTCTAATTAGTGTCAACTTTCTATTTGAAGGACTCATAGGTTGAAGGACTCAATGTTTTATTTACAACTTTATTATTCATTCTTTATGTGGCCATTAGAAATATTTTTTTGATACCAGCTTTAACATGGTCTTTACTGTATGTCCCGAATACTTTAATTATCTGGTCATTATTTCCTTCAATATTCTAATTCAAGATCTGGATGATTGCCTTGTTATCACATACCATTATTTCTTTATATCAGGTATTGATTCCTGATTTATCTAAATTACCTACATATATGAGATATCTATCTGCAGGTAATGTCATGTTGGTACCTCCAAGTTTATAATGTATATCTGGTTTATATCTATTTAAAGTTGAAGTCTAGATATTATATTTATTGCCTAGTTACATTGGTCCAGCCTGGACCAACGTAAGTATTGATATCTCTTACCTGAGGGACCGCTGTTGAAGTATGAAATCACTGTAGTAGTCATTGCTACTTTAGTGATTGATCTTTCAGGTCCTGTGCCAACCAGCTTCCTTTCTGCATAGTGTCTTCAAGGGGTTGCTTGCTTGGCCCCATTGGCTTTCAAAACATGCCTTGTATTTTTTTAATGAATGCAGAGTATTCTTGGATTGATGAGGTGGAGAGGTGGGGAGGCGACATTATGATCCATATATTACTTTACACTTTTGCAGGATAGATATGAATTGCTAATTTTTTATTTTTTTTTTAGTGTCTAACAACTCCACCATGGCTTGGAGACTCAGTTTAGAAAAAAGATGTACAGTACCTACAGTATATAATAATCTACATTACCATTTATAGGCATTTTAAAATAATAGGCATTTTTAAAATAAAGTATTACTTTCTACTTTATATTTCTATTTACTACATACTAAACTGGGCAAATCGCCGCTTGTATTTAGAAATCAGTGGCAACTTTTTTATTCTGACTATGTCCACAGAAGGCTGGGATGATATGTGTTCTTCTCATATGTTAATACGTAATTCAATTTTGTATGGTGCATCAGACTTATTTATCCTTTATTCAACTGCAAAAAATGGGATGCGTGATATTGTACATCTTCTCCAGAATTGTCCAATCATTACTGACTTTTGGAGACAAAAACTTACCTTTCTTGCTAATTCACTACAACAACCTCTTCTTTGCTCATCTGAAATCTGTCTATTAGGTATACTTGATAGAGAACGTTGGCTATATTATACAAAACTATTTATTAGAGAAGCATTGCTTTCAAATTGATGAATCCTACCACCCTAGTGTGTAAAATGTTAATCACCCAGATTATATCATATGAGAAGGTTATGTATGGGAGAAGAAACATCCCTAATAATAGTAATAAAATATGGGACTTGCGGTGTGAATATGGCCCTACACTAAATATGAGATGAATTGATCTGGTCCAAAAACCATGACAACTATGAACCATAATATGTTTTCCTACATATTTTATACAACAAAAATACTTGACTGTCAAGGTTTACATCTTTTCTTTTATATTATCATGCTGAATGCTTATTATACAACCTTATATTCTGAAAAAAGCATGCATTGGACTGCAACTTGTAATTTTTTACAAATATTTGAGATCAATATGACTTACTATAAAATTAACTATATATTCATTCTTTGCTATAGGTTTGTTTTATCTGTTTGGGTTGTTTCAATGTCATGATGGGCGTTGTGATTGCCTTTGTCCACCCAAACCTGGACATCTATGATTCTGGGGCACATCTTTGCGTAGGATTTACAGTAAGTATCATGTGCAGAAGAAAAAGGAATTAAATGCAAGTACAACAATAAGATAATAATATATAGTGTGCAAAAATGTACACATGTTGTCTTTAAGTAGACATGGTAATCCCCCCTGAAACCCTTGAACTAACCCTTCTTGTGATAGTAACCATCCCTGTAAAACGAATAACAACCAGCACGTTTGATTATCTGAAGGCGGTACGGGTAAGTTACTTATTAATTCATGCTTATTTGCTTATGGCTAACAGCTAATATAATTCAGTTGCTAATGCTCATACCACATCATTCTTGGGAAGGTTTTGTTTGATTCTCTGTTCGTGTAAATATCAAAATGTCTGTCTATGTCCAGCAAGAATGATCACTTTCCTATTAAGCCGTGATCACATGGGTTGTTTGTTGTTAGAAATCTTACTTTTCAAGTTGAACGGCTGTTCTATGTCTTTGTAACCCATATGTCTCTCAGCCTTTGTATGGTGTCTACAAAAAACTCCAACAAACATTTTGAACGAGAAAATGATTAATACTCCTCCATGGAACCTTAATACCAACACTCCCAGTTATATTAACCCTCTCAATAACCTTCTGCGTTACTCTCAAAACTAACTATCCCCTTAAATCTAATAACCTTCTCTGTAAAACAGACAATAATTCTGCTCATAACAATAATCCTCTCATTAGCCCTTCCTTTAACTATCAAACTTCTCTTCTCTATGCCCTAACACTAACTCTCCCTTTATCCCTAACATTATCCCTCCCTGTAATCCCAACACTAATCCCCCCATAAAACTATCACAAATCCTCTCTATAACGCTAACTCTGCCTGTGTCCTTATTCCACCATTCTCTATAAACCTAAGAAATCCTAACCTCTGCTGTAACTCTAACACTAACCTTCCCTCTTTAACCTTAACATTATCCCTCCCTGTAACCCTAACACTAATCCCTCCATAATTACAAATCCTCTTTACAATTCTAAACCTAATAAAACCTAACCTCTGCTGTAACCCTAACATTAACCTTCCCTGTAACCAGGGCCAAACTGGCCATAGGTCACCAGACTCTCTCTCTCAGTATCGGCAATGTGCGGTTCCTCTCTCCCTCTGTATTGTCTCTCAGCGAGACACTTCTGAGGAGCTGCATCCATGCCTGTCACTGCCTGGTCTCTTGCTCCTGTCAAACAGGCTCTTTGTGAATGGAGCTGCAGTCACACATAGATCCCATGGGTGGGGGGGATTATAGTGGGCACAGCATGGGGGGGGGGATATTATCGTGGGCACAGCATAACTGGGGGGGAGGAATTATAGTGATCACATAGTTACCGGGGGGGATATAGTGGACACAGCTTAACCTGGGGAGAGGAATTATAGTGGGCACAGCTTAACCTGGGGGGGGGGGGGAATTATAGTGGGCACAGTTTAACCTGAGGGGGAATTACAGTATAGTGAGCACAGAGTTACCTGAGGGGGGGGGGGCTATAGTGGGCACAGTTTAACCTGGGGGGGAGTTATAGTGGGCACAGCACAACCTGTGGAGAGGAGAGGAATTATAGTGGGCACAGAGTGTACAAAAAATCATATATGGCAGTGTTTCATTTTTAAAATGATTGTGCTGAGTTTTATGCATGTCTGTTAGACTCTTACTTGTGGTGCACCTATCTAAGCATAATTTTTTCTTTTTGTTTACAAACTTTTTTTATTGAGGTTACATTGTGGTACAATAAGATATTTTAATTACAGTAAAATTAACATATAAAAGGTTATTCAGTTATATAATTATTGAAAAATAGACAAGTAGAAAATAGATTGCTACATCTCTAACCTAGTCACAAAATACCAACCTAATCGTTCTCTTCGCTCCTCCCAAGACCTCCTGCACTCAAACTCCCTTGTCACCTCATCCCATGCTCGCCTTCAGGACTTCTCCAGAGCCTCCCCCATCCTCTGGAATGCTCTACCCCAATCCGTTCGATTTTCTCCTACTTTATCCACTTTCAGACGATCCCTGAAAACTCATCTCTTCAGAGAAGCCTATCTGGCCCCCACCTAACAACTGTACATTTATCTTCTCAATCAGCACATCACCCATAGTTATTACCTCTTGTATCTCTTGACCTTCCCTCTTAGATGGTAAGCTCTAAGGAGCAGGGCCCTCTGATTCCTACTGTATCAAATTGTATTGTATTTGTATTGTCTACCCTCAAGTTGTAAAGCGCTACGTAAACTGTTGGCGCTATATAAATACTGTATAATAATAATAATAATAATAGATTGATACAATCTATCAAAGGTTTTGTACAAATAAATGCCTGTTTTAATAGTGTCAAGAATATATATATATGATGGAAAAATAAATACAAAAATATAGAAATATAAATTTGAACTAACATCTCTATTCAATTGTTTGCATTTCTGAATAATACATCTCCATGTGAGAACCAAAGTCCAATTTTTTTATTATAAAATTGTATAGCGTTGTATAAGTGAAATATTTTTTTCCATCTGGTTAATGGAACTAATTCTTGTTTTTAATTGATTTCTATCTAAGCATATTTTATGGGTGCACAAAGTTTTTTTTTTTTAATTTAAGCACATCCCTTTAAGCCCCTCCCACTGGTAACGCAATTTGACCTCGCCTACTATTCGCCAATCTTTTGCAATTGCCAAAGGTGTCGTAAGCCTTTTATAATACTAGCAACAACCCTGGCATAAGGTAAACCATGTCCACTCACTGCTGCAATGCACTAAGCAAACCATGTCTTATTGTTTTATCAAGCAATGGGGCCCCACTTATGATCTTGCACACAAATCAACTGATTTCATAGTTCACCCCCGTGTACAGATATTAACCCTTTTCTGACTGACATTGACCCCTTCCTAACTGCCCTCATCATTAACCCCTTACTGCCCAGATATTATCATTAGCAAAATGGGCTGCTCAGTCTAAAATGTCCGGACCTATTTTTTTGTCTCAGTCCGGGCCTGTCTGTGACCCTAATACTTACCTTTCCTATTACCCTAATACTAACCCTCTTTAAAGCACTAACATGCACACTAATCCTGCTGGAAACATTTACACAAATCATCTCTTTAACCCTAACATTCACAATAGCGCTACCTGTAATCCTTACATTAACCCCCCATTTAGCCCTAACACTAGCCTTTCTGGTAACACTTGCAATAACCCTGCCCATAAACCTAACAATAAACCTTCCTTCAACCCTAACACTAATCATACCCACAACCCTAATAATAATTCTCCTGCAACACTGGGGGTTTTAGTTATGGTTGCAGGGAGGTTGTATGTTACAGCGAAGAGTAAAGTTACTCTATAAGCTTAACACTAATCACCACAAATGTGTAGGCAGGTTGCCTATAATAGGTAGTTAGGCAGCCGGCTGGCCCAAGCTGGGGAAAGGGTTAATTGTTTGGCACTTCTTTCCCAGGCTTTTTGGATCCAGCCTCCCAGCTCTGTTACATATATATGGTAAATAAAAAAGGAAAGCTGGGTAAGAGGTCAAGGGCTCTGTTCACTGAAATGCTGTGACAGACACCCTGGCGCTATGGAGGGAGACTTCTGTGCCCTGAAATCTGCCCAAAGATACTGGTTTCTGGAGAAACGCCAGATTATGGACTTTGCCAGTAATAGACTGTAACTAGCAGCCCAGGCATACCTCAGCAGGTGATGGAGGGTAAGGAAGATGCTGTTGAACTTGTTTATGTTGAACTGTACTACATTCCATTCAGTAGAAGTTATATCAACTGTTTCTAAGCCCGGTCTGAAGTTACTTTAAAGGGGTGCATGATAGTTTCTGGCATATGAAAGAACAGGGCCTGTAAAGCACATATGGGTTATGAAACAAGTTCACTGCAAAGGGTTAAGTTAGCATCAGGAGTGGAGGAAGTAAGCAGTTGGGACTGGTGTAAAGTGTTTTAGCAGCCTGTCATGAAGAGTGGCCACGAGTCCTTTGGTAGTGAGGGAATCAGTGCTCTGACTCCCTCCCCAGTGGCCCATTCCCTAAAAGTACCAGAAGTGAATCCGCGTTACAGAAACCAATGGCCTGGCTGCTTGTTACAGGAGAGCAGAAGGAGTTACCAACGTGCATGCATGAGGTCAGCGCTAGGTGCACATTGGGACCTCATTATGTCACTGGGAGTGAGGTGACAGAGGACACAGGCTTAGCGGTGTCCTCCCACATGCAACAACTCACAGTCAAGGTGTGTGGTGACAGAGGACACCATACTTTACAGAGGGACTCTGTACTTTTACCACTACACACAGTGCACAGCTCATCTCTAAGCCATCATAATTTTGCTTGTGCATGAATGTGGCCTCGCCTAGTCCTGGACATTGACCAGCACGTACAAAAGCCAAAGGTACCCCACGTGCTTGGGCAAAGGTAGGCTCCGCCCACTACTTGGCATATTCGGCAAGGATATGCCACCATACGCCAACAAAATTACCCTGACTCTAACCTCCCCATAACCCTAGCACTAACCTACCCTGTAATGAATCTTCTTTAATGTAAGCTTGACCTTCGTTTGCAGTCTTAAAGGTCAACTTTCCTGTGATGAAAAGATAGCCTTAAGGTTCCAGTACCATATTAGGGTTTAAGATTACATTTAAGGACTTAAGATAAGGTTAAAATGTATATGTTGAACCTGTTTTCTTTTTTTTTTAACTTTTAAGTCCTGCATAAGAGTAGATGCCAAAAATGCCTGTTCCATCATGTTTTGGCCTTAATAGCCTATGGGACAGCAGGCCACACCTTGCCCCTAACCTTAGTTCCCCAGGTACCACCATAAAACTTATTGATAAGAAAAAACACTCAAACATCATATATGGCAAAAAATGGCCGCGGTAATTTTATTGGTTACAAAAATTCATATAAATAAACATAATAATTCCAATTTTCAAAATGAAATTAAATATTTAACAGCAAAACCTTTGCCCAGTTTTCAGAACACGGGCTACTCAACCTTATTTACAAAGAAATACGTCCCCCCCGGAATCCGGGGTGACCCAACCACATAAAATACACCGCGACAGGGAGGGAGGGAGGGAGTTTCTTCTCTTCCAGGTCCAGCTGCTGCAAGAGGAAGTACAGACCCTCAGCAGCCCCTTTTATCACTTCTCCCAGGAATACCAGAACCTTCCCTGGGATTTGATTGGGCCACCTGCAACTCAGGTATGCATTTAAAGGCACAGCACACTAAAAATACCTTCTAACCTAAACTATCACCAGGGCTGGGTGACCGCCATCCCAAAAAAGGGGGCTCTAATGGTGCGCCCCCTTTTAAGTATGGGACAGCAGGCCACACCTTGCCCCTAACCTTAGTTCCCCAGGTACCACCATAAAACTTATTGATAAGAAAAAACACTCAAACATCATATATGGCAAAAAATGGCCGCGGTAATTTTATTGGTTACAAAAATTCATATAAATAAACATAATAATTCCAATTTTCAAAATGAAATTAAATATTTAACAGCAAAATCTTTGCCCAGTTTTCAGAACACGGGCTACTCAACCTTATTTACAAAGAAATACGTCCCCACCAGCCGGACTTGTGCAACTAGGCCGGCCTACCCCAAATACGCGGCCCTCTCAATGCTGCTTTGCAAGCCGAGATTAAAGATATCTGCACCTACATCTGAAAGGTGGACCCCATCCTGCCTATAAAGACCTGGGATGCCCCCTTCCAGATCCACGTGCCTATAAGAAAATCCCCCCAAAAGTGGCATAAACTTTGCCAACGCCCGATTGACCCTCTTTCTCATCTTCTCCATTACTTTGGAAAACGGGGAAGACAGCCAAGCGAAACGGGGAACAATTTCTGAAAATACAATGATTGTACCCGGGGAAGTCAAATGGAACCTATACAGATCCTGTTTAATCATAAATAAAAGGTCTAAAGTACGAACTGAACCCAAATCATTGCCTCCTAGATGGACTATCAAAATTGAAGGCGGTGGCCAAACCTGAAGTAACTGAGACAAATGAAAAATAAATGTTGCCACCGCAAACCTCTTATTCCTTTCCAATACAGATTGAAGGATTCCGGCAGTAACGATAGGTTGACAGAATACCTGCGTTGGGCCGCACGTTTCCGAGCCCAATATATGTATGAGTGGCCCAGAATCCAAACACAATGCTGAAAACCTGGAAAATTAAAGTGACAAGTTAGGTCTGATATATCTCTTAAAACAGTTTGACCTCCACCTTCCCAAATCCATTATGGTTTTGGCTGGCAACCCCTTTTCAGCAGCATCAGACGCTGCCCCTATTCTGAATGAATGTGAGGAAAACTTGAAATCTTGTAAACCCAATTTCCCAAGACAGCGTTTCAAAACATAAGCAAATTGGTACCTTGTTAAAGGAGACTGGTCCCAATGACTGAGAAAATGAGTCGCCCCCGCTAGACGTGCGGCGAGGAAACCTGTAACTAACGCCACCGGACAAACTGAGGCGTCACTCCATGCCGCCACTGTCACCCATTCCCCCCGCCCCAGCTGATCAGTTTTCGCCGTCTCAGAAAAACCTGTACGCGACCGTGGTCAACTAGCACATGGTCCGACCACAAACCCAAGGAGCTTAGCTTGGATCCAGGAAGCAGGTCAGAAACCCGAAAGGCACCAAAATAAAACAACACAAAAGTTACTTTAAACAGCAAAGCCTCATAGCCGCTAAAACATACCCCCATCGTGGCATCGCACAAGCGTCTAAGCAGAGATAAACCAATAGGACGCCTGTCATCCGGGACAAAAGTTGATCTTCGATAGCCTTTCAAGGCCTGCTTTACCAGGAAAAAACTCGAGCAGGACGGGAGACCCCTCATCCTGAAGAAAAATGATACTCCCGCCAAGGTCTTAGCCAGAGAACCATAAGAGGGCTGGCCTTCCATTAGAAAAGCCAAAAAGGCCAAAATAGCCTGCTCCTCGGGAGACTCCCAATCAAAACCCGCATTTCCAGCGAATAGCATCCACTTCCTCCAAGCCGTGGAGTAGTCTGCCCAAGTACGGGAAGAAACTGAGCATTTAACGGCATCCATCACTCTCGCTAAATTAGCTCCCACAAGTACGCCGGGCATTGCGTTCCTTCCGCGTCCGCCCCTGGGAGCAGCTCCCGAAAATGCTGCATCTGGAAACGGGAAAGAGAGTCAGCCAGATTATTCAAAACCCCCGGCGTGTACTTCGCCTTGATCCAAATGTTAAATTTTAAACATAAGAAGACCAAATGCCGCAAAATCTTGACCACCCAGAGAGAGCTGGAAGAAAGACAGTTGACAGCGAAGAGGACCCCCTTATTGTCTGTTTCTACCAGAATCCGCCGGTTGGCAAAAAACTCTCCCCAAAGCGCCACAGCCACTAAAACTGGAAAAAGCTCTAACAGCACGACGTTCCTAGTAGCCTTCATTCGAATCCATGTCTCCAGCCAAGCCCCACAGCTCCAATGCGATCCCCAAATTGCCGCAAAACCCTTGGAGCCTGCCGCGTCCGTGAACAGACGAAAATCAGGAGCAAAGATAAAATCTGATTGAAAAAAGGAACGGCCGTTAAATGTCGACAAAAAATCAGCCCACACTACCAAATCATCTTTGAGGGAAGCCGTTAAACGGATGTGAGCAAAAGGAGATTTTAAACCTGCAGTTGCCATGTACAACCTCCTAGAAAAAATCCTCCCCACCGGCATGATTTTTCCAGCAAAAGCCAGGAGACCCAATAAGGACTGCACCTCCTTCAATAACACCTTACGTCTTCTCAAAAATACTGCAATAAGGTTCCTCATCTTGTCTACCTTAGCCTGCGGCAAACTAAATTCTTCCACCTCTGTATTGATCAAAATACCTAAAAACTCCATGGAAGTCGCAGGATAACAAGTTTTCTCGGCAGCTAGAGGAACCCCAAAATGTTTCGAAACAACTACAAATAACTGCAGAAGACGAGAACAGATGTCCGAATTTGCCGAGCCGATAAACAAAAAATCATCTAGGTAGTGTGCAATTGAATCCTGACCAGACTCAAAACACATAACCCAATGAATGAAAGTAGAAAAAGTTTCAAAATATGTACAAGACAAAGAACATCCCATAGGAAGACATTTGTCAAAAAAATAAAACCCGTCAAAATAAAAACCCAAAGAACTGAAAGCTGTCGGGGCAATGGGTAAAAGCCTGAAAGCCGACTTCACATCAGCTTTTGCCAACAATGCCCCCCGGCCGCATGCTTTAATTTTGCCCACTGCTCCATCAAAAGTCGCATAAGCGACTGAACACAGCGAATCGTCAATTTCGTCATTCAACGAGCCCCCTTTCGGAAAAGAAAGATGCTGTATTAAACGAAATGAATTTGGTTCCCTCTTGGGGACCACACCTAGCGGTGAAATGTGAAAATCGCTAAAAGGGGGAAATTTAAACGGGCCAGCCATGCGACCTTCTGCAATTTCTTTAGAAACTTTTTCCCTCACTACTTCAGGAAACTGCCTAACTGACTTCAGATTATCCACAATAGTACAACCAGAGCCAGTAAAAGAAGGAAGAGGAAAACCAAAAGAAAATCCTTCAATTAGTAAAAGCGCTTTCGCCCTGCTTGGGTATAGATCCAGCCAAGGGCGCATGTTTTCCAGCCTCACTGGCGTGCAGGCTCTTGGGAAAAATATTGCGCTGAGACGGGACCCCCACCGCTGTTTTCTTAAAACATTTCACCACAGGATGGGGCCCCGCGCAAAAAGAGCACTCATGTCTATACTTACAAGAAGTATTAAAACGACACTGACTCTCGTTGAATGAAAAACACCAACCCCTGCGATACCCTGGCGAAACCTGAGTACCCGGATTGGAAGGGGACTGCCGCATACTAGGCGCTCGCTGAGGCAAGATTAAATTAAGCCATAGGCCCACGTCTTCATTCCCCATCTTAAAGATGGGTGGACCGCTAGCTTCTGGCGAAAAGACTCGTCATAAGCGTACCAGCCCAGACCTCCAAAATTCTTGTAAGCCTCCAAGACGTGGTCCAAGTGCTGGAACAAACCCCCGCTCAATTCCGGGTGCTTTTCGACCAGAACACTCGCAAAAACAAAAAATGCCTGTAACCAATTAAATAACGATCGTGGCACCGTTCTGCGCCTATCTTCCTCCTGCTCCCCTTTTTTATCTAATTTCAAATTAAATTCTTTTGCAGTGGGAAGAAGAGATAAAACTTCCACAAAATCTCCCCGCCAGATTTTTTCTTTCACCGCCGAAGGGAGATGGTACCCCAAAGGAGAAATTTCACAAGGCATAACCCCTTTTAAACATGCTTCAGGGACTGACAAGATATCCCTAACAGGAGTGTGCATGTGTGCATCCCCAATGTGTGTACTGCCTGACTGACTAAATGACACAGGAGCAGGGACATTTACAGGTGCAGAAATAAAGCTAGCAGAGGCAGACCCAGAGGGGGAGACAGCCAGAGAAGGAGGAAGAATAGGAGAGGCAATACCAGCAGCAGAGAGAGCATGAGAGATAGCTGACAGGTAACCCAAGATATCATTTACAGTGGATTTCTGTAACTCACCCTGCCCAGCTGATGACACCTCCCCCGCTGGGACACTCATGCTTGGCTGTAGGCTGTGAAACAGTGCACCTGGGACCAGCTCACTCTGAGGAGCCGACCGCTGAGGAGTAGCTGTTGCTTGTGAGCCTGCAGCAGACACAGGCAGCTCCGTCCTCTCCTGTCGTTCTTCTTGTGGCGCAGAGTGTCCTCTTCCCCTCCTCCTGGCTGGCGACTGAGTGCAGGTCCGCCTCTTCTGTCCCGACCGTCTCCCGGGCACCGCCGCCATGCTTCCCCTCTCTTCTGCACGCGCCCGCCCGGCGGCTTGTTCTTCTCCTTCTCCGGCCACCAGACGCTCCGGAGGGATGCTCCGCCTTGCTCTTCTCTGAGGAGAGGGCTGGACTGGCTGAGCCTCTCTCACCTCTGCGTTCTGCTGAGCGTCTTCTGTGACAGACAGCGCCAGGCAGCGGCGCATCCATTCCTCTCCGCCCTGGCTCTCTGCTCTTTCTACAAAAGCCCTCACAAGGTCTTCCATCCGCACTGCTCACAAATGACAAGAAAGAGAACTGCTGAAAAGGAAAGTCAGTAAGTCCTTGCTCTCCAGGTCAGGCTGCAGTTTCTTCTCTTCCAGGTCCAGCTGCTGCAAGAGGAAGTACAGACCCTCAGCAGCCCCTTTTATCACTTCTCCCAGGAATACCAGAACCTTCCCTGGGATCTGATTGGGCCACCTGCAACTCAGGTATGCATTTAAAGGCACAGCACACTAAAAATACCTGCTAACCTAAACTATCACCAGGGCTGGGTGACCGCCGTCCCAAAAAAGGGGGCTCTAATGGTGCGCCCCCTTTTAAGTATTCTATGTTGCCGTCAGATTTAATTCACTTTGTTATGACTGACCTTTTTGGCTACCTTCTATTCCACTGTCCAATTAGAATTCCTGTTGGCCACTGTCAGTAAGGTCCATGAAGTCTTGTGTTTTCCCTTTCTCTTTCTGATGTCCCATTTGTCTCTCTCTTTCTCTCTCCATCTCTCTTGGAAACTATTGTGCCCATGTATAATGACTAGTTGTGCTTGTCTCTCAACAGTTCATTGTATCTGGAATGCTGAACATTGTAGCCTATAAAAAACCCAAGGCATTCTGGGTAAGTGGTTTATTACACTCCTTTCTAGCTATTTGAGATATTTATTGGCAGGATTGTGAATTGTGTCACCTAGGTTTCTTACCTGTACATGGTAATCTTAAAGATAAAAAAAGATTGTTTAATATCATTGTATCTTCCTTATCTTTAGCTACTCTATCTTTAGCTTCTTTATTGTTTAAATCTTCCTCCAGATTAATCTGGTGCCATGAATGTTGACCCAGGTTTCCAGTTTCAGGGAGGCTGCTTTCTCTTGCAGCATGCACCCTTGCATTTTGGGATTAGAACTATACCCCCTTCCTAGTCCAGGTCGTTGTCTTCTTCAACATAAGCAAGGTAGCCCACCACATTGAGGGCATGTGGCCTGGTATGGTTCAGGAGGGGGGTCTCACGCTCGTTACCCCCTTTTTCTGGCCAGCCAGGCTGCATGCTCACATAAAGGTCAAGTATGGAATTTGGGGGGCCTCACACCATTTTAAAAATGTTTTGACATTGGGTCCTTCTTAAAATTCATAGCAGACCTGAAGAACCTGGCATTGATTGTGGGGGAACCCCACACTTTTTTTCCCGGTTCCTTTGTTTATATTCACCTGTAATTCTCAGCTTACAGGTGAAACAGCAGGGTAGGGATGGGGTACTGGCAGTAAGGACACCGGTGGGTGTCGTTTCCTTAACAACAGTGTTCTTGAGCTGGAACACCTTTAGCAGTAGTAGGAATTCAATTGTTAAACAGTTAATTTCTTAATTCTATTCATTAAATAGCAAGTGGTTAGAACATGAGATAATTCACTACAATATTATATTAAATTCAATTCACAAAAAAAAAAATGTAACACTTTACATATCACATGAAATATTTGTACAGAATGCAAATATCTCAAATGATAAGCTTTAGTGAATTGATCCCATTGTCACTACACTGGACATAGCCTAAGCATAACTGTGGGAGGGGCCCAGCAGCTCCGACCACTACAAGCTGCTTGTAGAAAACTACAGGAGGGGGCAGATACAAGACCAGTCACCCTGCACAAGGAAAAAAAAATGCCGACCAGTCTGTAAGAAAGCTCCTACACAGAGGCAAAGTAGAAGAGTTTTTTATTTAAAAACTATTTCTTTACCATGTATAAAATAATATAAATATCTGCGCTATTCTATACAATTTTAATAAATAAAAGCAGCCAGCATAGTTTGTTGATAACCAAACACAAAAGTCCAAAGTCTAAAAGATGCACCGCTAAAAATGGTAACAAGTAGTAATTCCAAAATAGAAGGGAGGAATATTCCAGTCACCAGCTATAGTGCATATGTATGAAAGCACTCAGCACCACGTGGTATAGTGATCTGCTTACCAGAAGGCTAAAAATAATATGCATGTGATATTGATTCCAGGCTCATCCTGCATATCGGGGCGGCACAGTGGTGTAGTGGATAGCACTTTCGCCTAGCAGTAAGAAGGGTCGTTGGTTCGAATCCCAACCACGACACTACCTGCATGGAGTTTGCATGTTCTCCCTGTGCCTGCGTGGGTTTCCTTCGGGTACTCGGGTTTCCTCCCACACTTAGGTTAATTGGATCCTGTCTAAATTGTCCCTAGTATGTATGAATGTGAGTTAGGGACCTTAGATTGTAAGCTCCTTGAGGGTAGGGACTGATGTGAATGTACAATGTATATGTAAAAAGCGCTGCGTAAATTAATGGTGCTATATAAGTACCTGAAATAAATAAATAAATAAATAATAAAATATCCGACTTTACAATTCACCCTCAAGGCCCATCAACTGGTTCACTCTCTTCTATGTCACGACCTACAGTCTGTAAGGAAGGGAGACAGAAGTAAGGATGGAGGACAGTAAGCACTGCTGATCGTTATACTGAAAGCCTTGCATCTGATGTGAGTTCCTGGAGAAGTTTATTGAGGGAGAATATTATCTGGACATCACTGTTTTAAGCCTTGAGGGTGAATTGTAAAGTCGGATATGTAGGATGAGCCTGGGATCATTATCACATGCATATTATTTTTGGCCTTCTGGTAAGCAGATCACTATACCACGTGGTGCTGAGTGCTTTCATACATATGCACTATAGCTGGTGACTGGAATATTCCTCCTTTCTATTTTGGAATTACTACTTGTTACCATTTTTAGCGCCGCATCTTTTAGACTTTGTTATTTCTTTAGCATGGATTTTGGCTTTGAGGAGCAAAGAAAAGACATGCCCATTTGGTAATGTTTTTGTGTCTTTTATGTAGGTAGTCATTACCTTCATCTCCTTGTTGAGCTGTCTGGTCGTAACTATCGCTGGCTTGGTCTTTGTACATAGAGATTTAACTTCCATTTGGCGTAGAAACGACATGACCCCTCTGTGTGATGAGGTCCACCAAATCCACCCTTACCCCAGAATAGATTCTGTGAAAATCTACAACAGAAATGAAGCAGAATGGAACTTGGAGCGCTGCAAAAGTGGATTTCGGCAATACCAGGTGTGGCCTTCTGTTTATGTTATAAATTGGAATTCATTTTGAAAAGACAAACAGAGTTGTAATTAACAGGCAAGAGATTCACAGCTTTGGTTCACAGGGAGGGTTAATGTTAGGGTTACAGGTGGGGTTAGTGTTAAGGATAAAGGAAGTTTTAGTTTGAGGTTTACAGGAAGGTGATAGGGTTAGTGTTAGGTTTACAGAGAGTATTAATGTTAATATCACAGGTAGGCAGGGCTGTTATTATGAAATCACAGAGTCACGTACAGCATACCTAACAGGGCCCTCCAAAAAAATCAAAACGTTATTTTCACAAAAAATACACTATTAGCAGGCACAAAAAAACATAACTTACAACATTTCTGCTAAATCTAAAATATATAACTGCACTGAGTTATGTAATAAAGCTCGGTGTGTGAGTGAGGTCTTAAGGTTCATTTACATGGGTGCTGTGGCCTGTACAGTGTGAATCAGTGGGTTTGTTTATGTGGCTGAAGCTTTGTGCAGGCAGTAGGGTTGCCACCTGTCCGGCCCCTACCCCTCTGTGTCTGCCCACACTTCAATCCCCGGCACTGTGCCTCAGAAAAGGAAAGTGGGGCCAGAAATTTGAAGTCCAGCAACCTCAGCTACATCTGGATGAGAGGTGCTGACTGCCAAGTGGTGATTGAGCTCACCATTCATCCCTGGCTGTGACTGCCTGTGACTGAAGTCTCTTCCCTTCTCTCTCCTGCCTCTGAGCGAGTACACTAAGGTAAATCAGGGATCTCAGAGCACCCTTTAAATCAGAGTTCCCCTTTACACCAGAGGCCACAGTGTTCCCCCTTACATCAGAGTCCTCTCCGTACATCTGAGTTCTCAATGTTCCCCCTTAGATCAGGGTTCCCAGAGCATCCATTAAGTTAGAGTCCCCAGAGCTCTCCCTTACATCAGAGCCCCCCCCCCAGTGTAAGGGAACTCCGTGAGCTCAGATGTAAAGAGGGAACTCTGTGGACTCTGATGAAAGTCACAGCAGAAGCCGATTAGCAGGTGCCGGACAATAGATGACCGCTAGCACCTGCTGATCCGGTGAGGAGACACACTTAATGGAGCTCTGCATATGTAAGCCTCGGTTCACACTGGGACGACTTGTCAGGCGACCTAGGTCGCCTGACAAGTAGCGTCCCGTTCAGTACAATGGAACCGTTCTAAGGGGAGCGACGCAAGTCGCTCTGACTTAGAAAAAGGTTCCTGTACGACTTCGGGGGCGACTTGGGGCGACTTGCATAGACTTCTATACAGAAGTCGTTTTGCAAGTCGCCCGGGCAGTCGTGTGCAGGTCGCCTCGGTGAGGCGACCTGCAAGTCGTGCCGCCTTTGGTGTGAACCGAGGCTAAATCCGGAGATTTTGTCCGGCACATCCCTTAGTGAAAGCAGCATACTGTACACACAAAAACACTGGCTAAGCACACATTTAACCCTTTGATCGCCCTAGATGTTTAACCCCCTTACCAGCCTTACCCCTTACTTATCATTAGTACAAGGACAGTGCATATTTTTAGCTTAGTTCCCACAAAGTGTCGGGAATGTCCGTTGGTGTCCAATTCGCAGTCCTCCTATAAGTGGCTGATCGCCACCATTACTAGTATAAAAATAAATGTACAGCAGAATACATATTGGCCTAAATTTATGAAGAAATCAGGAAATTCGATTTTTAACATTTTTTTATTCGGTATGTTTTATAGCAGAAAGTAAAATTAGTGTGTTTTTTAGTCAAAATATTTTTTTTTTTTTTTTTTGAGCAAAAAAAACTGATGGGGCATACACACGGTCAGACTTTTCGTCTACAAAAGTCCAACGGACGCCGACGGACTAAAGCTGGCTGGTAATCCGATCGTGTGTTGGCTTCCCCGGACTTTCAGCTGACTTTTTCAGCCTCAAATCCGACGGACTTTAGATTTGAAACATGCTTCAAATCTTTACGTCGTAACTACGACGGACCCCGAAATCCACTCGTCTGTGTGCTAGTCCGATGGACAAAAACCCACGCTAGGGCAGCTATTGGCTACTGGCTATGAACTTCCTTATTTTAGTCTGGTGTACGTCATCACGTACGAATCCGTCGGACTTTTGTGTGGTCGTGTGTAGGCAAGTCCGTTCGTTAGAAAGTCTGCCACAAGTCCGCCGCAAGTCTGCCGAAAGTCCGCCGGAAGTCTGTCGGACAGGCTGTCGGACTTTTGTAGACGAAAAGTCCGACCGTGTGTATGCCCCATAACTGTGGTGATCAAATACCATCATAAGAAAGCTCTATTTGTGGAGGGAAAATGACATAAGTTTCATTTATTTACAACTTTGCATGACTACGCAATTGTCAGTGCCGTATACCAAACAATGGCCTGGTCATGAAGGGAGGGTAAGTCTTCCGGATATCAAGTGGTTAATTATGGTTTTCCCCTTTTATACACAGAACTTGCTCTATAGCGTGGTGGTTATGTCCTCCATTATAATAGCCTGTGGCCTTTCCATCATCATTATAGCCCTGAACTACAGCCTGCAGATGATTTCCAGCTCCTGCAATTGTGAAGTAAGTCACATTCCATTATTTAATGACTGCTTACACTTTAACTAAGATTTGGGGCCTTGATTTAAAAACTGGAGGAAGAATAAGTGTCATCCTCTGCTATTTTCCTAAGGCAGGTTGGAAATTTAAATGATTGGTCACAAGAACCAATACAGATATACATGATCGGATCTAGGGATGTGCTGGGATGGGCTGCACCTCCCCAGATTTCAGTTGTGCCCCCCCACAGGCCTGCTGGTCCCCACCATATGCATTGTGCCTACAATATGAGAAGTGCCAGCGGCAGAGAGAGTGCCGGGAGGAGGTGCGGGCTTTCTGTGCTCTCCCCCCTTCTGTCATAACAGCGCTCTTCTATACAGCAGGTTACACAGGATTGCTCATACATCGCACTGTACACTACACAGCTTGATTACCTGCCCCCTACCCACATTTCCAGGAGCTGAGCAGCTTTTTGGTGGGGGCAGGGATTTGTGCTGGGAAGGGTAATGTGTAGGGGGTTGTGGGTTGTGCTAGGAGGAGGGATTTGGGAGGATCTGTGCTAGAAGTGGGGATTTGGGGTTGGGGGGGGGGATGTGTACTAGAAGGGGGGCTGGGGGGTTTACGAAGAGGGGGATTTGGTGAGTGGATTTGTGTTAGGAGGGGAGATTTGGGGGAGAGGAATTGTACTAGGATGGAGAATTTGGGGAGAGGATTTGTGCTAGGAGTGGGGATTTGGCGAGAGAATTTACACTAGTAGGAGGGAATTGGGGGGGGGGGGATTTGTACTAGCAGTAGGGATTTGGGGGAGATGATTTGGAAAGAAAGAGGATGTGTGCTAGGAGTGGTGATTTTTTGGGGCAGGGGAGAATTGTAGGGAATTGGGGTATTTAAGCTGGAAGGTAAGATTGGGGGGCAAAGATTTGTGCAGGGAAGGGGGTTTGGATTGTGAGGATGGGGACTTTTTGCATTTTTGTTTGTGGAGAATCTGGGCTTGTAGAGTGAATTTATGCTTAGGTAGTGAGCGTGTTGATTGTGAGGATGGGGACTTTTTGCATTTTTGTTTGTGGAGAATCTGGGCTTGTAGAGTGAATTTATGCTTAGGGAGTGAGCGTGTTGATTAGTGCTGTTTTTTTTTTTTTTTTTTGGAGGGGGGTGCAATTTGTCAACTTCACCTTGAGTGTTAGATGACCTTGTCCAGGCACTGCCTGCACTGCACACATGGCACTCAACAGTCTCCTCCTCCCCATTTAACACATAGCTGAGTGTCCCTTACAGACAAAACTTTGATCTGCATGTGCAGCTGACTGCTATGTTGCAGTTCTCACCTTTGAAATTCCCTGATCGAAATGGCAGCTGTAGTAACCAGCTACACACTGTGTGGCTCTGATCTCAGCTATGTGCTCTGTGGGGAGAAGGAAATCTCTTAAGTGCCCTGCCAGCAGTGGCCCTGTCCTCAACTCTGCTGACCACTGTCTTCCATCATGCTGACCCCTGCACCCTGCCCTTCTAACCCCTCCTCTGCACCGCTGACCCCTATCTTCTTTTTTATAATTGTATTTTTATTAATTTTTTTATATTTTAAAGTGAACAAGTACAGCATTGTTGTACAATATAGAATATAAAGTTATTGAAGACATCTTGATATCAAAACAGAATAAGTACATATGAACAGAATTCACAATTACAGAGCACAGGAGTGCTCTGCACAATATGTCCAGGTTATACAAAGAAAGCAGTCCAAAAATAGGAGTACAGAATCAAAACCATAAGTTAATCACATAAAAGGAAAAACACAGATTCCACGGAGGATATGTGATACGGGATAATAAGCTCTAAATAACAGATGTGAAAGTGGAGTAAATGGGGGGGGGGGGGAACGTCATGGTCACATGGAAACCCTATGCCAGTAAAAGTTTAAGAATCGGTATTTGGCATAGGGGTCCCAAATTCCGACCTATCCCAGAATTCCCACAGTTTTTCAAATTGGGGGATAGTGTCATGTACTGAGGCCGTTAGATATTCCATCCTCCGAATATCAGCCACTAGTTGTAAAAATTTGGGCCAAGGAGGAGGGGCGTTGGACAGCCAACACAGGGGAATGAGTCTTTTGGCAGCCAGTAGTATGTAAGAAAAAAGCCGGTTGACTCTTTTGGTTAAGCCAGGGAAAGGAAGGCCTAACAGATAATGTAAGGGGTCAAGCGGGAGAGATTTATCCAACACTTTCTGTATCAAGAGCCTTACCTCACCCCAAAAAGGTTGGATCATCGAACATTGCCAAAATATATGAAAAAAGGATCCCAAGCCAACAGCGCGGCAAGACTGAAGGATCTATAGGGGGTTCTATACCAAAACATAAAAATTTTCATAGAAGTCTCCCATTGGGTCACACACTTGGAAGACTTGGAAACAGAAGACCAAATCTTATCCCACACTGGACTGAAATAGATCTGCCTATTAAATGGGACCATTTTCCCATATAATGATGTGTGGTCTCAGTAAGAGGTGTCGACTCATGAAGGATACGATGAATGGAGGATATTAAATGTAATTGATGGGGGCCTTGAGCGTATATGTACTCGAAGGTAGTTGGACTGTCGAGAGTTAAAGTTGAGGATTTAGAGTGAAAAAAATGTCTAACCTGCAGGTAGAAGTGGAAAAGTTGGGGAGGGATATTGAATTTCTCGCTTAGATTGTCGAAAGTATGTAGCCTTCGCATAACAGGATGTACTAGATTTCGAAGTTGGAAAAGGGAGGCGTTAAGCCATGGGAAGATCCTGCCCAGGGACATACTGTCTGGTATACGTGGGTTAAACAATACATTGACAAGCGGGGAGCAAGGCGAGGTAAGGTGGTATTCTTTAAGGCATTTACGCCAAATGGTTAAGGTAAAATTCATTGGAGCAGTGCACTGGTGTTTGAGAGTGGGATCCAGAGATAAGGAACCCTCCCAAACCAAGGAACTCGGGTGAACTGGATAGAGCACACCCTTTTCAATGGCAGTCCACTGGTTTGGTGCAAATAGAGAGGACCAGGAAACAATAGGCCTTAAATGTGAGGCATAGTAATAATTAATAATGTCTGGTGCACCCATTCCACCCCTGGACCTCGGAGCAAACACCACGAACTTGCTATACGATGAGCCCTATCTCCCCATATGAACTTTAGGTTCGTATGGAACCTAAAGGAAGGAAGTAAAGTAAGGAAGCTTTGCTGAATTGTCTTTAATTGGGATGAGGGCAAGGCAACTGGTAATGTTTCAAAGTGGTATAACAGTCTAGGTAAAATAGACATTTTTAGAACATTTATCCTGCCCAACAAAGACAAAGGGTACTTCGCCCAAGTCATCAGGGATTTATTGATGTCCAGAACCAGGGGTGGAAAGTTAGCGGAGTAAAGAGAGGAATAGGAAGGGGTGAAAAGAATACCTAGGTATTTGAGGGAAGTTTTGCACCACTTATAAGGATATGACTCTTTGAGCTGTGATAATATGGGTAATGGGATATGTATAGGCAGAGCTTGAGTTTTGGAAGTGTTGATCTTATAACCCAAAATGGCCCCAAAGCAGGACAACAGTTTATGCAGAGAGGGGAGAGAAATCAATTGATTAGTGATCAGACCCCTATCTTCTGTCCTGCTAACCCCTGTACACTGCCTTGATAACCCACTGTACACTGCCCTATAAACTCCTGACCCTATCCTCTGCCCTGCTTGATACCCTGTACACTGCTCTACAGACTCTTATACATTACCCTTCCGATCCTCACCCCTAAATCAGACAGGCTAGGTCCGGCACTGTAGACATATGCCCTTTGCTTCTTATTGATTAGCAGAGGCCAACACTTGTTTTAAGGCTTTTTAGAAGAGGTTGTTATTGTGGTCTGTGCCCCAGTGGGGAGACTTGTCCTCACTTAACATCTTAGCTGACTGGTGCGCCAGCATGAACAAGATATTTGGTAAATCTCTCTCTGCAATTATTCTCTGATATTAAAAGTATTTAGCGGGTTTGTATTGTTTTGGTTTCAAGGCCATAGAGGGTCTAGACATGTGCAGAATGGAAAAAATGTCTTTGCTGATTCGTTTCAGAATTTGTTTCGCTTATTAATTTCCTAACTAACAGGGGCTTTTTTGATCTATGCCCCTGTCTCCCTAATTCGCAACAGAATTCTCTCCATCTTTTGGTTCCGGACATATAGGGAGCTGGATTACTACTGTGGTGGTCTCACACTATCCCTTAAGGATCCATCAATGGCGAAACATGTTCGGAGCTAAGATTCACCTGTGACCACTTTTTCCTCCTTCTTTGGGCCACTAGCAACCCAATACTTGTATTGTATATGCTCTATTATTGAGTTTAACAATTTTTATATATTTTTGTTGTTTGCCTTTTTTGTGTTTTTGTATTAATAAAAAGAAATAATATTTTTATTCAATATGTTGTGATTTAATTGTTGATAGCACCGTTATAATCCCACTTCTCTATACTTACATTCTTTGCTTACCGGGATGAGGTGCATGACATCATAGAGCCACTCAGACTATACTTTTTAGTCTAAGTCTGACCCATGTTGGCCCCACCTCAAAACTTACAGGATTTAAAGCATCTGCTACTGACGGCCTGGTGCCAGATACCACAGCATACATTCAGACGTCTAGTGTTGTCCATGCCTCAATGAGTCAGGACTGTTTTTGGCCGCAAAAATATTCAATATTAGGTGAGTGGTCATAGAGTTATGGCTGGTGTGTGTCTATATATATAAATATATATATATATATATATATATATTATAGTGACATTGGGGATTGTTCAGCTCAAGTGAATAGATGCGTTTTGGTGCAGTGAGTCCACATCAGAGAGGCATTTATAGTTAAGGGCCTGGTACCCCACATTTATTAAAGGGAAAAACAAAACAAATGTCTATCCAGGAATCCCACGCAGGGGTCCAAGCTTCAATTAAATACACATAATCCAAATGAAAATGCTAGCCCACCTGGCTACTCTTCAGCAGTAATGCTGCTATAGGTACAGGCCCCTCAAATGAGCTGCTTGGATACACACAGTCGTAGGCTCCTTGGCTGCACACAGCTTCAAGCCCTTCAACGCAAACAGCTTTGGGTTCCTTGGATGAACACAGCATCTATTCTCACACAGAGACACTTACTAGCAGCCACTGCTCCAACTCCACCTTCCTCCTCCTTCTGCTCTCACCAGCTCTTCGTTATATGGGCTGTGTGCACCTGGGCACACACCCTGTTGACTGTCCACAAGACCCGGACACAGGATTGGAGATCTCGTCCCACCTAAGACTCTGAAGGATCTCCAAACTACAGAGCCCCATAAGGAACTAGCAAAACCTGGAGAAAACTGCCAGAGCAGTTTTCTCTGTTTCAAATTTACGCTCTGTACTCAGCCGATATGCAGACTCTGTGTCCACTTTAACCCCATTTTCATAGGGACAGAGCCTTGCTCTGCCACAGTATATATATATATATATATATATATATATATATATATATATATATATATATATATACACACTGTGTATGTGTGCATATACACAGTATCTCACAAAAGTGAGTACACCCCTCACACTTTTGTAATTATTTTATTATATCTTTTCATGTGACAACACTGAAGAAATGACACTTTGCTACAATGTAAAGTAATGAGTGTACAACTTGTATAAAAGTGTAAATTTGCTGTCCTCTCAAAATAACTCAAAACACAGCCATTAATGTCTAAACCGCTGGCAACAAAAGTGAGTACACCCCTAAGTGGAAATTTCCAAATTGGGCCCAAAGTTTCAATATTTTGTGTGGCCACCATTATTTTCCAGCACTGCCTTAACCCTCTTGGGCATGGAGTTCACCAGAGCTTCACAGGTTGCTACTGGAGTCCTCTTCCACTCCTCCATGATGACATCACAGAGCTGGTGGATGTTAGAGACCTTGCGCATCTCCGCCTTCCATTTGAGGATGCCCCACAGATGCTTAATAGGGTTTAGGTCTGGAGACATGCTTGGCCAGTCCATCACCTTTACCCTCAGCTTCTTTAGCAAGGCAGTGGTCATCTTGGAGGTGTGTTAGGGATCGTTATGTTGAAATACTGCCCTGCGGCCCAGTCTCCGAATGGAGGGGATCATGCTCTGCTTCAGTATGTCACAGTACATGTTGGCATTCATGGTTTCCTCAATAAACTGTAGCTCCCCAGTGCCGGCAGCACTCATGCAGCCCCTGGGCCGCAGACCATGACACAGACCACCATCATGCTTCACTGTAGGCAAGACACACTTGTCTTTGTACTCCTCACCTGGTTGCTGCCATACACGATTGACACCATCTGAACCAAATAAGTTTATCTTGGTCTCATCAGACCACAGGACATGGTTCCAGTAATGATCCATGTCCTTAGTCTGCTTCTCTTCAGCAAACTGTTTGCAGGCTTTCTTGTGTATCATCTTTAGAAGAGACTTCCTTCTGGAACGACAACCATGTAGACCAATTTGATGCAGTGTGCGGCGTATGGTATGAGCACTGACTGGCTGACCCCCCCACCCCTTCAATATCTGCAGCAATGCTGGCAGCACTCATACGTCTATTTCCCAAAGACAACCTTTGGATATGACTCTGAGCACATGCACTCAACTTCTTTGGCCGACCATGGCGAGGGCTGTTCTGAGTGGAACCTATCCTGTTAAACCTCTGTATGGTCTTGGCCACCTTGTAGCTCAGTTTCAGGATCTTGGCAATCTTCTTATAGCCTAGGCCAGGGATATGCAATTAGCGGACCTCCAGCTGTTGCAGAACTACAATTCCCATGAGGCATAGCAAGACTCTGACAGCCACAAGCATGGCACCCAGAGGCAGAGGCATGATGGGACTTGTAGTTTTGCAACAGCAGGAGGTCCGCTAATTGCAAATTCCTGGCCTAGGCCATCCTTATGTAGAGCAACAATTCTTTTTTTCAGATACTCAGAGAGTTCTTTGCCATTAGGTGCCATGTTGAACTTCCAGTGACCAGTATGAGAGAGTGAGAGCGGTAAGACCAAATTTAACACACCTGCTCCCCATTCACACCTGAGACCTTGCAACACTAATGAGTCACATGACACCGGCGAGGAAAAATTGCTAATTGGGCCCAATTTGGACATTTTCACTTAGGGGTGTACTCACTTTTGTCGCCAGCGGTTTAGACATTAATGACTGTGTAAATTTGCTGTCCCCTCAAAATAACTCAACACACAATTTGGTGTTATCGCTCTCACTCTGTCATACTGGTCACTGGAAGTTCAACATGGCACCTTATAACAAAGAACCCTCTGAGGATCTGAAAAAAAAGAATTGTTGCTCTACAGAAAGATGGCATAGGCTATAAGAAAATTGGCAAGACCCTGAAACTGATCTGCAGCATGGTGGCCAAGACCATACACCGGTTTAACAGGACAGGTTCCACTCAGAACAGGCCTCGCCAAGGGCAACAAAGCTAATAAAGGGTCTGGAGGATATTAGTTATGAAGAAAGGTTGTGAGCACTGAACTTATTCTCTCTGGAGAAGAGACGCTTGAGAGGGGATATGATTTCAATTTACAAATACCGTACAGGTGACCCCACAATAGGGATAAAACTTTTTTGCGGAAGGGAGTTTAACAAGACACGTGGCTACTCATTAAAATTAGAAGAAAAGAGGTTTAACCTTAAACTACGTAGAGGGTTCTTTACTGTAATAGCAGCAATGATGTGGAATTCCCTTCCACAGGCGGTGGTCTTAGCGAGGGGCATCGATAGTTTCAAAAAACTAATAGATAAGCACCTGAACAACCACAACATGCAGGGATATACAAGGTAATACTGACATAATCATACACATAGGTTGGACTTGATGGACTTAACTATGTAACTGTAACGTACTCAGCGTCATATCCAGAGGTTGTCTTTGGGAAATAGACATATGAGTGCTGCCAGCATTGCTGCAAAGTTTAAAGGGGTGGGAGGGTCAGCATGTAAATGCTCAGGCCAAACACCGCATACTGCATCACATTGGTCTGCATGGCTGTCGTCTCAGAAGGAAGCCTCTTCTAAAGATGATGCACAAGAAAGCCTGCAAACAGTTTGCTGAATACAAGCAGACTAAGGACATGGATTACTGGAACCATGTCCTGTGGTCTAATGAGACCAAGATAAACTTATTTGGTTCAGATGGTGTCAAACTTGTGTGGCGGCAACCATGTGAGGAGTACAAAGACAAGTGTGTTTTGCCTACAGTCAAGCATGGTAGTGGGAGTGTCATGGTCTGTCATGGACCGTGGAACAAGAAGTGATGTCACCGGCATCTGATTGGACCAAGGCAGGGCTGGAATCTTGTCAATCAGGGCTGCAGTGGCAAAAGGCTACACGCTCAGAGCTGGCTGTTCCTTCTAAAGGCCAATAGAAGGAGCAGCCAGCTCCAAGTGCTTAGCCTTTCATGACTGCCGCCCTTATTGACAAGATTCCAGCCCTGACTTGGTTCAATCAGATGCCGGTGACATCACTTCCTGTTCCACGGTCCATGCTGGTCAGTGTGGAGCTTCCTGGTTCCTTGCTCCTGGATTAACACTGTGATCCATTCCAGCCAGCTGCTTAATCCTTTCCAGCTATCCGGAACAGTGGTGGGACCCACACAGCCATGTGGAATGCCAGGACTGCACTTTACTTTGACGAGCATGCATCTTCTTTCATCTTGTAAGTGTTTTTAATCCTATCCTATTAAAGTCATCATTTTAATACTACACTAAGGTCAGCGCCTCCCCTCTCTGTTTTTTTACTTACATGTCTTGCAGAGTTCTGGACACACTCTGAAGGATGGCTGCCTTCCTTTTTAACCCTTAATCCCCCTTTCTTTTCCAACCATCCAACCTATGGATATATCACCATCCAGCTTTTACAGCCACAGACTATAACCCTAAGGATTACTCTATTTGGAGCGCCAGATAAACACTGACTATACTGGTATATGTATAGTATACAGCAGAGGCGTTGCTAGGGGGTGGCTATTGGGGCTATAGCCCCAAATCTGGGGCCCATAGCCCCGAGTCTCTAACTGGGTGCAGCAGAGCCTTCAGCGGCAGATGTGGGCACCGTGCAGATAACTAACATCTCAGCCGTTTTACTTTGTTCTGCTACTGCACTGGTTGCTAGAACTGCCTGGCATCTAGCAACCAGTGATGTCACGTAACCTGAGTGACACAGCATGAGCCCGAGGCAGTGGCGGCACTGGGGGGGCGGGGGGTGCGTGCCACACCCGGGTGACACCCGCCAGAGGGGAGACACCCACGGGTAGCGGCACTGCTAACACCGTCCATTGCCCTACACTCTCGGGTCTTGCCGTCTATCTCCCTCAGCGGAGTGGACCGAAGCCACCTCCCCCTCCTCTCTGTTTGCATCCACACAGGAGGAGGAGGAGCCCGAGGGACACAATGCTGTGTACAGTATATCCGTCTGCGCTGTTCTGAGGTCTGTACCCTAACTATACAGTATGTAGGTGGACATGTGCAGGGGGGCTATGGGAGGGGAGAGGGGTGCCTATACTGATGGGGGGGTCTGCATAGAGGGGGGGTGTCTATACTGATGGGGGTTCTGCACTGAGGGGGGTGTCTATACTGATGGGGGGTCTGCACTGAGGAGTGGTGTCTATACTGATGTTGGAGGTCTAAACTGAGGGAGGGGGATGGTCTGTATAGAGGGGGGTCTGTACTGATGGAGGGGGGTGGTCTGTACTGAGGGGGGTCTGTACTGAGGGGTGGTCTGTACTGATGGGGGGAGGTGGTCTGTACTATTCCCGCAGCCTCTGACATCTCTTGTACCATGCCCGCAGCCTCTGACATCTCCTGTACTATGCCTGCACCGCAGCCTCTGCATCTCCTGTACCATACCCACAGCCTTTGCATTTCCTGTACCGTGCCCGCAGCCTCTGCATCGCCTCCTGTACAATATATATATACACATATACACACACACACACATTTATATTATATACATGTGTATGCCCGCCCAAGCATGACTTTCTTTACTTCACTGCTATGGGCTCTAGCCACAGATCTTTTGTAGGCCTAGCAACGCCCCTGGTATACAGTATAAATGTATAATCTTTTTTTTCTGTCTGACAGAAAGCTGAAGAAGATGAAGATGACCCTCTTCTGTCACCAAATCCCACCCAAGACATTGTTATTTAAGGAGGAATGTCCCCTCTCTACGTATACAGGAACTCCAATCAAACTTGTATACCTTCTCCATGCTAGAAAAAAGAAACAAACTAACAAAAAAATTGGCTGATGTTCTACCTGACGCTGATTAAAAGCTGATGTTAAAAGCAGACTGTACATTCTACTAAATTGTATAAAAGATTTATGTGGTAACATCCAATCCGATCCAGCCATAATACAGGAAGTCCCCGGGTTACAAACAAAATAGGTTATATAGGTTTGTTCTTAAGTTGAATTTGTATGTAAGTTGGAACAGGTACATTTTTTAAGTGTTACTCCAGCCAAAAAAAACATTTTTTGTCTGGGCCCCTATTTCACCTCACTTTCTGTCCCTGTGACAATTGGGTTTTGAAAATTTTGGGTTGTTATGGAAACAAGGATTGGTGATAAAGCTTCAATGGAGACACCTTTTTCCCATGACAACTCTTACAGGAGTGAATTTCCCTTCCTTATGCCGCGTACACACGGTCGGACTTTTCGGCTACAAAAGTCCGACAGACTTTCGACTGACTTTTGGCGGACTTGCGGCAGACTTTCTAACGAACGGACTTGCCTACATATGATCACACAAATGTCCGACGGATTCGTACGTGATGACGTACACCGGACTAAAATAAGGAAGTTGATATCCAGTAGCCAATAGCTGCCCTAGCGTGGGTTTTTGTCCGTCGGACTAGCATACAGACGAGCGGATTTCTGGGTCCGGCGTAGTTACGACGTAAAGATCTGAAGCATGTTTCAAATCTAAAGTCCGTGGAAGCCCACACACGATCGGATTGTCAGCCGGCTTTGGTCCTTCAGCGTCCGTCGGACTTTTGTAGACGAAAAGTCCGACCATGTGTACGCGGCATAAGTGTTCATTTCCCCTTTACTAACTGTGGTCTCCCTCCTTTGTAAGTACAAGTGGGGCAAAAAAGTATTTAGTCAGCCACCAATTGTGCTAGTTCTCCCACTTAAAACGATGAGAGAGGCCTGTAATTGTCATCATAAGTATACCTCAACTATGAGAGACAAAATGTGGAAACAAATCCAGACAATCACATTGTCTGATTTGTAAAGAATTTATTTGCAAATTATGGTGGAAAATAAGTATTTTGTCAATATCAAAAGTTCATCTCAATACTTTGTTATATATCCTTTGTTGGCAATGATAGAGGTCATACATTTTCTGTAAGTCTTCACAAGGTTGTCACACACTGTTGCTGGTATGTTGGCCCATTCCTCCATGCAGATCTCCTCTAGAGCAATGATGATTTGGGGCTGTCGCTGAGCAACACGGACTTTCAACTCCTCCAAAGGTTTTCTATGGGGTTGACATCTGGAGACTGACTAGGCCACTCCAGGACCTTTAAATGCTTCTTACGAAGCCACTCCTTCGTTGCCCAGGCAGTGTGTTTGGGATCATTGTCATGCTGAAAGACCCAGCCACGTTTCATCTTCAATGCCCTTGATGATGGGAGGAGGTTTGCACTCAAAATCTCACGATACATGGCCCCATTAATTCTTTCATGTACGCGGATCAGTCATCCTGTTCCCTTTGCAGAGAAACAGCCCCAAAGCATGATGTTGCCACCCCCATTCTTCACAGTAGGTATGGTGTTCTTTGGTTGCAACTCAGCATTCTCTCTCCTCCAAACACGACGAGTTGTGTTTTTACCAAACAGTTCTACTTTGGTTTCATCTGACCATATGACATTCTCCCAGTCCTCTTCTGGATCATCCAAATGCTCTCTAGCAAACCTCAAACGGGCCCAGACATGTACTGGCTTAAGCAGGGGGACACGTCTGGCACTGCAGGATCTGAGTCTCTGGCGGTGTAGTGTGTTACTGATGGTAGCCTTTGTTACGTTGGTCCCAGCTCTCTGCAGGTCATTCACTAGGTCCCCCGGTGTGGTTCTGGGATTTTTGCTCACCGTTCTTGTGATCATTTTGACCCCACGGGGTGAGATCTTGCGTGGAGCCCCAGATCGAGGGAGATTATCAGTGGTCTTGTATGTTTCCATTTTCTAATTATTGCTCCCACAGTTGATTTCTTCATATCAAGCTGTTTGCCTATTGCAGATTCAGTCTTCCCAACCTGGTACAGGTCTACAATTTTGTTTCTGGTGTCCTTCGACAGCTCTTTGGTCTTCACCATAGTGGAGTTTGGAGTGTGACTGTTTGAGGTTGTGGACAGGTGTCTTTTATGCTGATAACAAGTTCAAACAGGTGCCATTAATACAAGTAATGAGTGGAGGACAGTGGAGCCTCTTAAAGAAGAAGATACCGGTCTGTGAGAGCCTGAAATCTTGCTTGTTTGTAGGTGACCAAATACTTATTTTCCACCATAATTTGCAAATAAATTCTTTCAAAAATCAGACAATGTGATTGTCTGGATTTGTTTCCACATTTTGTCTCTCATAGTTGAGGTATACCTATGATGACAATTACAGATCTCTCTCATCTTTTTAAGTGGGAGAACTTGCACAATTGGTGGCTGACTAAATACTTTTTTGCCCCACTGTATGAGTCTGTCAGTGGAGTCTCCAGCTTTCATATTTAGGGGGGGCACATGGGGGGATAGGGACAAAAGTAGGGGGGCAACTATAAAATGCAATTATATATATATATATATACACACAGTGGGGACGGAAAGTATTCAGACCCCCTTAAATTTTTCACTCTTTGTTATATTGCAGCCATTTGCTAAAATCATTTAAGTTCATGTTTTCCTCATTAATGTACACACAGCACCCCATATTGACAGAAAAACACAGAATTGTTGACATTTTTGCAGATTTATTAAAAAAAAGAGAAACTGAAATATCACATGGTCCTAAGTATTCAGGCCCTTTGCTCAGTATTTAGTAGAAGCACACTTTTAATCTAATACAGCCATGAGTCTTTTTGGGAAAGATGCAACAAGTTTTTCACACCTGGATTTGGGAATCCTCTGCCATTCCTCCTTGTAGATCCTCTCCAGTTCTGTCAGGTTGGATGGTAAACGTTGGTGGACAGCCATTTTTAGGTCTTTCCAGAGATGCTCAATTGGGTTTAAGTCAGGGCTCTGGTTGGGCCATTCAAGAACAGTCACGGAGTTGTTGTGAAGCCACTCCTTTGTTATTTTAGCTGTGTGCTTAGGGTCATTGTCTTGTTGGAAGGTAAACCTTCGGCCCATTCCGAGGTCCTGAGCACTCTGGAGAAGGTTTTCATCCAGAATATCCCTGTACTTGGCCGCATTCATCTTTCCCTTGATTGCAACCAGTCATCCTGTCCCTGCAGCTGAAAAACACCCCCACAGCATGATGCTGCCACCACCATGCTTCACTGCTGGGACTGTATTGGACAGGTGATGAGCAGTGCTTGGTTTTCTCCACACAAACCGCTTAGAATTAAGGCCAAAAAGTTCTATCTTGGTCTCATCAGACCAGAGAATCTTATTTCTCACCATCTTGGAGTCCTTCAGGTGTTTTTTAGCAAACTCCATGCAGGCTTTCATGTGTCTTGCACTGAGGAGAGGGTTCCGTTGGGCCACTCTGCCATAAAGCCCTGACTGGTGGAGGGCTGCAGTGATGGTTGACTTTCTACAACTTTCTCCCATCTCCCGACTGCATCTCTGGAGCTCAGCCACAGTGACCTTTGGGTTCTTATTCACCTCTCCCACCAAGGCTCTTCTCCCCCCGATAGCTCAGTTTGGCCAGACGGCCAGCTCTAGGAAGGGTTCTGGTCGTCCCAATTGTCTTCCATTTAAGGATTATGGAGGCCACTGTGCTCTTAGGAACCTTAAGTGCAGCAGACTCAAATGAAGGTGTAGAACCATCTCAAGGATGATCAGAAGAAATGGACAGCACCTGAGTTAAATAAATGAGTGTCACAGCAAAGGGTCTGAATACTTAGGGCCATGTGATATTTCAGTTTTTCTTTTTTAATAAATCTGCAAAAATGTCAACAATTCTGTGTTTTTCTGTCAATATGGGGTGCTGTGTGTACATTAATGAGGAAAAAAAATGAACTTCATGATTTTAACAAATGGCTGCAATATAACAAAGAGTGAAAAATTTTCTGAATACTTTGCGTCCCCACTGTATATATATATATATATATATATACACACATCCTGGGGCCCTTTACTACAATCCCATAATGGCCGTTTCAACTGTTCTGCAGTGAGCTCCCTTCCTACTGTATTGGGCCCCCCCCAGGGTGGCACAGAAAAAGAGATATATGTCACCAGCATACCAAGAAAATATAAGGGTCCAAAGCAGTGGGAGAACTATCAGGGTTGCAAAGGTTGTCTTGCCTCCGGGCCCTGGTGTTCTGCCACTGTGGGGTTCCCCAGCCTCCTCTTGCTGTCCTGCCCCTGCTATTGACAGTGCTGGTCTGGCATCTCTTGGAATTTACAGGCTGGTTCTCCTGTCCTAAGGATGGGAGAAATCAGTCTGTTTTTTCAGTAACTGAGAGTCCTGGTGAAGTCCTTTCTGCAAATCGCTCTTCTTCCTGCTAATGAGGATGCAGGGGAAGGAGCAGATCGGGCAGCCATGGTTGTGTGATCGCTTGCATTATGCAGTGTCAGCGAGCAGAGGGAGGGGGGGAGGAATCACCCGCAGGAGCTGACTGGGGACGCTCTCCATCTTAGACATTGCCTTTTTGTAAAAAAAAAAAAAAAAATGTTTTTTTAATTGGGGGGGGGGGGGGGGCACATGGTGGGGCACAGCATAATGTTGGGTGGGGGGGTTAAGGCCCCCTCTGCCCCCCTAGGGACGCCATTGGAGTCTGTAGATTTTGTAGAAGCAATGATGAATAGTCAGATGAACCTTGCGAATGACTTGTTTATTCCAGCCAGCAGAGAGCCACATGTAAAACCTTTTTCTTCTAGTTTCACTTCATAACTTCCTATTTCCTGTTCC
Source organism: Aquarana catesbeiana (assembly GCF_042186555.1). NCBI lineage: Eukaryota > Metazoa > Chordata > Amphibia > Anura > Ranidae > Aquarana > Aquarana catesbeiana. The sequence continues at coordinate 261,440,658 of NC_133331.1, read as the reverse complement.
CACCCCCCAGGTCCTCAAACATCTATGTAACTACTACACTTACATATTCTTCATCTTTGCCCTTTTAAAGAAAAGGTATGCATTTATAAATGAAGCATAATATAGAACCAACAAGAAGTGCAACATAGCAAGGAACAAACTACAATATAAAATGCAAAATGCTGAGTAAGAGTCAGTGTGTGATAAAGTCTTGGAACTTTGGATTGGGTTTACACACTCTTCCAGATCGAATAACAACTTGTGGGGCTTGCGAGTCTGAAACCTCTTGCCTGTTGCCATCAGAATTTTGTTGTGGAAGTGTCAATTGGTACAGCAGTGGATGGCTGTGCTTGGGGTCCTGAAGTGATCATAGGCACATGGGTAACGGCAGTACAGTATGATTCAGGTGCCTGTAGGAGGTGATGGAGGTTCCTTACCATCAGAATGAGCAGCATAGCTGTTTGTTTGGCAGGCCTTTCCATGAACCGTGGCCAGTTTGTCAAACCCACGGGTTGTCTCCACCCTTACCACTTACCCAGGCTCCATATGGGAAAGGTGTCAGGCAAAAAGGAAAGATAAGCAATGACACATTGGCCAGAGTGTAAATAAAGCAGCCTGAACATCAGTCTCAACTCTTGGCAGGAGCTGGGATGGGACCATGAGAATCAGAGTCCTGGTTCGTCATGATAGTAAAAGTTGTACCGGAGAAGGCATGCCATCCCTAGGTGTGTTGCGGAGGTTGAGTAGGGCTGCATAAACGTCAGAACCATCACATGCACATTTCTCTGGGAGATGCTTGGCCGCTCTTACACTACACTCTGCAAGATTATTGGATCTAGGGTAACTGGGCTTGCTAGTGATGTGCTGAAAATCACATTGGTGAGCAATGTTCTTGACTTCTCTATTTGAAAATAGTGTTGCATTGTAAGTCATCAATTGATAGGTAATTCCATGTGTGGCGAATATCCACGTTAATGTCCTGATCACTGTGTTACTGGAAGTGTTTGGGAAGACATCTAATTCCCACCTGCCAGAGTATGAATCAACCAAGACCAGGTAATCCTTGTTTGACCACTCAAATAGGTCAGCTGCTGTGATAGACCATGGTCTGTCAGGTATTTGGTGAAGAGTTAAGCCTCGTACACATGATTGGATTTTCCACAGACAAAGCGCCAGACTTTTGTCCGAAGGGAGTGTGCCAGGAACTTGTCTTGCATATAAACGGTACACAATTGTCGGCCAAAAAACACAAGCGTAGTGATGTACTACGTGGAAATTCAGGCACCTTCTGCTAATGTCGTGTTTTGTGAGCATTGATTCCGAGCATGCGTGTTTGTACTTTGGACTTTTGTGTGACGGACTTGTCTACACTCGATAGGGAAATCTGACAACAGACTGTTGTCCGCCGAAAATTTACTAGCCTGCCATTCAACATTTGTTGGCGAAAAGTTGGACAACAATTGCCTAAAATCCAACAGTTAGTACGCTCCATCAGACAAACAGTCTGTCATCACTAGGGATAAGCCGAACACCCCACGATTCGGTTCGCACCAGAACCTGCGAAGGGACCTAAAGTTTGCTTGAACTTTAGAACCCCATTAAAGTCTATGGGTTCGAAATCAAAAGTGCTAATTTTAAAGGCTAATATGCAAGTTATTGTCCTAAAAAGGGTTTGGGGACCCGGGTCCTGCCCCAGGGGACATGTATCAATGCAAAAAAAAGTTTTAAAAATGGACGTTTTTTTCGGGAGCAGTGATTTTAATGATGCTTATCCACTCGCCGACCGCCTAATGCAGATATATACTGCGGCAGAATGGCACGGGCAGGCAAAATCACGTACCTGGTACGTGATCTGCCTCCCGCGGGCGGGGGGGCGCATCGTGCCCCCCTCGGTGCCCGAGGCTGTCGGCTTCATTAGGGGAGCGATACAGGCTGAGGGGGAGACCACTCATTCGTGGCCAGCCCTTCGCGATCGCTCCCCACGAATGAGATTCTTCCTCTGCTGCTGTATAGTAAACAGCGGCAGAGGAAGTGATGTCATCGCTCCTCGGCTCGGTATTTTCCGTTCTGGCGCCGAGGAGAGAAGACATCGATGTGAGTGCACAACACACACACACACAGTAAAACACACCAGGCACACTTTACACCCCCCATCACCCCCTGATCATCCCCTAATCACCCCCCCTCCCGTCACAGGGACACCAAGCAGTTTTTTTTTCTGATTACTGCATTGGTGTCAGTTTGTGACAGTTAGTGTGGTAGGGCAGTTAGGGTTAGCCCCCTTTAGGTCTAGGGTACCCCCCTAACCCCCCTAATAAAGTTTTAACCCCTTGATCACCCCCCGTCGCCAGTGTCACTAAGCGATCGTTTTTCTGATCGCTGTATTAGTGTCACTGGTGATGCTAGTTAGGGAGGTAAATATATAGGTTCGCCGTCAGCGTTTTATAGCATCAGGGACCCCCATATACTACCTAATAAAGGTTTTAACCCCTTGATTGCCCCCTAGTTAACCCTTTCACCAGTGATCACCGTATAAGTGTTACGGTTGACGCTGGTTAGTTTGTTTATTTTTTATAGTGTCAGGGCACCCGCCGTTTATTACCTAATAAAGGTTTAGCCCCCTGATCGCCCGGCGGTGATATAAGTTAGGTTTTATGGTCAGATAGGGTCTGCGTCGCCCCAGGCAGCGTCAGGTTAGCGCCAGTACCGCTAACACCCACGCACGCACCGTACACCTCCCTTAGTGGTATAGTATCTGAATGGATCAATATCTGATCCGATCAGATCTATACTAGTGTCCCCAGCATTTTAGGGTTCCCAAAAATGCAGTGTTAATGGGATCAGCCCTGATACCTGCTAGCACCTGCGTTTTGCCCCTCCGCCAGGCCCAGCCCAGCCCACCCAAGTGCAGTATCAATCGATCACTGTCACTTACAAAACACTAAACGCATAACTGCAGCATTCGCAGAGTCAGGCCTGATCCCTGCGATCGCTAACAGTTTTTTTGGTAGCGTTTTGGTGAACTGGCAAGTGCCAGCGGCCTAGTACACCCCGGACGTAGTCAAACCAGCACTGCAGTAACACTTGGTGACGTGGTGAGTCCCATAAGTGCAGTTCAAGCTGGTGAGGTGGCAAGCACAAGTAGTGTCCCGCTGCCACCAAGAAGAAGACAAACACAGGCCCGTCGTGCCCATAGTGCCCTTCCTGCTGCATTCGCCAATCCTAATAATTGGGAACCCACCACTTCTGCAGCGCCCGTACTTCCCCCATTCACATCCCCAACCAAATGCAGTCGGCTGCATGAGAGGCATTTTCTTTATGTCCTCCCGAGTACCCCTACCCAATGAACCCCCCCAAAAAAGATGGGCGTGACACCCGCTATTAGTTTCCCTCCTGTCCTGACAATCCTGGTCTTTGCATTGGTGAATGTTTTGATTGCTACCATACACTAGTTGAGTTTTAGCGTAGGGTACAGCATTGCACAGACTAGGCAAACTTTCACAGGGTCTCCCAAGATGCCATCGCATTTTGAGAGACCCGATCCTGGAACCGGTTACAGTTATAAAAGTTACAATTACAAAAAAAATGTAAAAAAAAATACACAAAAAAATATATAAAATAAAAAAAACAAAAATAGTTGTCATTTTATTGTTCTCTCTCTCTCTCTATTCTCTCTCTATTGTTCTGCTCTTTTTTTACTGTATTCTATTCTGCACTGTTTATTTGTTATTATGACTTATCATGTGTGCTTTTCAGGTATGCAATTTTTTATACTTTATTGTTTACTGTGTTTTATTGTTAACCATTTTTTTGTTTTCAGGTACGCCATTCAGCTGCAGCGCAGATTTATTTATCTTGACAGCAACAGAGTTTGCTCCCACGATACATAAAGCCGTGACTCCAGCGGAGATAATATATGCCAAAGCATGGGGGCAGCAGGGGCGCAGGAGCGATTTGCTCCTAACTTTTGGGGCGGATGCCCCCATGCAGAGGCGGCTCTAGACTTTGTGAGGCATTAGGCAAAACTTAGACATGAGGCCCCACTCACTCCCATAATGGGAAAAATAATTCAAGGGATGAAAATGAACTGTATTAGGAGGGAACAGTATAGGGGAGTGGAGAAAGAGAGAAATAAAGGGGGATGGGGTGAGAAAGAGAGAAACAAAGAGAGAAAGAAAGATGGAAGGAAAGAGAAAGAAAGATGGAAGGAAAGAAGGAAAGAGAAAGAAAGATGGAAGGAAAGAGAAAGAAAGATGGAAGGAGAAAGAGAAAGAAAGTTGGAAAGAAAGAAGGATGGAAGGAGAGAAAGAAAAAGAGAAAGAAAGAAAGAAAGAAAGAAAGAAAGAAAGAAAGAAAGAAAGAAAGAAAGAAAGAAAGAAAGAAAGAAAGAAAGAAAGAAAGAAAGAAAGAAAGAAAGAAAGAAAGAGAAAAGAAAAGAAAGAAAGAAAAGAAAAGAAAGAAAGAGGAAGGAAGGATGGAAATAAAGAAAGAAAGAGGAAAGAAGGATGGAAATAAAGAAAGAAAGAGGAAAGAAGGATGGAAATAAAGAAAGAAAGAGGAAGGAAGGATGGAAGGAAAGAAGGGAAGGAAGAGCATCCCCTACATCAGTGTACTCACTGGGAGGCAGGAGGGACTGGATGGATGGATGGATCAGACTCCCCTTGTCCTTTTCTGTTTGCTGGGCTTCAGCTTGAATCTTCCCACCTACCCATCCCCTTCTATGAGACCCCATTCACACAGGGGCAACACGACTTGCAGGTCGCCTCAGCGAGGCGACCTGCAAACGACTGCCCGGGCGACTTGCAAAACGACTTCTGTATAGAAGTCTATGCAAGTCGCCCCAAGTCGCCCCCGAAGTCGTACAGGAACCTTTTTCTAAGTCGGAGCGACTTGCGTCGCTCCCCTTAGAACGGTTCCATAGCACAGAACGGGAGGCGACTTGTCAGGCGACTAGGTCGCCTGACAAGTCGTCCCTGTGTGAATGGGCTCTTAGGCAGAACAGAGAACACTGCCGAGGAGAGTGGGCGGGGCAGACACAGGAGGAGAGGGCGGGAGAAGGAGGAGCAGAAGCTCTCTCTACTCTTCTGTCTGGCTGTGCGGGCAGCAGGGGGAGGGGGGAGATCCTGTCAGAGCTCTACTGAGCGGCTCTCCCTCCCTGTCTGTGATCCGGAGATGTATGTTAGCTCCGATCACACATCTCACTCGCAGCCTTTTATCTCTCCCTGTAGCAGAGCGAGGGGACTTGGGACTATGTGATGGTGGAGATCTCTGCTGCTGGAAGAGGCGACTCTCTAATTAGGTAAACTAGCCAGCTGTGCGAGGCCCCTGTGACTGCGAGGCCTGAGGCTACCACCTATTTCGCCTAATTAGAGAGCCGCCTCTACCCCCCATGCCTCGACATATATAAACGTGCATATATGCCCATCATTAGAAGTGGGTGGATGAAGGGAGGTATTCTAATGGTGGGCATACCCACCGATCATACTCTTTTTTTTATGCAGCCCACAGGCTGCATGAAAAAAAAAAGATTACAATATATGCCCAACAAGGACCAGCAACGTACTGGTATGTTGGTGGACTTTGAGTGGTTATACCAGAATAATGCCTGCAGGTTTAGGTATCATCTTGGTATCATTCTTTTCAGTCAGCTATCATGTAAAAGCAATCCTAGCGGCTAATTAGCCTCTAGACTTCTTTTACAAGCAGTGGGAGGGAATGTCCCCCCCTCCCACCATCTTCCATATTTTTCTCTGGCTCTCCTGTCCCAACAGGGAACCTGAGAATGCAGCTGGTGATTCCGTCAGCTGACCATAGAGCTGATCAGAGGCCAGATTGGCTCCCAACATCTCTATGGCCTAAGAAACCGGAAGCTATGAGCATTTCATGACTTATATTTTGCCGGATGTAAACAGCGCCATTGGGAAATTGGGAAAGCATTTTATCACACTGATCTTGGTGTGGTCAGATGCTTTGAGGGCAGAGGAGAGATCTAGGGTCTAATAGACCAAATTTTTTTCAAAAAAGAGTACCTGTCACTACCAATTGCTATCAGAGGGGATATTTACATTCCCTGAAATAACAATAAAAATGATTAAAAAAAAAATGAAAGGAACAGTTTAAAAATAAGATAAAAAAGCAAAAAAAAACAAAAAAGCACCCCTGTCCCCCCTTGCTCTCGCGCAAAGGCGAACGCAAGCGTTGGTCTGGCGTGAAATGTAAACAGCAATTGCACCATGCATGTGAGGTATCACCGCAAAGGTCAGGTGGAGGGCAGTAATTTTAGTAGTAGACCTCCTCTGTAATTCTAAAGCGGTAACCTGTAAAGGCTTTTAAAGGTTTTTAAAAATGTATGTAGTTTGTCGCCACTGCACGTTTGTGCGCAATTTTAAAGTATGTCATGTTTGGTATCCATGTACTCGGCCTAAGATCATCTTTTTTATTTCATCAAACATTTGGGCAATATAGTGTGTTTTAGTGCATTAAAATTAAAAAAAGTGTGTTTTTTCCCCAAAAAATATGTTTGAAAAATCGCTGCGCAAATACTGTGTGAAAAAAAAATGAAACACCCACCATTTTAATCTGTAGGGCCTTTGCTTTAAAAAAATATATAATGTTTGGGGGTTCAAAGTAATTTTCTTGCAAAAAAAAAAAAAATTTCATGTAAACAAATAGTGTCAGAAAGGGCTTTATCTTCAAGTGGTTAGAAGAGTGGGTGATGTGTGACATAAGCTTCTAAATGTTGTGCATAAAATGCCAGAACAGTTCAAAACCCACCCCAAATGACCCCATTTTGGAAAGTAGACACCCCAAGCTATTTGCTGAGAGGCATGTCGAGTCCATGGAATAAGTTATATTGTGACACAAGTTGCAGGAAAAAGACAAATTTTTTTTTTTTTTTGCACAAAGTTGTCACTAAATGATATATTGCTCAAACATGCCATGGGAATATGTGAAATTACACCCCAAAATACATTCTGTTGCTTCTCCTGAGTACGGGGATACCACACGGGACCCCAAAAACCAAGCACCGCCTTCAGGGTTTCTAAGGGTGTAAATTTTTTATTTCACTCCTCACTGCCTATCACAGTTTCGGAGGCCATGGAATGCCCAGATGGCACAACCCTCCCCCCCCAAATGACCCCACTTTGGAAAGTAGACACCCCAAGCTATTTGCTGAGAGGTATGGTGCGTGTTTTGCAGACCTCGCTTTTTGTCACAAAGCTTTGAAAATTGAAAAAAGAAAAAAAAATACTTTTTTCTTTTCTTTCTTCATTTTAAAAAACAAATGAGAGCTGCAAAACACTCACCATGCCTCTCAGCAAATAGCTTGGGGTGTCCACTTTCCAAAATGGGGTCATTTGGCGGGGGGGGGGGGGGGATTGTGCCATCTTGGCATTTTATGGCCTTGGAAACTGTGATAGGTAGTGAGGAGTGAAATAAAAAATTTACTCCCTTAGAAATCCTAAAGGTGGCGCTTGGTTTTCGGGCCCCGTACGCGGCTAGGCTCCCAAAAAGTCCCACACATGTGGTATCCCCATACTCAGGAGAAGCAGTTAAATGTATTTTGGGGTGCAATTCCACATATGCCCATGGCCTGTGTGAGCAATATATCATTTAGTGACAACTTTTTGTAACTTTTTTTTTTCGTCATTGTTCAATCACTTGGGACAAAAAAATTAATATTCAATGGGCTCAACATGACTCTCAGCAATTTCCTTGGGGTGTCTACTTTCCAAAATGGGGTCATTTGGGGGGGGGGGGTTGTACTGCCCTGCCATTTTAGCACCTCAAGAAATGAGATAGGCAGTCATAAACTAAAAGCTGTGTAAATGCCAGAAAATTGACATTTTTTTTACCAAAGACATGTGGCTGAATACATTTTGGACTAAATGTATGACTAAAATTGAGTTTATTGTATTTTTTTTTATAACAAAAAGTAGAAAATATCTTTTTTTTTCAAAATTTTCGGCCTTTTTCTGTTTATAGCGCAATAAATAAAAACCGCAGAGGTGATCAAATAGCATCAAAAGAAAGCTCTATTTGTGGGAACAAAAGGACGCAAATTTCGTTTGGGTACAGCATTGCATGACCGCGCAATTAGCAGTTAAAGCAATGCAGTGCCAAATTGTAAAAAGTGCTCTGGTCAGGAAGGGGGTAAATCCTTCAGGGGCTGAAGTGGTTAAAGTGAAAAAATAAAAGTGAAATATTCCTTTAAATATCATACCTGGGGGGTGTCTATAGTATACCTGTAAAGTGGCTCGTGTTTCCCGTGCTTAGAACAGTCCCTGCACAAAATGACATTTTTAAAGGAATAAAAGTCATTTAAAACTGCTTGCGGCTTTAATGTAATGTCGGGTCCCGGCAATATGGATGAAAATCAGTGAGACAAACGGCATGGGTACCCCCTCCCCCCAGTCCAATACCAGGATCTTTGGGTCTTGTATGGATATTAAGGGGAACCCCGCACCCAAAATAAAAAAAGGAAAGGCGTGGGGTCCTCAGGCCCTATATACTCTGAACAGCAGTATACAGACGGTGCAAACAAGACAGGGACTGTAGGTTTCTTGTTATGTAGAATCTGTTTGTAATTTTGAACTGGTACATTTTTAAAGTGTAGCTCCAACCAAAAATTCTATTTTTATGCTTTTTGGAAAACATAGGGAAGGTTAATCACCCCTGTAACATTTGTTTTGCTGTCTGTGCACCTCTTCAGAAGATTTCACCTCACTTTCTGTCCCAATGACAAATGTTTTTTGAAAATTTGGGGTTTTTATTGAAACAAGGAATGGTGATAAAACATCAGTGAAGAGGAGACACGTTTTTCCCATATTAACTCTTATGCCTCGTACACACGAGCGGACTTTACGGCAGACTTTGCCGGCGGACGGGATTTCGTCGGACAATTCGATCGTGTGTGGGCTCCAGCGGACTTTGTTTTCTCAAAAGTTGGACGGACTTAGATTTGAAACATGTTTCAAATCTATCCGACGGACACGAGTCCGGTCGAAAAGTCCGCTTGTCTGTATGCTAGTTCGACGGACAAAAAGCCACGCTAGGGCAGCTATTGGCTACTGGCTATGAACTTCCTTATTTTAGTCTAGTCGTACGTCATCACGTACGAATTCGACGACTTTGGTTGATTGTGTGTAGGCAAGTCCGTTCATTCAGAAAGTCCGTCGTAAAGTCCGTCGAAAAGTCCGCCGGGCAAAGTCTGCCGTAAAGTCCGCTCGTGTGTACGCGGCAACACAGGAGATAATTTCCCTTCCTAGGGGTAGATTTCATCTCACTTCCTGTTGTCTCCTTCCGTTTGCAAGTAGGAGTTGTGTGTAAGTTGGATGTTTGAAAGTAGGGGCCTGCCCTATATACTCTGCAGAAATTGGGGCCTTAGGTGTTGGTGTTGCCACAACACTGTAAGCCCTCACAGTTACTCTTGGTGGGCGCTGGAAAGGACCTGCTGTGAAATATTAGATCAAGAATTTTAATAAATGTCCCTGTTGAACAAGGGCAGAAAAATTGGGCCTTAGGCACTGGTGCCACAACACTGCAACCTCTCACAGATGCTAAAGTTGGAGCGCAGGAATGAGCCCTGCTGCAAAGTATTGCATCAAAAATTGTAATTATACGCCCCTGTTAAACAGGGGCTGAAAAATTGGGCCTTGGGCACTGGTGCTGGTGCCACAACACTGCAACCCCTCACAGATACTCTAGTTGGAGCGCAGAAATGAGCCCTGCTGCAAAGTATTGCATCAAAAATTGTAATTACGCGCCCCTGTTAAACAGGGGCAGAAAAATTGGGCCTTAGCCACTGGTGGCAGTGCCCAGAACCAAAAATGTTATTACAAGCTATCAGCATGAAAATTGAGGATTGTCACTCAGCATAACAGGATAGTCACTCAGCATCAGCATAAGCAGTCTTGAAGGGATCTCACATTAAAAAAAATCAATCAGTTACATCAGCATCAGGTGCTTGGTAGCTGGTGATCCAAGACCGATTCATTTTTATGAAGGTCAGACGATCGAACGATTCGATGGACAGGCGCACCCTGTGATCAGTTACAAAGCCTCCAGCAGCACTGAATGTGCGTTCCGAAAGAACGCTGGATGCAGGACAGGCCAGTAGCTCAATTGCATACTGTGCAAATTCTGGCCAGTGATCCATCCTCAAGACCCAGTAACCCAGAGGATTTTTAGTGGGAAAGGTGCCCCTAGGTAATCCTGCACCATGTGAATCAGACGTTGGCGATGGTTGCTGGAACTGATCAGACCTTGGGGCTGCGGACTAAAAAATTGGCTGAACGCATTGGTCAGACGGCCACCTTCTCCACCGCTCCTTCTGTGACTGACCGGAGCCTCAGCAACATGTTGTCCAGGAGGACCAGGAAATTGTAACCTCCCAGGCTCTGGAAACGCGTTGCACAAACCTTTATGCAAGACCTCCCAAAGATGTTTCATCCTCTGCTCTCTCTGCAACGGCAAGATAAGGTCCACAACCTTACCCTTGTAACGTGGATCAAGGAGGGTTGCCAGCCAGTAATCATCCCTCCCGTTGATACCATGACTATGAGGATCCTTCCGCAGGCTTTGCAGGATCAGGGAGGCCATGCAGCGTAGGTTTGCTGAGGCATTCGCTCCAGAGTCCTCTGGGTCACTAAGGATGACATGATCCGCAGCCACCTCCTCCCAGCCACGTACAAGTCCATGGGTTTCTTCAGACTGTAAATGATCTCTTGAAGACTGCTGCTGATGCTGAGTACCAGGCTCCACCTCCATGCTGACACAACCCTGCTCCTCCTCTTCCTCGTCCTCTTCCTGTGTGATCAGGGGGCACACAGGAACACTGTCTGAATAAAGGGGGCCTTGAGAAGTAAGGAAGTCCTCCTCTTCCTCCCTCTGTTCTGCCTCAAGTGCCCTGTCCATTAGGCATAGTCGCACAGGTACTCATTGATGGCCCTCTGCTGCGTGTGCAGCCGCTGCAGCATGGCCAACATTGAGTTCCACCTGGTTGGCATGTCACAGATTAGGCGGTTCTTGGGCAGGTTAAATTCCTTTTGGAGGTCAGCCAGCCGAGCACTGGCATTATATGACCTGCGGAAATGCACACAGACTTTCCTGGCCTGCCTCAGGACATCCTGTAAGGTCGGGTACCTGCTCAAGAACCGCTGCACCACCAAGTTAAGGACGTGAGCCAAACAGGGCACATGGGTCAGTTGTCCCTGTCGGCCGCGAGGAGGTTGGTGCCATTGTCGCAAACCACCATACCTGCTTTAAGCTGGCCACCTCATCCTGCCTTACTATGTAGGATGTCCCAAAGCAATGTCCTCTGAGGGGAGGGAGACACAAATAAAACCAGGCTGCCATCAGACATAAGGACCTATACTGCTGTCTGCAGCACACTGCGCCCAAAAAGTGGGATCCTCATGCCTTTTTAAATCCACCTGATAGAATCTAGTGAATGTATGGACCAAAGACCAAGTTGTGGCCTTGCAAATCTGAGTCATGGAGGCTTGGTGATGCACCGCCTATGAAACACTTACTGCTCTTTTAGAGTGTGCTCTAACTTGAAAAGGTGGAACCCTCCTTTTCAAACCATAAGCCTGAATAATAACCTGCCTAATCCACTTAGAAATAGTAGATTTCGATGCTGCCTGCCCCTTCCTGGGGCCTTCTGGCAGTACAAACAAAACATCAGTTTTCCGTATCTGAGCAGTCGATAGACTTTAACTGCTCTCACTACATCAAGAGAATGTAATGACTTTTCTTCCACAGAATGAGGTTCTGAAAAAAACGACTGCAGGGCACCATCCTGGTTCAGATGAAAACCTGACACTACTTTAGGCAGAAAGGTTGGATGAGGACACAACATCACCTTGTCCTTGTGAATAATTAAATGTGGCTCTTTGCAAGAAGGGTATCAGAGTTGACTGCTTTTTCTTGTAGAGGATATACAAGGTAGCAACCAGAAAAAACAATTTCCTTGTCAAAAGGACCAAGGGAATATGGCGAATCGAGATTAATACTCGTTAGCCCTTGTATAAAGGCCCGGATCAAGGAATGCGAGGCAATCGGTCTTTGAAATAATACCTATAAGGCCGAGACCTGACCTTTGATAGTACTCATGGCCAGCTTCATTTCCACCCCCAGTAGAAAGGCAAGAATTCTACTTATGACTAGGGATGATCCGAACACGCAAGGCAAGGCAGGCAAAACATTTGTTCGTACACGCAAACACCGGTAAAGTCTATGGGACACGGACGTGAAAAATCAAAAGTGCTAATTTTAAAGGCTAATATGCATTTATTGCCATAAAAAGTGTTTGGGGACCCTTCCTGCCCCTGGGGACATGTATCAATGCAAAAAAATGGCAGTTTTTTCAGGAGCAGTGACTTTAATAATGCTTAAAGTGAAACAATAAAAATGAAATATTCCTTTAAATTCCGTGCCTGGGGGGGTGTCTATAGTATCCCTGTAAAGTGGCGCATTTTTCCTGTGTTTAGAACATTCCCGCAGCAAAATGACATTTCTAAAGGAAAAAAGTCATTTAAAACTGATCACTGCTGTAATGAATTGTCGGGTCTCAGCAATATAGATAAAACTAATTGAAAAAAAATGGCATGGTTACTCCCCAGTCCATTACCAGGCCCTTTGGGTCTGGTATGAATATTAAGGGGAACCCTGCACCCAAATAAAAAAAAGGCGTGGGGGTCCCCCAGGCCCTATATATTCTGAACAGCAGTATATATACTATACGGCCTTCCCTATATACTCTGCAGAAAATTGGGCCTTAGGTGTTGGTGGTACTACAACACTGTACCCCTCACAGATGCTCTTGTTGAATGCAGGAATGGGCTGTGCTGTGAAATATTATATCAAGAATTGTAATTGCATGCCCCTGTTAAACAGGGGAAGAAAAATTGGGCCTTTGGTGGTGTAACCCCTGTACACTGTAACCCCTCACAGATACACTTGTTGAGCGCAGGAACATTCCCTGCTGTGAAATATTAGATCAAAAATTGTAATTACATGCCCCTGTTAAACAGGGGCAGAAAAATTGGGCCTTAGGCAGTGGTGGTGCCATAAACCAAAAATATTCTTAGAAGCTAGCATCATCAAGATTGAGGAGGAATAGGATAGTCACTCAGCATAGGCAGTCTTCAAGGGATCCCACATCCATAGAAAATTCAATCGGTTACATCAGCATCAGGTACCTGGTAGCTGCTGATCCAAGACTGATTCATTTTTATGAATGTGAGCCTATCAACGGAGTCTGTGGACAGGCGCACTCTGTGATCCATTACAAATCCTCCAGCAGTGCTGAATGTGCATTCAGAAAGAATGCTGGATGCAGAACAGGCCAGTAGCTCAATTGCATATTGAGCAAGCTCCGGCCAGTGATCCATCCTCAAGACCCAGTAACTCAGTGGATGCTCTGTTGGGAAGGTCTCCAGGTCTGCTCTTGCCCCTAGATATTCCTGCACCATGTAATGCAGAGGCTGGTGATGGTTGCTTGAACTGTTCAGACCTTGGTGCTGAGGACTGAACAATTGTCTGAAAGCATCAGTCAGCCAGCCACCTTCTTCACCGCTCTTTCTCTGACTGAATGAAGCCTCAGCAACACATTGTCCAGCACCAGAAAATTGTAACCTCCCAGGGTCTAGAAATGCATTGCACAAACTTTTCTTCAAGGCCTTGTCAGGAAAGGGTCTGTCCGCTGGTAAAAGCTATCATTTGGCGTGCAGTACTGAGGTCCACCAGCAGGTGTCTCCTGGCAGTTTGGAATTGTCAGGGGAGTCTTTCCCTGCTGGTGTTATGTCATCATTGGGCTGCAGTACTGACGTCCACCAGCGGATAGATCCTGGCAATATGGAGCAGACAACACTTCCTGCGCTCAGGTGTTATGTGAGGACAATTACTGTCAGTCCCATAAATACCCGGCAAGCCCTCACATGCTTGCCTTGGTATCTCTCTCCCTGCGCCCTGACCTTGCTGCCTGTTATCTTGACCTTGAGCCTGCATCTGTCCTGACCTGACCTGACCTGATCCCTATCCCGAGCCCATCCTGGACCTGTCCCTCCTGTTCCTGATTACCTTGGATCCCTGCCCTGTAGCTTATCCATCCGTCCTCTCCCTGTCCTGTTGGTTTCCCGTCCTTACCCATCTGCTGACCCCCCGTGTATGACCTCGGCCTGGCTTTTGTTACGATTCCAGTATTTCCCATTTATTTGTATATACCATTTGTTGTTTGTGGGTCTGTCGTTGGTTGTGCACTGTTGTATTCACTTACTTGTCACCTATTTAAATATACACCATTATCATTCGCTTACATGTGTTTCTGGTTTCCTCTGTGCAGTCCACACAGTCTGGTCTACTAATTCCTTGACAGTATACCAAGGCCATCCCTGACCAGACATGGCTGCACTGAGGAATCATCCTGGTTTGTTGGGCGTGTTAAGATGGATTTTAATGAAATTATCTATTATTCTCTGCTAGCGGAAGAGGATGGTGAATATTGCCACCAGACTTTAAAAGATTGGACCAGTGGCCAGCTGCTGGAAACGATCCGATCAGCTCATTCCCTAGTGGATCAAGGGTATATGTTATTTGAGGATGTTCAGCCCCTGATCCGGTTGTGTGCAAAACCAGCTGTAATGTCCTTATCCCTCCATTGGAGGCTCCGACATCTCTCCTGTAATGTCTTTATCCCTGTCATGTACCAGATAAGACCAGAACTGTGTGGACAGCAACAGAGGAACAAACGCAGGTAAGGTGAAATATAGTTACATAGTTACATAGTTAGTAAGGTTGAATAAAGACACCAGTTCATCCAGTTCAAACTGAGTGAGTGTGGGTGTGTGTCTACAATTCTCCCTATCCCTGTACATTGTGTCTTATTAAGATGCTCATTTATTATATTATTATTTATTTAAGGTGCCCATGTAGCGATGTCAATTTACACAGCGCTCCGCACATATATTGCACCCTACCCTCAAGGATCCCACAATCCAAGGTCCCCAACTCACATTCACATACTAGGGCCAATTTTGGACAGAAGCCAATTAAGCTACCAGCATGTGTTTGGAGTATGGGAGGAAACCGGAGTACCCGGAGGAAACCCACGCAGGCAAAGGGAGAACATGCAAACTCCAGGCAGGTAGTGTCATGGTTGGGATTCAAACCAGCGACCCTTTTTACTGCTAGGTGAGAGTGCTACCCACTACACCAATATATAAATTTGATTTGATTTATTAAGATAAATGAATATAACATAACCACCTCCAATATCATTCAGTGCACCGCAACCAATACAAAATAGAACCCCACAAATGATAACAACAGAACAAATCTATACAAGTAAGGGAAATACCGGGATCGTAAACAGAGCCAGGCCAGGGTCATTAACAGGTGGTCAGCAGCTGGGGAAGGGAAACAAACAGGACAAAGAGAGGATGGATGGATCACAGGAGGGACAGGTCAGATACAAGGCTTAGGGTCCAGGGTTCAGATAACAGACAGGGAACAGGATCAACAGGTTCCAGGAATCAGGTAAACAGGATGCAGGCTGCAGGTCAGGGCTCAAGGAATACCAAGGCCAGATGTGTGTGCACTTGCCAGGTATTTATACTGCAGCTGCTAATTGAAGTCAAGTAACGCCTGCCTGCAAAGGGTAATACCTGCTCCATACTGCCAGGATCTCTCCGCTGGTGGACGCCAGTACTGCGGCCCAAAGGTGAAAAATTACCTGCAGGGAAAAGCTCTTCTGACAGCTCCAAACTGCCAGGAGACACCTGCTGGTGGACCTCAGTACTGCACGCCAAATGATCGATAATACCAGCGGAGGGGACCTTTCCTGACAGTACCCCCCCTCGAAGGAGCGACCTCCAGACGCTCCAACTAGCCATTGCTGGGGAAAGTCCATGGCATCCTGCTGGGCAGCGGGCACATCAGGCTGGGCAGCGGACAGGAACACACCAGGCTTGGCAGCGGACAGGAACACACCAGGCTTGGCAGCGGACAGAAACACACCAGGCTGGGCAGCAGACAGAAACACATCAGGCTGGGCAGCGAACAGGAACACATCAGGCTGGGCAGCAGACAGGAACACACCAGGCTGGTCAGCGGACAGGAACACACCAGGCTGGGCAGCGGACAGGAACACACCAGGCTGGGCAGCAGACAGGAACACACCAGGCTGGGCAGCAGATAGGAACACACCAGGCTGGGCAGCAGACAGGAACACACCAGGCTGGGCAGCAGACAGGAACACACCAGGCTGGGCAGCAGACAGGAACACATCAGGCTGGGCAGCAGGTTCCAGGTCGTCGAGCTGAGCAGCGGGCAATGAGACATCAGGCTGGAAAGCGGGCACATCAGGCTGGAAGGCGGGCTCATCAGGCTGGAGGGCGGGCTCATCAGGCTGGAGAGCGGGCACATCAGGCTGAAGAGCGGGCACATCAGGCTGGAGAGCGGGCTCATCAGGCTGGAAGGCGGGCACATCAGGCTGGAAGGCGGGCACATCAAGCTGGAAGGTGGGCTCATCAGGCCGGAGAGCAGGCTCATCAGGCCAGAGAGCAAGCTCATCAGGCCAGAGAGCGGACTCACCAGGCTGGAAGGCGGGCACATCAGGCTGGAAAGCAGGCACATCAGGCTGGAAAGCAGGCACATCAGGCTGGACAGTGGGCACATCAGGCTGGAAGGTAGGCACTGGCACCTCCGACTGGAACACTGGCACCTCAGGCTGGAAAGCGGGTACCAGGACATCAGGCTGGAAAGCGGACATCAGGACATTGGACTGGATAACAGGCACTGGGATGTCAAATTGGGTTGCAAGCACTGGGACGTCAGACTGGATAGCAAGCACTGGGACATCAGACTGGGTAGCAAGCCCTGGGACGTCAGACTGGGTAGCAAGCCCTGGGACGTCAGACTGGGTAGCAAGCCCTGGGACGTCAGACTGGGTAGCAAGCCCTGGGACGTCAGACTGGGTAGCAAGCCCTGGGACGTCAGACTGGATTGGATTAGCTGGTGTGGAGGCAGGTTGGTTTACTGGCAGGATCAATTGGGTAGAAAAGAATTTCCATCTCTTTTTAGATTTAGCTACTGGAATCCTATAGGTAACTGCAGGACTGTAGGTAGGGAATGAAGCAGACTGGAGAGGAGGGTTGGAATATGGCAGGGGAGAGGTAACAGTAGCTGGGAGAAGTTCTTGAGGGATTGCAGGCAGCCAAGAAGAGGCAGGTGGGTTAAAAGCAGGATAGGTGCAGGGAGTAGAAACTGGGTATTGATATTTGGTTGGAAGCAAGGTGTACTGAGCTGCGACTGAGGTTGCCATGGGTGAAGGGGAAGAAGACATTTGGGCTGGCAGGTGTCTGATGGCAGAGGTGGTTGGTTGTGGATTGGCTGGGGCTGATTGCAGCATATCAGACCATGCTAAGAGTATTGATTGCACAAACTGTAGTTTACATTCTGCCTGTCTGACCAGAGACTGAACAGACTCAACACACTTTGTTATCATTTGTTGTGAGCAGGCTGAATAGTGTTCACAAAAGTATGTGGGATCATCCTCAAAAAGCCATACCAGGGATACAACTTGATTAATATTAAGGTGGAGAAAAGTCATCATGGCCTTTGGGAATACTGGGCAGGGCCAGCTCTGTACATATGTAAATTAAAGGCTGCACATCCCCAAACAGCAAACAACCCTGATCCACCAGAGAGTGAGCTAAACGCATGATTTCAAACAGCTGGTCACTCGTCCACTCCTTAAGTGTCTGGCGGAGATATTCCCCACTCTCAGACGCCAGCAAAGCATAGTAACTAATCACATCCAAATTCATTTCACCTGAAGTAAACAGAACCGAGATGGTTCCTCTGTGCAGCCACTTCTGGTCAGGGATGGCCTTGGTATTCTGTCATGTACCAGATAAGACCAGAACTGTGTGGACAGCAACAGAGGAACAAACGCAGGTAAGGTGAAATATATGATTTATTAAGATACATGAATATAACACAACCACCTCCAGTATCACTCAGTGCACCACAACCAATACAAAATAGAACCTCACAAATAATAACAACAGAACAAATATATACAAGTAAGTGAAATACCGGGATCGTAAACAGAGCCAGGCCAGGGTCGTCAACAGGAGGTCAGCAGCTGGGGAAGGGAAACAAACAGGATAAAGTCAGGATGGATGGATCACAGGAGGGACGGGTCAGATACAAGGCTCAGGGTCCAGGGTTCAGGTAACAGAGAGGGAACAGGATCAACAGGTTCCAGGAATCAGGCTGCAGGTCAGGGCTCAAGGAATACCAAGGCCAGATGTGTGTGCACTTGCCAGATATTTATACTGCAGCTGCTAATTGAAGTCAGGTAATGCCTGTCTGCAAAGGGTAATACCTACTCCATACTGCCAGGATCCCTCCGCTGATGGACGCCAGTACTGTGGCCCAAAGGTGACAAATTACCAGCAGGGAAAAGCTCTTCTGACAGCTCTAAACTGACAGGAGACACCTGCTGGTGGACCTCAGTACTGCACGCCAAATGATCAATGATACCAGCGGAGGGGACCTTTCCTGACAATCCCTCCACTGGAGGCTCCGACATTTCTCCTGCAATATTCTTATCTTTCCACTGGGAGCTCTGATATCTCCACAAACTTTGTCGCAGATTGATGACATCACAACAACATCACCCGGCTCCTCCTCTTGTCCCTACTTAAACAGCCAACACTATTTCCTTGACGTTCGTCCTAAGAACCTGATGCCAGGTAAAGAGCTCCAACAAAAGACTGCAGTCATCTCTCTCTTTTGGGCCGGACAGGTTCCCGACTATCATCTCACTTCTGGGCCAGCTAGAGCCCCGTCTTCCACCTCACTTTTGGGCCGGACAGAGCCCCTCCAACTTCCACTTGTTGGGCCTGACAGAGCCCCTTCCTCTCTAGTAGTCAGAGACTCACCTCTGCCCTACCCACAGTCTACTTACTTTGCCTGAAGAAAACCTTACCTGTTCCTTTCCAAATAGGAGACCAGTACATCTCTCAAGAAGCCACTGTGTGACCCCATCTCCAGGAATCCACTCACTGCAAGTATCTTTATGTTTCCTATAAACTTTATCCCTGTGTAGTGCTACTAAGCTTAAGTTGCCTCTGAAGCTCCCCATCGTGGCTGTGTAATCCCACTCTTAATAAAACCGATTGTATTCATAGACTTCTGAAGCTGTGATCCACACGATCCAACATAGTTCACTGCCTCAAGCATTACACCAGCCCTGTCATGCATTCCCAAAGGGAGTGATGATTTTTCTCCCCCCTTCAATTATGGCCAAGTTGAGTCTCTGGTACAGTTGTTAGAGGATGATCCAGCCTTTTTCATGGAACATTATTCCTCTTGTTCCCAGCAGGTGTTGTTTGATTGCATCCGTTCATTGCAATCCCTGGTTAGTTAGGCTGTGTGTGAATCAATGTTTGTTCAACCTGTGCTACAGGCATGGTCAGATCTTCTGTATTTAGCCAAGCCACAACATTCCAGCCCTGCCATTAATCACCTGCCTTCCCAAGAATCTATCTCCCTGTCGCCTATGGCAACCTCAGCTACAGCACAGTTTACACAGCTTCCTACCAAATACTATTACCCAGTCTCCAACTGTTGCACCTATCCCTCCTTCACCTGTAAGAAGCCCACAAAACCCTCCTCCAGCCACTGTTCCCTGGTCTTCCTTTTGCCCAACTACATCCTTTTCTCACATCCCCGGTGTTACCTACAAATCTGCAGTGGCTAAACCAAAAAAGAAACAAAAGTTCTTTTCGACTCGCACCATCCTGCCAGTAAACCAACCTGTCTCCACACCGACCTGTTCCAGCCTGCATTCATGCCAGTTGAACCTGATGACCCACCTAAATCTGCCAACCCAGTGCCTGCTACCCAGTCTGACATCCCAGTACCTGTTATCCAGTCTGATGTCCTGGTGCCTGCCTTCCAATCCGATGTCTCAGTGCCTGCCTTCCATTCTGATGTCCTGGTGCCTGCCTTCCAGTCTGATGTCCTGGTGCCTACTTTCCCTTCTGATGTACCTACCTTCCAGTCTGACGTGCCTGCTTTCCAGTCTGATGTCTCGATGCCTGCCTTTCAGCCTGATGTCTCGGTGCTTGCCTTTCAGCCTGATGTCTCGGTGCCTGCCTTTCAGCCTGATGTCTCGGTGCCCACTTTCCAGTCTGATGTGCCCGCTTTCCAGCCTGATGTCTCAGTGCCTGCCTTTCAGCCTGATGTCTCAGTGCCTGCCTTTCAGCCTGATGTCTCGGTGCCTGCCTTTCAGCCTGATGTCTCGGTGCCTGCCTTTCAGCCTGATGTCTCGGTGCCTGCCTTTCATTCTGATGTCTCCGCCTTCCAGCCTGATGTCTCGATGCTTGCCTACCAGTCTGATGTCTCGATGCTTGCCTTCCAGCCTGATGTCTTAATATTGGTGCCCCAGTCTGTTAAACCAATGCCCGTTAATCTGCTTACCGAGCCAGTGCCTGTTACACAGCTTGCCAGTAGGGAGCCTGCTGCCCAGCTCAATGACCCGGTGCCCGCTGTCTGCCCAGAGGTGCCCGCTGTCTGCCCGGAGGTGCCTGATGACCAGCCTGAAGTACCCTCTTCCACTGTTCTGCTCGATGCCATAGACTATGGACAATTAAAACTGGTTGGAGCGTCCAGGGGCTGCTTCTTTAGGGGGGGTACTGTCAGGAAAGGGTCCATCCGCTGGTAAGATCTATCATTTGGCGTGTAGTACTGAGGTCCACCAGCAGGTGTCTCCTGGCAGTTTGGAACTGTCAGAGGAGTCTTTCCCTGCTGGTGTTATGTCATCATTGGGCCGCAGTACTGACGTCCACCAGCAGATGGATCCTGGCAGTATGGAGCAGACAACACTTCCTGCGCTCAGGTGATACGTGGACAATTACTGTCAGTCTCATAAATACCCGGCAAGTCCTCACATGCTTGCCTTGGTATCTCTCTCCCTGACCTTGAGCCTGCATCTGTCCTGACCTGATCTGATCCGATCCCTATCCCGAGCCCATCCTGGACCTGTTCCTCCTGTTCCTGATTACCTTGGATCCCTGCCCTGTAGCCTATCCATCCGTCCTCTCCCTGTCCTGTTGGTTTCCTGTCCTTACCCATCTGCTGACCCCCCGTGTATGACCTCGGCCTGGCTTTTGTTACGATTCCGGTATTTCCCATTTATTCGTATATACCATTTGTTGTTTGTGGGTCTGTGGTTGGTTGTGCACTGTTATATTCACTTACTTGTCACCTATTTAAATAAACACTATTATTATTCACTTACATGCATTTCTGGTTTCCTCTGTGCAGTCCACACGGTCTGGTCTACTAATTCCTTGACAGGCCTCCTGAAGATGTTTCATCCTCTGCTCCCTCTGCAAAGGCAAGATGAGTTTTGCAACCTTACCCTTGTAACGTGGATCAAGAAGGGTTGCCAGCCAGTAATGATCTCTCTCCTTGATACCAAGAATCCTAGGGTCCTTTCGCAGGCTATGCAAAATCAGAGAGGACATGCAGCGTAAGTTTGCAGAGGCATTCGGTTTTGTGTCCTCTGGGTCACTAAGAATCACATCATCTGCAACTACCTCTTCCCAGCCACGTACAACTCCTTGGGTTTTTGGGGACTGAAAACGATCCCTTGAAGACTGCTGCTGAGTGTTATCCTCCACGTCCATGCTGACACAATCCTCCTTCTCCTCCTCCTCTTCCTGTGTGTTTGGAGGGCCCGCAGGAATACTATCTGGATAAAGGGGGCCTTGAGAGGTAAGGAAGTCCTCCTCTTCCTCCCGCTGTTCTGCTTCAAGTGCCCTGTCCATTATTCCACAAAGCGTGTGCTCCAACAGGAAGACAAGAGAGACAGTATCACTGGTGCATGCATTATCGCTGCTCACCATCCTCGTGGCCTCCTCAAATGGTGACAGGACAGTGCATGCATCCTTGATCAGTAGCCACTGGCGTGGCGGAAAAAAGCCAAGCTTCCCTAACCCTGTCCTGGTGCCATACTCACACTGGTACTCATTGAGGGACCTCTGCTGCATGTGCAGCTGCTGCAGCATTGCCACCGTTGAGTTCCACCTGGTGGGCATGTCAGGTTGCATTCCCTTTGAATATCAGCTAGCTGAGCTCTGGCAATTTATGACCAGCAGAAATGACCACAGTCTTTTCTGGCTTGCCTCAGAAGATCCTGTAAGCCTGGGTACTTGCTCAAGAACCGCTGCACCACCAAATTCAGGATGTGAGCCAAACAGGGAACATGGGTCAAGTGTCCCTGTCGGAACGCGGAGAGGAGGTTGGCGCCATTGTCGCATACAACCATTCCTGGCTGAAGCTGGTGTGGCATCAACCACCTCTGAGCCTGCCCCTGCAGAGCTAACAGAATCTCTACCCCAGTGTGGCTCCTGTCCCCTAAACAGACCAACTCAAACACTGCATGGCATCTTTTTGCCTGAGTGCTTGCATAGCCCCTTGAATGCCTATGGAGCACCGCTGGTTCAGAGGACAAATCTGTAGAGGAAAAGGCCATAGAGGAGGGGGTGGAGGAGAGAGCTGTGGCAGAATCACCACTAGCATTTTGAAGGCGTGGTGGCGGAACAAGCTCCAACAATCCTGAACACTGTCCTGCATCCTTCCCAGCTGCCAGCAGAGTTACCCAGTGCGCCGTGAAAGAAAGGTAACATCCCTGTCCATGCCTGCTGGACCATGAGTCAGAGGCAATATGCACCTTACTGCTGACCATCCTGTCCAACAAGGCCAAAAAATTGCCTTCCATATGCCGGTAGAGAGCCGGAATCGCCTTCCATGAAATGAGATGGCATTTTGGAACCTGCCACTGAGGTACAGCACATTCTACAAATTTCCAAAAGCGGGCCAAGTCTACCAGCTGAAAAGGCAGCAGTTGTAGTGCTAGCAATTTGGCCAATCTAGCATTCAGACACTGAGCATGTGGATGGCTGGGACCGAATTTCTTTCTACGGTTTAGCAACTGGGGTAGGGAAATTTTCCTGCTAAAATCAAATGGTGGTGTACCGCTAGCAGATTGGCCGCAAGTACCTGGGACACTTATTGCTATACCTTCATTCCTCTCAGTGCAGGTTTCTGAGAGGACTGGAGGTATAGTGGGGTTGGAGATCCCAGATGAGGAGCAAGGAGAAGTCCGCCTTGTTCTTTGATGTGGGTCTTTTAAGTGCTGTTGCCAACGGACTGCATGGGAGGTCATCATATGTCTGCCCAAGCATGTGGTGCCCAAGCGGCTGCTGTTTTGGCCACGCTTGATCCACTTCAGACATAGGTTGCAAACAGCAATGGTGCGACCTGCAGCACACATGTCAAAAAAGGCCCACACCAAAGAACTTTTCAAAATAATAACTGGAGATGTGCCTCCTGCTCTCTTCTATCAGGCACCCAAGTAGAGTCAGTGACCTCATCATTCTCTCCCTGCTTGTCGCTGGAGCAAACTTGGCAGTATGCTACAGCTGGGGGAACATGACTGCCAGTTTCTTGTTCTTCTTGGGCACCCCCTCTTCTAGACTCATGTTACTCCCTTCCTCAACCTGGGTATCAACATCGGAGCCTTCAAATCGCTGCGCATCCTCCAGCAGCATGTATCCGACGCTGTGGTTGAATAGTTCGAGGGACTCCTCCGTGCATGATGGTGGGGCTAAGGAAGGAGTGACTGTGGACAAGGAGCCGGTGGAATAGGCGGCTTTAGCAGCTGTATTGGAAGGCAAACTAATCTGAGCTTGGGTGACAGAGGATGAGGAGGATGAAGACGGCTTTGTTATCCACTCCAACTCTTCTGCATGTTGTGGCTCAATAACACGGCCAGCAGCAGAAAAATAGGACAAACACGCCCCACGGCCACGTGCAGAGGATGCACCATGTCCACGACCAGAACTGTTGACTGTAGACACAGAGCCTGCTTGCCCTCTTTTAGTGGCCTGTAAGCATCTGCCTCTCCTTGGTGGCCTTCCGGACATGAGATAAATTTTGTTTTGCAACACCACACTTCACTGTATTAGGTACTGTGTACACCACCAGAAAAGAAGGAGCAAGTGCACTATGGCTGCACTGTATTGTGTACTGTGTACACCACCAGAAAAGTAGTATCAACTGCAATATGGCTGCACTGTATTGTGTATTATGTACCCCACCAGAAAAGTAGTAGCAACTGCACTATGTGTGCACTGTATTGTGTACACCACCAGAAGTGTAGTAGCAACTGCACTACGGCTGCACTGTATTGTGTACACCACCAGAAAAGTAGTAGCAAATGCACTATGGGTGCACTGTATTGTGTACGCCATCAGGAGTGTAGTTACAGCTGCACTGTATTGTGTACTGTGTACACCACCAGAAAAGTAGTAGCAACTGCACTACAGCTGCACTGTTTTGTGTACTGTGTACACCACCAGAAAAGTAGTAGCAAATGCACTACGGGGGCACTGTATTGTGTACACCACCAGAAGTGTAGTAGCAACTGCACTACGGCTGCACTGTATTGTGTACTGTGTACACCAATTAGAAAAATAATAGCAACTGCACTACAGGTGCACTGTATTGTGTACACCGACTAGAAAAGTGGTAGAAAAAGTACACTAGGAATGCACTGCAGTCAGATATAGGCTACACTGCATGCAGAGTATATACATATGAAATACACTGTAGCTAACTGAATAACCTGCCTGCTCAATCTAAATCACACTATTTCTCCGTCCACACCAACACAACACAGGGCCGCTGTGCAGGCAGCCTTATATAGTGTGGGGCATGGACTTAGTCCCCCTGAGCCATGATTGGCCAAAGGCACCCTTCCTTTGGCCAATTATGGCTCTCTTAGCAGAGGGCACTGGGGTAGGTCAAAGCATCCAGGTCATGGTGCATGCTTTGGCCAATCATCATACAGCAATGCACTGCCAACTTGCAGTGCATTATGGGGCGACCCGAACATCAAGCTCATCCCTACTTATGACATACTTCCAAGGATGCTAAGCCTTGGATTCGCACCAAGAAACATATGCCCTCCAGATTCTATAATAAATTACTCTAGAGGCTGGCTTCCTAGCATTGATCAGGGTAGTCACCACTGAACCTGAAAGCCCCCGATCTTTTAGAATGTGGGTTTCAATAGCCAAACGGTTAAATTGAGTTTGTAAGGTAGGATGGAACACTGGTCCCTGCAAAAGCAGGTCTGGACGCGGTGGAAGGGTCCACGAGTCCCCCACTGCCATCTTTACGATTTCTGCATACCAGGATCTTGTGGGCCATTCCGGGGCTTACAAGAACTGATGGGGGCAGTACTGTATGTACAGGAGAGAAGTGCCAAGTGTATTATGGGGGCAGTATGTACAGGAGAGGAGTGTGGAGGGTATGATGGGGGCAGCATGTACAGGAGAGGAGTGCTGAGGGTATGATGGGGGCAATATGTACAGGAGAGGAGTGTGGAGGGTATGATGGGGCAGTATAAACAGGAGAGGAGTGTGTAGGGTATTATGGGGCGGTATGTACAGGAGACGAGTGCGAAGGGGATGATGAGGGTAGTATGTACAGAAGAGGAGTGTGGAGGGTATGATGGGGGTAGTATGTAAAGGAGATGAGTGTAGAGGGTATGATGGGGGTCAGTATGTACAAGAGAGGAGTGCGGAGGGTATGATGGGGATAGTATGTACAGGAGAGGAGTGTGGAGGGTATGATGGGGGTATTATGTACAGGAGAGGAGTGTGCAGGGTATAAGGGGGGCAAAATGGGGAGGGATTTTGTGCAGTGTCTGTGGGGCGACTATGGAATGATGTCCCTCGGGGGGGGTAAGAAGCAGCTCTGAGTGATGTCTGTCAGCTGGATGTGTGAAATGGTCTTGGGGTGATACAAGCTGGAGGGGGGTTGGGGGCAGAGAAGTGGTCAGATAGTGATGTGTGTCTATAATAAAAAAAAGCTATTGTGCTCATCCACTAATATATACAACAATAAATCATACAACAATACTACTCAATGAAAACAAATCTCCTGTTATAAAAGATGCCAGCCTCTAGCACTGTGTGTATGCCCAGATGATGTGATGGTAATTGATGACCATTCACGTAACCCTGTGTTATCCAGGCTCTGAGTCCGTACAATCAGAGGTGTAAACTCACCACATATATACAGGGTTACGTGAATGGACATAAATTAACTTCACATTTCCTGGACAGAGGATCAGGTGATGTTTGTAAAGATAGATATGTGTACTGCTTGGGAGATACTATGAGGCTGTGAAAGGAGTTTTGAGATTCCCAAAACACTTTGCCAAGACTGTGTATTTCTTTAGAAGCAATGACACTGCTTTTGTCTCCACAGCAGCTGGTATGCAAAAGCCCTAGAGATGCCATCTGTCCAGGATTCACCCGGACACTCCGGGTTTTGAATCATGTGTCCGGGTTTCAGTCTGCCTGAAACCCAGACACATGATTCAAACTGGGCTGTGGCTCCCCTATGAACTGAGTAGCCACACGGAGCTGCAGACAGCTGTCTGTGGGCAAATTTGGCATCACTTGGGGGGGCACAGGGTGAGGATGTCAGCAAGAACAACTTGGCCACACCCATTGTTCACCACAGCGTGCCGCATTTCTACTCTCTTTGGGGCACACAAAGTTGTAATCCGATAGTGTATACTACAGGGAAAAAGAAGCGCCCTTTGTCGCTATGGTGTTCGAATTTGGCTTGAAGAAAAGGTGGCAACCCTAAAAAGCCCCCCCAACTGAATGGTCTGCCCCTGGTCTGAGCTGAAAAATGTGCCCGGGTCTTCGGCAGTACAAAACTAAGCCCATTGCATACCTTTCTTAGGCCTTACAGCAAATCACCCTGATAGCAGCCCCGCCCAGCACAAGCTTAGGAGAAAGAAGAGTCCACACAACGACAGACATTTTACTCTTTATTGAAACACAGTTGATTTACACTAGATTATGTCAGTCATTCCAATGGTGACAGTACATTCGTTAAGTTGCAAGCCAATAAAGAACAGCATAGATGGAAGTCAAAGAGCAGCCCAAACCTTTAGGAGTTTTTTTCCCAGAGTCCTACATCCTAAGCCAAAGGGATATGAGTATCTCCATGAGTCTTGCACCTCCTTTCCTTGTTTCCCCCCTATTTTGAAGCCTAACATATATAACTAAATATTAACAAATTGAAGAAACATTTTCTTTTCAAGACTAAGATCAGGTGTGGTCCTATTTAGTAAGTTCAGTAATTGGTTTGTCTTTTATTGCCTTATCAAAAGATTATTTCTGATTGGTCGTTTTTGCTTACTGCCACCGTGCATTATTTCTCTTTACAAAACATTTCTGAAAGCGGTACATATTTAGAAGAAACACCAAAACTGGAGATACCGTGATAAATCGTAAATAAGATGTAATTTTTCATATAGTCACATGTATTTAATGCTTTTCAGGAGAGTAACTGAACACAATCACCAAAATGTATTAAAGTGATTGTAAACCTCAGACATGAAATATGAACTATATGAAATATAGTCTGTATGTATCTCAGTCCAGAGCACTGAGTGTCATTTCTGTCTGCTGCTTCATTCCTCTGCTATGTGTATGAGTGACTTCTGACAAGTTTTTCTGACATCAAGTGCCTGTGATTGACAGCCTCAGCTCTGTTACGGTGTGCTGTGTGAAGGGGGGGGTCTCTTCCCTCCAATCACCTCTCAGCGATCCCCTCACTGAGCTCTGCAATGTGTGTCTGATGCTATCTCCCCCCTCCCTCTGCTTTCTGAAAGCTCAGACAAGCTGCATAAATTCTGCACTTTGAAGGTCTGTAGAGAATATAGGACTGTAGATAAACAGGTTCAACTTAAGTAGGAAAATTAGTTTCATCTCTGTATATCATCTGAGGCCAGTCACTTCACTGGGTTAATGTAAGGATTTACAACCACTTTAATGCTTGGTATATGGAGTCGCACAAGAGAAAAAAGGAATGTAGCTTCTAAAAGTTTGGTTTTTGAAAAATTATAAAAGGAGAATTTGAAGGATAAAAGAGGTGTATGAATTCAAAGAATTGGCTTATTTGCACTGATTTAAAACTCACAAACGAAAAAACGTTTGCTTGCGCAATTCTCATCATTCCACCCTCCATCATCCCACATTTCCACGCAGTCCTCATTGTTATTAAGGTTGCTGGGTTCACCTGCGCGCCAGTTGAAGTATGTAATGACTTGTCCAGACAGATCTCTAAAGTTACCCTCAATCTGTATGTCGTTTATACCCATGAATGTGTGCGTTTGGACCTTTTTGCGGAGGGAGAGAATGGCTTGGTTTTCTTCTTGGGTCCGGGGTACGGCCAACTGACCTCCGCCACTGGCACAAATTGTTTTGGCCTCGTCGTAAGTGACTTCTAAACGATTCATAATATAGATTTTGTTGCTGCTTCTAGCAATCTCTTTTCCAAATGAAAAAACTGTAATAGTGGGAAGAAAGGAAAAAGAAAACATTTTTATCATGAGACTTCATGGAACACATAG
This sequence comes from Aquarana catesbeiana, assembly GCF_042186555.1. Lineage (NCBI taxonomy): Eukaryota > Metazoa > Chordata > Amphibia > Anura > Ranidae > Aquarana > Aquarana catesbeiana. The sequence goes on along the minus strand of NC_133331.1, from coordinate 261,412,154 downwards.
TAGAAAGTAACATCTGCCATTTTTTATTAGGTTAAAGGGATCCTGTAGGTAAGGGGTGTCCAAACTTTTTTCAAAGAGGGCCAGATTTGATTACCGTATTTATCGGCGTATAACACGCACTTATTTCCCCTTAAAATCAGGGGAAAATCGCAGGTGCGTGTTATACGCCGATCCCCTGCGATCCCGAGCTGTCACATCTTCAAAATCGCCGACCGCGATTTGAAAATGGCGCCGCCGCCGATTTTGAAGCCCAGGATGGCAGGGATAGAGGATCGAAGGCTGCACTGGGGAAGGCTGCACTGGGGAAGGCTGCACTGGGGAAGGCTGCACTGGGGAAGGCTGCACTGGGGAAGGCTGCACTGGGGAAGGCTGCAATGATGGGCATTTAAATGTAATTTTTTTTCACTTCAACTTCCCTCCTAAAAGTTTTTTTTTTCCTTAAAATTCCCTCCTAAATTGGGGTGCGTGTTATATGCCGATGCGTGTTATACGCAGATAAATACGGTAATTTAACATGCTTGAGGGTCGACCATTTTGCCTGACATTCTTTGAACCATTAAAAGCAAATTGACTAATACATTGTGCAACAAGAATTCTCTTGTCTTTGTGGCTGAGTCTAAGTGAGTCTAAGGATGAGCTTGGGCGTGTTATTTGGATATTTATCGGCATATAACACGCACCTTCGCTTTTTAAGAGGTAAGTTTTTTCTTGACACTCCCATTTTAAATAAAGAACTGTAAAGCAAAATAAGGGTCAGTGCCCATCTGCAGCCTCACCATTGCCATGAATGCAGCCTCTGAATGCAGCCTCACCATTACCATGAATGCAGCTTCACTATTGCCAAGAATGCAGCCTTACCATTGATATGAATGCAGCCTCACCATTGCCATAAATGCAGCCTCACCATTGCCATGAATGCAGCCTCACCATTGCCATCATTGCAGCCTGATCCATGCCCATTTGCAGCCTTGGAGGGGACAGGGAGGAGGCGGGACAAGTGTCAACAGTTTACATACAGGAGAATCTTGTTTACGTGGCGGCCTCTTTAATACAAAGTCCCGTCTCCTATGATAGACAGAACAGTAGTCCAATGATGGCCCAGGAGACAGGACTTCTTATTACTGAGGCTGCCGAGTAAACAGGAGATTCTCACTGTATGTAATCTGATGGCACTCGTCCCGCCCCCTCCAAGGAATGATAAATACGGTATATAAGGTATCCCGAGCGTGGGATTCATTAGGGTCCACAAAAGATATATATATCCAAATCACTAGTGGGGCCGCATTAAACTGGAACACGGGCCACAATTGGCTCGCAGGCCGGACTTTGGACATGCCAGCTGTTGGTGGACAACTGTGGCAGCCATTGATGATCTCCATCTAATAATTGTCATTTAGAGGGCTCAGCTGCTTAAAATCCAGATGTCTAAACTGTAGCCTCAGCAGTAGCTCTTGTTCATCTAAACATGTACTTCAGGACACCTAAAAATCATCCCTTGTAGTAGGGCTGCATCTGCAAGGCAGGGTTAAATGCTTGCTTATGACTAGAGAACTTGGTAAAGCACTTTTACTAACCTGATCCTCCAGTCCTGCAGGCTCCTCTGCACTGCTAGAGCAGACCCTGCAGCCTGAACTCTCCTATGCTTCTGTTGTCTAAGGTCTTCTGACTTCAACAAGACCAATGCACTGCTTTTTTGCTTACTACTGCAAGGGAATGCTTTTAGGTTTCCTGGAGTTGGGCTTTAAGCTTGCCACCCAAATTTTGAGCATTTGCATTATTGACTCAGTAGACTGCTGATGTCGACTATGAGCTGTGGACTTCAGTAGCATAGGTTGGACCTCCAATTCTTTCAGCTCTCCTCCCCCTACTGAAGTGTCCAAAGCAACTGTTTCTTCTGCGTACCTAACTACCCATTCTTCCCAAATACAAGACATACATTACCCAACTGAAAGTAGCCCCCGTATAAAGCATCCAGCTAACCTTTTTCCTGCTTCCCAAGGTTTGATTGCAGATCTCTCAACCGTGAATCCAGAGCAGTCATTTGCAATTTAATATTTTCAATAGCTAAGAAAAGAGTTCACACAATCAATTTGAATGTATTGTATGCTAAATCATTTTTATGTTCAGGACTAAACATTAGAATATTTTTCTACTTTTTTTGCTCAGGAGACATTGAGAAATAAGAGGAAACATTTCATTCCAGTTTTCCAGTGTTTGTAGCAGGCACCATAAAATAATAACATGCCTCTAACTGACCAATGGCAAAAACAAAGGAGAGTTTCCACCATATTACCCAATGCATAAACCCCCTTTAAACAACTTCAGACTACCAACCATATGACTTTACTAAATCAAACTATTCCATTTAACTTTTGTGGTTCCCAAGATCTAAGCATTTACTGTATGGACTGCATGTGTTCCTAGGGCTTTAACATCAGCAGTGAAAGCATACAACCATCAAAATAGGAAGAAGGGTCCTTGTACCCAAAAGTGATGTCTGAGATGTTCTAAAGAGTTCCAGAAAGTTTCTGCGGATGAAAGTCTCCAATGAAGAGCCACTGAGAGAGAGCTGGGCTGCTGAGGCTAGTGACCCTGATGAGTACCAGTACTTAATACTGAATCAAGGCTACACTGCTACACCTGGCTAGAGACCAACACTGCTGGAGGGACCACAGAGGACCATGCCCTGGAGCGGAGGAACCCACAAAGCCATGGTTGCACACCACGATTGGTGAAAGACTGCTTCTCACATCCTTGCCCAGGTGGGACCTCGCTAAAGTTGCAGTATCCAGGTCTGTGTCACTATAGGACTGCAAGACCCAGCGAGTTGCAAGAGAGAACTTCTGAACCCAGAACATCTGCTGCTTTGCCGAAGATCACTACAACAGTGTTCAGAACTGTTGATGTCGCCCTCAGTGACCGCAAGAGTTGGCCTGCTCATGTAGCCAGAGTTTCAGACTCCTACAAGAGGAAGAAGATCGTGTGACAGACCTCAGAGAGGTGAGAGGCCTTGGCCACCATCTTTATTATACTCCTGCCTAATGACACAGCCTCCAGGGATTTATTCTGAGGATATGTCCCCCTTTCCTATTGGAATTCCGAATTTCTGTTGACAGCATTTCAACATAGTGTTGGACCCCAACACTGGCCACCATCGGTCATTAGGAGGAACTGTGATTTATAGTCCTTGAGTGTAGACTTCCTGTATTTAGGGTACCCCATAGATCAGGTCTTAAGAGGTATAGACTTTGCCCCTTCAAATCACGTTTTGGGTACCCTGTTTAAGAGGCTTTCATATTTTTTTTTTTTTACAAACTGTTTTGGTTCAACCCTGATTTGCTTCTGTTTACAATTGTTTGTTATTATTGTTGCTGTTATTTGCCCTGTTGAACATACTGCCCCAAAAAAATCCTTTCCTTTACCCTTAAAGTCAGAGATTGCGGTACTGCACGAAGGGTCATTACCACCAGGAGCCAGGGAACCCAAACATCAATGGCTCTTTTGGGAGAAAGCGCTACAAGTTCAGACTCTAGGCCCTTCCATCCATCTAGCAATGGTGAAGCAAGAAGCATGAAGACCCCTGCGGTAATCTTCAAGAAACACAAAGAGGGAATCTGATTGCCAGAGACGGAAGCTTACCTTCTTTTAAACAAAGTGCACTGAGCATACAGAACTGCTCCCCAGTCCAATAAAGTTTGGGACACCCATGCCCCACATTTAGAGAGAAACTTTCTTTAAATGTTTTGGAGCAGGACATAAGGAAGGAAGTACAATGCTCTGGGTATGGTGAATAGCAGGACCCACCTTTGGGAGGAAGGAGGCCTTAGGCCACAAGACAACTTTGTCTTTTAACATGACTTTTGGTGCCTCCTTAATGGTTGATGTAGGCCATGCCCATGGTATTGTCTGACTTGATTCTCATGTGGTGTCTTGGCAATAGAGGAGACACCCGAGTTGCTCTTAGATCTGGAAAGTTAATAGGAAGGAGAACTTCCTTCTCTGAGAAAGTGCACTGAGCATCCAGAACTGCTCCTCAGTACAAAAAAGTTTGGGACATCTACAACGGTCCCAAAGCATAATGTTTCCACCTCCGTGCTTGACTGTAGGGATGGTGTTCTTAGGGTTATAGTCAGCATTTTTCTTCCTCCTAACACGGCAAGTCGAGTTTATGCCAAAGAGCTGAATTTTGGTGGAATCATTATGCTTTGGGGCTAAAGGTACAGGCCGACTTTGCCACATTGAGGGGCCAATGGACGGTGCCATGTATTGTAAAATCTTGGATAGGAACCTTTTTCCTTTAGACAGAACACTGAAGATGGGTCGTGGATGGGTCTTCCAGCATGACAATGACCCAAAACATACTGCCAAGGCAGAAAAGGAGTGGCTCAAGAAGAAGCACATTAAGGTCATGGAGTGTCTCCATACCTCAATCCTATAGAAAATGTATAGAGGGAGCTGAAACTTCGAGTTATCAAGCGACAGCCTAAAAACCTTAAGGATTTAGAGAAGATATGTAAAGAAGTGTGGACCAAAATCCCTCCTGAGCTGTGTGCAAACCTGGTAACCAACTACAAGAGATGTCTTACCTCTATGCTTGCCAACAAGAGTTTCTCCACCAAGTACTAAGTCATGTTTTGCTTGGGGATCAAATACTCTTTTTACTTACTGAACAGCAACTGAATTGATAACATTTGTATCATGCGTTTTTTGTGGATTTTTGGTTGATATTCTGTCTCTATCATTTAACATACACCTATGATAAAAGTTTTAGATCCTTCATTACTTTGTAAGTGGGCAAACTTACAAAATCTGCAGGGGATTAAATAATTATTTTCCCCACTGTATGCACACTGTGAACAGAGCATCTGTTAGGATGGAGCTAGAATCTTTTTCCATGCCCTTAATCCAGACAGCGATAATCTTGGAAGACTGCCACAGAAGCAATGTCATGTTGCATGACAGGGCCCTCCAAGGAAAAGAGAACTTTGCACACAGGCTTATTCACCATGAAGACCACGAGGGTCTTGTTAAGACAAGAAAGAGCAGGATGTAATACAGGAACTGGCCACATCAGTAGGAAACATTCCTAGATAGGATAGCATTGAGCAATGCAGGTGAGATTTGGCTGATCCAAACTCCCACCCAGAAAGAGGAAGAGATGGGGTTTGCAGCTTCAGTAACTCCATTGAAAACAAGGTGGCTCAAGAACAGTGTGCACTTAGGCCATGCAGTAAATACCTGGTTTGGGCAGGCACACTAGGCGCCACAATGATGTGCCAACAGAGGCGCACCATTGAAGCCTACGTTTACTCAAATCAATAAAAAAATCAGCACAAGGGATATCACTTACCTTTAGTGTGATGTGTCCCTTTTGCTGCTGTGTCTTGGTTTATTAGAAATCTTCCTCCTCTGATGTCCCCCCAACCCCACCGCCATAATCTTCCAATATGGTGGTGGTTAAAAGAACTAAGGGAGCTCTTACAGGCACTCATCTAGAGTGCTCACCAATGCCAGCCCTTTCTGCTCCTTCATTGTTAAGGCCCATACACACGATCGGACTTTTCAACAACAACGGTCTGACGGACGTGTTTTATCGGACAATTTGACTGTGTGTATGCTCCATCCGACAATTGTTGTCGGAATTTCCATGGACAAATGTTCGCTGTGCATGCTCTCAAACTGTCCGCCAACAAATGTCCGATGGAGGATCATCCGATCGTGTGTACACAAGTCCATTGGACTAAAATCTTAAGTACAAACATGCATGCTCAGTACCAATGCTAAACACCAGACAACAATAGCAATAGTTGCCCAAAGGGTGGCGGTAAAGAGCTGAAAAACCACGTGATTTGGTGAATGTTGGCTGAAAATGTTCTGCCATGTGTATGCAGAACAAGTTCATGGCCAATGCCCTTCGGACCAAAATCCACAGAAAATTCTGATGGAAGTCCGATCGTGTGTATGAGGCTTTAGAAGCCATAGCTATAGCTTCTATGAATAAAATGTGATCTATGAATGGAGGATGGATGGATGATTGAAAGGTCTGCCCCCTCTATTCAAAGACCCTGTTTCATTCATAGAAGCTAGTACAGCTTTATAAATTGGGGTGGGTTGAAACAGTGGGTAAAGTTGGGCAGCCTCGATGAATACCTGTCAAAAGTGTCTCAGTTCTATTAACCCCCACTAGACATAGGCCAAACATCCCCTTCTTCGTTTAGCAGAAGAACTCCAGAACAAGGGAAATGTTCTAACCTGAACAGCAAACCCCATTGAAGTCTATGTGAGCTGAACAGGAAAAACCAAAAGTGCCCATTTTGAAGGCTTATAGGCAGGTATTTGGCAATAGAGGTATGGGGGTCTGGGTACTGCTCTTGGGGACATGTATCAATGCTAAAAATGTTTTTAAAAACAATATTTTTTTCAGGTATACTGTAGTGCTTTTAATTATGCTTAAAGTGCAACAATAAAAATGAAAAATACTTTTAAATATAGTGCCTGGGGGGTCCCCTTAGTTTGCCTGTAAAGTGGCGCATCTGTAGCATATAGAGTCAAATCCCATTTAAAATGACGCAGTTACAATTGCCGTAACAATTGCCGTAACTTGGATATTAGAAAAAAAGAAACGGCGTGGGCCCCCCCCCCCAAAAAAAATCTATACCAGACCCTTATCTGGGCACAGATGGCCTGGCAGGTCAGTAAAGGGGTGGAATGAGCGAGTGCCCCCCCGAACCATACCAGGCCACATGCCCTCAACATGGGGGGTGGGTGCTTTGCCCATGTTGATGGGGACAAGGGCCTCATCCCCACAACCGTGGCTGGTGGTTGTGGGGGTTTGCGGATGGGGGGCTTATCAGAAACTGGAAGCTCCTTTAACAAGGAGGTCCCCAGATCCCGCAACTCCATGTGAATGAGTAGGGGTACATAGTCATTCACCCATTCAACAAAAAAGTGTACAAAAAGTAATAAAAACACAGTTTTGGACAAATCCCCCGTTGTAAACCATCATCAATCATGCCACTCGCCGCACCGGAAAAAGAAAAAAAAAAAAGGCACCCGCCCACTATGAAGGCTGGCTGCCTTACTGCAGGATCTGCCGTTTGACAGTTCTTACATAGGTAAGGGGCGGTCCACCTGGTTATGTCACCTGGTGGCACCGCCCCCTTGTGACATCACAGACTGGTGCATGCTGGGTCAGCAACGTCACAAGAGGCGGTGCCACCAGATTACGTTGCCAAGTGGCCCCACCCTTACTTATATAAGAACTGTCAAAGCGCAGAGGAGTCATTCGGCAGGCAGCCACCCCAGAAAGCAGAGCGTCGGGCGCCTTTTTCGAGGATGGATTCACATTGAGGGACACTTTTTTTATTTTTTAATAAAGGATTTGTCAAAAACTTGTCTCCTGTTTTTATTTATTTTGTACATATTTTTGGTGAATGGATAGGGGTACTATGTACCTGATACTCATTGACATGGGGGGGGTCAGGATCTGGGGGCCCCCTTGTTAAAGGGGGCCTCCAGATTCCAGTAAGACCGCAGACCCCCACAACCACTTATGGTTGTGGGGATGAGCACGTGGCCTGGTATGGTTCAGGAGGGGAGGGGGCGCTCACTCATCCCCAGCTTTCCTGACCTGCCAGGCTGCAAGCCCCGGATAAGGGTATGGATTTTGGGGGGCATGGGGTTCCCCTTAAAATCCATACCAGACCCGAAGAGACTGGGCGAGGACCCCGTTGTTTTCTTTATTTTTTCAATAGCTGGGTGTCGGCAATTGTAACTGCAAGTCATTTTAAATGGGATTTGATTTTTTTTTTCTTTAGAAATGCCTGTTTTGCTTTAGCATGTTCTATATATGCTACAGATGCATTTTTTTTACATTTTGGCTGTTTTTTTATTTAGCTGTCGGCAGGGAAACCCATTGACAGCTGATGACTCATCGGTTGTTAAGGACGCCATAGCCAGCCAGTCCCGTTCCTTAACAATCAGCTTACACTGTGCCCTGACAGGCATACCCTCACAGAGATAATCAGGGACAGGGTTCTGCTGCTGCCAGATTACAGCCCTGGACCTGTAAATCACACTTTAGCTAATTCCACTTATTGCATTACCTGCCGAAAGGGTAACCTACAGCAGGGTCCAGTGCAGGGCAGCAACATTACAGTCCAGCCCCACTTCTTCCATATGGGTACAGCCTCCAAAGCCCCTATATGTTTTAAAAGATGGGGCTTTAGGGTAGAGTGAAGTCTGGAAGGAGTGAAGTTTTGAACAACATGCATGAACTTGAGAGGGTGGGTTTATCCTCTGGGCTCCCCAGGTTGGAGTTAAAGGCCTGATCATGGGATAATACTGTATAGCTTACTACTTAAGTGTGATTACCACAATACCTGTCTGCCCCTGTATATTTGCTTTCTTTTATTCCTTATACGGAACCTATTGTCAATAATTTGAATTGAGGACTTGTTGAGTATAATCTGTCTTTTACTGTGTATATGGAATTGTACATTTATACCAACTGTTTGGATTGTTCATGTTACATTTCAGTAAAGGAAATTATTCTATAAGGATTCATGTTTCCGTGTGATTTGGCTTACCATTACCATTTGGCGGACCATTTCTTATACGTATGTCAATGCATTTAAAAAAAGCAAACTAGATAAAAGTGATTCGGGCTAACAGTTTAAATTGAAGGCCTCATACACACGGGCATTATAAAAAATTAGCTGTAAAGCTAGTACCGACGCCAGGAAAAAAACAAGTGAAAAATGCGATTTTATCAGCGTTTTGCATTGGCGTTAATGTATGTTTAGCCACGCTAGATTTTAGCAGCTTTTCTCTGCCTCTATTCAAAATCAATGGTTCCCTATGGGAGCCCATTGATTTGGATAGAAGCCGCACCAGAAGTCGGATCATGATGATCCAACTTTCAGTGCGACTTGTGTGCTGAGGATCTTGAAGGAAAACCCCCCGCCAAAAAAAATATTGATGTGGGTTTCCCCCCCCCCCCCCCAAGATCCATACCAGACCCTTATGCGAGCATGCAACCTGGCAGGTCAGGAAAGGGGGGGGTGAGCGAGGCCACGTCCCTTGTGACGTCACCATCCAGGGCATGATGGGGGCGGTGATGTCCCAGGGGGCAGGGCCTATGGATGACGTCAGCAGATGGCCCCGCCCCATGCCAATATGTCATGGCACACAGCGGACCCAGCATTACACCGGGAGATCACGTTGAGTCAACATCGAAAGAAGAACAGAGGGAGAAGACCCGGCAAAAGAGCAAGAAGACAGCGGCGGGAGAGGAGAACAACTGGAGAGGGGAGAACAAAACCGGCAGAGGGAAGAGACATCACCGGAGGAGGTAGAAGAGCCGGAGAGGGGAGAAGAAATAGGGAGAGATGCTGGATTTGCTTTAATAAAATACTTAAAAAAAACCTGTGTATTGTGTTTTTTCTTTTTACACTTTTTTTTTTAGGTGAATGGGTAGTGGTACAATGTATCCCATACTCATTCACATAGGGTGGGGGGCCGGGATCTGGGGGCCCCCTTGTTAAAGGGGGCTTCCAGACTCCGATAAGCCCCCCCCGCAGACCTCGACAACCACCGGCCAGGGTTGTCGGCAAAAGGCCCTTGTCCTCATCAACATGTTGAGGGCATGTGGCCTGGTATGGTCCAGGAGGGGGGGGGCGCTCGCTCTCCCCCCTTTCCTGACCTGCTGGGCTGCATGCTTGGATAAGGGTCTGGTATAGATTTTGGGGGGACCCCACACCATTTTTTCACTTTGGCAGGGGGTTCTCTTTCAAGATCCTCAGCACACAAGTCGCACCGCAAGTCGGATCACAATGATCCGACTTCTGGTGTGACTTCTATTCAAATCAATGGGCTCCCATAGAAAACCATTGATTTTGAATAAAAGCAGAGAAACACCTGACGTGGCTTAACGCTCTGTATACAGAGTTAAACCGTGTTTAACAGCTTTTACCGGCATCTGTCGTTTTGACTGCTCTAGTGCTGGAGCCTCAGAACACTCTGGTTCTGGGGTTTTTTTGAGCTTAAAAACGCCTATGCCACTTACAGCCCAAAAACGCCTGTGTGTGTGAGGCCATTTAATAACATGAAGAGGCATTTTTAAGCTATAAAAAAAGCTGCAAAACACGGCTGTAAAAACATCCATGTGTATGAAGGCCTAATACTGAATTAAAATAAAGCAACATGTAATTATGTGAGTAAGAAAGAAACTTTCCCTTTCAAGAAAAATGGTCTTTTACCTGGACCCATGCTGTCTCCTCTTTCCCCTTTTGGTCCTTGTGGTCCTGTCAGTTATGAAACATATTTAATGAGAGAGTTACTGAAAAAAACTGATAAAGTTATATCTTTATATACTGAGTGCAGAAGAAGGTCAAAATAAACTACATCCTACAGATATCCTTTAGTCGAAGATCTTTATTTTAACTAGAGGTGTCGATGACAGAGTAGCGGTGCACCCGTGGGGTCGCTGAGTACAGTAGTTCCACATGTCACCCTGGCCAGCCCGGCATTCACCTCCAGTCACACATTTCTAGACAGTGAACAGTCCATCAGCTCGTTTTTGTGGTTTTTATTTGCAGGATTAAAATTGGAAGGGGAAAAGGGAACATGGGATGCCCAAGTAATTGATCTTCTCAGGTGAACAAGGTATTTGGAATCTGAATTGGCAGTCTCTAAAGCTCCAACTCCTCCAGCACATCACTTCTGAGTAAACTCCACTTTCTCTAAAGCGCAATGCTTGATTCCTGGTAACTGGCACATGGCTAGGCCCCACTCTGAATCAGACCTAGCAATTTAAGATCTGCCATTTGCTGGCAGCGGCACGCAGTCCCCTTTGATGTAGCAACCAATTACAATGAAAAAAAAAAAAGAGTACTTGGTGAACTACTGGTCCCAGTCAGTCCTGTGCAAGTCCCGCCAACCCTCTTGGCTGCAGCAACATCACAGCCTCTCCCTCTGGCTCTACATCCAATCCTGGTATGTCTCTCCTAGATCTTCTCACTGTGTATGTCACTCACCGACCCCGGATGGATCCCTCCTGATGATTTGCCTGGCAATGTTCCCTGCTGTCCTTCTCCTGCTTCTGTTCAGGACACCCCTGATGTGGGTTGTATGAGAGGTCCCTTCACAGCTCCTGAGCTCCGGCTCCCTCAAAGGCCCTCACAGCTTAACACTCCATCACTCAGTTCTTCCACCCGACAACTCCTCCCACAGCAGGCTGTTCCTGAGTGTATATATATATATATATATATATATATATATATATATATATATATATATATATATATATATATATATATATATATATATATATATATATATATATATACCAATCCTAGTTGGGGATTGGTCAGGGCTCCCAGATACACTCCATGCCACTCCAATCCTCTTCTCTGCCTCTTTTCCAGAACCTTCTAGAAACAGAGGGAGGTACCAGAGAGATGAAGTACATGTCAGTCATCTGCTGCTGCTCTAAAACCACTCCCAGCCCCCAGATCAAAAACAAACAGGCTTGCATAAATTTACCTGCACTGGCTGTAAAAAAACACAACTACCTCTAGCAACCTACCTACTTAACTTACTTGTTGCTTTACTTTCCACTGATGGGTGTGTGAAGGTATCTAGGCAATCCTATACCTACAGCCCAACAACTGTATATCTGCAGTGGGCACTTTGGGGTGGACTGGACTGAATCACAGGAATGAGGGGCCATGAGCTTTCCGTGAGTGTAGGGCCTGTTCTCCACACAAGGTCACCCCAGAACACATGGCCCTCTATCCATCATCACCACCTCAGAACCCTTTAAACTAGTGGCCATTGGCTTCCTAATGGTGTCAGCCTTCCCATCCATGTTCTGCTACGTCTTGTTGTTCATAGACCGCTTCTCGAAATCTGCAATAGTGGTGCTCACAAAGGACCAGACTGCTGTAACCACCTCTAAGCTGTTGTGGAATCATGTGGTTCAGCCCTATGAGTGCCTCAAGCGCATCCTGTCAGACCAGGGCCCCAATATCAAGTCCCAGGTATTTTCAGAGTTGTGTTGATTAAGCAGAATTCGTAAGTCCCACATGCCCCCCTACCATCCACATGGCAATGGGGTCTCGCAAACTGATGGGTATGCTGTGGACCCTGTAGCATGGGGATCGAGACCACTGGCACCAGCACATAGGGGAACATTGTCTGGGCCTATAAGAACACACCCCCTTTATCCTCATGTTTGGACGTAGTGAGAGGCTCTCCGTGGACTTGCTGCTGAACACACCAAAGCAAGCTGCCCCCCGAAAGCCCAACGAATGGGTGCAAGAGCAGTGGGAAAGGCTGAGAAAGGCTCAACAGCAGATTCTTGAGCATTATCAGGAGGTGGCCGAGGAAGCCACCCTGGACCTGTTGCCACTAGCTGGGAGATGGAGTGCTAGTGAAAAACCCAATGTTATAAAGGGGGAGTAGACTGGAAATGTTGTGGGAGACCACCCTGTACTGGGTAGAGAAACAGCCATTCTCACTGCTCTAACTATACAATGTGGTGTCTGAGGACCCTGAAGTCAACAGGATACGTCTCCACCAGAATCTGTGTATGGGGCGGAGACAGCTCCATTAAGCCCCCTACAGACTCACAGGATTTTAATCCTGCAAACATTGCCCCTGTTAAAGAGGTTCCAGTTAATTGGTATCAGCCACCCATCAACGTGATCCCCACTGATTATCCCAGGTCTGAAGATGAAACCGCTGCCGCTTCTTTAGAAGATCACTCAGCGGAGGACTGGGAAAGTTCTAGGAGTCCTGAGGGATCTGTGGACTCCTGTGAGGACAGTAATGAGAGCCCAGGTGAGGGTAGTACCCATGATAACCCCCAAGCATCTGAAGCTCCTGGGCAAGCTTAAGTAAATGACAATCCTGATGATGAGCTGGAGGATTCCAGCGAGGGTTGCTGTCCTATTTGGTCTAACCGGGGGTCAACTGCTGGCCAAATATTCTGTTGTATAACGTACTGCTTGTTGTTATTGTGTTCTTTTAACCATCTGTTTATGCTGTTGAATTTCACTGTTTTATTGTGTTTTGTGAGAGGCGATGCCAATAACTGCATCTGTCAAAGCTTGGAAATGTAGACAGGTGCAGATTGACCTTCTTACACAGGTGGCACTGCTGCATCCACCATGCAGGGAGAGAGGAGGACAGGAGGAATAGTCAATCCTCATTTCTCTTAGGCTTCCATACGTGTCATTGGGAGGGCTGCTGTCAAATTGTAAACTGCCACCCGGGTAACCTCTGTGGCCATCTTTGAGAGCAAAACTTACAAAAAGCCCTACCTCACTGCCCTTGTGAGAGTGGCTAGGTTAGGGACAGTAACCTGCTTGATAGGGAGAGTGTTCCTAGCGTAGGGAAAGATTCCAGAGGATTGACAGCACAGGGATCGTCATTAGAACTCCTTGGGGAACTTCCCAGCAACCTGTGCTTACTGCATCTGGCTGCTCCCTGCACTAGGTGCTGCCAGCCTCTGTGCATCGCTCTCTCTATGCAAGTGAGTGTTGCCACTTGTTTCATACTGTTGGATAGACTCTGTTACTGTATCTGGAATGGTCTGACAATCTAACTTTGCATTTTCAACCACAGTGTGTGCCGTGCCTTCCCTCTGGGTGCCTACCACCTGGGCCTTTCCCCACCCCACAGCCTATGTGGTTTAGAAACAAATCATTAAAATATCCATGAGAAAACTAAGCCATGCTTTTAGATTTGTTTTCATTTAAAGTCATATAAATCATTCATGTAAGCAGAAAGGGTTCCCCTTAGTGGGACAAGTTTCCAGTTACCTTGCTCCCCATTGTCTCCTCTTTCCCCTTTTGGTCCAGGTGGTCCGGCAATTCCTTGTAATCCAGGAGGACCTAATCAGTCAAAAAAGAATAAAAGCTAAAGTTTAATCTGCTTAGTTTTTGACCCCTGTGGTTCCTCCTTTCCCCCCTCAAAAATGTACTAATAAAGTTTTTAAATGCAGTTGTAACATTAAATATAGAATAAAATTATATTTTTCTTAATTTAGTGGTCAACAGTTAGACAAATGTTTGCAATTAAACTAAATTTAAAGTCCAGAGTTCAGAATTTACCTGAAGCCCCTGTGTCTCCTCCTACTCCCTTTAGTTCTGTTGGCCCCTGCTCTGGGGTTGTCAACTTTTCTTCAAGTCAAACCCGAACACTTTAGCGGCGCACAGCAATTTTTTTATAGTATAAACTATACATTTATTTTGTTATTAAATAACATAACACTGAGAACTCTGATGTACGGAGAAGACTCTGATGTAAGGGGAAACACTGTGGCCTCTGGTATAAAGGGGAACTCTGATGTAAGGGGAAACACTGTGGCCTCTGGTGTAAAGGGGAATGATGTAAGGGGTGCTCTGAGAACCCTGAATTACCTTAGTGTACTTACTCAGAGGCAGGAGAGAGAAGAGGGAGACTTCAGTCACAGACAGGGATGGATGGTGAGCTCACTCACATCTTGGCAGTCAGCATCTCTCATCCAGATATATTTGAGGCTCCTGGACTTAACATTTCCAGCTCCCACTTTCCTTTTCTGAGGCATGGTGCCAGGGATTGGAGTGTGGGCAGACACAGAGGGGTAGGGGTGGGGGGAAGAGGTGCAGATTGAGCCCTCTCTCCTCTCCTGTGTGTGTTTGGGGGGGAGGGTTTGTTAGTGTTGGCTTTGGGCACTGTGAAAGAGTAACACTCTCAGCTTAGACAACTGCAGCCAGCAACCCTGCTGGGAAGCCATAGTCCAGTCTAAATAATATGTCCGGATTTCAGGCAGTCTGAAACCTGGATGCATGATTCCAAACCCGAACTGTCCGGTGGAATCCTGGACAGGTGGCAACCCTACCCTGCTCTCCTCTTGATCCAGTTTCTCAGTTTTCCTTGGTGGTCCAGGCAAACCTGGTTATGAAATACAATTAGAGTTAAAAGTGGACCTCTCATCAGATATAATTTTACAAGTTAAGCAGGGTTGTAACTACAGATCATGGGGCTCGATAGAAATATTTTATTGAGGCCTTTCAGCGATTGAATGCACAATGTATTTCAGTGTACACAAACGCAATTTAATCTACATTTTTTACCTAAAATAAAAGATGATAGTGTCGAGTAGATAGATACCAAACACGTCAAGCCTAAAAACTGTGCGCGCCTGTGAAATGGCACCAAATTCCTGTATTCAAAATTATCAGTAAATAATGCTGTAATCAGTATGTAATACTGTAGCACACTAGAGCCGCAATAAAACTGGGATCCGTGACTTTGTTTTTTTTGTTATGTAATGAGGGATAATAATTCGGATAGGGATGGGAGATTATGGGATGCCCATTTGACTTCAACTACTTCAGGGACAACTTCTCCCATATAAAGTCTCTATATACACACATCCTCTTCACTCCAGCACACACACTTGCTTGCAGAACCTAGCTGGAACCTGAGAATACCTGACAGTCACTCAGTCATATGAAGCAATTACCCATTACAGGTTCCTTAGGTGTGTAGCAGAATTTCAGTGTCCAGCTTACATCGCTGCTGTGGCTACTGATCCCAGCACCACCTCTTTAGGTACTGCCAGCCCAGTTGGCTGCAGCTACCCCTTTCACTTGGCAGGCAGTGGTGACTGATGCTCAATATTTCCAACGCCACCCCAAACCCTCATCGCAGGAAATGGACGGGAATGCCTTGATCCCCCACGGGAGATGGACGGTAATGCAGTGACGCCACCCCTCCTGCGGGAGACGGATGCGATTGTGGCAATCACACCCCCCGTGGGAGATGGACCGGAATGCGGCAGCGATCAGAGGCCTCCTTATCTTAGGGAGGAGGCAGATCAGGCAAACATGGATCCGGGCTGCAGCTCCTCACTCCGGGCCATCGCTTCTCCTCCAGGCAGAACAGGAAGTGGGTCCTGACTAGGGATGAGCTTCGAGTTCGAGTCGAACTCATGTTCGACTCGAACATTGGCTGTTCGCAAGTTCGCCGAACAGCAAACAATTTGGGGTGTTCGCGGCAAATTCGAATGCCGCGGAACACCCTTTAAAAGTCTATGGGAGAAATCAAAAGTGCTAATTTTAAAGGCTAATATGCAAGTTATTGTCATAAAAAGTGTTTGGGGACCCAGGTCCTGCCCCAGGGGACATTGATCAATGCAAAAAAAAGTTTTAAAAACGGCCGTTTTTTCAGGAGCAGTGATTTTAATAATGCTTAAAGTCAAACAATAAAAGTGTAATATCCCTTTAAATTTCGTACCTGGGGGGTGTCTATAGTATGCCTGTAAAGGGGCGCATGTTTCCTGTGTTTAGAACAGTCTGACAGCAAAATTACATTTTGAAGGAAAAAACTCATTTAAAACTACCCGCGGCTATTGCATTGCCGACAATACACATAGAAGTTCATTGATAAAAACGGCATGGGAATTCCCCAAAGGGGAACCCCGAACCAAAATTAAAAAAAAAAAAAAAAGACGTGGGAGTCCCCCTAAATTCCATACCAGGCCCTTCAGGTCTGATATGGATATTAAGGGGAACCCCGCGCCCAAAAAAAAAAAAAAAAAAAAAAAAAGGCGTGGGGTCCCCCCAAAAATCCATACCAGACCCTTATCCGAGCACGCAACCTGGCAGGCCGCAGGAAAAGAGGGGGGGGCCGAGAGTGCGGCCCCCCCCCTCCTGAACCGTACCAGGCCACATGCCCTCAACATTGGGAGGGTGCTTTGGGGTAGCCCCCCAAAACACCTTGTCCCCATGTTGATGAGGACAAGGGCCTCATCCCCACAACCCTGGCCGGTGGTTGTGGGGATGAGGACAAGGGCCTCATCCCCACAACCCTGGCCGGTGGTTGTGGGGGTCTGCGGGCGGGGGGCTTATCGGAATCTGGAAGCCCCCTTTAACAAGGGGACCCCCAGATCCCGGCCCCACCCCCTGTGTGAAATGGTAAGGGGGTACTTACCCCTACCATTTCACTAAAAAACTGTCAAAAATGTTAAAAATTACAAGAGACAGTTGGACAATTCCTTTATTTAAATACTTCTTCTTTCTTCTATCTTCCTTCATCTTCTGGTTCTTCTGGCTCTTCTGGCTCTTCTGGCTCTTCCTCCGGCGTTCTCGTCCAGCATCTCCTCCGCGGCGTCTTCTATCTTCTTCTCCTCGGGCCGCTCCGCACCCATGGCATGGGGGGGAGGCTCCTGCTCTTCTCTTCTTCTTCATCTTCTTCTCTTCTTCCTTTCTTCTCTTCTTCATTTTCTTCTCCGGGCCGCTCCGCACCCATGCTGTCACGCACGGTGACTTGACGGGACTTCCCTGTGACGTCACGGGGAATGCCACAGGGAAGTCCCGTCAAGTCACCGTGCGTCAGGGGGGCAGGGTCTCCAGGTGGCCCCGCCCCCCGTTATTTAAGAACTGTCAGACGAGGAGCGCCGTCACACAGCGGGAGCCTCCCTCCATGCCAGCATGGGTGCGGAGCGGCCCGGAGAAGAAAATGAAGAAGAGAAGAAAGGAAGAAGAGAAGAAGATGAAGAAGAAGAGAAGAGCGGGAGCCTCCCCCCATGCCATGGGTGCGGAGCGGCCCGAGGAGAAGAAGATAGAAGACGCCGCGGAGGAGATGCTGGACGAGAACGCCGGAGGAAGAGCCAGAAGAACCAGAAGATAAAGGAAGATAGAAGAAAGAAGTAGTATTTAAATAAAGGAATTGTCAAAAACTGTCTCTTGTAATTTTTAACATTTTTGACAGTTTTTTAGTGAAATGGTAGGGGTACTTTTGTACCCCCTTACCATTTCACACAGGGGGGGGCCGGGATCTGGGGGTCCCCTTGTTAAAGGGGGCTTCCAGATTCCGATAAGCCCCCCGCCCGCAGACCCCCACAACCACCGACCAGGGTTGTGGGGATGAGGCCCCTGTCATCAACATGGGGACAAGGTGTTTTGGGGGGCTACCCCAAAGCACCCTCCCAATGTTGAGGGCATGTGGCCTGGTACGGTTCAGGAGGGGGGGCGCACTCTCGTCCCCCCCTCTTTTCCTGCGGCCTGCCAGGTTGCGTGCTCGGATAAGGGTCTGGTATGGATTTGTGGGGGGACCCCACGCCGTTTTTTTTTTGGCGCGGGGTTCCCCTTAAAATCCATACCAGACCTGAAGGGCCTGGTATGGAATTTAGGGGGACTCCCACGTCATTTTTTTTTTAAATTTTGGTTCGGGGTTCCCCTTTGGGGAATTCCCATGCCGTTTTTATCAATGAACTTTTATGTGTATTGTCGGCAATGCAATAGCCGCGGGTAGTTTTAAATGAGTTTTTTCCTTCAAAATGTCATTTTGCTGTCAGACTGTTCTAAACACAGGAAACATGCGCCCCTTTACAGGCATACTATAGACACCCCCCAGGTACGAAATTTAAAGGGATATTACACTTTTATTGTTTGACTTTAAGCATTATTAAAATCACTGCTCCTGAAAAAACGGCCGTTTTTAAAACTTTTTTTTGCATTGATCCATGTCCCCTGGGGCAGGACCCAGGTCCCCAAACACTTTTTATGACAATAACTTGCATATTAGCCTTTAAAATTAGCACTTTTGATTATTCATGTTCGTGTCCCATAGACTTTAGCGGTGTTCGCCTGTTCGAACGAACTTTTTTCCTGTTCGCATGTTCTGGTGCGAACCGAACAGGGGGGTGTTCGGCTCATCCCTAGTCCTGACTAAGACCCAATTGGCCGGGAGTCCTAAGACTCCCCGAATGCCCCCTGCTGGCATGGCTTATGTCAATTTATGAGGAGAACCTGCCCCCTTCCAGCCCCAATTTGCTGGGGATTGGTCAAGGCTCTCATAAATATTAGGGCAGCCCCCTACTCACTCCCACCCTCCAGCTCTACAAAGTTTCTACAAACTTCCAGACCAGAGAGAGCTGCCTGATGAGTCATCCAGCCCTGACCAAAAGTAACCCTGACCTAGATTACGCAGCTCAGGCTTAGCCCTGAGCCAACTATGTTTTGTCTGTCCTAACAGACCTACACTAACTCTAGCACACTTACTAGAGCAGAGATGGTGAATCTTTTTGAGCCTGAGTGCCCAAACAGCATCACAAAACGAACGTATTTATTTCAAAGTGCCAACATGTAAATAAACTTAACAGTGGCTCTGTACCGAGGCTGAGACTGATCATCCCTCTGAATGAGCCCTAAGGGACCAAAAATGTACGATTCTGCCCAGAAAAAAACATTTGTGCTTTTTCAGAGATGCATTGCGCTCAGAATACAAGGATCAGATATGTATTGTGCTCAGAATACAGGGATCAGAGATGTATTGTGCTCAGAATACAGGGATTACAGATGTATTGTGATAGGAATACAGGGATCACAAATGTATTGTGCTCAGAATACAGGGATCAGAGATGAATTGTGCTCAGAATACAGGGATCACAGATGTATTTTGCTCAGAATACAGGGATCAGAGATGGATGCATTGTGCTCATAATACTAGGATTGGGGGGGGGGGGGGGGGGGGGTGATGTGAGGGCCAGCAGAGGACACTGCTATGGGGGTGGCCCTTCCCAAAGCATTGTCCTCTGCCCCTTCACATCACCCCCATATACACAGCAGTGTCCTCTGCGCCTCCTTCCTTTCCCCCATACCACTGTCCTACCTGTGTATGTACAGCCAGAGTCCTCCACATTGCCATGTTTTAGCGCCCACCACTCGAGCCCCTGCACAGGAAGCCGCTCTCCTATTGGCTCTCAAAGTCCAGGAAGGGAGGAGTCATTCTTCTCTTCCTCGGTATCGTGGCACTGCTTACAGAGGCAGACACTCCATGTCTTTCCCACTGGGCTGCCCCCAGTGCATGCAGGAAGGGTTTTACTCACATCTGCCACCCTATCTGATCGATCGCACTGAAGATAGGAAGGGAGCCTCTTCCACGCCTTCACCGCCAGTACAAGTGACTGCCTGGCAGGGGGATTCCCTCCCCTATCCTGGCAGTGCACTGCGTACCCACAGAGAGGGCCCAGCGTGCCAGCTGTGGCACATGTGCCATAGGTTCACCATCACTGTACTAGAGGGTGCTGCAATACCTTAACAGCTCATCAGTTTATAAACCATAAATGACGGACCTTTTGCACTCTATTCTCCTCAAAAACATAAAAGTGGTCGGGCAACGCTATAGCTGCCCAGATTACTTTTAAACAAAAGCCCAAAGCCTACTGAACAAAACTGAAACAGTTCAACCACTTCAGACTTTGGATGTACTAGACATGTCTGAAGATCCAATAAGGTTAAATGTTTTTTTGAAGAACTACACACAGCAATAAGTTTTTAACTGAGGAGATACTCTAGATCACTCTGGATTTTGTACAGCCTGAGGAAGACTACATTAGTCATACAGGCAGTCCCCGAGTTACAAACAAATTCAACTTAAAAACAAACCTGCAGATCTATCTTGTTTGTAAGTCGGAACAGGTACATTTTTTAAGTGGAACTCCAGCCAAAAAATCTATTTTTAAGCTTTTTGGCTAGCATAGGGAAGAGTTATCACCCCTGTAACATTTGTTTTGCTGTCTGTGCCCCTGTTCAGACGATTTCACCTCATTTTCTGCCCCAATGACAATAAGATTTTTAAAATTTTGGGTTGTTAGGGAAACATGGACTGGTGATAAAGCATCAGAGGAGACACCTTTTTCCCATAATAACTCTTACAGGAGTTTATTTCCCTTCCTAGGGTTAGATTTCCTCTTACTTCCTGTTGTCACCCTCCGTTTGTAAGTAGGAGTCGATTGTAAGTCAGATGTTTGTAACTAGGGGACCACCTGTACAGGGTAACTTTCAGTGCTGGCTGGGAAGCTCTGAGGACAATAAGCTTACAATACCATAACGGCTAGGCAAATCTTCTTCTTACTGCACAGCTTGCAAAGGGGATCTGTGACCAGTAACAAAAATTCAGAAGGCTCTTCCTGTACTTTTGACATCAACCCTTGATTAGAAATATCGGGGGGGGTGGTACAGGGCCACAGCAACTTCTGCACTCAATAATGATTCGGTACTGAATCTATGTTGTCTATGTTTAAATTACTCTAAAACCCCCTTAACAGTGCCACTTCCACCACCAGGCCTCAAAACAACTGCGAGGGCTGCTATGGCTAGTGTTAAGTGTGAGCCTGCTTAAAAACGTGTTGGTGTAATACTTCCGGAAAAAGTGAAGGAAGTTCCCAGTTCTCCAGGTCAAAGCTCCCAACTGTCCCTTATTTGGAGGGACTGTCCCTGATTTGGAGCAATGTCCCTCTTTCCCTCTTTTCTCCTCATTTGTCCCTCATCTTGGTCTGATCTATATAGTTGTATAAAAAAAGTGTTTCCCAGTGCTAAACCTTTCATCCAATTTCTAAATTGCTGCATTTGTAATTTTTAAAAGCCAATATAAAGGAATAGTAGTGGTAAAAAAAAAAGTTCTTGTGGATTTAATGAATGTTTTTTCTTAAGTTAAATCTCCTTTAAGGGGGCGTGGCAGGGGCATATCCTATAACATAGTTTTGCTAGTAGGTGTCCCTCATTCCCATTTTTAAATGTTGGGAGGTATGCAGAATCCACCTGGTGAAGTATTAGACTACAGATCATTATTGGTATTAAAATTTTGTTACTTTTTTACCTTGTTTACCCGTTTCCCCCTTTGCTCCATTTGACCCATTCAGGCCTGGTAGACCGTCCTTGCCGGGAGCTCCACATTTGATGATTGTGTAGCCATTCTCATCAGGGTTTTGGCATATCTGTGTTGCTGGAGTCACTAATGCCACATGGAGCAAAAGTAGACCAAGAAGCTTCATAATTGACATATTCCAATTACAGCTTGTCTGTATGAGAGAAAGAAACACCTGTGGTTACTATTACACCAAATAAGTTCATGTTCTGCTCTAGGACATCTACTCTAGGTCCTTTAGGGCTATTCTAGGAGAACTAGAGCCATTCCAGGACATCTAGGGCATATAGGGCTATATAGGGCTACTCTAGGATATCTAAACCTACTCTAGGACATCCAGGAACAATCCAGGATGTCTAGGGCTACTCTAGAACATCTAGAGCCACTCAAGGAAATCTAGGGCCATTCCAGGATATCTAGGGCTACCCTAGGGCATCTAAAGCTACTCTAGGACATCTAGGGCCCCTCCAGGACATCTTGAACCACTCCAGGACAACTGGTTCTACTGACATCTAGGGCCTCTCCAGAACATGTATGGCCACTCCAGGACATCTAGGGATACTCTAGGACAACTAAAGCTACTCTAGGACATCTAGGACCAATCCAGGTCATCTAGGAGTACTCCAGGACACCTAGGGCAGGCAATTGTTCTCCCGTTGCTTATAGTCACATTCTGTTTGTTCTCCTGCCATACTGTTCGCTCACCCAGACAAGGTGAAATATCTGGTACTTTTGTTGTTGTAGCGTATGGGACCCACTACCACTCTTTTTTTTAAGGTGCAGCGCCAGATTTTTTATAGTTGCATTGGTCCAACTAGGATCAATGTAAGTATGCATGTTGTCCATTAGGTTCAAATACCCTTCTGTTGTTGGAAAATAATATAATCGGAGAGTGCCTTTTCAGAACATGAATAAGGGAAAAGTGGGGGAGCAGAGCATGCAGAGTGCAGTTGAGAGACTGTACTGAATATAAACATGGGGGTCTAGGTACAAAAACATTTACCATGTTGATTTCTTAAGCATTCACACAGGTGCAAAAAAATGATTGCCGCATTGCTTGTAATATCATTATCTCCTATGATTGTCACCTCCATCTAGTGGCCATAATGCAGCATTTTTCCTATAATACCTCAATCAAAAAGATATTGCATTATGGCCACTAGATGGAGCTGATGATCTTAGGTGATAATCATTTCACAAACAATGCAGCTCTCATTTGTTGTGTCCTAATGCTTAAGACACAGCAATATCTTATATCTAGACCCCTAGGAAACACTGTTCTATTTAATAATTTATTTTGTGAAGCAATCTATTTGATATAAACAGGAAAAGTCACTGCAAATTATTTATATAGTTCACTTATTATATTTTATTACATTGCTTTATTAGGTAATTATGTAAGTTAGTGTTTAGAGCACTGCAGATTTTGATTTATAGTTATATACTAAAATTAAAGTTTTTGTGTCCGAAGTTCAGCATTATTGATATCAGTTCAGATCATGAAACTCCCGTGGGCCCAGGATCGGAGGGGAACCAGAGCTATCCGGCTAAGCAGTCATTTATATAGGTAACATTAAGCAAATACATTCGGATTGCATCAACAAGTATCTAAACCCAAAATAAAAAATGTAACATATTGCAGCTCACTAGTCGTTATTGTGTATGAGGTGACTGCATTTGGTTTTTTTACTCAGGCTTTTTTCTTTATTTTCACCTGGTGATCCTGCCAGTAACACACTTCCTGTTCTACGGAGAGGATGCTTATTCACTGTTCTGTAAGTGATGACAGCTTTGTCACCCTGGGGCAGGACTACAGAACACACCCCCCCCCTCTACTTATCTCAGTAAAATAGGGGGGAAGTGCGCTCTAGTCCACAGAGGTAGCTGGGTACAAAGTTACTGATAATTCAGCAAAAACCAATAGCCCAGGAAGTTATCAACTGACAAAATATCTGGCAGGATTGACAGGACTTTTTTTTGCACATATTAAACAGATATAACAAAACACTTCTGCTGATATATTTAATCCAATCTTCTGCCTCAGTGTCAAAGTCCACTTATTCAAGTTGTATCATTGTTAGGGATTATATACCCTTTAATGTTTAAAAAGTTTAATAACCACTATACCAGCCATTCCCAACTTTTATATCCCAAAGGAACCCTTCAAATGATTTTCAGGTTTCAGGGAAAATCATTTATTAAGGGACAAAGGGAAGAAACTTTCCAGCAACAAAAGTCCTATGGTGCAAAATCCTATCGTGTGCACACAAGTCCATAGGACAAACACGCATGCTCAGAACCAATGCAAAAGATCAGACAACAATACAGTAGTTGACAAAAGGGTGGCGGTAAAGAGTTGAAAAACCACGTGATTTGGTGAAAGTTGGCTGAAAAAGTCCTGCCGTGTGTATGCTTAGTTTACGGCCGACGCTCTTTGTACAAAAACGCAATTCATTAATAGCTGGCACTAGTACTTTTAAATGACTTTTTATTTCCTTTAGAACTGTCATTTTGCTCTCGGACTGTTATAAACACAGGAAACATGCGCTACTTTACAGGCATACTATAGACACCCCCCAGGTATGAAATTAAAGGAATATTTCACTTTTATTGTTTCACTTTAAGCATTATTAAAATCACTGCTCCCGAGAAAACTGCAGTTTTTAAAACTTTTTTTTGTATTGATACATGTCCCCTGGGGCAGGACCCAGGTACCCAAACACTTTTTATTACAATAACTTCCATATTAACCTTTAAAATTAGCATTTTTGATTTTTCATGTTTGTGTCCCATAGACTTCAACGGTGTTCACGTGTTCGAACAAACTTTTTGCCTGTTCGCTTGTTCTGGATGCAAACCGAATAGGGGGGGTGTTCGGCCCATCCCTAGTGATCAGTGGGAAGAATGCTCCTTTCAATAGTGATCAGTGGAAATAATGCTCTTTACAATAATGATCAGTGTGAAGAATGCTCCTTACAATAATGATCAGTGTGAAGAATGCTCCTTACAATAATGATCAGTGTGAAGAATGCTCCTTACAATAATGATCAGTGTGAAGAATACTCCTTACAATAGTGGTCAGTGGAAAGAATGTTCCTTACATTGGTGACCAGTGGGAAAAATGCTCCTTACATTGGTGATCAGTGGGAAAAATGAGCCCTTTTACACTGGGGCCGCTCGTGTGTTCACGGTAAAAGGTCGCTCGTTTTAGCGGTGCTTTACCGCTGTTTAAGTGGAGCTTTTGCACCGCTTTTTGGCTGCTAGCGGGGCGCTTCTAACCCCAAAAAAGGGGTTAAAAACTCCCGTGTTGCAGTGCTTTCTAAATGCTTTTCAGGTGTTACGGAAGCACTGCCCATTGATTGCAGTTTCAAAGATGCTGCGTGCAGAACTTTTTCTAACGTCCCGCAAGTGCACCGCCCGGGTGTGAAAGCACCCATTGCAATGGATGGGAGGTAGTTTTCAGGTGCTTTACAGGCGCTATTTCCAGCGATAAAATGCCTGAAAACTGCTTCAGTGTGAAAGTGGTCTTTCGGATGATCAGTGGGAAAATGCTCCTTACAATAGTCGTCAGTGGGAAGAATGCTCTTTACCAGTGGCGGCTGGTGAAGTTTTAGGATGGGGGGGCGCCAGACCCCGCCCTTTTTACCCCTCATACTTCTCATAAGCCCCAACCTTAGAGTTGTATTCCAGTTGCTTCCACCCATAGTGTCAGGTGTATACAGCTCAGCCTCACAGATCAGGGTATACAGCTCAGCCTCACAGATCAGGGTATACAGCTCAGCCTCACAGATCAGGGTATACAGCTCAGCCTCACAGATCAGGGTATACAGCTCAGCCTCACAGATCAGGGTATACAGCTCAGCCTCACAGATCAGGGTATACAGCTCAGCCTCACAGATCAGGGTATACAGCTCAGCCTCACAGATCAGGGTATACAGCTCAGCCTCACAGATCAGGGTATACAGCTCAGCCTCACAGATCAGGGTATATAGCCCCCCTCCTTCAGTACAGACCTCCCCAGGAAAAACCACACCATCAGCACAGAACCCCCCAGGACAACCCCCCCCCCCACAACATCAGCACAGATCCCCCCAGGACAAAACCACCCCTCCACCATCATATAAATATAATTCAAATAGTACCTGAAAGTGTAGTTCTATTCACCGACTTGCGCATGTAGAAATCTGAATCAGGTGTAGTGCAATAGCTCCAATGTGCCTCTATATATACTGATAAAATTCTGGCTTACGTGCATAATCTAAACAAATTCATCAGGATGACATTTCCTGTAAAGAAACATTTTTCAGGAAAAGGGTGTGATCTTTATTAAACAGTTAGAGTACAATGAAAGTGAAAATTTTTCTGCTCCTTATATTGATTTTATGACATTTATACAGTAAGTCTAGTAAATCAGCAAATCTCAAACTGGGTGGACACAGGATAAATTATATGTGAAATGACCAATAGGAGATACATTTTCAGTCCAGTAGCTAAACCGTTCAACCACTTAACCCCCTGGAAGAATTGGCTGCCCAATGACCGGGCCATTTTTTGCGATTCGGGACTGCGTCGTTTTAACTAACAATTGCACGGTGACGCTGTACCCAAACAAAATTGACATCCTTTTTTTCCCACAAATAGAGCTTTGTTTTAGTGGTATTTGATAATCTCTGCCATTTTTATTTTTTGCGCTGTAAACAAAAAAAGAGACAATTTTGTACTTTTTGCTATAATAAATATCCTCATTTTTTTTAAAAAAAGCAAATTTTTTTTCTCAGTTTATGCCGATATATATTCTTCTACATATTTTTGTTAATAAAAAATCACAATAAGCGTATATTGATTGGTTTGCACAAAAGTTATAGCGTCTACAAAATAGGGGATAGATTTATAGCATTTTTATTATTATTTTTACTAGTAATGGCGGCGATCTGCGATTTTTATCAGGACTGCAACATTATGGCGGACACATCGGACGCTTTTTTTTTCATTAAACAAAGGTTTTATTAAGTAAAGATGGTGCATATAAATACAGCACAGTACTAGTATACATAAACTGGATAATAAATTCCGTAGAACACAGGAAGTATACAATGTTAATATAGTCAATATTAGAAAGTAATATATGCTGATGTATATCTAGATAGATGCATCCATGAAATACTGCCAATATAATGGGAAATACTGCCCCCCCCCCGTTGAACATATGTTTTATTTGAGTACACGTGATGTATATATGTATAATGTAGCATTTACATACATGAGACGTATATTTAGGTCCATGAGATAAATATTGCATTCAGTATGGGCATAACCATTGTACGGTAAGGTTGTGTTGACTTCTGTCCTCCATTCCACCAAACTAGGGGGGGATGGTCTCATCCACTTTCTTGCAATTATTTTCCTGACAGAAAATAGAGTTTCGTGAAGGAATACTTTAGTAAACTTATCTACTGTATCTGGGAATATCCCTAAGAGGCATTGTTTTGGTTCTAGCGCTATGGGGGGAACCCATGATGTCGTGCAAAAAGGTTACAACCTGTTTCCAAACTTGTTGAATCTTAGTACGTGCCCATTTCTTGTCCACATAGTAGGCAAAGGGTAGACTGGTTGCGCTTATATCTGGCTACTCGAAGGGGGGTAAGGTATGTTCTGTGTGTTATGTAAATCTGAGAGAGTCTATCTGAAAGTCTTGATGATACTGCTTTGCATGTCTCAAGAGCCTCCTCCCACTCTTTATTCTCCATGGGGCCTACTTCTCTTTCCCAACGAGGCTTCAAGTCAAATGCTATTTTTGACGAAGTGGGAACCAAAAAGCATGTTATAGAATGTGGATATTAGGCCACGTGGGTCTGTGTTTGGGCCGCATGTCTTACTTGTAAGTATCTGAAGAACATGAAATTTTGAAGAGAGAATTCCTCTTTAAGCGTGTTATAAGTTTTAAGGGTTCCATCAGAAAACAAATGATGTAGATAGTATACTCCCCTAGTTTCCCACAACTCTGAGTCTGGGATATGTAAAAATTCTGTCATATCTCTATTGTGCCATATTGGCGTATGGTCGTGGAATCGGGGTATACCTAAGTGGAGGCAAGGTCCCATATGCGTCTGTAATGATACACCAGGGACTTCGTGTCCCCCGCCCAACTCAGTATTCCTAGATCCCGCCGATATTGCATACAGGGAGTCACCGGTAAGCTGCACTCTTTTTGAGCAAAGTAGGATCTGGAAACGTAGGTTATCTGTCTTGTCTATATGAAATAATTGTGATAATTGTGATGCAATGTAATAAAGATTCAAATCCGGTAGGGCTGTTCCCCCCATATCTGTTGGATTTTTAAGCGCTTGCCATGCGATTTTATGTCTGCTGGTCCCCCAGACAAAGGGTTTAAGCAGGGCTTCAAGAGATTTAAAGTATTTTAATGGAAGATAAATTGGGGTATGCCATAGTACATAAAGGATTTTGGGAAGAAGGACCATTTTTATCAAATTTATACAACCCCATATTCCTAAAGGTAGGCAGGCCCATATGCGTATTTTGGCTCTGACTAGTGAAAAGAGGGGTTCAATATCAAGGGATATGTAATCAGCCGGATTCCTAGGTACTTAATGGTGTCTACTCTTTGAAGTGGGGTCTCTGTCCAGGACTCTGATGGTGGGAAACTATCTATTGGTAGAATTTGGGACTTTCCCCAATTGATCTTTAATCTGGAAAATGTTCCGAAGCGTTCAATCAACTGGAGTGCAGCCTGGAGGGAAGGGCCTGAGTCAGCAAGATACAATAAGGTATCGTCTGCGTATAAGCTGATTTTTTTGATTAGGGTTCCCATTTGTAGACCCACGATCTCGGGGTTTGCGCGGATGGACACGGTCAAGGGTTCTGCAGCTAGGGCATATAGAAGTGGGGAAAGAGGACAGCCTTGTCTCGTGCCTCGACTTAGGTCAAACTCTTGAGACGGCCACCCATTCGCCACCACTCTAGCTGTGGGAGCTTGGTAGAGTAACTTGACCCACTTAAGGAACCTGGGGCCGAAACCATAGCTTTCCAGGCATTTCCAGAGGTAGCCCCACTCCACAGAATCAAACGCCTTTGCCATGTCAAGCGTCACAACCACCCAGGATCCTACGTTTTCATGTGTGGCCTGTAGATAAATAAATAATTTCCGCAAATTGAACGAGGTATTGCGACCTGGCATGAACCCCGCTTGATCCATGTGGATCAATGAGAAAATAACTTGATTGAGTCGGAGAGAGAGTACTTTGGATAATATTTTGATGTCCACCTGCAGTAGGGAGATGGGGCGATAAGATTCGGGATATCCTGGATCTTTTCCCGGTTTGGGTATGAGGACTATTGTCGCCTTTCTCATGGAGGTGGGGAGTGTGAATGTTTCAAATAAGTGGTTATACAAGGTTAGAAGTTTAGGAATCAGAGTATCGCTGAATTGGGAGTAGAATTCTATAGGTAGGCCGTCCGAGCCAGGGGATTTGGATCTGGCAAATCCGGCAATAGCCTCCGCTATTTCCTTCTCGGTGGGAGGTTGACCTGGTCTTCTGTTAACTGGGGAAGTACCGTCTCCTCCAGAAAGGAGTTCATTGGGCCCATGTCCTCAGGACTTTTAGAGGTGTAGAGGTCAGTAAAAAAATCTCTAAACATAGAGGTCACTGTGTGAGGATCAGTAATATATTGACCATCAGGGCCATACAGGGAAATTACCACTGGAGGTCTATCCTCGCAATGTACCAGGTATGCCAGGAGTTTGCCAGCCTTTTCCCCACATTGGACGCTTTTGACACATTTTTTGGACCATTTATACAGTGATCAGTGCTATAAAAATGCACTGATTACTGTAAAAATGTCACTGGCAGGGAAGGGGTTAACACTAGGGGGCGCTCAAGGGGTTAATTGTGTTACCTAGTGTGTTTCCAACTGTAGGGGGAGGGGACTGACCTAGAGGAAATGAGAGATTGTAGTTCCTAGCTATTAGGAACTCACGATCTGTCTTTCCTCACAGAACGGAACAGGGACGTGTGTGTTTACACACACATGTCCCTGTTCTGCTTCCCGTGCTCGCGATCGCTCGCGGACGGTGGTTATCACGACCACCGGCCTCGAGTGACGTACAGCTACTGTACGACAGTTCGCGGGATCGTGCCGACCTGCCACCGTATAATGAGCAAGTGGTTTTTAGAGCCCCATTCCTTGCTAAAATTATAATTTTTCCCCAATCCTACCTCTCATTCCCTTTGAACCTAGTGGCGTCTGGTGGTAATAGTTTTTTTTTTTTTTTTTTTTGGGGGTGGGAGCCGCAGCAAACCATGCCAGTTCCCCCCTCCCCATCTATGGTGGCTACAATTTCTCCCACACTTCACCGGCTCTCTGTGGTCATTACGATGGCGGCTTCCTCTTCCCCTGCTCTCCGCGGGAATCACGGCGGCAGCAGCTTCCATTTCCTCCCTCCTCCTCGGTGGCCAATCAGGACACTTCTCCTTTCAGCCAAACTGGGAAACAGGTCTCAGACCCCCTTGTGCATGCTTGCTCCAGAGCCCTGATTTATATGTCCATAAAACACAGAGCCACAGCTCGGCCCCATCGCCCACTCTCTTCACATTGGTTCACTGGCTGTGATTGACAGCTGTGGGAGCCAATGACTCCAGCTGCTGTCTTAGCCAATGAGGAGAGGGAGTCCTGGGACAGCCGAGGCTCTCCTGCACATTGCTGGATCGAGAGGGGGCTCAGGTGAGTATTAGAGGGGGTTGTGGGGGGAGCAGCACACAGTTTTTTACCTTCAGGCACAAATCCTCAACTTTTCCGATCACTTTAAGTTAAGTCAAAAGGGCATTTACTATTTTTTTTTTTTTATCCAATGATCAGATAGAGGTGGGTGGGAGGAAGGAGTGGGCAGTACCCCAGTATAAAATAAAAACATTTAGCAATGGGTTCCTCTACACTGCTCATGTAAATAGCTCTAAAACAGGGGATAAAGTACAGAAATATCTTTTTTTTTTTAGTTTATTAGGTTTATTAGGGGATGAGCACAGGCTTGGTTTGAACTTAGGTTTGGACCGGACCCAGATCCAAGCTATCACTCCAATCAGCGCCCAATCGGCCATGGCATTACTTGCAGCTGCATTTAAAGCATTTGTTAACCTAAAAAGAAAAAAAAAGAAAATACAGCACAGTGCTTGTGCTGTGTAATTTGCCCCCCTGTATTACCTGAAATACCTGGCTGATCCTGCCTGGCTATACCGTCCCTCCTGTAAATTGTCCATGGTATATCATGGCTGCTTAGCCCTAACACCATGGTCAGTTTACATGCCTCCATCATCCGCAGCTCTCCAGTCCTCTCCCCCCTCCCTGCCTGTCAGCTAGTGACAGTGCCCGCCCCCTCCCCTCCTGCTGCTGGAATAACATGTACATGTTTATACTATTACTGTCTCTTAACCACTTGACGACCGCCTCACGCCGATTTACGTCGGCAAGGTGGCATGGACAGGCAAAATCACGTACATATACGAGATTTGCCTTCCGCGGGTGGGGGGTCCGATCGGACCCCCCCCGGTGCCTGAGGCGGTCGTCTTTTGTCCAGCGGCGATTAGAGGTGAGGGGGAGACCATCCGTTCGTGGCCCCCCCCTCGCGATCGCCGCCGGTCAACCACATCATTCCTTTGCTGCTAAACAGCAGCAAAGGAAATGATGTCATCTCTCCTCGGCTCGGTAATTTCCGTTCCGGCCCGAGGAGAGAAGACAGGTATGTGAGTGCACAACACTACACACACAGTAGAACATGCCAGGCACACAAAACACCCCGATCCCCCCCCGATCACCCCCGAATCACCCCCCCCCCCCTGTCACAAACTGACACCAGCACTTTTTTTTTTTTTTTCTGATTACTTCATTGGTGTCAGTTTGTGATAGTTAGTATTGGGACAGTGAGTATTACCCCCCTGTAGGTCTAGGATACCCCCCTAACCCCCCCAATAAAGTTTTAACCCCTTGATCACCCCCCGTCACCAGTGTCGCTAAGCAATCATTTTTCTGATCGCTGTATTAGTGTCGCTGGTGATGCTAGTTAGGGACCTAAATATTTAGGTTCGCCGTCAGCGTTTTATGGCGACAGGGACCCCCATATACTACCTAATATATGTTTTAACCCCTTGATGGCCCCCTAGTTAACCCTTTCACCACTGATCACCGTATAAGTGTTACGGGTGACGCTGGTTAGTTTGTTTATTTTTTTAGTGTCAGGGCACCCGCCGTTTATTACCGAATAAAGGTTTAGCCCCCTGATCGCCCGGCGGTGATATGCGTCGCCCCAGGCAGCGTCAGAACCGCTAACACCCACGCACACAGCATACGCCTCCCTTAGTGGTATAGTATCTGATCGGATCAATATCTGATCCGATCAGATCTATACTAGCGTCCCCAGCAGTTTAGGGTTCCCAAAAACAGTGTTAGCGGGATCAGCCCAGATACCTGCTAGCACCTGCGTTTTGCCCCTCCGCCCGGCCCACCCAAGTGCTGTATCGATCGATCACTGTCACTTACAAAACACTAAACGCATAACTGCAGCGTTCGCAGAGTCAGGCCTGATCCCTGCGATCGCTAACAGTTTTTTTGGTAGTATTTTGGTGAACTGGCAAGCACCAGCCCCAAGCAGCGTCAGATTAGCGCCAGTACCGCTAACACCCACGCACGCACCGTACACCTCCCTTAGTGGTATAGTATCTGAACGGATCAATATCTGATCCGATCAGATCTATACTAGCGTCCCCAGCAGTTTAGGGTTCCCAAAAACACAGTGTTAGCGGGATCAGCCCAGATACCTGCTAGCACCTGCATTTTGCCCCTCCGCCCGGCCCAGCCCACCCAAGTGCAGTATCGATCGATCACTGTCACTTACAAAACACTAAACGCATAACTGCAGTGTTCGCAGAGTCAGGCCTGATCCCTGTGATCGCTAACAGTTTTTTGGTAGCTTTTTATTGAACTGGCAAGCGCCAGCGGCCTAGTACACCCCGGTCGTAGTCAAACCAGCACTGCAGTAACACTTGGTGACGTGGCGAGTCCCATAAGTGCAGTTCAAGCTGGTGAGGTGGCAAGCACAAGTAGTGTCCCGCTGCCACCAAAAAGACAAACACGGGCCCGTCGTGCCCATAGTGCCCTTCCTGCTGCATTCGCCAATCCTAATTGGGAACCCACCACTTCTGCAGCACCCGTACTTCCCCCATTCACATCCCCAACCAAATGCAGTCGGCTGCATGAGAGGCATTTTCTTTATGTCCTCCCGAGTACCTCTACCCAACGAACCCCCAAAAAAGATGTCGTGTCTGCAGCAAGCGCGGATATAGGCGTGACACCCGCTATTATTGTCCCTCCTGTCCTGACAATCCTGGTCTTTGCATTGGTGAATGTTTTGAACGCTACCATTCATTAGTTGAGTATTAGCGTAGGGTACAGCATTGCACAGACTAGGCACACTTTCACAGGGTCTCCCAAGATGCCATCGCATTTTGAGAGACCCAAACCTGGAACCGGTTACCGTTATAAAAGTTAGTTACAAAAAAAGTGTAAAAAAAAAAAAATATATAAAATTAAAAAAAATAGTTGTCGTTTCATTGTTCTCTCTCTCTATTCTCTCTTGTTCTGCTCTTTTTTACTGTATTCTATTCTGCAATGTTTTATTGTTATTATGTTTTATCATGTTTGCTTTTTAGGTATGCAATTTTTTATACTTTACCATTTACTGTGCTTTATTGTTAACCATTTTTTTGTCTTCAGGTACGCCATTCACGACTTTGAATGGTTATACCAGAATGATGCCTGCAGGTTTAGGTATCATCTTGGTATCATTCTTTTCAGCCAGCGGTCGGCTTTCATGTAAAAGCAATCCTAGCGGCTAATTAGCCTCTAGACTGCTTTTACAAGCCGTGGGAGGGAATGCCCCCCCCCCACCGTCTTCCGTGTTTTTCTCTGGCTCTCCTGTCTCAACAGGGAACCTGAGAATGCAGCCGGTGATTCAGCCAGCTGACCATAGAGCTGATCAGAGACCAGAGTGGCTCCAAACATCTCTATGGCCTGAGAAAACCGGAAGCTACGAGCATTTTATGACTTAGATTTCGCCAGATGTATATAGCGCCATTGGGAAATTGGGGAAGCATTTTATCACACCGATCTTGGTGTCAAAAGATGCTTTGAGGGCAGAGGAGAGATCTAGGGTCTAATAGACCCCAATTTTTTCAAAAAAAGAGTACCTGTCACTACCTATTGCTATCATAGGGGATATTTACATTCCCCGAGATAATAAAAATGATTAAAAAAAAAAAATGAAAGGAACAGTTTAAAAATAAGATAAAAAAGCAAAAAAAGAAAAGCACCCCTGTCGCCCCCTGCTCTCGTGCTAAGGC
This sequence comes from Aquarana catesbeiana, assembly GCF_042186555.1. Classification (NCBI taxonomy): domain Eukaryota; kingdom Metazoa; phylum Chordata; class Amphibia; order Anura; family Ranidae; genus Aquarana; species Aquarana catesbeiana. The sequence goes on along the minus strand of NC_133331.1, from coordinate 261,378,045 downwards.
GAACGCAAGCGGCGGTCTGTCGTCAAACGTAAACAGCAATTTCACCATGCATGTGAGGTATCGCCGCGAAGGTCAGATCGAGGGCAGTAATTTTTGCAGTAGACCTCCTCTGTAAATCTAAAGTGGTAACCTGTAAAGGCTTTTAAAGGCTTTTAAAAATGTATTTATTTTGTTGCCACTGCACGTTTGTGCGCAATTTTAAAGCATGTCATGTTTGGTATCCATGTACTCGGCCTAAGATCATCTTTTTTATTTCATCAAACATTTGGGCAATATAGTGTGTTTTAGTGCATTAAAATTTAAAAAAAGTGTGTTTTTTCCCCAAAAAATGCGTTTGAAAAATCGCTGCGCAAATACTGTGTGAAAAAAAAAATGAAACACCCACCATTTTAATCTGTAGGGCATTTGCTTTAAATATATAATGTTTGGGGGTTCAAAGTAATTTTTTTGCAAAAAAAAAAAAACTTTTTCATGTAAACAAAAAGTGTCAGAAAGGGCTTTGTCTTCAAGTGGTTAGAAGAGTGAGTGATGTGTGACATAAGCTTCTAAATGTTGTGCATAAAATGCCGGGACAGTTCAAAACCCCCCCAAATGACCCCATTTTGGAAAGTAGACACCCCAAGCTATTTGCTGAGAGGTATAGTGAGTATTTTGCAGACCTCACTTTTTGTCACAAAGTTTTGAAAATTGAAAAAAGAAAAAAAAAGTTTCTTGTCTTTCTTCATTTTCAAAAACAAATGAGAGCTGCAAAATACTCACCATGCCTCTCAGCAAATAGCTTGGGGTGTCTACTTTCCAAAATGGGGTCATTTGGGGGGGGGGGGTTGTGCCACCTGGGCATTCCATGGCCTCTGAAACTGTGATAGGCAGTGAAGAGTGAAATCAAAAATTTACACCCTTAGAAATCCAGAAGGCGGTGCTTGGTTTTTGGGGCCCCGTACGCGGCTAAGCTCCCAAAAAGTCCCACACATGTGGTATCCCCATACTCAGGAGAAGCAGCTGAATGTATTTTGGGGTGCAATTCCACATATGCCCATGGCCTGTGTGAGCAATATATCATTTAGTGACAACTTTTTGTAAATATTTTTTTTTTTGTCATTATTCAATCACTTGGGGCAAAAAAAATAAATATTCAATGGGTTCAACATGCCTCAGCAATTTCCTTGGGGTGTCTACTTTCCAAAATGGGGTCATTTGGGGGGGGGTTTGTACTGCCCTGCCATTTTAGCACCTCAAGAACTGACATAGGCAGTCATAAACTAAAAGCTGTGTAAATTACAGAAAATGTACCCTAGTTTGTAGACGCTATAACTTTTGCGCAAACCAATAAATATATGCTTATTGACATTTTTTTTTACCAAAGACATGTGGCCGAATACATTTTGGCCTAAATGTATGACTAAAATTTAGTTTATTGGATTTTTTTTATAACAAAAAGTAGAAAATATTTTTTTTCAAAATTTTCGGTCTTTTTCCGTTTATAGCGCAAAAAATAAAAACTGCAGAGGTGATCAAATGCCATCAAAAGAAAGCTCTATTTGTGGGAAGAAAAGGACGCAAATTTCGTTTGGGTACAGCATTGCATGACCGCGCAATTAGCAGTTAAAGCGACGCAGTGCCAAATTGGAAAAAGACCTCTGGTCCTTAGGCAGCATAATGGTCCGGGGCTCAAGTGGTTAATGCAGTGTGCCCCTGTGTGTGTGATTTATAAAAAAAAATGCAGTATATACCTAATTTCTGAATGCCGATCGGCGCTCATGTGACCGGCTGGCTCTCGCCTCCACCCCTCCTCCCCTCCCTTCACTGGGGCTAAAGTCCTAAAAAAATTTCATCTGACAAAGGAGATCATTCTCAGGCTTTACGTGAAATTGTGTTCCGTGTTAGAGATCACCACCCAGCGGAGTCACACAATAACCTGGCATGACAAAATTGTTAGCGGTGCTCCACTTACACCTTTCAAATTGTTGCTTGTGATGTGGTAGGAACATCACAGGCTTCTTTATTACTTGTACTGGATAGAGTTCTTCATGGCTTCTGTACCATAATGGCTACCTACATAAATAGGTCATCATGTCAAGAGCAGGATCATAGATGTAGCGGAAAAACAAAGGAAAAAACTGCACTGTATAGTGAAAATGCAAAAAATCAATATATGCAATAAACACACACATATACATCCAATAACATCAGATCATTAGTGTAAAAAATGATAGCAAAGTCCATAGATGTTGAGGAGATAAGAGGAGTCCCCTGGCAGTTCTCCGTGAAAATCAAGTGAGAAAGTGGAAAGCAAACACCCTGCACAGTGATCCTCCACCACCAAACATATGCGCTTACCAGATGGAAAGCACAATAGGCACGTCTCAGGACTACATCCAGGTCAGGCTGCTAAGCAATGAAACACTCCTCCAGATACCACTAAGGATGATAAGCGTGTAAACTGGGTCCCGTTGTCCTATCTACAATATCCCTCCGTACAGCGTGGCTCCAACCATACAAGAACCCGAATTAAACACATAAGGGTAGAAGAAAGGCAGCCATAGCGTGAATCCGATAAGGTAATTTATTTAAAATAAGGTTAAACACTTACAAAATAGCAGTTTAAAAGGAGCAATCGCCGGCCGGCAAACGAGCGCCCGTTCGTAGTTGAATGCGATGACGTCAGAGCGTCAACCTCCTGACGTACGTTTCGTCTGTCACTGACGTCGTCTGGGGATAGATGTAGCACCCTGGGGTTTAGTCAGGGAGATGCTCACCAAATTCCTTGTCAGGAGTAACCACTGTAGTTACAGATCTATTGATTTCTTCTGTAAGTTTGGCCTTGTTGCACTTTTCTCTTCTGCCACTAGGTGGCCGGGCACTAGGTGGCGTTAGATGTGAGAAGGACATTTCAAGGTCAAGTTATGGGTATATGGGATATCTCAGCTAATGGGCAGGGGTTTTCTTGAATCGTTTAGCATACTGGGAGAACCTATATATTCGGGTAGAGTCAGATTTATGTTCTGTGCCACTTGGACTGCCATCTGGGTGGACGTGTGCCGTCTGCCCCGGGCTGCTAGGCTGGAGATTGGGCCTATCCCGGGGGCATCTGGCTGCCAGGCTGTGTGAGGGTCTATCCAGAAGTAAGAGGGCAGCAATGGGTTGGGTCTGCGGCTTTTAGTCCAACCAAAAATGACGGTTCTGCCGGCCGGAGAAACTGTTGTGATCAGAGGTAGAAGGGAAGCTGTCACCACTAAGGGACCAACCACCTTTACCCAGGGACCACAGTGAGTAACTGAAGTACCGGAGCAATATTCTCACCGAATGGGCACAGTGGAGTCAGGGACCCAACCAGCGGAGGTGATGCTTGCAGAGCAGCCTGGTGTGTCAAGCCAGGGACTGAGCCGGTCAGCAGGGGTGAAGCTTGAAAGGTATCTGGAGTGCCAAGCTAGAGACCCAGCAGAGAAGCGTGGGAGGGAGATACCACTGCAAAAACTTTGAAGAGCTCATGGGATTCAGAATCAGTGAATCAGAGAGTCCAGTGAGAGACTAGGAGCTTAAGGTGCTAAGGAGCTACAAGTGGACATTGTAGTGAAGCTGAGAGAACTGTGCGTTAGGAACTATTAAATACTGTTGCCATAGGAGACAGCAAACCTGCACGTGCAGAAATGGCACCTTGCTGGGGCGTTTCCCTGTACGGCTGTCCTCCTATTGAAGTCTTGGATTCTGCCAATTAAAATTGCAACCACTTACGGGTGTCCTGGCCCTAACCCTCTTTCCCCTGCAAAATATAAAAAGGAATAAAAAGAAATAAAACCTCTTTTGCATCCAAGAAGTGTCTGGCGCCCAATGACTTTCACCATCTTTGCACCCACTATGCCTCACAACCCACTACATATTGAAGGATGTCAGCGGTCTGTGGCCTCAAAGGTTCTCATTAGACTGGAAGAGGTTAGAGATTCCGCTACATATAAAAAGTGTATTTTATGCCATGGCATCTAATAATATTATAATTATACAGGATTTATATAGCGCCAACAGTTTGCCTTCATGTTGTAAAAAGCTGCACAGACAGTACAGTTTCAATACATTCAATACAGAAGGAATCGGAGGGCCCTGCTCTTAAAGATTACAATCTAAAAGGGAGGGTTAGGTGATACAAAAGATAATATGCATATATGTGTTACGCTAAGAGTCTAAATGACTATTAATGTCTTTTTATTATTGTCTAAAGTCCATTCATAGACAATCCCAAATGAGTGAAAAAAAATGATGAAAAAAAAAAAAAGGGGAAAAGTCTTGTATTTCAAAATTGAGCTAAATCCCTTCACCACGTGAATGTACCATAAGTAAGGATATACTTTTACCACAGAGTATGGAGCCCCTATTACGGAAGGTCATACAAGCTCTAAAATCTCCTTGTGCACTGATCACATATGAAAGACAGATGAGAGCAGTTCCAGGATCATCCATGTCAATGGCAGCAATCCCAATAAAGAGATAAACACTAATAGTGTAAAACCACCTTACAAGTTGTATTTATTGTAAACATAACACTTACATGTTTCAGGAATAAAACAGCATAAATGATAAATTCCATTTCGTAAACGGCAATCACTACTTTATCCAGGTATCGTGATGACAGGAACATGTAACTCTGTCCGACCGGTTTCGTCATCAAAGCACTTCTCAGACACCAGAAAAAGTCCTTTGGTGACGAAACCAGTCGGGCGCAGTTACACGTTCCTATCATCATGATACCTGGATACAGTAGTGATTGTCATTTACGAATGGGAACTTATCGTTTATGCTGTTACTGCAACCAGACTTGGTGGAGGGAGATTTTTGCAGCATATTTGGCAAGTACAGAGTCACAATATATATATAAAGTATTATGCAAAGTGGTTGGAGGGAAGCTTCCGAATGGTAAAGATTAGGGATGAGCCGAACACCCCCTGGTTCGGTTCGCACCAGAACCTGCGAACGGACCGAAAATTTGCACGAACGTTAGAACCCCATTGACGTCTATGGGACTCGAACATTCGAAATCAAAAGTGCTAATTTTAAAGGCTAATTTGCATGGTATTGTCCTAAAAAGGGTTTGGGGACCCGGGTCCTGCCCCAGGGGACATGTATCAATGCAAAAAAAAACTTTTAAAAACGGCCGTTTTTTCGGGAGCAGTGATTTTAATGATGCTTAAAGTAAAAAAAAAAAAAAAAAAAAAAAAAAAAAAAAAAAAAAGTGAAATATTCCTTTAAATATCGTACCTGGGGGTGTCTATAGTATGCTTGTAAAGTGGCGCGTGTTTCCCGTGCTTAAAACAGTCCCTGCACAAAATGACATTTTTAAAGGAAAAAAATCATTTAAAACTGCTTGCTGCTTTAATGTAATGTCGGGTCTTGGCAATATGGATGAAAATAAGTGAGACAAATGGTTTGGGTACCCTCCAGTCCATTACCAGGCCCTTTGGGTCCTGTATGGATATTAAGGGGAATCCCGTATCCAAATTAAAAAAAGGAAAGGTGTGGGGCCCCCAGGCCCTTTATACTCTGAACAGCAGTATACAGGCAGTGCAAACAAGACAGGGACTGTAGGTTTGTTGTTAAGTAGAATCTGTTTGTAATTGTGAACTGGTACATTTTTTAAAGTGTAGCTCCAGCCAAAAAATCTGTTTTTAAACTTTTTGGAAAACATAGGGAAGGGTTATCACCCCTGTGACATTTGTTTTGCTGTCTGTGCTCCTCTTCAGAAAATTTCACCTCACAATGACAAATGTTTTTTGAAAATGTGGGGTTTTTAGTGAAACAAGGATTGGTGATAAAGCATCGGTGGAAAGGAGAAAAGTTTTTCCCATATTAACTCTTATGCCGCGTACACACGGTCGGACTTTCCAGCAGACTTGGTCCGGCGCACTTTCTGACGGACTTTGTCCGCCAGGTGCGCCGGACTTTAAAACGGACGGACTTGCCCACACACGACCGGACTTTTCCGGCGGGCTAAGTCCGCCCGTCTTTCCGACGGACTTTCAGAATGAACGGACTTGCCCACACACGGACAAGTCCGTTCATTTTGAACGTGACTCATGTGCGACGGGACTAGAAAAGGAAATCAATCTTGCCGCTTTTATCGGCAAGATTGACACCTTGCGAGCCCCGTCGCGGGGCATACCAGGCCCTTAGGTCTGGTATAGATTATAAAGGGGAACCCCCTACGCAGAAAAAACGGCGTGGGGTCCCCCCAAAGATCCATACCAGACCCCAATCCAAGCATGCAGCCCGGCCGGTCAGGAAAGGGGGTGGGGAAGAGCGAGCGCCCCCCCCTCCTAAACCGTACCAGGCCGCATGCCCTCAACATGGGGGGTGCTTTGGGGGAGGGGGGCGCCCTGCGGGGCCCCCCTCCCGAAAGCACCTTGTCCCCATGTTGATGAGGACAAGGGCCTCTTCCCGACAACCCTGGCTGTTGGTTGTCGGGGTCTGCGGGAGGGGGGCTTATCGGAATCCGGGAGCCCCCTTTAATAAGAGGGCCCCCAGATCCCGGCCCCCCCACCCTATGTGAATGAGTATGGGGTACATGGTACCCCTACCCATTCACTTAAGGAAAAAGCGTCAATAATAAAACACACTACACAGGTTTTTAAAATAATTTATTAAACAGCTCCGGGGGGGTCTTCCTCCGGCTTCGGGGGCTCCTCCGGTTCCTCTTCTCCCGGCGTCCGGTTGGTTCTTCTCCGCTCTCTTCTCCCGGTGTTCCAGTTCTTTGGCCGGCTCCTCTGCTGTCTTCAGGTAGCTCTCTTGCCAGCAGAGGAGCTGGCGCCTACACACGGGCGGATTGTCCGGCACACTCTGGTCCGCCGGAAAGTCCGACCGTGTGTACGCGGCATTACAGGCGAGAATTTCTCTTCCTATGGGGTAGATTTCATCTCACTTCCTGTTGTCTCCTTCCGTTTGCAAGTAGGAGTCGTTTGTAAGTTGGATGTTTGAAAGTAGGGGCCTGCCCTATATACTCAGCAGAAATTTGGGCCTTAGGTGTTGTTGTGGCCTCAACATTGTAAGCCCTCACAGGGCCCTGCTGTGAAATATTAGATCAAGAATTGTAATTACATGCCCCTGTTGAACAGGGCCAGAAAAATTGGACCTTTGGTGGTGGTGGTGGTGGTGGTGTTGGTACCACAACACTAAGTCCTCACAGTTAATCTTGGTTGGCGCAGAAACGGGCCCTGCTGTGAAATATTAGATCAAGAATTGTAATTACATGTCCCTGTTGAACAGGGGCTGAAAAATTGGGTCTTAGGCACTAGTGCCACAACACTGCAACCCCTCACAGATACTCTAGTTGGAACGCAGGAACGAGCCCTGCTGCAAAGTATTGCATCAAAAATATTAAATTACACGCCCCTGTTAAACAGGGGCTGAAAAATTGGGCCTTAGTCACTGGTGCTGGTGCCACAACACTGCAACCTCTCACAGATACTCTAGTTGGAGCGCAGGAACTAGCCCTGCTGCAAAGAATTGCATCAAAAATTGTAATTACATGCCCTTGTTAAACAGGGGCTTAAAAATTGGGCCTTAGGCACTGGTGGCGGCGCCCAGAACCAAAAATGTTCTTACAAGCTATCAGCATGATCATTGAGGAGGAAGAGGATAATTACTCAGGATAGTCACTCAGCATTAGCATAGGCAGTCTTTGAAGGGATCTGAGATTTAAAAAAAAAATATTCGGTTACATCAGCATCAGGTGCTTGGTAGCTGGTGGTGATCCAAGACCGATTCATTTTTATGAAGGTCAGTCGATCGACCGAGTCGGTGGACAGATGCACCCTGTGATCGGTCACAAAGCGTCCAGCAGCACTGAATGTGCATTCCGAAAGAACGTTGGATGCAGGACAGGCCAGTAGCTCAATTGCATACTGTGCAAGCTCTGGCCAGTGATCCATCCTCAAGACCCAGTAACCCAGAGGATTTTCGGTGGGAAAGGTGTCCAAGTCAGATCTTGCCCCTAGGTATTCCTGCACAATGTAAAACAGACGCTGGCGATGGTTGCTGGAACCGATCATACCTTGGGGCTGCAGACTAAAAAATTGTCTGAACGCATCGGTCAGACGGCCATCTTCTCCACCGCTCCTTTGACTGACCGAAGCCTCAGCAACACGTTGTCCAGAAACAGGAGTTTGTAACCTCCCAGTCTCTGGGAACGCGTTGCACAGACCTTTCTGCAAGGCCTCCCGAAGATGTTTCATCCTCTGCTCCCTCTGTGATGGCAAGATAAGGTCCACAACCTTACCACTAACGTGGATCAAGGAGGGTTGCCAGCCAGTATTGGTCCTTCTCCTTGATACCACGAATACGAGGATCCTTACACAGGCTTTGCAGGATCAGGGAGGTCATGCAGCGTAGGTTTGCTGAGCCATACGGTCCGGAGTCCTCTGGGTCACTAAGGACAATATGATCCGCAGCCACCTCCTCCCAGCCACGTACAAGTCCATGTGTTTCTTGGGACTGATCCCTTAAAGACTGCTGCTGATGCTGAGTGCCAGGCTCCACCTCCATACTGACACAATCCTCCTCCTCGTCCTCTTCCTGTGTGATCGGCGGGCACGCAGGAACACTGTCTGGATAAAGGGGGTGTTGAGAGCTAAGGAAGTCCTCCTCTTCATGCCTCTATTCTGCCTCAAGTGCCCTGTTCATTATTCCACGCAGCGTGTAACCAACAGGTGGACAGGGGGGACAGTGTCACTGATGCATGCACTGTCACTGATCACTATCCTAGTGGCCTCCTCAAATGGTGACAGGACAATGCATGCATCCCTGATCATGGCCCACTGGCGTGGGGAAAAAAAAACAAGCTAACCTGACCTTGTCCTGTTGCCATAGTCGCACAGATACTCATTGATGGCCCTCTGCTGCATGTGCAGCCGCTGCAGCATGGCCAACGTTGAGTTCCACCTGGTGGGCATGTCACAGATTAGGCGGTTCTTGGACAGGTTAAACTCCTTTTGGAGGTCTGCCAGCCGAGCACTGGCATTATATGACCGGCGGAAATGCACACAGACTTTCCTGGCCTGCCTCAGGACATCCTGTAAGCCTGGGTACCTGCCCAAGAACCGCTGCACCACCAAGTTAAGGACGTGAGCCAAACAGGGCACATGGGTCATTTGTCCCTGTCGGAGGGCAGAGAGGAGGTTGGTGCCATTGTCGCAAACCACCATTCCTGCCTTAAGTTGGCGTGGCGTCAACCACCTCTGAACCTGCCCCTGCAGAGCTGACAGAACCTCTGCCCCAGTGTGGCTCCTGTCCCCCAAGTACACCAGCTCAAGCACCGCATGGCATCTTTTGGCCTGCATACTTGCGTAGCCCCTTGAACGGCTACGGAGCACCGCTGGTTCCGAGGACAAAGCACAGGAAGAGGCCATGGAGGAAGAAGAAGAGGAGGGGGTGGAGGAGAGGTGTGTCACAATCATTAGTGGCATTTTGGAGGCATGGTGGTGGAACAACCTCCAACACTACTACACCTTGTCCTGCATCCTTCCCAGCTGCCAGCAGAGTCACCCAATGCACGGTGAAACTTAGGTAACATCCCTGTCCATGCCTGCTGGACCATGAGTCAGCGGTAATATGCACCTTACCTCTGACCGCCCTGTCCAGCGAGGAATAGACATTGCCTTCCACATGCTGGTAGAGAGCCGGAATCGCCTTCCGTGAGAAAAAGTGGCGTTTGGGTACCTGCCACTGAGGAACCGATCTGATGCACTCATCTCAAAAAAGGCCCATACCAAAGAACCTTTGGAATAATGCACAGAGACAGCAGCGCCCTGCACATGCGGAGCTTTGGGGTATGATGCAGTCAGTGTGCTGCCTTTTGGCTGGCCCCTGGAGAGCATCCTGCCTCGTTGGTGATGTGCCTCCTCCTCCTCCTCCTCTCTCCTATCATGGACTCCAGAGAGAGAGATATCATTTTGCCCCTGTTCAAATCATTAGTAAGACCTCATCTGGAATATGCAGTTCAGTTTTGGACACCAGTTCTCAAAAAGGAGATCGGGGAACTGGAGAAAGTGCAGAGAAGGGCAACCAAACTGATAAGAGGCATGGGGGAGCTCAGCTATGAGGAAAGATTAGAGGAACTGAATTTGTTCACTCTTGAGAAGAGGAGAATAAGGGGGGATATGATCAACATGTTTAAATATATAAGGGGTCCATATAGTGAACTTGGTGTTAAGTTATTTACTTTACGGTCAACACAGAGGACAAGGGGGCACTCTTTACAACTGGAGGAAAAGAGATTTCATCTCCAAATACGGAAAGGTTTCTTCACAGTAAGAGCTGTGAAAATGTGGAATAGACTCCCTCCAGAGGTGGTTCTGGCCAGATCAGTAGATTGCTTTAAGAAAGGCCTGGATACTTTCCTAAATGTACATAATATAACTGGGTACTGACAATTATAGGTAAAGTTGATCCAGGGAAAATCCGATTGCCTCTCTGGAATCAGGAAGGAATTTTTTCCCCTGCTGTAGCAAATTGGAGCATGCTTTGCTGGGGTTTTTTGCCTTCCTCTGGATCAACTGTGGGTATAGTATTGGGTATATTGGATTGTACGTTTTTTTTTTTTTTTTTTTTTTTTTTTATGGTTGGACTGGATGGACTTGTGTCTTTTTTCAACCTGACTAACTATGTAACCATGTAACTATCAGGCACCCATGTGGAGTCAGTGACCTCATCATCCCCTCCCTCCTCATCACTGGAGCAAACCTGGCAGTATGCTGCAGCAGGGGGAGCATGACTGCCAGATTGCTCTCCGTCTTGGGCACCCCCTCTGTCCGTGCTTCACGTTACTGCCTTCATCTAGCTCAGTATCATCGCTGGGCATCCTCCTGGAGCATATACCCAACACTGTGGTCAAACAGTTCGAGGGACTCCTCAGGAAGACATGGTGGGGCTAGGGAAGGAGTCACTGATGCCATTGAGCCAAGGGAAGAGGCCGCATTGGCAGCTGCTTTGCCAGACAAAGTACCCTGAGCATGGGTGAGAGAGGATGAGGAGGATGAGGACGGCTTGGTCATCCACTCGACCAAGTCTTCCACATGTTGTGGCTCAACACGGCCAGCTGCCGAGAAAAAGGCCAAGTGTGTCCCACGGCCACGTGCTGATGAGGATGCACCGTCTCCACGACCAGCACTGTTGCCTCTAGACACAGAGCCTGCTTGCCCTCTTTTATTGGCTTGTGGCTGTCTGCCTCTCCTTGTTGGCCTTCCAGACATACTAATGGCCTGTAGCTGCACTAAGCTGGGATAGATATATATATATATATATATATATATATATATATATATATATATATATATATATATATATATATATATATACACACACACATACACACACATACACACACATATATACACACACACACACCACACCTGGGATGCATATCTACATACACAATACACTAAGTGCAGCTAACTCACTGACTGTCCTGCCTAATCTAGCTAACTCTAAAGGAAATTACACTGTCTCTCTCTCTCTAAGCACTCTGGAACACACTACACAGGACCGCCGTGCAGGCGGCCTTATATAGCGTGGGGCATGTTCTAAACCCCCTGAGCCATAATTGGCCAAAGCCACCCTGGCTTTGGCCAATTACAGCTCTCTCTACTGACGGCGCCATGATTGGCCAAGCATGCGGGTCATAGTGCATGCTTGGCCAATCATCAGCAAGCAATGCAGTGCGATGCCGCAGTGAATTATGGGCCGTGACACGCCACGCGAATTTGGCGCGAACGGCCCATATCGTTTGCAATTCGATGAATGGTCAAACAGACGATGTTCGACTCGAACATGGGTTCGACTCGAACACGAAGCTCATCCCTAGTAAAGATGTTTTTTATTATAAATTATGTGAGCAGACTGCAGTTCGTCCTTAATGAAATAGATTCCTTTAATCAATGCACGTTTTGGTTAATACATTGGTTATTTTATACAACCTTTGGTCCAATGTGCAGGCTCATATTTAAGAGACACACAGCATCTCCATAAAAGGAGGTGAGCAGTGTTACGATTACGATTATTCACCATGCATATACTATGGAGGCGGTCAAATGGAAAGTGGATACTTTTTCAGGCTCATTGGATCAACATAACAGGTTGATACCAGGGATCACTAAATGGCGGACAGTGGTTCGGATCAAACATGGTAACTGTCCTATCTGGACAGACATGGTCCTGCCATTTTGGAGCCTGTTCTCCCCCAGACATCACTACTGTCATCAACACGGAACTGATAACAGGAGGCAGGACAATTCTGGATGGAGGGCAGCAGCTTCCTGAGTTAACAAGCAGGTGATTGGTTGCTAGGATGCTGGGCAGTCTTCCGCCCTCAGTCCAGACCTGTCATGCCTCCCGCCCTCCTGTACTCACCCCTCCATTACCGTTCTCAGCCCCTTTGTAAATTACAGTTCTCACCCCTCCCCCACATTGCAGTCCTCAGCCTCCCTGACATTACAATGCTCACCCCCCCACATTACAGTTCTCAGCCCCTCACATTACAATTCTGACCCCCCATAATTATAGTCCTCAACCCCCCCCCCCCCCACGCACTGCAGTCCTCAGCCCCCAACGTTACAATTCTCACCACCCCCCCCAACCCGACACACACACACACACACACACACACACACACACACACACACACACACACACATGCAGTTTTCAGCCCCCCTCATTGCATTCCTTAGTGCCCCCACATTAAAATCCTCCCCCCATATTAAAATCCTCAGCCCCCCCCACATGTTATTCCTCACTCCCTTAATACTGTGTCCTCAGCCTTCCTTTCATGTTGCCCCCTCCCCCCACCTCTCTGTCCTATCTCACACAGGCACCCAGTTTTAAATATTTTCATGTCAAAATGGGAGTTGGATTATGTATTGAAAATTGAACACCACAATTTTAATGTATTAGTAATGGGTCCCTGTGCAAAATATACACCCTATTTGGAAGCTGCGAGCCTTGCAGCTGTGAATGAAATATACAGGTAAAAGAAAAGGCAAAAAGTTGTGGTCCTTAAATGAATGTGTCAAAAATATATAAAGTGTCAGATAAAAAAGTATTGTGTGACAACCAAAACCATACTGCGTGATATTCTTAAAAAATATTCAAAACAGTACACCAATCATTTCTTAAAGTCTAATAAATTACAAAAACGATCTTCAATAAAGTGTTTGCTGTTCAAAACAGTGCTTGCTGCTATAAAAGTGCTTATTTGTGCAATGAAGTGCCTTAAGTGCCAAATGGAGCCTCCAATCAGTGCTCTCAGGTGAATGCACAACGCACTTACTGTACCAGAAAGATTTGACCCCTTTTCCCAAAGGTGGTTAATCAGCGCTCACATGTAAGTATATCTTCATGGGGTTACCCATCACACGATCTCTCAGATAAGGAAAGGCTATGAGGCAATCAGCCTTCGACACTTGGATACTCCTCTTTCTTGTGATAATTACTCCACAATCTCATTGGCATGGGAAAAATGTAAAGCATTAACTCTTATGCCCCGTACACACGGTCGGATTTTCCGATGGAAAATGTCCGATCGGAGCGTGTTGTCGGAAATTCCGACCGTGTGTGGGCTCCATCGGACATTTTCCATCGGATTTTCCGACACACAAAGTTGGAGAGCAGGCGATAAAATTTTCCAACAACAAAATCCGTTGTCGGAAATTCCGATCGTGTGTACACAAATCCGACGGACAAAGTGCCACGCTGCTCAGAATAAATAAAGGGATGAAAGCTATTGGCCACTGCCCCGTTTATAGTCCCGACGTACATGTTTTACGTCACCGCGTTTAAAACGATCGGATTTTCCGACAACTTTGTGTGACCGTGTGTATGCAAGACAAGTTTGAGCCAACATCCATCGGAAAAAATCCTGGGATTTTGTTGTCGGAATGTCCGAACAAAGTCCGACCGTGTGTACGGGGCATAAGTGTAGTAATTTGAATCGGTTTATTAAAAGAATAAAATATTGCACTTACATCATGACAATTAAAATGAGCATGACGTAATAAGCAGATATAAATTACTACACATTAAGGTTATCCTTTATATTTCTCCCATGTCAATGGTGATTGAGATTGTGGAGTAATTATCACAAGAACGAGGAGGATCAAAGTGTCCAAGGCTGATTGCCTCATAGCTGTTCCTCATTTGGGAGATCGTGTGACGAGTGATCCCATGGAGATATACTTATCTGTGAGCGCTGATTAACTTCCTTTGAGAAAAGGGGTCAAATATTTCTGGTAAGTGTTACCTATAACACAATTAAAATGTTACAGGAGGTTCATTGTTGATATCTTGATATTGGAAGGAGACAGGGATTAAGCTTTAAAGACTTTAAAAGGAAGATTGACACTAATAACAAGAATATAAAACTCTCTTGAAAATAACATATGGAAAGGATTGAATTTCTAGATTTGGTAAAAAAAAAATAAGAAAGTAATTTATCCACAAGCAGTTTTTTCAAATCCTCTGATAGAAATGCATTAAATCCATTAGGATTTCACCTTCATGATATGTGGCTGGGGAACATTCCAAAGTGTCAGTTAATTTAGTTCCTCAGAAGTTGTACAGAAGAGGAAACATACCTAGTGCAGGCAAGACAGTGATAGACAGTTATCTGTAAGAATGAGGAATTTATTAAGAATGGTTTTCAGTAAAGGTTATGATAGGGCATTTATTTCTGAACCGGTTGAGAAAGTAAGATTTATGGAAAGAAAGGAACTTCTATTGATTTGATGAAGAATGGCTCCAATAGGAAGGATTTTGAGACAGCAACTATTTTAGACTACAATTTTCACTAGAAAATGCATTTCCTGGAGAAAATGCGTGGGAATGTTGAATAGCATCTCCCTATCTCGTAGCCGCCTGTCCCCAGAACACACTGTAAAAAACATTTCCTCACTATCTGCCTGAGTGAGAGACAGTGTGAGAGAACCCTTCAAACAAGCCTTAATAAATCCACAACAGTACATGCTATCGAAACAGTGACTTCACCGTTGGAGACACACGGCCTTTGTCAACGTATCAGTATAAAATTTATGTTGATAAACCTAAAAATGCACAACCCCAACAGGTCTGAACTTGAAACATGCAAAAGATCTGTTCAAGCACACATAGATCACCCCGACATATGGGGACGCAATGTAACTTTGAATCTATGAATGACTGTTCTCCCTGTTATATCTCATAATGCTATGTTCAATGTGTATGTTCAACAATGTATGTAACTTTACCTATATAAAACAATAAAAACTTTTTTGAGAAAAAAAACTAAAAATGTGGGCATGTCAGAGATTTAAAAAAAGAAGTTGGCTGTGCGTTTCGCTGGGAAGCGTGAAGAATTTTATACAGGACAGTCACTGGAAGAAAGTGTAGAACTCTGGTCATTTGGAAGCTCAACCAGCCAAAAGTAAAAGGCATATCACAAAACCGAGCACAATGCCTGAAACTAGACAAAAATACCTACGTTTTGATGTATAAATTGTGTATGATAAGTAGATCTTGTGGGCGTGAGAGCAATTTATAGAGAAGGAACTAAGATAATTTTTTTTAAGGCTCTGTGCTCTAGCTATGACATGATCCACATTAAGCAGCCCAATACACACTCTGTTTAATCGATTAAGTTTAGTGATCATTTCAGGAAATGTTCACTAAACTTAAACAGCTTTTACACAAAAACTATAAAAGATATCAAACTGAAAAGATACAGCCAGATAGCTGAATATTTTGTGACCATTTTAAAGTTTGTTTGGCGTCTGTAGGTGAAAGTATGAAGGAGCTGAAACTTTTGGGAGCGGAAGAAGATTTTAAGGATTTGAAGCATGCTCTTATTCACTTTAATGTTGTTTAGAATAAAAGTATGTTTTTTTTAAGGTTTTAGGGGAATAATAGTAATGCACCAATGTATAAAAATAATTGTATGGTAAGCCCGCATAGTATAAAGAATGAATTGCAGACATGCTGTCTTTATTATATTTACCCACCTCCAGTGTCCTGATAAGAGCCATTATGAATATTGTTTACTTGATGTTTTGGCAACCAGCTATGGACTTGATTCATGTTTGGCCTGGGATTGCCAGTGAGGGAGAACAGCAGAATGTTCACATGCCAAATAGCTATAGGTTATAAGGAAACGTATTTAAGCGTGATGTGGCTAGGACTTCTCCTATCTCTGAGGAAGTCCAATAGGGTTGCAATCTATCAGATGGGAGTGTCTGAAGTCATTACGCTAGGCAGGGCTCAGCAGAACCTCAGAAAAAATGATCATGTCATTGTTGCGTACGCTGTATAGCAGGGCCGGCCCTACCATGGGTCCCAGTGAGTCCACAGGACCCAGGCGCCAATTTGAGAGGGGCGGCAATTCAGGGGCAGACTGGGCCGATGGGAGTGTGCTGTG
Source organism: Aquarana catesbeiana (assembly GCF_042186555.1). Classification (NCBI taxonomy): domain Eukaryota; kingdom Metazoa; phylum Chordata; class Amphibia; order Anura; family Ranidae; genus Aquarana; species Aquarana catesbeiana. The sequence goes on along the minus strand of NC_133331.1, from coordinate 261,361,628 downwards.
AACCGCAGTGTTCAAGTCAGCTTCTCTGCTGCTGCTGAAGCTGCAGGCTTCTTATCATTGCCGGTCCGCCCACCACCGGTAGCACAGAGCCGACAGGGTTTTGGAGCACTTCCTTTGGCTCTGCCGCTGGCTGCGATAGCTGTCTGATAGGTCATGGTGGTGGGCGGGGACAAAGGTCCTCTGGCGGCTGCTGTCGCTGCATCCTCCGGATCATCCCTGCTGTCAGTGTGTGGGCAGCGGGTGACAGCTGACTCAGTGCAGCTGTCCTAGAAGAGTGGATCCGCACACTGCTCCATCCAGCATTGCCTGATCAGCTTGTGACACACATCGCTTCTTCTGCCACTCTCTCCCTGCCCATGTGCTGCATCTGTGAAGAGCAAAAGGGGGTGGGAAGATTAAACAAGCAGCTGACAGCCACATTAAAGCCGCTGACTGTGAACCCCCCCTGGACCATCCAAGTGAGTGAGCTGAACTCACTGACCAGACCCTGACCCTCTCTCTGCCCCCTCTCTCTACCACCTCTCCCCCCTCTTTCTCTCCCTGCCCCCCTCTTTCTGCCACCCCTCCCCCTCACTCTTTCTCCCTGTCCCCCTCTCACGGCCCCCCTCCCCCTCTCTGCCCCCTACCTTCCCCCCTCTCTCTGCCCCCCTTTCTGTGCCCCCTCCCCCCTCAATTTGCCCCCCCTCTGTCTCTTCCTGTCCCTCTCTCTCCCCCTCTCCCCCTATTCCTGTCCCCCCTCTCTCTGCCCCCATCCTTGTCCCCCCTCTCTCTGTCCACCCTCTCCCTATAGTGTGGGGTGTGGACTTGGCATCTGAGCCATGATTGGCCAAAGGCACCCTACCTTTGGCTGGTCATGGCTCTCTTAGTACATTGTGCTGTGATTGGCCAAAGCATACAGGTTGGGTGCATGCTTCGGCCAATCAGCAGCCTTCAATGCACTGTGAAATCACAGTGCATTATGGGGCGCTTGTCGACTGGTGAACATCCCGTGAGCGACCCATATGTTTGTTCGACTTGAACATCGGGCCCTTTACTAAATACTAGAGGGATCACCAGGCAAAGAAAGGTGGTCCTAATTCCTCTTTATACATCTTTCTATCACTAGAGGGGTCACCAGGAGGAGGAAAGAGGTCCTGATTCCTCTAAATAAACCTTTATATCACTAGAGGGGTTACCAGTAGGGATGAGCCGAACACCCCCCTGTTCGGTTCGCACCAGAACATGCGAACAGGAAAAAAGTTCGTTCGAACATGCGAACACCGTTAAAGTCTATGGGACACGAACATGAATAATCAAAAGTGCTAATTTTCAAGGCTTATATGCAAGTTATTGTCATAAAAAGTGTTTGGGGACCTGGGTCCTGCCCCAGGGGACATGGATCAATGCAAAAAAAAGTTTTAAAAACGGCCGTTTTTTCAGGAGCAGTGATTTTAATAATGCTTAAAGTCAAACAATAAAAGTGTAATATCCCTTTAAATTTCGTACCTGGGGGGTGTCTATAGTGTGCCTGTAAAGGGGCGCATGTTTCCTGTGTTTAGAACAGTCTGACAGTAAAATGACATTTTGAAGGAAAAAACTCATTTAAAACTACCCGCGGCTATTGCATTGCCGACAATACACATAGAAGTTCATTGATAAAAACGGCATGGGAATTCCCCAAAGGGGAACCCCGAACCAAAATTAAAAAAAAAATGACGTGGGGGTCCCCCTAAATTCCATACCAGGCCCTTCAGGTCTGGTATGGATATTAAGGGGAACCCCGCGCCAATAAAAAAAAAAAAACGGCGTGGGGTGCCCCCAAAAATCCATACCAGACCCTTATCCGAGCACGCAACCTGGCAGGCCGCAGGAAAAGAGGGGGGGACGAGAGTGCGGCCCCCCCTCCCTCCTGAACCGTACCAGGCCACATGCCCTCAACATTGGGAGGGTGCTTTGGGGTAGCCCCCCAAAACACCTTGTCCCCATGTTGATGAGGAGAAGGGCCTCATCCCCACAACCCTGACCGGTGGTTGTGGGGGTCTGCGGGCGGGGGGGCTTATCGGAATCTGGAAGCCCCCTTTAACAAGGTGACCCCCAGATCCCGGCCCCCCCCCGTGTGAAATGGTAAGGGGGTACGCAAGTACCCCTACCATTTCACGAAAAAAGTGTCAAAAATGTTAAAAATGACAAGAGACAGTTTTTGACAATTCCTTTATTTAAATGCTTCTTCTTTCTTCTATCTTCCTTCATCTTCTGGCTCTTCTGGCTCTTCTGGTTCTTCCTCCGGCGTTCTCGTCCAGCATCTCCTCCGCGGCGTCTTCTGTCTTCTCCTCGGGCCGCTCCGCACCCATGGCATGGGGGGGAGGCTCCCGTTCTTCTCTTCTTCTCTTCTTCTCTTCTTCTCTTCTTCTCTTCTTCTCTTCTTCTCTTCTTCTCTTCTTCTCTTCTTCTCTTCTTCTCTTCTTCTCTTCTTCTCTTCTTCTCTTCTTCTCTTCTTCTCTTCTTCTCTTCTTCTCTTCTTCTCTTCTTCTCTTCTTCTCTTCTTCTCCGGGCCGCTCCGCAATCCATGCTGGCATGGAGGGAGGCTCCCGCTGTGTGACGGCGCTCCTCGTCTGACAGTTCTTAAATAACGGGGGGGCGGGGCCACCCGGTGACCCCGCCCCCCTCTGACGCACGGTGACTTGACGGGACTTCCCTGTGACGTCACGGGGAATGCCATAGGGAAGTCCCGTCAAGTTACCGTGCGTCAGAGGGGGCGGGGTCACCGGGTGGCCCCGCCCCCCGTTATTTAAGAACTGTCAGACGAGGAGCGCCGTCACACAGCGGGAGCCTCACTCCATGCCAGCATGGATTGCGGAGCGGCCCGGAGAAGAAAATGAAGAAGAAGAGAAGAAGAGAAGAAAAGAAGAAAAGAAGAAAAGAAGAAGAGAAGAAGAGAAGAGCGGGAGCCTCCCCCCCATGCCATGGGTGCGGAGCGGCCCGAGGAGAAGACAGAAGACGCCGCGGAGGAGATGCTGGACGAGAACGCCGGAGGAAGAACCAGAAGAACCAGAAGAGCCAGAAGAACCAGAAGATGAAGGAAGATAGAAGAAAGAAGAAGCATTTAAATAAAGGAATTGTCAAAAACTGTCTCTTGTCATTTTTAACATTTTTGACACTTTTTTCGTGAAATGGTAGGGGTACTTATGTACCCCCTTACCATTTCACACAGGGGGGGGGGGCCGGGATCTGGGGGTCACCTTGTTAAAGGGGGCTTCCAGATTCCGATAAGCCCCCCGCCCGCAGACCCCCACAACCACAGGCCAGGGTTGTGGGGATGAGGCCCTTGTCCTCATCAACATGGGGACAAGGTGTTTTGGGGGGCTACCCCAAAGCACCCTCCCAATGTTGAGGGCATGTGGCCTGGTACGGTTCAGGAGGGAGGGGGGGCCGCACTCTTGTCCCCCCCTCTTTTCCTGCGGCCTGCCAGGTTGCGTGCTCGGATAAGGGTCTGGTATGGATTTTTGGGGGGACCCCACGCCGTTTTTTTTTTTTTTGGCGTGGGGTTCCCCTTAAAATCCATACCAGACCTGAAGGGTCTGGTATGGAATTTAGGGGGAACCCCACGTCATTTTTTTTTTTTAATTTTGGCCGGGGTTCCCCTTAATATCCATACCAGACCTGAAGGGCCTGGTATGGAATTTAGGGGGACCCCCACGTCATTTTTTTTTTTTAATTTTGGTTCGGGGTTCCCCTTTGGGGAATTCCCATGCCGTTTTTATCAATGAACTTCTATGTGTATTGTCGGCAATGCAATAGCCGCGGGTAGTTTTAAATGAGTTTTTTCCTTCAAAATGTCATTTTGCTGTCAGACTGTTCTAAACACAGGAAACATGCGCCCCTTTACAGGCACACTATAGACACCCCCCAGGTACGAAATTTAAAGGGATATTACACTTTTATTGATTGACTTTAAGTATTATTAAAATCACTGCTCCTGAAAAAACGGCCGTTTTTAAAACTTTTTTTTGCATTGATCCATGTCCCCTGGGGCAGGACCCAGGTCCCCAAACACTTTTTATGACAATAACTTGCATATTAGCCTTTAAAATTAGCACTTTTGATTTCTCCCATAGACTTTTAAAGGGTGTTCCGCGGCATTCGAATTTGCCGCGAACACCCCAAATTGTTCGCTGTTCGGTGAACTTGCGAACAGCCAATGTTCGAGTCGAACATGAGTTCGACTCGAACTCGAAGCTCATCCCTAGTTACCAGCAAGAGGAAGGAGGTCCTGATTCCTCCATATAGATCTTTATATTACCAGAGGAGTTACCAGAAGAAGGGGTGAGGTCCTGATTCCCCTATATAGATCTTTAGCTATCACTAGAGGGGTCACCAGCAGGGGGGAAGGAGGACCTGATTCCTTTATATATATATCTTTAAATCACTAGAGGGATAACCAGCAGGAGGAAGTTATGGAGACCTCACATACAAAAAGATATTGATAAGATAGAATGAGTCCAGAGATGGGTAACAAAAATGATGAAAGGTCTGGGGATAAAACATTTGGAAAGAGACTTCAGGAACTTAAAGCGGAGTTCCGCCGAAAAAAAAAAAAATTATAAGTCAGCAGCTACAAATACTGCAGCTTCTGACTTTAAAAATATATGCACACTTACCTGTCCAGGGTGCCTGCCATGTCGGCACCCGAAGCTGATCTGTCCCTAGGGTGGAGGCGCCGCCATCTTCGGTAAGGGAATCAGGAAGTGAAGCCTTGCGGCTTCACAGCCTGGTTTCCTACTGCGCATGTGCAATCTCACTGGTCCCTGCTGTCTTCTGGGACCTATGTGTCTCGCAGAAAACAGCAGGGGGGGAACGGAGGAGGGGCCGGACATGGCGTAGATCGCCGGGGATACTGCAGCGATCTATGCCCGGAAGTGGGAGCAAATACCTGGATTACACAGGTATCTGCTCCCCCCGGCCCCCTGAAAGGTGCCAAATGTGATACTGGAGGGCGGGAGGAATCCAAAAAGCGGCAGTTTCATTTTTGGGTGGAACTCCGCTTTAATATGTACAGTCTGGAGGAAAGAAGGGAAAGGAAAGACATGATTGAAACCTTCAAATACATCAAGGGGTGAATAAGGTTCAGGAGGGCAGTATTTTCAATATGAATCTAAAAACAAGAACACAGGGACATGTCCTCAAACTAACTGGAGGAAAGTTCAAAACTAATCTTAAAAAGCATTATTTTACTGAAAGGGTAGTTGATGCTTGGAATAGACTTCCAGGTGAGGAAGTGAGTTAGCCAACAGTAAATGGCTTCAAACATGCTTGGGACAAATATAGATCTATACTCAGACAAAAAAAAGTTAACAAAAAACAAACATAAAAATACTAAAACCATGTATAAATAAAAAACAGCAGATTCGATAGACCACTTGATTTTTTTTTTTTTTTTTTTTGCCTTCGCTTTTCTATGTTTATATATGTTTATATAAAAGAAAGCAAAATCCATTTTTGGTATGTAACGCCCTGCTCCTGTTGATTAGGCGCTTATATGTACATTTAGGGGTTATCTGTTCTGTATATAGTTCAGATTTAATCTATGGCTAAATTAGCTTCTGTTCCAGCATTTGCTGTGTTGCGTGTAGTTCCACATTGTTGTCTGTAGGTGTCGTTGTCACCACAGGCCAGTGTTGAAAAGCAACAGGCTGAAGTGTATTGAGTGCTCTTCTTTCTCAGAGGTAACTCGGCAGAGGTGGTCCACTGCTAAGCATTCTGGGAAAGAGTACTTAAAGCAGGGTTCCACCCAAATTTTGAACAATATCTGTATGTATTGTCTTCCTTGCCTAGATGCTGACATGCCATTTAAAAAAATTTAAATCACCGTAATTACCTTTTATTTTTCTATTCTCCTTTGCACTTCCTGGTTCTCCTCCCGTGGGAGTAGGCATGTTTCTAGCCTCTACCAGACTCCTGGGAGCTAGTCTCAGGCTTCCCAGGATGCCACTGAGCATGTGCGGGAACGAGCGGTGAATGCTGGGAGCACAGCATTCACCACATCCAGGAAATAAATGCTTGTGGGCTTCAATGAAAATGGAAACCGCCTGCAGTGAATAATATAAGTTATTCTTTCCGACGAAATCTGACACAGGTGGACATATTACACACAATATGTGAGTATGTAATGCTGAGAAGAAAAGTTTGTGAATGAACTAAAAAAAAAAACAAAAAAAAAAAAAGATAGGTGGACCCCCGCTTTAAGGAGCAGATGCCATTTTTGGTTCTCATTTACTGCCTGGCCCTCCTGGCCTAAGGTATGTGACAGCTTCTTTTCTGTCTCGGGACCATGCTGGCCCAAGGCTATGTTACTACAAGTAGGCCCTGAGGTCGTCTGGGGCCTGTTGGTGTAGAGGTGGTCCTGTGCTGTCTGTCCTGCGGGAAGAAGCCAAGCAATTGAAAGATCCAGGGGGAGGACTCATCTTGGAGAGGACCGAGCGAAAGGCTGGTGTCTCAAGAAGGGCCTGGTGACTCAATTGGAGGATGCATTCTCACTAACCTATCGCACAGCACTGCCAGGTCGGCTTAAAGGTTCTGGTACTGTGTTGCTGATTATCTAATACTACAGTCCTGTGGCAGAGGATTGTTCATCTATTTTCTACGTCCTGTGACAGAGGATCGTACAACCATTTTGTTCTTCTAAAGTCTGTGGCAGAGACTTTTTGTCCGTTGGCCATTCCGGCTGCTAGGTCAGTGAGAGAGACCTATCCGGGTGGGCAAAGATCTTCAGACTGAAAGTGTGTTTGTCTGCAAGATCTTAAATTCCTCAGTGATCTGCAAAAGGTATTTGAACTCTCCTGCAACTCCCTTTCTACCTCTTTACTGCTACTTCCTTTCAAGTTTTGCAATAAAGCATTGGAAACAGAACAAAGTGACTGGTGCATACATTGGTGGACGCAAGGCTTAATATAGACTGAGTTCCTGATGTGGTAAAACTACAGGTAAGGGGTGATGGCAACAACCCAATTTATTTCAGCAGCTCCTTCGGGGTCTTTGCTACAGGTATATTTAACATGCCCTCATTTTGATATATTTTTATTTTCTCTGTATATTGCCATGTTGGCTCCTCTGATCTTAGAGATGTACTTGAATACTACATTTTTCTTAAATGGACACGGTTGTTTTCTTACACTTGTGATGTGTAGAGATGTATTGTTTTAACGAAACGCAAGTAAAAATATATTCGACCTAAAAGGAAGCAAAATGTATGTGTGTGAGTATCTATCTCTATAAAATTCGTTTTTTCTTACTTAGTGATTTAATTTTTTGTTTTGTCCAACGCGGTTAAAAAGGTATTGGAGATTTGTAATTTTTTTTGATGACTTATGTTTTAAGACATAGAAGTCAGACGTGACGCCAAAGTATTTAAAATTAGTACTCTTACTTAGTACGGCAGTGACTGTCATGCCACGTACACACGGACGGACTTTACATAGGGCAAAACTCCGTCGGCATTTCCAGCAGAAAAATTTAAAACAGGCTCTATATCCAAGTTCGTTGGAAATGCCGACAGAAAAAGTCCGATGGTCCCTCAGGCATAGACTTCCCAAAGAGTAGTGTTCCCTTAAAAGCCAGAGCCCATAGTCAGTGGGTACGAGTCCTTTCCAAAAGCTCCTGTTCTGGCTGGGTCTGTCATGGCATAGAACATATGTAAACTTATGATTGGGGCAATTGTGGCTGGTAGGTGAATCAGGGTTAAGAAAATCTATGTCATACCGTCTATAAAGTAAAGCTAATTAAATATCTGGACTGACTATAGTGTTTTCCCACAAAGTCTATTCAGCCCCAAAAAAATTTCCCCTTTTCTCCATCCCTGCACAAACAATAGCACAGTACTACTATAATGGTCAATGAGGGGCTTTCTTATGCCGTGTACACACGGTCGGACTTTCCGTCAGAAAAAGTCTGATGGGAGCTTTTCATTGGATATTCCGACAATGTGTATGCCCCATCTTCCTACTACCATTTGTTCCAGTGCTCCAGTTGAACTACAGAACACCTCCCTGCTGCCTGTTGTTCCCGAGTTCCTGCCAGCTACACTACTTCTCTGCTCAATCATTTGTTCCAGTGTTCCTGCCAGAGTTCCGGTTCATCTTCCTACTACCAATTGTTCCAGTGCTCCAGTTGGACTACAAGAACACCTCCCTGCTGCCTGCTGTTCCTGAGTTCCTGCCAGCTACGGTACTTCTCTGCTCAGTCAGCGGTTCCAGTGTTCCTGCCAGCCCTCCTTCTGCTGCACCTGAGGTCCGGATCAGCTCCACATCTGCCATTTGCCAAGCACTTGTGGCCCCCTGTGCTCTTGAGTCCCTGTTTTCTCTATCAGGGGTTCTCGAGCCAGAGGCACACAAGAGGCTACTCCCTGCATTCTGGGCTCCGCCACCAGGTACGTGACATATTGTGACCACTGTACACTTTATTATCCAACCATTGTGAGATGTTTATGTTTATGATGTGTGTTATGATGTGTTATGCACTTTGTATCCATGGTGTAAGGGCTTGGTGCCGAATAGTCTGGGTGGGCACTGAGTCATCCAGGTAACTAGTTGTTTAATTAACTTACTGTTTATAGTATATGTTGGCTGTCCCTTAGCTATGTTGATTAGATTCCTGTTTACAGTTTGCATTGTTAGGTTAATATGATCAGGAGGGAAATGTCATCCTGTGGGATATAAAGTATGGGTCTGAGTTTCAATAAACAGTCATTCCTTTGGATTTTACCTCACATCTTGTCTTTGTAAGATGATTGGGGTAAAAAGGGCTGGCAATAGCTCTCGGTCTGCTCGGAGCAGTTTGGAGGGCAGGGAGGCACTCTTTGGCGGAAAGAAGCACCTAATTCGGGTGGTAAGCGGTTTTGTCACATATGGGAAATGGTATGTGTTGGGAGGCAGTGGCGGCTGGTAAAGTTTTAAGATGGTGGGGCGCCAGACCCCGCCCTTACTTTTTAACCCCTTGCACTTCTCAGAAGCCCCACCCCTTATAGACTCCAGCCACTCTGTACAGTGTAACTCAACTGTCAGTCCTAATTCTCAATAAAACTCTGCTGGCTCATTCATCCATTAAATACCAAAAGTAAAGAATTACATTAGCTGTGAGGTCTGCACAGGAAGCCAGCACAAACTAGTATTATGTGGGTTTTCATATCCCATCAAGCTCCATCCTAGTTCCTTATTTTATAGTAGGAATGTTAGTAATCCTACACTAACCTAACCACTGACACATAAGCAATAGAAATGTCCCTGTTTTTTGGAACTGACCAGCTTCACTAACATAAACCTTCATTATCTGTCAATAAAAAGTTTAAAAAGCAATGATAAAATCAGGCAATTTAAGATGGCATTCATTGAAGAGACGGCTGTGTGGCTCCACGCTGTCAACCCCTGCTACCTATCACTCCCAACTGCAATATAAGCCTCAGCAGAATTGGGGATCAGGAATAGTAATATCCTAACTAACAAGTCCCATACGACAAGCCATTGTTTATCTCTGACTGACACCAGATCCCCCTCCGTCAATCAAATTAAAATTGATGTCAACCAACTACTGAGAGCTATCAATATATGCTAACGAGGTTGCTGTCTTTACTAGACATAGTTATAAAGCCTTTGAGGTATTCAGTTCTGTTCTCCTGAAGAAGCGCATGTGGCGCGCAACATGTCAAGCCAATACAGAATCTGTTACCACCTCATAGCTTCTGGTTCAACGCAATGTAACTATATTGATCAAGATTTTTTCTAGACACTGCTCAAACTATTTTATTTAACCATCTAGCTATGTATGGAGTGCATAATTTGTAAAACTGTAACTATGAACTAAATTCTATATGTTTCTCTGTTTTATTCTTTATTTTAATATTTTCTAAATAAACTAGAATTTTAATCATATATCTAGTAATTACTGTGCCTATAAAGTCTTGAGCCCATATCTGTCCAATTTTTTCGAATCCATTAAGATAAGACGTGGCACCTGTAACCCAGTTCGTATCCGCATGACCACTGCGCTGATACGCTTAGAAATTTAATAAAACTATGAAAAAGATTGTTTTTTTTCAAAATTTTCAGCCTCTATTCATTTAGCGGAAAAAAAAACCCAGCTGTGATTAATTACCAACAAAAGAAATCTCTATTTGTGTGAAAAAAATTGTAAAAATGTCATTTGGGTACAGTGTTGCATAACCGCACAATTGTCATTCAAAGTGTGACAGCATTGAAAGCTGAAAATTGGCCTGGGCAGGAAGGGGGTGAAAGTGGCCAGTAGGCAAGTGATTAATACAACTATTTTTGGAGGTGTATCTCATATCCAGGCAAATTTCAGATGGTTACAGAAGACATGATACAACTTGTTACAGTTGTTAGATGCTACAAAGAATGGACTTAAGTCCTGTACACACGATCAGAAAATCATATGGAAAATGCCGCTTTCGAATCGATTGTACGATAATCGGATTGTTTGTACAGAGCTTTCGAGAGCCGATCAGGACAGTTCATCCGATATTATTCTATCGGACATGCACAAAAAAATTTGGCATCGTGCGATTTTTGTTTAATCGGTACAGCTATCGTTCGAAAATGCAATACAAATGCATTACAACACATGACATCGATTCCGAATTTTATTTCTGTCGTGCGGGAATTTTTGTGACTTTAGTAAACTCAGATACGATCTGAGATTAGCATGCAATAAAAAACAAACGATCATTCGTCCGATAATCTCATCGTGTGTATGGGACATTAATTCCTTAAAGGAGGAAATGGAAAATCACATACTTGTGTCCTTGCAAAACTGGTATGCACTGAACTTGTGCCTTACAGCATCCAAAGCAGCTTGTGCTATTGCTTTGGGCAATATAGTGTGTTTTATTGCATCAAAAAAAGTGTTTTTTTTTTAAATTGCGTTCAAAAAATCTCTGCGGCAATACGATGTGAACAAAAAAATTGCAACACCCACCATTTTATTCTGTAGGGCCTATGCTTTAAAAAAATATATAATGTTTGGGGGTTCAAAGTAAATTTTCTAGCAAAATATTTTAATGTAAACAAAAAGTGTCAGAAAGGACTTGGTGATTCAAGTGGTTAGAAGAGCGGGTAATGTGTGGTATAAGCTTCTAATGTTGTGCATAAAATGCCAAGACAGTTCAACCCCCCCCCCCCCCAAATTGGAAAGTAGAGACACCCCAAGCTATTTGCTGAGAGGCATGTTGAGTCCATGGAATATTTTATATTTTGCAGCAAGTTTTGGGAAAATTTAATTTTTTTTTTTTTTTTTTTTTTTACACAAAGTTGTCACTAAATGATATATTGCTCAAACAAAGAGGGAAGACACATTAAGGAGTCAATGCTGCTCACCCCAATATGGACAAGAAAAATGGGAAAAGGTCCCCCGAGCGGGGTTTTTAGGCAGCTAGCTATAGATGTGAGCAAGGCAGTAAATAAAATATTAAAATGCTTTATTGAAGGGTAATGAATGAATGTAACAACATATAAATATAAGTTGGGAGCTCCAGTGGGAAAATACCCATACCAAATACATATAATAGCAAACATAGGTTATACACAGCATATGATAAGGCTATTGCATAACAAACCTGACGCGTTTCGACCCATGAATTTTGGGGTCTCTTCAGAGGATGAGTTTGCTACAGAAAAATTTATAACAGTATGTCCAGCTTATTTAAAAGAATTACAGCATAGGCAAGTTTGTTTAGCAACATGTTTAGTAACACTGCACAGAATTACCACTGAGTTTGGATGTACCCCTCGATCAGAGCCTCCCCACATAGCAGCCCAACCATCCAGTGTGCCCGCACGCAGCAGCACCCCGGAAGAAGGGGGAACAGGAATCCACTTGATATGGCTTGCAAGGAGTCACACGTATAATTGCCCCCCCACCAACATGCCACTGGGGGGTGGGGCCGGAACCTACGAAAATTGTCAGAGCGTTAGCTCATGAATATACCCATATAGGTTAGTGGTTAGATTTAACTGTTGGGCGGTCAGAAAGTGTTGTAATAATCTATTACAGCTTGAATTGATCATATGAAGGATAATAAAATGAGTAAAGTGACTATATTGGTATAACTAATATAAAATATGTCAGGGATGACCTTGTCTTTAAATGCTGACAATGGCAGTGATAGGAAGAGAAGTGAGGGATGTGCACAGTGAATAATGACATGTAAAATATGTGAAAAAAGGAATGTGCATGAAAATGATGCGAGTGAGTGTTTTAAACAGAAAAAAAAAAAAAAAAACCCAACACAAAACAAATGAGTGTATGTGTGATGTGTGAATTTGAGGAAAAAGTGCATGATATTGCCAAGTATCTAAGTCTATGTGAAAAAAGGAATGTGCATGAAAATGATGCGAGTGAGTGTTTAAACAGCAGAGAAACAAAAAAAAAAAATAAATAAATAAAAACCAACACAAAACAAATGAGTGTATGTGTGAATTTGAGGAAAAAGTGCATGATATTGCCAAGTATCTAAGTCTACGGCATCCAGAGCTGGTGTGCACGTAAATTTAAAATTAAATATAAGTAAAATATTATTCTATGGGGTCTGACAAAGCATTGATAATCAGATGTATCATAAGTTCTTACTCACTCCTACTGTTGAGGAAAAAGAGTCTGGCCGTCCAAGGAGGAAGTGGAGGGATCACACCCAAATCCACCCTCATTAAATAGTGTCCTTAATTAGTACTGAAATTGACAACAGGTATCGTTTCTTCCGCCCCTTAACCCCGGAGTGTAGAGGTAGGCTGTGGCCGCCATTGGCAGGCCTCGTGTGGCTCCCTCGGCGTCCATCAAGGCGAAGCCCCGACATCTGTCGTCACCTTCGCCGTAAAATACGTGACATCATGAGGCCGCATGCACACGCGACGCGCACACCGCACGCAACGTCCAAAGGTGATGGGGGATGCCGCCGGCAGGGTAATCACGCCCATGGGCGGCCGATCCGGGAATCCGGCCATCCAAGGGGAGAGACAAGGGGAGCGCAGGTAACTGAGCTCCCCACCCTGCCGGGAAGACACATCAGGGAACATGATCCCCGACCCAGGGAGCATGCGACAATGCAGGCATCACAGGGGCCCCGATGGCGCAAGCTGCAAGCGGGGAGGCGCCGATCGAGAGGCACACAAACGAGCTCACATATGCGATTTGTGAAAAACAACAAATAACAAAAGTTTTCTACATAATTGCTTATTGATAATACAAAGTAAACATTGGAAACTGTACACTGACAATTCTAACAATATTCCTATGTGAGCTTGTTTGTGTGCCTCTCGATCAGCGCCACCCCGCTTGCAGCTTGCGCCATCGGGGCCCCTGTGATGCCTGCATTGTCGCATGCTCCCTGGGTCGGGGATCATGTTCCCTGATGTGTCTTCCCGGCAGGGTGGGGAGCTCAGTTACCTGCGCTCCCCTTGTCTCTCCCCTTGGATGGCCGGATTCCCGGATCGGCCGCCCATGGGCGTGATTACCCTGCCGGCGGCATCCCCCATCACCTTTGGACGTTGCGTGCGGTGTGCGCACACGTGCGGGTCGCGTGTGCGTGCGGCCTCATGATGTCACGTATTTTACGGCGAAGGTGACGACAGATGTCGGGGCTTCGCCTTGATGGACGCCGAGGGAGCCACACGAGGCCTGCCAATGGCGGCCACAGCCTCCCTCTACACTCCGGGGTTAAGGGGCGGAAGAAACGATACCTGTTGTCAATTTCAGTACTAATTAAGGACACTATTTAATGAGGGTGGATTTGGGTGTGATCCTTCCACTTCCTCCTTGGACGGCCAGACTCTTTTTCCTCAACAGTAGGAGTGAGTAAGAGCTTATGATACATCTGATTATCAATGCTTGGTCAGACCCCATAGTACTTATATTTAATTTTTTATTTATGTGCACACCAGCTCTGGATGCCGTAGACTTAGATACTTGGCAATATCATGCACTTTTTCCTCAAATTCACACATCACACATACACTCATTTGTTTTGTGTTGGTGTTTTTTTTTTTTTTTTTCTTTCTGTTTAAAACACTCACTCGCATCATTTTCATGCACATTCCTTTTTTCACACATATTTTACATGTCATTATTCACTGCACATCCCTCACTTCTCTTCCTATCACTGCCATTGTCAGCATTTAAAGACAAGGTCATCCCTGACATATTTTATATTAGTTATACCAATATAGTCACTTTACTCATTTTATTATCCTTCATATGATCAATTCAAGCTGTAATAGATTATTACAACACTTTCTGACCGCCCAACAGTTAAATCTAACCACTAACCTATATGGGTATATTCATGAGCTAACGCTCTGACAATTTTCGTAGGTTCCGGCCCCACCCCCCAGTGGCGTGTTGGTGGGGGGGGCAATTATACGTGTGACTCCTTGCAAGCCATATCAAGTGGATTCCTGTTACCCCTTCTTCCGGGGTGCTGCTGCGTGCGGGCACACTGGATGGTTGGGCTGCTATGTGGGGAGGCTCTGATCGAGGGGTACATCCAAACTCAGTGGTAATTCTGTGCAGTGTTACTAAACATGTTGCTAAACAAACTTGCCTATGCTGTAATTCTTTTAAATAAGCTGGACATACTGTTATAAATTTTTCTTTTTTCTGTAGCAAACTCATCCTCTGAAGAGACCCCAAAATTCATGGGTCGAAACGCGTCAGGATTGTTATGCAATAGCCTTATCATATGCTGTGTATAACCTATGTTTGCTATTATATGTATTTGGTATGGGTATTTTCCCACTGGAGCTCCCAACTTATATTTATATGTTGTTACATTCATTCATTACCCTTCAATAAAGCATTTTAATATTTTATTTACTGCCTTGCTCACATCTATAGCTAGCTGCCTAAAAACCCCGCTCGGGGGACCTTTTCCCATTTTATATTGCTCATACATGCCATAGTTAAATGTGAAATTACACCCCAAAATACATTCTGCTGCTTCTCCTGAGTACGGGGATACCACATGTGTGAGACTTTTTGGGAAACTAGCCGTGTACAGGACCTCGAAATCCAATCACCGCCTTCAGGATTTCTAAGGGCGTAAATTTTTGTGCTCACTGCTTACTGCCTATCAGTTTCAGAGGCCATGAAATGTTCAGATAGCACAAAACCCCCCTTAATGACCCCATTTTGGAAAGTAGACACCCCAAGATAGACTGCCAAAAAGTTTCACACATGTGGTATCCCCGTACTCAGGAGAAGAAGCAGCAGAATTTATTTTGGAATGTTATATCACATATACCCATGGCATGTTTGAGCAATATATCATTTAGCCCAGGTTCACACTCGGCTGCGGGAATGAAGCTGTGCGAGTTCAGCTGAACTCGCACGATTTCACTCCTGCTTGTCAGTCCCGATTTCGGTCGCGATTTCAGAGACATTTGTGCAGGTTTCTGCACAGATGCCAATGTAAATCGCGGCCCAAAATCACAAAATGTAGTACAGAAATGACTTTTTGAAATCTGTGCAGTGGCGCAGCACTGATTAGGACAGTGCCATTGCCAGCAAATGCCGCCGATTTGACATGTCAAATCGCATGTCAAAACGCACCAGTGTGAACCAGGGCTTAGTGACAACTTTGTGTTAAAAAAAATAAATAAATTTGTAATTTTCCCAAAACTTGTGGCAAAATATAAAATATTCAGTGGACTCAACATGCCTCTCAGCAAATAGCTTGGGGTGTCTACTTTCCAAAATTGGGTCATTTGAAGGGGGCGGTTGTGCTATCTTGACATTTTTTTTTTAACAATTTATACACAGTATTTTAGAACCAAGCTATTTTTTATAATGGGGTATCATATAACTAATATACTTCATTGCATGAAAGCTTTGTACCCTATGGAAGGGTCAGTCGCTACTTTGAGATTTTTCTGAAAAAACTGTTTAAAGAAAACTTTTACATTTTTTAATACCTTACATTCATTAATTTATTTTGTGCTTTCAGGGTCCTTTCCTGCTTTCCAGCCCCAGTGGGTCCTCTGGCTTCCCCTCCCCCGGGTTGGTGTTGTGTGGGTGTGGGGGAGCTGGACCAGCACATATGGGCCAGGCATTTCCCTGTTCTTGAGGTATGCCTGCATATTGAACTCTGTGGCTCAAGCAATTTGGAAACAACTTCTCTTGGCACCTCTATGTTTTTAATTGGAAACAATTGTGACTTCCAGTCTATGTAAGTGCCCTCCCCTTTATTATGCCTCCATGAATCCTGCCTGACACTTTATATTTGGAAGTACAATATGTTATATATTTGTATATTTATGCTATAATTTTCTCTATTTTAATGTAAAATACTGAGTTTCTTGTTTAAACTATATCCCTGAAGAAGGAGGATTACATTTTCACTCCAAAACGCGTTGGGTACAAGAAAAATTAGTTTGTTATACTGTATGTATTCTGATTTGTATGACAACACTGGAATGTTTACTCTCTACATGTTTTTTTTTTTTTTTTTTTTTTTTTTATTAAATGTTGTGTATTTTTCATATTTCAATAAATACTTTTCAAATTAGAATATACCTTTTTACCATTTTGTGCCTTAAAAGTCCGCCATCTGGGGATCTTGTTTCATATCTTGACATTTCAGGGCCTCCGTAACTGTGATAGGTAGTGAGCAAGTGAAGTCTCCATTTTACGCCCTTAAAAAGCCTAAAGGCGGTGATTGGTTTTCGGGGTCCTGTACACGGCTAGGCTCCCAAAAAGTTTCACATATGTGGTATCCCCGTACTCGGGAGAAGCAGCGAGGTTTACTTCTTCTAAGATATTAAAGGAACACTCTAACCACCATGACCACTACAGTGATTTGAAGTGGTCATGGTGGTAGGAGTCAGTACGTGCAGTGTTTCTGTTGGAAACAGGTTGGTGGGGCTGAGAGAGAGGGGGGTGCTGAGCGAGAGGGGGGGGTGCTGAGCGAGAGGGGGGGGTTGCTGAGAGAGGGGGGGGTTGCTGAGAGAGGGGGGGGTTGCTGAGAGAGGGGGGGGTTGCTGAGAGAGGGGGGGGTTGCTGAGAGAGGGGGGGGTTGCTGAGAGAGGGGGGGGTTGCTGAGAGAGGGGGGGGTTGCTGAGAGAGGGGGGGGTTGCTGAGAGAGGGGGGGGTTGCTGAGAGAGGGGGGAGGGCTGAGAGGGATCCCAAGCCCTGTCCCCAATCTGCAGTCCCTCTTCTGTTCCGCCTCTGTCCCATTGTAGTGTACCAGAGTCTATTTGCAGCCTGCAGGCCTGTGTGTGTATGATGATAATGGTACAGTACCTTTCATTCCATGCCAGTCTGACTTCTTGTGAACATCTACTTTGATCCTTTCAGCCATTCAGCTGCTCCCGGCCATCCTCTGTGCCCCAAGTCAGCCTGTCCTTGCTCCGGGCTTCACATGACGCTGGAGAGCAGAGGAAGTTGGAGCAATCCATATTTCTCTGGAAGCGCGGGGTACGGTATGCTGCGCCCACCTCACTGCTTCTCGCCTCTTCGGGGGACAGCCTTTAAGGAGGAAGAGGAGGTGCTAGTGGAGCTCTTCTTCCGAGTCCCAGGCTCTCAAGCTCGCCTGCCTATCTGCCCTTGGCTTACTGATTACTGCCGTGTGTGGCGATGGATGCCCGGCCGGCGGCCACCTGCACCCCAAGAGCGATGCAGTGCTGATTGCTGCCATAGTTCCACCAGCCCCACGCCTATTTGGCCCTGCTAGATCAGCCCTGCAGCCGGGATATTTCCCGCCACTTGCGGGTGTGGGAGACTCCCGCACTTCGTGGGAGACTTGAGATCTCTGCTCTTCTCTTGCAGATTCCCCAAGCGGAGCACAGGAGGTCTTTGACAAACCTCCTTCTATATCCGCTAGCACTAGTGCCAGTAAAAAGTGCATTAAAAATTGTCTAAGCCAAGCCATTTTGTTATAGGTGTATTAACAAACTGGCTGGGAAACATGCCTCAGGATTAATGAAAGATTTTCTTAAATCTGTTCAAGAGGAAATGTTGGCCACTATTAAATCTTTCCGCACCTCTGTACCTACACCTCAGATGGTAGACTCAGAGCAACTCACCTCTAAAGAGGGTAATTGAAACATGCTTCAAATTTTTGCGCCGGAACTCCGCTGGACCCAGTTCCTATCAGGAAGCCCGTTCGTCTGTACGCTGGTCCGACGGACCAAATACGATGCAAGGGCAGCTACAGCACCTGCCGGCGAGAATGGATTGCGCTGGTTCTCGGAGACAGGGTATAATCTTGTGCTTACTGCAATAGGAAAACACATTTTCCTATTGCAGCGAGCGCGAGAAAGAGGCGTCTGGTCTGGATTTTAAGGTGAAGCCACTATGCCGAAAAACGGCGTAGGGGTTCCCCCAAATTCCATACCAGACCCTTATCCGAGCATGCAGCCCGGCTGGTCAGGAAAGGGGGTGGGGAGGAGCGAGCGCCCCCCCTCCTGAACTGTACCAGGCCGCATGCCCTCAACATAGAGGGTGGGTGCATTGGGGAAGGGGGGCACCCTGCACCATATCCCCATGTTGATGAGGACAAGGGCCTCTTCCCGACAACCCCCCTTTAATAAGGGGGCCCCCAGATCCAGGCCCCTGCCCTATGTGAATGAGTATGGGGTACATCGTACCCCTACCCATTCACCTGGGGAAAAAAAGTGTCAATAAAAAACACACTACACAGGTTTTTAGTAGGCAGCTCTGGGGGTCTTCTTCCAACTTCGGGGGGTCTCTTCCGACTTCTCCGCTCTCTCTGGCCTCTTCTACCGGTGTCTGGTTCTTCTCCCGCTCTCCTGGCTCTTCTCCCGGTGTCCGCTTCTTCTCCATCTCTCCGGTTCTTCTGCTCTTTTACCGCTCTTTTGCTAGCAGTGGCCCGGTCTTCTCCGTCGTCTTGTTCCCTCTTCTCCTCTTCCGATGTTGAAACAACGCTCTCTCCCGCTGTAATGCTGTGTGAGTGGTGTGCAATGACTTATATAGGCATAGGGCGTGGACACCGGGTGGTGACCCTGCCCCTTATGACGGCACAGTCCCAGCATGCCCCAGGACTGTGACATCATAAGGGGCGGGGTCACCACGTGACCAAGTCCCATGCCTATATAAGTCATTGCACACCGCTCAAACAGCATTACAGCGGGAGAGAGCGTTGTGTCAACATCAGAAGAGAAGAGGGAGGAAGACGACGAAGACCGGTTCACTGCTAGCAAAAGAGCGGCAAAAGAGCAGAAGATAGCGGAGGAGCCCGGCAGAAGAAGCAGACACCGGGAGAAGAGGCTGAAGAGCGGGAGAAGAACCGGACACCGGGAGAAGAGGCCAGAGAGAGCGGAAAAGTCGGGAGAGACCCCCCGAAGTCGGAAGAAGACCCCCGGAGCTGCCTAATAAACTACTTTAAAAACCTGGTTTCTGGGCTATCTTGAGATTGGACTCCCTCCCCCAATACAGGGTGCTACTATCCTTGCCCTTGGGTCTGGGAACAAATAGCCCATAAGCTTTAGCTAGACCAATGTCCACAGCTCCCTTTTACCTCAGGAAATGCTGTGGCTATTGCAACACTTCTTTGCCAGCCTCTCACTATAAATCCATCAATAAGGATAAATATAGTGAAGAGTTGTTAGACACAAGTTCAGATGTAAAGGGGGACTCTTGTTATTAACTTCATATGATTAGAAATGGTATTTAATAGCAAAATATATGTATAGTTTATACTATGAAAAAAATTACTGTGCGCCGCTAAAGCGTTTAGGTTTGACTTGAAGAAAAGGGGGCAACCCTAGCTACAGCCCACCCTTTGGATGAATTAGAAGTATAAAATGTTTTCCTGCAACCCTTAACGGGTTCCTGGTGCAATCCTCTATGCAAGAGCTATATATACTAACCTGTATCTAATGATTGCTTGTATAACACCCTACAAGTGTCTGATTTCCTCCAGGCTAAGGCTCGGTTCACACTGGGGCGACTTGTCAGGCGACCTAGTCGCCTGACAAGTCGCCTCCCGTTCTGTGCTATGGAACCGTTCTAATCGGAGCGACGCAAGTCGCTCCGACTTAGAAAAAGGTTCCTGTATTACTTTGGGGGCGACTTGGGGCGACTTGCATAGACTTCTATGCAGAAGTCGTCTCGCAAGTCGCCCCGGCAGTCGTTTGCAGGTCGCCTCGCTAAGGCGACCTGCAAGTCGTGCCGCCCATGTGTGAACCGAGCCTAAGACTGTAACCACCTCTTGTTGAGGCTGGCTTAATTGATCTCTAGGTCTGTGCTCATTAAGATCTTAGATGCTTGGGAGGTTTGGCCTCGCTCTCACCTGTGTGTGTGTCTAACTACACCCTACACTTAGGCCCCTTTCACACTGGGGCGGGGGCAGCGGTAAAACAGCGCTATTTTTAGCGATGATTTACCATCGTTTTAGTGGCGGTATTCGGCCGCTAGCGGGGCGGTTTTACCCCCCTGATAGCGGCCAAGAAAGAGTTAAAACCACCACAAAGCACTGCCGCAGCAGCGATATGCCGGTGGTATAGCCGTGCTGCCCCATTGATTTCAAGGGCAGGAGCTGTGAAGGAGCGGTGTATACAAAGATGCTGCTAGCAGGACTTTTTTAGGCCCCTTTCACACTGGGGCGGTACTGGTGCCACTATTTTTAGTGGCGGTATTCGACCCTTAGCGGGGCGGTTTTACCCCCTTGCTAGCGGCTGAGAAAGGGTTAAAACCACCGCAGAGCGCTGCAACGGCAGCGCTATGCCAGCGGTATAGCCGCGCTGCCCCATTGATTTCAATGGGCAGGAGCGGTGCATACACCGATCCTTCACCTCTCCAAAGATGCTGCTAGCAGGACTTTTTTTACCGTCCTGCCAGCGCACCGCACCAGTGTGAAAGCCCTCGGGGCTTTCACACTGGAGACACAGCAGCAGCTCTTTCAGGGCACTTTGCAGGTGGTATTTTTAGCGCTGTAGCGCCTGCAAAGTGCCCCAGTGTGAAAGGGGTCTTACTTTGAAAGTGGCAGGGCAACAGCTATTGTTACCGTGGGGTACTCACCCACCTTTTAGACTCCCATTATTTGGAACTATCCTGGTTTTCTTCTGGTGGATGAAGGTTTAGTATATTAAGTCCAGGCTATGCCTTGGTAGATATTTACCCTTTGTTGGGCAGTTGAATATACCATGACTCTGACTTTGTGAGCTTCTGATGTACAACCAGGCAAAGCATAATGTGGAAGTTATTTGTGTCTTTTCTGGTTGTCTTGCTGCTCATCAGAAATACACAACAATAAATTATACTGTACCTTGTTGCTCATCAGAAATGCATAGCATTAAGGTTGTTAGTGATTTTTCTGTTGATCATAAGACTGTACCCCGTTGCTAATCAGACATGCACAGCATTTCAATAGCTAGTGACTTTTCTGTTATGACTGTACGCTATTGCTGATATAAAATACACAGCATTTAAAGTTTTGTTAGCGACTTTTCTGTCGCTCATAAGACTGTAACCTGTTGCTAATCAGAAATGCGCAGCATTAAAGTTGCTAGTGACTTTTCTCCCCTTGTCTTTCAGGACAGCACCTGGAGAGAGCGCAGCTCCACCCACTTTTCCCAGGAAACACTGCAGTCAGTTTTTTCTTTAAAGACCGGTCACTTCCACCATGGCCTCAGTTGTAGTGTTTCCTCCGCCATGGTGGAAGTGCTGCAGGGAACCAGGGGTGTACTGCGCTGTCTCCAGGTGGAGAGAGTTTGGGGTATACCGGTATTTCTGTTTTTTGTTTGTGCAGGCCAGCCCAGCTTCCTCCCTTCACGTGCGGGGGTTGCTTCGGCGTCCTCTCCTCTTCATACCCGGCGAGGGTCAGGCTGCAGGGGGTCCCAGCTCCTTTAGACCGGCGGCTGGCATGGAAGGAGCGGCGTCTCCTCTTCAACCCCATCGCTCAGCCTTCCGGGTTCCGGTGGCGAGCGCGTCACTACGGCCGGGGGCGGGACCTCCAGCGGCGCGACGCGGCTTCCGGTTCCGGCCGCTGGAACGCAGGAGGGGAGGGCGGGTCTCTTCCGGCTGACGTCATTTCCAGCCCTCGCAGCGGCGAGTGGACCGGGAAAGTTTAAAAAACAAGCACCAAACGCCATTGCAGATCCTGTCAATATGGAGGAGGAACAATCGGCGGTGGCAGGAGCAGGAGCCACACAAGTCAGCCAGGCCCAGGTAAGCGGGGACAGCGTGTCTCTGTAACTTACTCTATGGGCATGTTTTAGTTCCCTCTTTGGTAAATGTTGTAAAGAGCCTGCAGCATTCTTCCTGTGTATTGAAGCAGGAAGTAAATGTGTTTAAGATTGTGAAGTAAATCTGTGGGGGGATTTACTGGCTGAGTGAAGGAGGGGGGTTAAAGTGTTAGCTCTTCCACTCTTTTTCAGCATACTGTTTATAGGTGTTCTTTTGTTTGTGTATTTCAGAAGGCAAAAGAAAAGACCAAGCATTCGTCTTTTCCTGTTAAAAGAAAATGCCCATCTTGTAAAAATGTGCTTAAAGAGTCTTGGGCAAAAGTGTTATGCAAAGGGTGCATTGCAGACTTAGTGAAGGAGGAAACCACTCCTAGTGTACCTGTGGTTCAGCAGGACTTACTGAGCTCATTTAGGAAGGATTTGGTTGAGACTTTTGAATCATTTAAATCCTACCTTGACAAACGTCCAGCCGCAGGCAGCTCAGTACCTCGTTCCCAGTCTTCTGTTTCCGCATATAGGGGTGACAGTGACTCGGAGGAGGAAAATCGTAGCGTGGCTACAGAATCAGAGGAAGAAGCAGAGGAAGAGAGAATCTTCTTCTTCTTCTTCTCGATATAAGTTGTCTCTAGAGGAGGTGGATGATCTACTAAAAACTATCCACACTACTCTTAATATTACAGAGGACAAGGCCCAGCTGTCGTTACACGATAAGATGTTTCAAGGCATGGGTGAAGTGAAACACAGGATGTTTCCGGTGCACAAGTTTCTGTCAGAAACAGTTAAGAGAGAATGGAAGGACCCAGAGAGGGCCCCCTTCTTTTCTAGATCCCTCAAACGCAGGTTTCCCTTTGAGGAAGATAGCGCACAGGTCTGGAATAAAAAGCCTAGACTGGATGCGGCCTTCTCTCAGGTGTCGAGAAACACTGACCTCGCGTTTGAGGACATGGGTATCCTCAAGGACCCCATGGACAAGAGGGCTGACTCCCTGCTAAAGAAAGCTTGGGATTCCACCCTTGCAAATTTAAAGCCAGCTATGGCATCGACAGTGGTAGCCAGAAACCTGGAGCACTGGTTGGAACAACTGAAGGTTCATATCGAGGCAGGTACACCTCGTAAGGATCTTTTAGAGACCTTACCAGTGCTTATGAAAGCCGTTGGGTATATAGCAGATGCTTCGGCGGAATCAGGATGTCGGCCAGATCATCTGCCCTAATCAATTCAACGCGCAGAGCTCTGTGGGTCAAGACTTGGACCGGGGACACAGCCTCTAAAGCCAAGTTATGCGGTTTACCCTTTGAGGGGGATTTGGTTTTTGGCCCAGGTCTTGAAGCCATTCTTGAGAGAACGGCTGACAAAAAGAAGGTCTTCCCCATTAAGAAAAAGGTGGTTCCTCAGGGCAACAAAAATTTTCGTCCTTTTCGGAAAACCACAGACTCAAAGGAGACAGGATATAAAAGACCTTGGAGGTCTCAGAGAGGCAGGGGCAAGTCAGGGGTACTCTTTCGCCCCCCTACCCCAAATACAAAAAGCCAGTGACGGTCCCCAGTCTGTGGGAGCAAGGTTACAAACCTTCTTCCCACAGTGGCAGAGGATAACAGACAGTCCATTTATCCTAAAAACTATAAGGGAGGGTTACGGACTGGAGTTTGCCCAACCCCCTCCGGTTTGGTTTTATTTAACTCAGGCTCCCAGAGACCCGGAGAAGCTTACGGCTATGTCAGCAATTCTGCAGGAGTTAGTGCAGCAGAAGGTGGTAGTAAGTGTTCCCCCCAACGAGTTAGAACAGGGGTGCTATTCACACATCTTTTTGGTGAAAAAGCCTTCAGGCAAGTTCAGATTGATCTTGAACCTGAAGATACTCAACAGAGCAGTCAGGTACAAAAAGTTCAAGATGGATACGATCTTTTCGGTAAAGGGTCTCCTGACCCCAGACTGCTTTATGGTATCCATAGACCTAAGAGATGCATATCTCCATGTGCCTATAGCCCCAGCATCACAGAAGCACCTCAGATTTGCGATCAGGATAGGGGGATCTGTCCTACATCTGCAATTCAGAGCTCTCCCTTTCGGGCTGTCATCCTCTCCGAGGATATTTACAAAAATTCTGGCGGAGGCCTTAGTCCCTCTCAGAATAGAAGGAATCTCGATTGTCCCATATTTAGACGATCTGCTAATATTTGCCAAATCAAAGCACATATTGGAGAGAGATCTACAAAGGACAAGGAGGCATCTGGAGAGCCTGGGGTGGTTAATAAACGAGGAAAAATCGAACATGATCCCATCACAGGCAATAACCTTTCTAGGTTATACTATCGACTCCATACAGGGAAAGATGTATCTCCCAGAGGAGAAGATAGTAAAGCTTCAGAACGCTGTAAAAAAGGCCCAGACAAACCTGCCAATTTCTATCAGGGCAGTGATGTCTGTTTTGGGGCTCCTTACTGCAGCAATACCTGCAGTACAGTGGGCACGTTTGCACGCAAGGGAACTTCAACAGACAATGTTGAAAAGTTGGTCTTATGGAGAGTCCCTAGAAAAGATGATAATGATATCTCCGAGTTCAGAGGAAGCTCTGGTGGTGGAGGAGACACTCCAATCTGAACAAGGGCCTGCTCTGGTTTTTTCCCCAGGAGAGGAGATTAACAACAGATGCGAGTTCCTGGGGGTGGGGAGCCCACCTGGAAGGACAGATGGCTCAAGGCAATTGGACAAAAAGAGAAGCCAGGAGATCCTCCATTTGGAGGGAATTAAGGGCTATTCTCCTAGGACTATGGGCTTTCGAGGAAATAGTCCGGGGGCACCATGTTCAGGTGCTATCAGACAATGCCACAGCAGTGGCATATGTTACAAGACAGGGGGGCACGAGAAGCAAGGTCTTGCTAGCCTTGTCAGTTCAGTTGCTATCCTGGGCAGAAGGCAACGTAAAGTCCCTAACAGCTGTACACTTAAAAGGAGAGCTGAATCTAGTGGCAGATTTTCTAAGCAGAGAAAGGATACTAGAGGCAGAATGGAGTCTGAACAAGGAGGTATTCCAGGAATTAACAATGAAATGGGGAACTCCTCAGATAGACCTGTTCGCATCCCACAAGAATGCAAAGGTGAGAGCCTATTACTCACTAAACAGGCAAGATCAGGCGAAAGGTTTGGATGCGCTGGCACAACCATGGAACTTCCACTTGTGCTACGCCTTTCCCCCCTTTCAAATGATCCCTTGGGTGTTGAAAAAACTACAGCGAGAGACCACAAGTTTGATCCTAGTGGCTCCTTTTTGGCCCAGGAGGCCCTGGTTTGCAACCATACAGAGGTTGGCAGTGGAACCACATTGGGTTCTCCCTCTTCGAAAGGATCTGCTATCCCAGGGACCCCTTCAGCATCCAAATGTCAATCAGCTCAGGCTGGCAGGTTGGTTACTGAGGAGCAGCTGCTAAAAAGAAGGGGCTTCTCAGATAAGCTGGTATCAACCCTGTTAAATAGCCGAAAGAAGGTTACCAGGGGTATTTATTTTAAGACATGGAAGCGGTTTAATTCCTGGTGCATGACTAAAAAATGTTCACCACAGGAGTTGCCCTCAATTTTAGAGTTTCTCAATGAGGGTATGGAGATGGGGCTGGCAGCCAGTACCCTGAAGGTCCAGGTAGCTGCCTTGTCGGTGTTTCTCGAGAGAAAGTTATCTCAAGAACCATTTATAGTGAGATTTTTCAAAGCATTGGCCAGGCTTAGGCCGGTACCGTTCAAATCCTTTCCTAAATGGGATTTATCTCTGGTGCTACAAGGGTTGATCAGATCACCTTTTGAGCCACCACAGGAAGCAACTTTAAAAGTATGGACGCTTAAGCTGGTTCTTTTGGTGGCAGTGACCTCAGCCAGAAGAATTAGTGAGTTACAGGCTCTATCCATAGTAGAACCCTTTTGTTTGATATTTTCAGACCGGGTAGTGCTGAAAACTGACCCGGGCTTCTTGCCAAAGGTCGCAACCTTTTTTCATAGGGCACAAGAGATAGTTTTACCTACTTTTTGCCCTACACCATCCAACTCTAAAGAGGAGGCTTTTCATACCCTGGATGTGAGGAGATGTTTACTCCATTATTTAGAGATTACGAGAGAGTTTAGGAAGACAAATTCTCTTTTTATTCTTTTTTCTGGATCACGCAAGGGTCATTGTGCTTCTAAAAGCACTATAGGCAGATGGCTCAGAATGGCGATCAGTGAAGCCTACAGGGCTGCAGGGGCTGATCCTCCCACAGGGGTAATGGCCCATTCAACAAGGGCAGTAGCAACGTCCTGGGCAGAAAGAGCGGGGGCTTCTCCAGGCCGGATCTGTAAAGCGGCCACGTGGACAAGCTTCTCCACCTTCACCCGTCACTACAGGTTGGACTTGCTATCAGCAGCGGATCAATCGTTTGGCAGGAAGGTCCTGCAGGCGGTGGTCCCACCCTAGAGTAAGTACTCTTTTATCATCTCCAGGTGCTGTCCTGAAAGACGAGGGGAGAAAAACCCTAGTTAGACTTACCGGTAACGGTATTTCTACGAGTCTTTCAGGACAGCACCGATGACCCGCCCTAATTGGTTTATAAAAATGTGGTGTTATTGCTATGTTCTGCTTATCTAATTTCAGCATGGCTGGAGGTACTCTATGAACAACTGAGGCCATGGTGGAAGTGACCGGTCTTTAAAGAAAAAACTGACTGCAGTGTTTCCTGGGAAAAGTGGGTGGAGCTGCGCTCTCTCCAGGTGCTGTCCTGAAAGACTCGTAGAAATACCGTTACCGGTAAGTCTAACTAGGGTTTTTCCGTTATAGGGCTGTACACTGTTGCTAATAAAAAATGCACAGCATTTAAAGTTGTCCTAATCTTTT
This sequence comes from Aquarana catesbeiana, assembly GCF_042186555.1. Lineage (NCBI taxonomy): Eukaryota > Metazoa > Chordata > Amphibia > Anura > Ranidae > Aquarana > Aquarana catesbeiana. The sequence goes on along the minus strand of NC_133331.1, from coordinate 261,334,595 downwards.
AAAAGTTCTAATCTTTTTGGCTCTATACACCACCACAATGGATTTGAAATGAAACGAACAAGATGTGCTTTAACTGCAGACTTTCAGCTTTAATTTGAGGGTATTTACATCCAAATCAGGTGAACGGTGTAGGAATTGCAACAGTTTGTATATGTGCCTCCCACTTTTTAAGAGACCAAAAGTAATGGGACAGATTAACAATCATCCATCAAATTTTCACTTTTTAATAATTGGTTGCAAATCATTTGCAGTCAATTACAGCCTGAAGTCTGGAACGCATAGACATTACTAGACGCTGGGTTTTATCCCTGGTGATGCTCTGCCAGGCCTCTACTGCAACTGTCTTCAGTTCCTGCTTGTTCTTGGGGCATTTTCCCTTCAGTTTTGTCTTCAGCAAGTGAAATGCATGCTCAATCGGATTCAGGTCAGGTGATTGACTTGGCCATTGCATAACATTCCACTTCTTTCCCTTAAACTCTTTGGTTGCTTTCGCAGTATGCTTCGGGTCATTGTCCATCTGCACTGTGAAGCGCTGTCCAATGAGTTCTGAAGCATTTTGCTGAATATGAGCAGATAATATTGCCCAAAACACTTCAGAATTCATCCTGATGCTTTTGTCAGCAGTCACATCATCAATAAATACAAGAGAACCAGTTCCTTTGGCAGCCATACATGCCCATGCCATATCACTACCACCATCATGCTTCAATGATGAGGTGGAATGCTTTGGATCATGAGTAGTTCCTTTCCTTCTCCATACTCTTCTCTTCCCATCACTCTGGTACAAGTTGATCTTGGTCTCATCTGTCCGTAGGATGTTGTTTCAGAACTGTAAAGGCTTTTTTAGATGTTGTTTGGCAAACTCTAATCCGGCCTTCCAGTTTGAGGCTCACCAATGGTTTACATCTTGTGGTGAACCCTCTGTATTCACTCTGGTGAAGTCTTCTCTTGATTGTTGAGTTTGATACACATACACCTACCTCCTGGAGAGTGTTCTTGATCTGGCCAACTGTTGTGAAGGGTGTTTTCTTCACCAGGGAAAGAATTCTTCGGTCATCCACCACAGATTGTTTCTGTGGTCTTCCATATCTTTTGGTGGTGCTGAGCTCACCGCTGCATTCTTTCTTTTTAAGGATGTTCCAAACAGTTGATTTGGCCACACCTAATGTTTTTGCTATCTCTCTGATGGGTTTGTTTTGTTTTTTCAGCCTAATGATGCTTGCTTCACTGATAGTGACAGCTCTTTGGATCTCATATTGAGAGTTGACAGCAACAGATTCCAAATGCAAATAGCACACTTGAAATGAACTCTGGACCTTTTATCTGCTCCTTGTAAATGGGATAATGAGGGAATAACATACGCCTGGCCATCGAACAGCTGAGCAGCCAATTGTCCCATTACTTTTGGTCCCTTAAAAAGTGGGAGGCACATATATACAAACTGTTGTAATTCCTACACTGTTCACCTGATTTGGATGTAAATACCCTCAAATTAAAGTTGAAAGTCTGCAGTTAAAGCACATCTTGTTCGTTTAATTTCAAATCCATTGTGGTGGTGTAAAGAGCCAAAAAAGATTACAATTGTGTCAATGTCCCAATATTTATGGACCTGACTGTATATCCCTCATTAATACTAAAAGGCACCCAATGGTGTTGGAGGGGGTATGGGTTTAGATATCAGGTAGGACACCTGATATTAATGGAGTAGGTACAATCAGGTGTTTTTCAAGCTCTTTTTCACTGTATTTTAATGCATTTGCTTGCAGCTGTATAGGGGGCTTGGAATATAAAGCAATTTCACAGCTGACACGCCAGCATTCAGATGTGAAGGAACTCTTGAGTTTGGTGTGCTTTGGATACATACCTGTCCAGCCTTCTGAGCCCAAGAAACAACCTTCCCTTGTTCTTTTTCCCTTAAGTGGGCTTCTCTTTACCCATCACTAGGAATACATAATAAATTAAAGGGGATGCCTGGATCAACTGTTAATACTCTTAAATTAAGTTATAATTTACAAAAATTGATAAATCTTTCATCTGAGTGGATAACCAAAAGATGCAGTCCTAGCAACCCCAAAATCGTTTAACAAAAAAGGGGGAAGAAAGTTCTCCCAAGAGGGCCAGACATAGGACACTGTGATTTATTTGATTTATTAAATAGAAAAGATTACACACAACAATTTAATGATAAATTAAAAAAAGGTCTGTCGGAGTCCTTCTTTTAAATCATTCTCCTGAACAGAGTAGTGTTTAAGCCATATCCTCTTTGTTGATCAAAGTAGTGTCCCTGTGTCACAAAGCAGATCTTTGAGCCCCTTTAGTGGTCCTAAGAAGTGTTACAGGTATGTTAGGCCACAATTGTTAGATGGTTGAGACAGTCAAACCATGCTAATCTACTAATTTCTCAGTTTTTTTTTTTTCCTAAATCCATCTTTAAGAGCACCCAACATAGATCCTGCATTCGAAGTGGAGAAGGCAGGGACATCAGTGGAGCAAACTGCTGATCAGCTTCCTGATCCAGCTAAGATACCTTCATCAGTCATATTGATTTGGAGGTAAAACGTGCTGCAGAACCTGGCATTTGGCAGGAGAATCTTGCAGCCAGTGGTCCCACCCTGAGGTAGGCCTATGGATTACTTTATTATCCTCTCATGTGTTGCCATCCTGGAAGGTGAGGTGAGAAAACCGACGGTTACTTACCGATAACGGTGTTTCTACGAAACCTTCCAGGACGGTAGGCCTACTTCCCGCTCTGTTAAGGGTGGAGGAGAATATATACAATACAGGAGGACGGAACTGCACAGTGCTAATCTCAGGCAGTGAGACATTTTCCCGATCCGCGCCTACAGAGATCAAGAAATGTCTCACTGCCTGTGATTAGCACTGTGCAGTACCAACTTCCTGGCGGGCTCTGCACATGCGGATTGCGAATGCGCCTGAGCTCATCCTTAATTCTGCTCATCCCCACTGTTCAGCAAGACTTCAGGTTTGCACATCCCTGTGTATTGCTCTAAGATCTCATCTCACAAAAAACGTAACCTATGGGGGCAAACAATTCAGATGTACATGGTTCTACTGGTTTGAATACCAAACTTCCCCAGAATACAGACTCCATTAGATACCCACTAAGTGCCCATTTATGCCGATGAACATAAAGTCCCCAACTGGCTCTCCCCCCAGATCAGGGTTCCTCACTTCCTATCTTTTTCCTACTGCTCCTACTTTCCACTACCACCTCCCTCCCGTGTCCCCCTCTGTTCTCTTCCCCTCCTTGCTCCTGTTGTGTGAATACTTTAAATAAAGAATTAAAATAAAAAAAAAAAAATACATAAAACAATGAAAACAAATGTAAAGGTGACACAAAAGGGTAATGAGTCAGGTTCTTAATGAACTACCCTCTCTGATACTTCAATATTAGGCCTCACATGCACCCTAGAAATGACCACAGACACACAAATACGTTTTAAAATCTTTACTTTTGAGAAAATTCAATCTTAGGGAATATCTGTCTGCTGCAGTACAATACTTTTTAATTTACAGTCTCCTTGTACATACACTATATTACCAAAAGTATGCAAATTATTAAGTGTAAGTCATCTTATGACAGTTTTATTAACTTTTTTTTACAAATGTTCAACATAATTTAGCCATGTGTTGTGCTAACTGTTCTTACCTTAGCACAAGATGGTGGCAGTCAGCATGGTGAAGAAGACTGAAGGTGGGAAGGTCTCCTGTGAAACTCCTGAAGGAACTATGACAAACATCAGCATTAACCTGGATACCATCAAGACTGTCCAAGCAGTTAAGAAACATGGACAAGACAACACATCAACCAATGAAACCCATTCCAGGGAACCTCTGGTAGCTGGGGTGAGAGCTTTTTATTAGATATGTTTTCCTTAAAGCAGAACTATAAGCAAGAGCAATTTTGCCATATATAATGCAGTCTATCACTTGAATGAACACAGCATTGTTTGTTTGCCAGAGATCCCCCTGTAACGTGGTTGATCCTGCCAGTAGAACTGACAATTTTTGCACTTTAACAGGGTGACCATGATGTTTGTTCTGCCATGAAGCTGTGCAGCAGCACTGTCACCCTGCCACACTGCAGGGATTATTTTCTTTGGCTTTTCTTTGAAGCTGCTGTAAAAAAGTCCTGCACGAGGACCCGTCCCAACCTCCCTCTTCTTTTCATTGCTTCCACCACATGTAACACAACCTGTGAATGGGTGGGGTCCTGTGACTCATCAGACTCTATCCCATTCTCAGACAGTGGTCGGGCAGGACCAAATTTTGCAATGCCATTGCATTGATTAACTTGACAATAAATTTAGGACACCTTTCATTACCTCATCATTTTGACAGTTCACATGCACTGGCACTTTAAATTTTTTTTCTCCATGAGTGTGTCATTTTTAGGGATGAGCCGAACACCCCCCTGTTCGGTTCGCACCAGAACATGCGAACAGGAAAAAAGTTCGTTCGAACATGCGAACACCGTTAAAGTCTATGGGACACGAACATGAATAATCAAAAGTGCTAATTTTCAAGGCTTATATGCAAGTTATTGTCATAAAAAGTGTTTGGGGACCTGGGTCCTGCCCCAGGGGACATGGATCAATGCAAAAAAAAGTTTTAAAAACGGCCGTTTTTTCAGGAGCAGTGATTTTAATAATGCTTAAAGTCAAACAATAAAAGTGTAATATCCCTTTAAATTTCGTACCTGGGGGGTGTCTATAGTGTGCCTGTAAAGGGGCGCATGTTTCCTGTGTTTAGAACAGTCTGACAGCAAAATGACATTTTGAAGGAAAAAACTCATTTAAAACTACCCGCGGCTATTGCATTGCCGACAATACACATAGAAGTTCATTGATAAAAACGGCATGGGAATTCCCCAAAGGGGAACCCCGAACCAAAATTAAAAAAAAAAAATGACGTGGGGGTCCCCCTAAATTCCATACCAGGCCCTTCAGGTCTGGTATGGATATTAAGGGGAACCCCGGACAAAATTTAAAAAAAAAATGACGTGGGGTTCCCCCTAAATTCCATACCAGACCCTTCAGGTCTGGTATGGATTTTAAGGGGAACCCCGCGCCAAAAAAAAAAAAAAATGGCGTGGGGTCCCCCCAAAAATCCATACCAGACCCTTATCCGAGCACGCAACCTGGCAGGCCGCAGGAAAAGAGGGGGGGACGAGAGTGCGGCCCCCCCTCCCTCCTGAACCGTACCAGGCCACATGCCCTCAACATTGGGAGGGTGCTTTGGGGTAGCCCCCCAAAACACCTTGTCCCCATGTTGATGAGGACAAGGGCCTCATCCCCACAACCCTGGCCGGTGGTTGTGGGGGTCTGCGGGCGGGGGGCTTATCGGAATCTGGAAGCCCCCTTTAACAAGGTGACCCCCAGATCCCGGCCCCCCCCCTGTGTGAAATGGTAAGGGGGTACATAAGTACCCCTACCATTTCACGAAAAAAGTGTCAAAAATGTTAAAAATGACAAGAGACAGTTTTTGACAATTCCTTTATTTAAATGCTTCTTCTTTCTTCTATCTTCCTTCATCTTCTGGTTCTTCTGGCTCTTCTGGTTCTTCCTCAGGCGTTCTCATCCAGCATCTCCTCCGCGGCGTCTTCTGTCTTCTTCTCCTCGGGCCGCTCCGCACCCATGGCATGGGGGGGAGGCTCCCGCTCTTCTCTTCTCCTCTTCTTCTTTTCTTCTTTTCTTCTCTTCTTCTCTTCTTCATTTTCTTCTCCGGGCCGCTCCGCAATCCATGCTGGCATGGAGGGAGGCTCCCGCTGTGTGACGGCGCTCCTCGTCTGACAGTTCTTAAATAACGGGGGGGGCGGGGCCACCCGGTGACCCCGCCCCCCTCTGACGCACGGTGACTTGACGGGACTTCCCTGTGACGTCACGGGGAATGCCACAGGGAAGTCCCGTCAAGTCACCGTGCGTCAGAGGGGGGCGGGGTCACCGGGTGGCCCCGCCCCCCCGTTATTTAAGAACTGTCAGACGAGGAGCGCCGTCACACAGCGGGAGCCTCCCTCCATGCCAGCATGGATTGCGGAGCGGCCCGGAGAAGAAGAGAAGAAGAGAAGAAGAGAAGAAGAGAAGAAGAGAAGAAGAGAAGAAGAGAAGAAGAGAAGAAGAGAAGAAGAGGAGAAGAGAAGAAGAGGAGAAGAGGAGAAGAAGAGGAGAAGAGGAGAAGAAGAGGAGAAGAGGAGAAGAGGAGAAGAGGAGAAGAGGAGAAGAGGAGAAGAGGAGAAGAGGAGAAGAGGAGAAGAGGAGAAGAGGAGAAGAGGAGAAGAGGAGAAGAGGAGAAGAGAAGAAGAGAAGAAGAGAAGAAGAGAAGAAGAGAAGAAGAGAAGAAGAGAAGAAGAGAAGAAGAGAAGAAGAGAAGAAGAGAAGAAGAGAAGAAGAGAAGAAGAGAAGAAGAGAAGAAGAGAAGAAGAGAAGAAGAGAAGAAGAGAAGAAGAGAAGAAGCCTCCCCCCCATGCCATGGGTGCGGAGCGGCCCGAGGAGAAGAAGACAGAAGACGCCGCGGAGGAGATGCTGGACGAGAACGCCGGAGGAAGAACCAGAAGAACCAGAAGAGCCAGAAGAACCAGAAGATGAAGGAAGATAGAAGAAAGAAGAAGCATTTAAATAAAGGAATTGTCAAAAACTGTCTCTTGTCATTTTTAACATTTTTGACACTTTTTTCGTGAAATGGTAGGGGTACTTATGTACCCCCTTACCATTTCACACAGGGGGGGGGCCGGGATCTGGGGGTCACCTTGTTAAAGGGGGCTTCCAGATTCCGATAAGCCCCCCGCCCGCAGACCCCCACAACCACCGGCCAGGGTTGTGGGGATGAGGCCCTTGTCCTCATCAACATGGGGACAAGGTGTTTTGGGGGGCTACCCCAAAGCACCCTCCCAATGTTGAGGGCATGTGGCCTGGTACGGTTCAGGAGGGAGGGGGGGCCGCACTCTTGTCCCCCCCTCTTTTCCTGCGGCCTGCCAGGTTGCGTGCTCGGATAAGGGTCTGGTATGGATTTTTGGGGGGAACCCACGCCGTTTTTTTTTTTTAAAATTTTGGCCGGGGTTCCCCTTAATATCCATACCAGACCTGAAGGGCCTGGTATGGAATTTAGGGGGACCCCCACGTCATTTTTTTTTTTTAATTTTGGTTCGGGGTTCCCCTTTGGGGAATTCCCATGCCGTTTTTATCAATGAACTTCTATGTGTATTGTCGGCAATGCAATAGCCGCGGGTAGTTTTAAATGAGTTTTTTCCTTCAAAATGTCATTTTGCTGTCAGACTGTTCTAAACACAGGAAACATGCGCCCCTTTACAGACACACTATAGACACCCCCCAGGTACGAAATTTAAAGGAATATTACACTTTTATTGATTGACTTTAAGTATTATTAAAATCACTGCTCCTGAAAAAACGGCTGTTTTTAAAACTTTTTTTTGCATTGATCCATGTCCCCTGGGGCAGGACCCAGGTCCCCAAACACTTTTTATGACAATAACTTGCATATTAGCCTTTAAAATTAGCACTTTTGATTTCTCCCATAGACTTTTAAAGGGTGTTCCGCGGCATTCGAATTTGCCGCGAACACCCCAAATTGTTCGCTGTTCGGTGAACTTGCGAACAGCCAATGTTCGAGTCGAACATGAGTTCGACTCGAACTCGAAGCTCATCCCTAGTCATTTTGCACTTTTGTCTGTGTTTCTTTTTACATGGATGGATGGAGGGTGTGGGTCCTCGAGCCTACTTTGAAATCTAGGGGGAGGTCGTGTGGCCATCAAGTACCTTCCACCCCTGAACCGGGGGGGTCTCTCTTCAGAAGAGCCCTTCATCCAGTACTCAATGGTCAGCTTCGGCTGACCATGAGGAGATGGGTCCACTGGGCCTTGTCCTACTTCTTTGGGGGGTGGACTAGAGACACGCCCTAAGTACACTTTTTTGTGTGTGTTTTTTCACATTTTATTTTTACTTTGTGGTGTTTTGTTTTTGTGCACCACTGTTGGTTCATAAAATAATGTTGACATTGTCATTTAAGGACATACAATGTTTCTATATGGAGCACTAATTATAATTTTTAAAAAATGATCGTGGAATAAATTAAATTAAGTGTAAAATGCATTTTAAAAATTTTGTTCATTTGTAAAGTAAGGTTTAAAATGTTTATTCATTTTTTATGCATCTGTTCCTGGGCTTAGACTTATCTAATAAGCACATGTGTGGGATATCTTTATATCAGTATTTAGCAGACAGTCTGTTCTAGCTATTTTCTTAACATCCTGCAGCAGCAACCCAGGCCTGCATTGTGTGCTTATGTAAAGTGGAACTGTCATTTAACATGCACTGGATGTATGGCTGAAAATTTGCATGAATTATATAGAATTCACCAACCATACTGTCTATAAAGTTATGCATGTGTTCTGTTGTCCTGCTGCTGTAGATTTGTAGATGGAAGATTGCCAAGACCCTGAAACTGAGCTGATGCATGACGGCCAAGACCATACAGCGGTTTAACATGACAGGTTCCACTCAGAACAGGCCTCGCCATGGTCAACCAAAACAGTGCATGTGCGCATCATGTCCAGAGGTTGTCTTTGGGAAATAGACGTATGAGTGCTGCCAGCTTTGCTACAGAGGTTGAAGGGGTGGGGGGTTAGCCTGTCAGTGCTCGGGCCATACGCAGCACACTGCATTAAATTGGTCTGCATGGCTGTCGTCCCATAAGGAAGTCTCTTTTAAAGATGATGCACAATAAAGCCCACAAACAGTATGCTGAAGACAAGCAAACTAAGGACATGGATTACTGGAACCATGTCCTGTGGTATGATGAGACCAAGATAAACTTATTTGGTTCAGATGGTTTCAAGCGTATGTGGTGGCAACCAGGTGAGGAGTACAAAGACAAGTGTGTCTTGCCTACCGTCAAGCATGGTGGTGGGAGTGTCATGGTCTGGGGCTGCCGACACTGGGGAGCTACAGTTCATTGAGGGAACCATGAATGCCAACATGTATTGTGACATACTGAAGCAGAGCATGATACCCTCCCTTCGGAGACTGGGCTGCAGGGCAGTCTTCCAAAATGATAACTATGCCAAACACACCTCCAAGATGACCACTGCCTTGCTACAGAAGCTGAGGGTAAAGGTGATGGACTGGCCAAAGCATGTTTCCAAACCCAAACCCTACTGAGCAATCTCAAACAGAAGGTGGAGGAGCGCAAGGTCTCTGACATCCACCAGCTCTGTGATGTCGTCATGGAGGAGGGGAAGAGGACTCCAGTGGCAACCTGTGAAGCTCTGGTGAAATTCATGCCTAAAGGGTTAAGGCAGTGCTGGAAAAAATTGGTGGCCACACAAAATATCAACACTTAGGGCCCAAATTGGACATTTTCACTTAGGGGTGTAATCACTTTTATTGCCACTGGTTTGTCCTGAGGAAGCTTGGAGGAGTCCATGGACATCATTTCTTGATATACGTATAAATCTAGAATGGATTGATCTATAACAAAAATTTTTGACCGTATCCATGCCTCCTTGTTTTTGATACTTGGGTATCTGTTGACCTTGTCCAGTTGAGGGTGCTGTGTTGTTTTCTATTTAGTGTCAACTTTTCTATTTTGTGGGGTTTTTTGTATTTTTGTAAGAAAGCTATTTATATATATTTTTTTTCCATCAAGATTTTTATTGTTTTTCAAATGAGTATAAGTGAGCAATAGGTACATAAGGGTCACTACAGTTCACCATCAATGAGAGTATAACAAAAGTAAACTATGTATGTTCAAAGACAGATAGGGAATGTGGGGGGGGGGGGGGGGGGATTTTATGGTAAGTGGATGGAAATGGGATGTCACCTTAGAGTAGTCAGATTGGAGTGGAGGACTTTTACTTGCAAACAGTCTATGCAGAAGGGGCCTGGGATTAGTCACATACGGAGTAGCCTTGTCCGGTGTATATTAGTAGTTTTGAGATGATAAGATTCTGTAATTCCTTTGGTATATGTGGTGTTATGATAGTTTGCCGGGGTCAAGTGGAGTTGGCGAGATATGGAAAGATTAATAATTTGTGTGGTTTTGATTCGGGAGACATAATACTGGGAGTTGGTGTGGGGTGAGTAAGGGAGTAAGGGAGACCTGTGGATGAGGGGCGGGAAGGCAGGATCCAGTGTTGCGATCGTGAAGAGTTCAAGTAATAGCAGAGCTCCTGCAGTCCTTAATCCAGGGTTCCCAGTTTGTTAGGGAGTCTTAGGTTTGCTTTGGCAAATGCAAATTCCATCAGAAAGTGGTTGTAAAGAGTCTGGAGAAGTAGTGTGGGAGGAAGTTTTTGTTTCTGGTGTCATGCGAACTCCAGTCTGGCTGCAATCAAGATATGGGAAATGAAGAGTTTGAGATGTGGAGGGAGGTCCAGCATGCCAATTCCCAGAAGAGCCATTTGTGGTGATTAATAAGCTATGAGACGACACAGAGGAAAAAAAGTTCCCAATTTTTGACCAATATGAAGATATTTTTGGGCAGTCCCATCAGATGTGGTGAAGGGAGCCAGATTGACTGCACAGCCTCCAGCAATTTGGGGATTCATCTGGGAAGATAGAAGCAAGCTTGGTTGGGGTGTAATACCACCCGTGGAAGATTTTGTGTATCGACTCCCAGTGGGAAATGCATTTGGAGAGTTTAAGTGGAAGCTATAGAGTAGTATGCCATTGGCAGAGAGGAATGGAGAAGTGTAGTGATTGTTCCCAATATGGAGACTTGGAATTTGCTGACTGTGTGGAGAGTAAACAGTATAAGTACAAAATCCCTTTCTGGGTGGTAGCAGGGAAGTTTTAAAAATTTAAGTGTCCTGAAGAAGGTCGTTGTCCTTTCTCTTGAGATTCTGGAATATTGATCTGATACGGAGATATTTGAAAAAGTAATTACGGTGGATGAGGAATTTATGTTGGAGTTCTTGAAAAGAGTAGATGTGAGTTATTGTAAAGGTCTCCTCCAATTTGTGTGATAGAGTTTTGAATCCAAGTATTAACTTCTAGGTCCAGGGACAAGAGTTATTGCCTCTAGTGGAAGGAGACGAAGGATATTAGTTGGTACGCCTGCTGCAGGTTGTGCTATTAAGGACCAGATGCGTATGAAGGCTACAGTCGTACTTAGTTTAGGATGAGGCGGGTGATACTTAAGGAGGGTATCGGAGAGAGTAGCTCTTGTTGATGATTGGAGACTTGAGTTCTCCATTTGGATCCAGGATGGTGAGTCAGAGGACATCCACCAATGTCTGGTCTGGTCCAAGATATCCGCCTTGTAGTAATTTGCTATATTTGGTGCACAAAAACCTGCCAGGGATGCTGGCATACAGAGAAGAGATTCTTTGATCCTAGGGCGCTTTATTTTCCATATAAACAAGTTTTATGATTGTAATTTCCTCAGGTGTTGAGGCAGTAGCGGGATAGGTACAGTCCTAAAGAAATAAAGTTTCATGTCTTGAGATATGTTATTTAGCTTTTCCAGTACTCTGTTGTAATTAGTAGTGAGGATGTTGCTGGAAGGGGCAGGCAGCTGAATACCTAAATATGTGAGAGAGTTGGTGCCCAGGAGATAGGGGTTAATCTAGAAATTTTATTTTTGAGGACAGTATTGAGGTGAATATCTAACATGCTAGACTTAGAGTAATTGGTTTTATATAAAGAGATGGATCCAAATGTCTTTAGGGTTTTTTGTACTACAGGGAGGGAAACTAAAGGTTTGGAAAGGGAGAGGAGGATGTCATCCACATATAGACCTATTTTAAGCTCCTCCGAACCAACCTTGATAGCCGAGATACTGGAGTTGGATCTTATGGACATCGCCAGAGGTCCCATGATTATAGCAAAAATAATAGGGGAGAGTGGGCACCCCTGACGGATGCTATTAGTGATGTTAAAGGGTTTAGATCAGAGTCCGAAAGTCCAATCTCTGGCACTGGGGAGAGAGTATATATAGGCCTAGGATTGCTGAAAGTATGGGGCCACTAAAGCCTTATTTCAAAAGAACCTCCTTCAGGTAATTCCTGCGCACTCTGCCAAAGGCCTTCTCCGCATCAAGAGACAATAGCAGATAAGGCCCTTGGTTGCTCTCTGTCCACTGAATCAGGTCTATAAAGCGACAAGTCCTGTCAGAGGCCTGCCGTCCTTCAGCAAACCCTGCTTGGTCTTTGTGGACCAGAAATGGGACATATTGGGAAATCCTGGATAGGGAAGGGCCGAACAGACCCGGGTTTCTTTCGGACTAGAACATCCGAACGCTGCTAAAGTTCGGACCCGAATAACGAACCCATTAAGTCAATGGGACCCGAACATCAAATATCAAAAGTGCCCATTTTGAAGGCTTAAATGCAAGTAATTAGGCATACAATGGTTATAGGGGTCCGGGGCCTACCCTGGGGGACATGGATCAATAAAAAAAAGTTTTTGTTAATTTTTAAAGTGAAAGCCTAAAAATGAAAAATTTCTTCCAATATAGTGCCAGGGGGGTCTCCTTAGTCTAACTGTAAAGTGGCAGATCTGTACCATGTCTAGAATCTGCTGCAGCAATAATTGAATTTATAAAGCCAAAAAAATGACATTTTTAATGCAAGCTGCCTTTATTTTGCTCAGCAACAGCTGGGGAGCCAGTGTGTATGATGAGGCCACAATGTAGTGCACTGGGAACAAGATTAGAGATTTTTTGGATACATTTTGGTGTCACTTTGACTTTGGATAAAAGTAACAGGTGCGTTAAAATTGGTCTTTGGGTGTCGGTGGTGCCTTCCCACCGTAACCCTATAGAGGTACTCTTGATGAAAGCAAGAATTTGCCTTGCTGTAAAAAATTGCAATGATATGCACCTGCCAAACAGGTGCAGAAAAATTGGTCTTTGGGTGTTAATTGTGCCCATGAAACCTGTACCAAAAACATTCTTCCAGATGAAATGATTGAACACCCTCAAAGCTAGGCAGCCTCAAAGTCCTGCAGAGATTCCACATTCTAAAAAGACTTAATCAGTGACATCGGCATCAGGGGCTTCATAGCTGGTAATCCAGGACCGATTCATTTTTATAAAAGTCAAACGGTCCACAGAGTCTGTGGACAGATGCGTTCTATGATCAGTACCAAAACCTCCTGCAGCGCTGAATGCCCATTCTGAAAGCACACTGGATGCAGGGCAGCCCAACAACTCTATAGCATGCTGGGCAAGTTCTGGCCAGTGGTCTATTCTCATGACCCATTAAGCCAGTTGATCGTCAGCTGAAAAGCTCTCCATCTCTGTTTTGGCCCTGAGGTAATCGTCCACCATGTGATGGGATGTGGAAGCTGACAGCCCTGGGCAGCGAGCACTAAAAATTCTGAAATGCGGACGCCTTCTCCAACGCTACTTTCTTGACCAACAGAAAACTCAAAACAACCTTTTCCACCACACTATAACCTACTAGAGTCAGGAAAAACGTTCAATAAAATCCTCTTTAATATGTCCTCAAGAGATTTTATCCTCTGCACTCTCTGTGGGGGAGGGTTGAGTTCAGAGACCTTCCCCTTTTAACGGTGGTCAAGGAGGGTTGCCAACCAGTAATCATCCTTCTCCTTTATGCCATATATTCTTGGGTCCTTTTGCAGGCTTTGAAGCATGAGGTTGCCCTTCCTCCTGCTGCTCTGCCTCCAGTGCTCTGTCCATAATGCCACGCAAAGTCTGCTCCAGGGAACACAACAGGGATTGTGTCACTGATGCATGCACTGTCACTGCTCATCATCCTTGTGGCCTCCTCAAATGGTGACAATACAGTGCATGCATTCTTAATGATCAGCCATTCGCGTGGGGAAAAAAAGCAGAGGCGGCCTGAGCCTATCGTCGTGCCATACTGACACAAGTACTCGTTGACGGCCCTCTGCTACATGTATAGCCGCTGCAGCACTCCCAAAGTTGAGTTCCACCTGGTGGGCATGTCACAAATCAGGCAGTTTACGGTCAGGTGGAATTCCAGCTGAATTTCAGCCAACCGAGCACTGGCTGTGTATGACCGCCTGAAATGGCTACAGACTCTTCTGGCCTGCTTTAGTACATCTTGCAACCCTGGGTACGTACCCTAGGAAACGCTGCACCACCAAACTGAGGACATGTGCCAAGCATGGCACATGTGTCAACTTTCCCTGTCTAAGGGCAGACAGGAGGTTTGAGCCAATATCTGATACCACCATTCCTGGCTCCAGCTGGCGTGGTGAGAACCACCTCTGGGCCTCTTCTTGCAAAGCTGCAAGAATCTCTGCTCCGGTGTGGTTCCTGTACCGTAAACACACCAGCTGAAGCACTGCATGGCACCTTTTAGCCTGACTCTGGGAAAAGCCCTTTGAACGCTTAGGGGGTGCCTGATGTTCGTAGAACAATTCTGCAGAGGAGGGCATGGAGGTGTCGGAGGAGGAGGAGGGGGTAGAGCTCACAGGTCTGGCATCATCACCACCAGCTGTATGGAGAGGTGGGGACACAACAAGCTGCAGCACTGAGCCCTGTCCTGCATCCTTTCGAGTTTCAAGCAGCGTTACCCAGTGTGCTGTGAATGAAATATATCGTCCCTGCCCATGCTTTCTGGACTACGTGTCAGCAGTAAGGTGGATTTTATGGCTGACTGCCTTGCCCAACAATGCCAGAACATTCACTTTTACGTGATGGTAGAGAGATGGAACGGCCTTACATGAAAAGTAGTATCGATGGGGAACCTGCCATTGTGGTACAGCACATTGTGCATATTCACAGAAGGGGGCAGAATCCACCAGGCTGAAAGGCAGAAGTTGGAGAGCCAACAGCTTTGACAAGCTTGCATGCAGGCGCTGGGCATGTGAGTGGCAGGGACTATTTTTTTTTCCGCTGCAGAAGATGGGGCAGAGAAATTTGCCGGCTACAGTCTACAGCTGGTGGTGTGCTACTGGTAGATGAGCTGCTAGGACCTTGGACACCCTGTGCTATACCATCATCCCTGTCAGTGGAGGCTGCTGAAAGGTAATGACTCGGTATGGCAGGGGCAGACTGAAGTGGGTAAGGAGGAGGAGGGACAGATTTGTGCCCCTTTTGTGTGGCTTTTAGGTGCTCTTGCCAACGGGCTGAGTGGTTGGACGTTAAATGCCTTGTTAGGCATGTGGTACCCAAATGGTTGGTATTTTTGCCACGTTTGATGTGCCTGTGACACAGTTTGCAGATAGCAACAGTGCGATCTGCTGCAGATGTGCTAAAAAAAGCCCCAGACAGCTGAGCTGTGGGGAGTGGGCCGGGAGATAACAGCTGTAGAATGTGATGGAATAGGTGGCTGCTCTCTACTCTTTCTTGATGCCGAACGCCTTGGGGTTGTGCCGCCTCACCTTCAGTTTCCTCCTCTGCTCTATCTGGCACCCAAGTCGCATCAGTGACCTCATCATCATTATTATCATCATCATCTCCATATCCTCCATCTTCATCATTACCACTGGAGACAACTTGGCAATACGCTGCGGTTTGGAGAATATGAATGCCAATTTGTCTACCAGTGTTCCTCCCTCTCTCTAGGATCATGTTCTTGCCATCCTCAACCTCAGAAACAGCATCAGAATCCAGTAATGGCTGGGAATCATCAAGGAGCAAGTGGCGGACGCTGTGGTCAAATAACTCAGCTGACTCCTCAATGGCTGATGTTAGGGCTATGGCAGGAATAGATGTGGACAAGGAGGCAGGTTTATCCACTCTGGCAACTGCAGGGGACTACACACTTGTCTCTGCTTGTGTGACAGAGGATGAGGAGGATGAGGAAGGTTTAGTAAGCCAGTCCACCACCTCCTCTGCATGCTGTGGCTGGACAGGTGTTTGGTGCCCTTTAATTTGAGTACTCACACTACAGACACGCTCCACTGATATAATATTCTGCAATATAATGCGCCAAACGTACAGTGACGCACAGAATTATATGGCGTTAGACTGGCAGTAACGCACTAAACTATATGGCGTTAAACTTGTAGTAACGCACGGAGAACTATATGGCGTTAAACTGGCAGTAACGCATGCAAAACGATATGGCGTTAAATTGGCAGTAACGCACGCAAATAGACGGTGTTCAACTGTCACTACAATGAAACTATCTGAGCTGTCCCTACTCTAGCTGCACACTAGGAAAACCTGAACGATGGTCCTCTCACTACACTCAGACTATCCCTAGACTGACATTAAACTAACATTCTCCACTGACAATTGAAGCAAAATAGCACAGTATAGCACACTAACAAAGAGCACTGAACAGAGCCCTCTTCTATCTCTCTCCACGCCAAAATCACACTGAAAATGGCTGCCATTAAAATAATACTTTTATACTGTGGGGCGGGAATGAGCTATGATTGGATAAAGTCATGATGACAGTGTCCAATCATGACTCTGACAGAGCTTCAGCCAATCATGGCACAGAGCATTCAGTGCTTCAGCCAATCATGTCTTGCAATGCACTGTTCAGTGCCACAATGCCTTGTGGTCGGTTTGGGGGGGGGGGGGGCGAACAAACTGTTGAACGACCCGCTTGTTCAGCTGTTAGCCGAACATCCAAACAACGAAAGTTTGGCCCGATACCTTATACTCGGGCCGAACCGCTCGCCCATCCTTAATCTTGGAAGTTAGTAGCTTTGCAAAAATTTTTATGTCTACATTAAGTAGTGAAATTGGATGGTAGTTAGCTGGATTGTCTGTAGATTGGCCAGGTTTGGGGATTGTCAGTATAAGGGCTTCTAGCGATTCTTTGGGAATTTTACCAGACTCTGCAAAGGAGGAAAATGCTTTTTGAAGGTGGGGTGATAGTAATTTTTTAAAGGACTTATAATATTCATGAACCCATCTGGGCTGGGGGCTTTGTGTAGAGGGAGATTAGAGATTACCTTAAGAATGTCTTCGGTTGTGAAGGGTCTGGAGAGATTGTTTAGTTGTTCGGGTTGGACAGAGGGTAAATTAATGGATGTTAAGAAGGTGCGAATAGTTTCAGGGGTAGCATGTGTCTACAAGGAAGTCTTTCAAGTTGTACAATTTGGCATAAAATTCACTTAATCTATTGCCGATTTTAATTGCAAAATGCATTGACTATACAAGCTTGGACGAGGTTTCTTGCCATATGCATAAATCTAGAATGGATTGATCCACAACAACACTTTTTGACAGTATCCATGCCTCATTGTTTTGATACTTGGGTATCTGTTGACCTTGTCCAGTTGAGAGTGCTGTGTTTTCTATTTAGTGTCAACTTTCTATTTTGCTTTTTTTTGGACTTTTGTAATAAAAATATTTATATTTTATATATACTTCCTTGCCTCGTGTTGTGCCCACAAAGTCCTTTTTTTTCTTTTGAGAAAGTTTTTACTGTCTCAATCCTTTATACAGCATATAACATGGATGTTGGCATGGTGGGGGTCCTCCCTTCTTTTGCCAATGTAAGACTTGTATTGATGCATTATTTCCACTTCATAAATCCTGATTTATTGTACTTTCAAAACTCAATGCAT
The DNA here is from genome assembly GCF_042186555.1 of Aquarana catesbeiana. Taxonomy (NCBI): domain Eukaryota; kingdom Metazoa; phylum Chordata; class Amphibia; order Anura; family Ranidae; genus Aquarana; species Aquarana catesbeiana. The sequence continues at coordinate 261,317,097 of NC_133331.1, read as the reverse complement.
CTCAGTACTCTATCAATGAGTCTTCCTACATCTACTGTATATGGTATATACTCTGTTTTAGGTCAGATGGACGGCTTTAAGCCCTCTACGCAACTTCATAACACATACTCGTTTATTTCAATGGTGCATCAAACGTATTTATTCCCTATTCAACTGCAAAAAATGGGATGCGTGATATTGTACATCTTCTCCGGAATTGTCCAATCATTACTGACTTTTGGAGACAAAAACTTACCTTTCTTGCTAATTCACTACAACAACCTCTTCCTTGCACATCTGAAATCTGTCTATTAGGTATACTTGATAGAGAATGTTGGCTATGTTTTACAAAACTATTTATTAGAGAAGCATTGCTTTCAAATGGATGAATCCCTACCACTCTGGTGTGGAAAATGTTAATCACCCAGATTATATCATATGAGAAGGTTATGTATGGGAGAAGAAACATCCCTAATAATAGTAATAAAATATGGGACTTGTGGTGTGAATATGGCCCTACATTAAATATGAGATGAGTTGATCTGGTCCAAAAACCATGACAACTATGAACCATAATATGTTTGCCTACATATTTTATACAACAAAAGTACACATACTTGACTGTCAAGGTTTACATCTTTTCTTTGATATTATCATGCTGAATGCTGTACAACAATAAGATAAAGACAAAATGTGTAAATTTTTGCACACTATATATTAAGTAGACAAGGTAATCCCCCCTGTAACCCTTGAACTAACCCTTCTTGTGATAGTAACCGTCCCTGTAAAACGAATAACAACCCGCACGTTTGATTATCTGAAGGCGGTACGGGTAAGTCACTTATTAATTCAGCGCTTATCTACTTATGGTTAACAGCTAACATAATTCAGTTGCTAATGCTCATAACACATCACTCTTGGGAAGGTTTTGTTTGATTCTGTGTTCATGTAAATAACAAAATATCTGTCGAGCAAGAATGATCACTTTCCTATTAAGCTGTGATCAAATGGGTTGTTTGTTGTTAGAAATATTACTTTTCAAGTTTAACGGCTGTTCTATGTCTTTGTAACCCATATGGCTCTCAGCCTTTGAATGGCATCTAAAAAAAACTCCAACAAACATTATGAATGAGAAAACGATTAATACCCCTCCATGGAACCTTAATACCAACACTCCCAGTAATATTAACCCTCTCAATAACCTTCCGTGTTACTCTCAAAACTAACCATCCCTGTAAATCTAAAAACCTTCTCTGTAAAACAGACAATAATTCTGCTCATAACAATAATCCTCTCAATAGCCCTTCCTTTAACTATCAAACTTCTCTTCTCTATGCCCTAACACTAACTCTCCCTTTATCCCTAACATTATCCCTCCCTATAATCCCAACACTAATCCCCCCATAAAATTATCACAAATCCTCTCTGTAACACTAACTCTGCCTGTGTCCTTATTTCACCATTCTCTATAAACCTAATGCCGTGTACAGATGAGCAGATTTTTCGACCGGACTTAAATCCGTCGGAAAGATTTGAAACCTGTTTCAAACCTAGAGTCCGTCTGATTTTTGACCGAAAAGGTCCGTCGGTTGTCCGATGAAGCCCACACAGGGTTGGATTGTCTGACGGATTCATTCCGGCGGACGAGTTTGGTCGAAAAGTCCGCCCGTGTGTACACGGCTAGTCCGACGGATGAAAACCGACGCTAGGGCAGCTATTGGCTACTGGCCATTGACTTCCCTATTTTAGTCCGGTCTCACGTCATCATGTACGAATCCGTCGGACTTTGGTCTGATCGTGTGTAGGCAAGTCAGTTCATTCGAAAGTCCATCGGAAAGACCGCCGGACCTTTGATGCCGAAAAGTCCGCCCGTGTGTAGATGGCAAAAGAAATCCTAAACTCTGCTGTAACACTAACCCTCCCTCTTTAACCTTAACATTATCCCTCCCTGTAACCCTAACACTAATCCCCCCCATAACACTATCACAAATCCTAAACCTAATAAATCCTAACCTCTGCTGTAACCCTAACATTAACCTTCCCTGTAACCAGGCCCAGACTGGCCATAGGCCACCAGGCTGCATGTCCTCAGTGGTAGTTGCCTATAGACTCTCTCTCAGTACCGACAATGTGTGGTTCCTCTCTCCCTCTGTATTGTCTCTCAGAGAGACACTTCTGATTAGCTGCATCCATGCCTGTCACTGCCTGGTCTCTTGCTCAACAGGCTCTTTGTGAATGGAGCTGCAGGGGGGTCCCCTTAGTCTAACTGTAAAGTGGCAGATCTGTACCATGTCTAGAATCGGTTGCAGCAATAATTGAATTTATAAAGCCCCAAAAAATGACATTTTTCCTGAAAGCTGCCTTTATTTTGCTCAGCAACAGCTGGGGAGCCAGTGTGTATGATGAGGCCACAATGTAGTGCACTGGGAACAAGAATAGAGATTTTTTGGATACATTCTGGTGTCACTTTGACTTTGGATAGAAGTAACGGGTGCGTTAAAATTGGTATTTGGGTGTTGGTGGTTCCTTCCCACCGTAACCCTATAGAGGTACTCTTGAAGAAAGCAAGAATTTGCCTTGCTGTAAAAAATTGCAATGATATGCACCTGTCAGACAGGTGCAGAAAAATTGGTCTTTGGGTGTTAATTGTGCCAATGAAACCTGTACCAAAAACATTCTTCCAGATGAAATGATTGAACACCCTCAAAGCTAGGCAGCCTCAAAGTCCTGTAGAGATTCCACATCCCAAAAAGACTTAAACAGTGACATCAGCATCAGGGGCTTCATAGCTGGTAATCCAGGACTGATTCATTTTTATAAAAGTCAAACGGTCCACAGAGTCTGTGGACAGATGCGTTCTATGATCAGTACCAAAACCTCCTGCAACGCTGAATGCCCGTTCTGAAAGCACACTGGATGCAGGGCAGCTCAATAGCATACTGGGCAAGTTCTGGCCAGTGGTCTATTCTCATGATCCAGTAAGCCAGTGGATCGTCAGCTGGAAAGCTCTTCATCTTTGCTTTGGCCCCGAGGTAATCGTCCACCATGTGATGCAGACGGTGCCGATGGGATGTGGAAGCTGACAGCCCTGGGCGGCGAGGACTAAAAAAATTCCAAAATGCCTCACTTAAGCGGATGCCTTCTCCAACGCTCCTTTCTTGACCAACGGAAGACTCAAAACAACCTTTTCCACCACACTCTAACCTACTAGAGTCAGGAAAAATGTTCAATAAAATCCTCTTTAATGTGTCCTCAAGACATTTTATCCTCTGCACTCTCTGTGGGGACGGGTTCAGTTCAGAGACCTTCTCCTTCTAACGGTAGTCAAGGAGGGTTGCCAACCAGTAATCCTCCTTCTCCTTTATGCCACATATTCTTGGGTCTTTTCGCAGGCTTTGAAGCATAAGGTTGCCCATGCGCCTCAAATTTGCAGAGGCTTGAGAAGCAGACTCCTCGGGGTCACTCAGGATGACAGCATCTGGAACTTCCTCCTCCCAGCCACGTACTACTCTCAAAGTTGAGATCCACCTGGTGGGCATGTCACAAATCAGGTGGTTTATGGTCAGGTGGAATTCACGTGGAAATTGAGCAAACCGAGCACTGGCTGTGTATGACCGCCTGAAATGGCTACAGTCTCTTCTGGCTTGCTTTAGTACATCTTGCAACCCTGGGTACGTACTTAGGAAACGCTGCACCACCAAACTGAGGACATGTGCAGGCATGGCACATGTGTCAACTTTCTCTGTCTAAGGGCGGACAGGAACATTGAGCCATTATCAGACACCACTATTCCTGGCTCCAGCTGGCGTGGTGTGAACCTTCTCTGGGCCCCTCCTTGTAGAGCTGCAATAATCTCTGCTCCGGTGTGGTTCCTGTCCCCTAAACACACCAGCTGAAGAGCTGCATGGCACCTTTTAGCCTGACACTGGGAAAAGCCCTTTGAACGCTTAGGGGGTACCTGATGTTCATAGGACAATTCTGCAGAGGAGGGCATGGAGGTGGCAGAGGAGGAGGGGGTAGAGCTCACAGGTTTGGCATCATCACCACCAATCTGTATGGAGACGTGGTAGCACAACAAGCTACAGCACTGAGCCCTGTCCTGCATCCTTTCGAGCTTCAAGCGTTACCCAGTGTGCTATGAATGAAATATATCATCCCTGCCTATGTTTTGTGGATTTTATGGCTGACTGCCTTGCCCAACGATGCCAGAACATTCACTTCCACGTGATGGTAGAGCGATGGAACGGCCTTACGTGAAAAGTAGTATTGACTGGGAACCTGCCATTGTGGTACAGCACATTGTGCAAATTCACGGAAGGGGGCAGAATCCACCAGGCTAAAAGGCAGAAGTTGGAGAGCCAACAGCTTTGGCAAGCTTGCATTCAGGCGCTGGGCATGTGGGTGGCAGGGACTGTATTTTTTTTCCGCTGCAGAAGATGGGGCAGAAAAATTTGCCGGCTTCAGTCTACAGCTGGTGGTGTGCTGCTTGTAGATGAGCTGCTAGGACCCTGGACACCCTGTGCTATACCACCATCCCTGTCAGTGGAGGCTGCTGAAAGGTAATGACTCGGTATGGCAGGGGCAGACTGAAGTGGGTAAGGAGGAGGAGGAACAGATTTGTGCCCCTTTTGTGTGGCTTTTAGGTGCTATTGCCAACGGGCTGAGTGGTTGGACATTAAATGCCTTGTTAGGCATGTGGTACCCAAATGGTTGGTGTTTTTGCCACGTTTGATGTGCCTGTGACACAGTTTGCAGATAGCAACAGTGCGATCTGTTGCAGATGTGCTGAAAAAGGCCCAGACAGCTGAGCTGTGGGGAGTGGGTCAGGAAATAACAGCTGCAGAATGTGATCGAATAGGGTGGCTGCTCTCTACTCTTTCTTGATGCCGACCTCCTTGGGGTTGTGCCGCCTCCCCTTCAGTTTCCTCCTCTGCTCTATCTGGCACCCAAGTCACATCAGTGACCTTATCATCATTATCATCATCATCTCCATCTCCTCCATCTTCATCATTACCACTGGAGACAACTTGGCAATACGCCGCAGCTTGGGGAACATGAATGCCAATTTGTCTAAAAGTGTTCCTCCCTCTCTCTCGGCTCATGTTCCTGTCATCCTCAACCTCAGAAGCAGCATCTAAATCCAGTAATGCCTGGGCTATGGCAGGAACAGATGTGGACAAGGAGGCAGGTTTATCCACTCTGGCAACTGCAGGGGACTGCACACTTGTCTCTGCTTGTGAGGATGAGGAGGATGAGGAAGGTTTAGTAAGCCAGTCCACCACCTCCTCTGCATGCTGTGGCTGGATAGCACGGGCAAACTCACTAAACAGAGGAAATTATGCCCTGCCTGAGGACTGACCACCATGTCCACCTTTGCCTGTGGACACATTTGTTGCTGGCCCCCTTACAGTGCCAAGGGAACGTCTGCCTTTCCTTGTTGTTCTCCCAGACATTATTGGAAGGGAGGGGGCAGTGCTTATAAGCAAATGTAAAGGAGAAGTTGAAATCTGTATATAGATGCACTTCAATCAATGTAAAGAGCTGTTTGGTGCCCTTTAATTTGAGTGCTTACACTACATAGACACACTCCATGGATTCTGCAATATAATGCGCCAAACGTACAGTGACGCACAGAACTATATGGCGTTAAACTGGCAGTAACGCACAAAACTATATGGTGTTAAACTTGTAGTAACGCACACAGAACTATATGGCGTTAAACTGGCAGTAACGCACGCAAAACTATATGGCGTTAAACTGGCAGTAACGCAATCAAATAGATGGTGTTCAACCGTCACTACACTGAAGCTATCTGAACTGTCCCTATTCTAGCTATATACTAATGTCAAGATTACTGACACGGTCTCACTACACTACACTGAATCTATCTGAGCTGTCCCTACTCTAGCTGCACACTGTGAAAATGGTTGAACAACCTGTTTGTTCGGCTGTTAGCCGAACGTCCGAACAACGAAAGTTCGGCCGAACTTATGCTCGGGCCGAACCGTTCACCCATCCTCTTAATCCTGGAAGTTAAAAATTTTTGCAAAGCTACTATGTCTACATTAAGTAGTGAAATGTGATTGTAGTTAGCTGGATTGTCTGTAGATTTGCCAGGTTTGGGGATTGTCACTATAAGGGCTTCTAGCGATTCTTTGGGAATTTTACCAGACTCTGCAAAGGAGGAAAATGCTTTTTGAAGGTGGGGTGATAGTAATTTTTTAAAGGACTTATAATATTCATTATTGAACCCATCTGGGGTGGGGGCTTTGTGTAGAGGGAGATTAGAGATTACCTTAAGAATGTCTTCGGTTGTGAAGGGTCTGGAGAGATTGTTTAGTTGTTCGGGTTGGAGAGGGGGTAAATTAATGGATGTTAAGAAGGTGCGAATAGTTTCAGGGGTAGGATGTGTCTACAGGGAAGTCTTTCAAGTTGTACAATTTGGCATAAAATTCACTGAATCTATTGCTGATTTTAATTGCAAAATGCATTGACTATACAAGCTTGGAGGAGGTTTCTTGCCATATGCATAAATCTAGAATGTATTGATCCACAACAACACTTTTTGACAGTATCCATGCCTCCTTGTTTTGATACTTGGGTACCTGTTGACCTTGTCCAGTTGAGGGTGATGTGTTTTCTATTTAGTGTCAATTTTCTATTGTGTTTTTTTGGATTTTTTTTAATAAAAATATTTATATTTTATCTATACTTTCTTGCCGCATGTTGTGCCCACAAAGTCCTTTTTTCTTTTGAGAAAGTTTTTACTGTCTCAATCCTTTATACGGCTTATACATATGGATGTTGGCATGGTGGGGGTCCTCCCTCCTTTTGCCAATGTAAGACTCATATTGATGCATTATTTTCACTTCATAAATCCTGATTTATTGTACTTTCAAAACTCAATGCATCTCAGTACTCTATCAAATGAGCCTTCCTACATCTACTGTATATGTTATATACCTTGTTTTAGGTCCCATGCTATAGCAAAATTTCTCTCTAAACAGTGGAGGATGCTTGTAGCCCTAACGTGCCCAGGATTCAAATATACTATACTATGGTTTCTGATAGCACACATATTCCTGACAAGGCTTTTTCTTATTTCATGTTAATACGTTTTCCAACACTCAAGATGGACAGCTTTAAGCCCTCTACGCAACTTCATAACACATACTCGTTTACTAAGCCTTACATTTTGTTTGCAGGTTGAAGGACTCAGTGTTTTATTTACAACTTTATTATTGATTCTTTGTGTGGCCATTAGAAATGTTTTTTGATACCAGCTTTAACATGGTCTTTACTGTATGTCCCGAATACTTTAATTATCTGCTCTTTATTTCCTGCAATATTCTTCTTCAAGATCTCGATGATTGCCTTGTTATCACATACCATTGTTTCTTTATATCAGGTATTGATTCCCGATTTATCTAAATTACCTACATATATGAGATATCTATATGCAGGTAATGTCATGTTGGTACCTCCAAGTTTATACTGTATATCTGGTTTATATTTATTTAAAGCTGAAGTCTAGATATTATATTTATTGCCTAGTTACATTGGTCCAGCCTGGACCAATGTAAGTATTGATATCTCATACCTGAGGGATGACTGTTGAAGTTTGAAATCACTGTAGGAGTCAGTGCTAATTTAGTAATTGTTCTTTCAGGTCCTGTGCCGACCAGCTTCCTTTCCGCATAGTGTCTACATGGGGTTGCTTGCTTGGCCCCATTGGCTTTCAAAACACGCCTTGTATTTTTTAATGAATGCAGAGCATTCTTGGATTGGATGAGGTGGAGAGGTGGGGAGGCGACATTATGATCCCAATATTACTTTACACTTTTGCAGGATAGATATGAATTGCTAATTTTTTTTTTTTTTTTAGTGTCTAACAACTCCACCATGGCTTGGAGACTCAGTTTAGAAAAAAAGATGTATAGTACCTGGAGTATATCTACATTACCATTAATAGGCATTTTAAAATAATAGGCATTTTTAAAATAAAGTATTACTTTCTACTTTATATTTCTATTTACTACATACTAAACTGGGCAAATCGCTGCTTGTATTTAGAAATCAGTGGCGACTTTTTTATTCTGACTATGTCCACAGAAGGATGGGATGATATGTGTTCTTCTCACATGTTAATAATAGGTAATTCAATTTTGTATGGTGCATCAGACTTATTTATCTTTTATTCAACTGCAAAAAATGGGATGCGTGATATTGTACATCTCCTCCGGAATTGTCCAATCATTACTGACTTTTGGAGACAAAAACTTACCATTTTTTTATATGTTCTCTACCCTTCGTGCGTATGGTTTTGAGGAACCTTTTCTAAAAGGATTAGAGGCTCTGTACTCTGGGGTCATGGCCCAGGTACAGATGTCCTCTTTCTTGTCGACTAGCTTCCCCATGACGAATGGACCTCGGCAGGGCTGTCCTATCTCGCCATTGTTTTTTATCTTGTGCCTTGAACCCCTGGCTGAGTCTATTCTTATACATCCGGATATTCGTTACCTGTTGTGATTCCCACATCTCAACTTAAAACAATCCAGAGAAACTTTTTAAAATTTATTTGGAGGGACAGGGCTCATGGCATAGTGAGCTCAGTGGTTCTTGCCAAGAGATCTATGGGGGGCCTATGAGCACCGGATGTTGTTAAATATTACTACATCTCCCATTTAAGGGTCATTGTGTCTTGGTTCTCTTTACAGGCACCGAACTTTTGGTCCCTCATTGAGAAAGGTGTGTTGTATCCGATGCATCCTTGCTCTTTAATATGGACTCCCTCTCCTCCCATGAATCCCATTTATAAACACCAATGCACTGGTCCAATGAATTTTACCCTAGATGTATGGCGTAAGTGCCTCAAAAATTACCCTCTTAGACCATGTTCTCCTCTTATGAATGTTCTCTTCAATCCAACGATCCTGGACAGCCTGTCTTTGGGAAGAGTATTTCCATAGATAAATGCTTCCCTATTTCAACTTAGAAACCAATCTATCCAAATCTCGCACAGGTTATATACTTTCGATAGCCTACGTGAGAAATTTAACATCCCAAAACATTTATTTCACTTCTACTTACAGGTCAGACATCTCTTTTATTCTCACTCCCCATTCATGACCCTAGACAAACCCACACCCTTTGAATATCTGTGTGCCCAGAGTCCCCAACAGCTACATTTAAGATAATCTATTCACCATATCCTCCATGAGTCAACCCCTCTGAGACATCCCACTTATATATGAGGAGATGGGCTCGGTTGATAGGCAGACCCATTTCCCTACAGTCGTGGGATAGGATATGGTCTTCCACCTTTGGGTCTTCTAAATGTGTACTCCAAAGAGAAACGTCCATAAAGATTCTTATGCTTTGGTACAAAACACCTGAAGTTATTCATAAATATGAACCCTCAACCCCGGAACATTGTTGGTGTTGTGGGACGGGTGTTGGATCTCAATTCCACATTTTCTGGCAATGTTCTATGATTCAGCCCTTTTGGCATGAGGTAATGCAGTTGATACAGAGAGTGGTAGACGTGTCCCTTCCGCTAGATCCTCTACACTACCTTTTGGGCCTCCCTTTTTCTGGTGTCACCAAAAAGGGCAAGAGACTGATTTCATACATTCTTCTTGCTGCCAAAAGGCTTATTCCATTATGCTGGTTGTCGAACACCCCCCCTCCATGGTCTAGATTCCTACAATTAGTGGCCGAGATTCAGAGGATGGAGTACTTGACGGCATTTGTGCATGACAGAACTACTCAATTTAATAAAATATGGGACCCCTGGGACCAATCGGAATATGGTACGCCTCTACCATCCAGTACACTGTAAATGGTTTCTTTATGATCTGTTCCCTATTGTCAGGGACATGGCCGTCCTAGTACTGGCAATGTTGCCCAGACCCTCCATGGACACCCACGGATGATCCTGAGATGTGCGCGAATGTGCGCTGCGCATCAGGTGCATTGGCGCACGCCGGTGCGCATCGGCTCCTGGTTTGACCCTTGGCCTGCTTCTGGACTCTGCTTCTGCATCCTCATCTCTCAGCTTGACCTTCGGCTTGTACCTGGACCCTGCCTGTGCATAACCTATGCTCGCCACTGTACTCTCTCTGGACTGATTTATCCGTGTATGACCCCTTGCCTGTCTCCTTGTTTCTCCTTTCACCTGGACACTGCAAGTTCTGCTTTACTAGCATTAACCATCCCTCTGTGGCTGAGCTCCTTGGACTGCAGACAAGCACCTGGCCAACCGTGCTTCTTTGGGCACTGCGCTTCCTGTTCCCAAATCCAGGAACGCGCTGCACTTAGCTGCAAGGGAAGCCCTCTAGCATCTCGATCTCCATACCCGTATCCTGACAGTATAATCCAGCCATGTCAGAGATCGACAGAGGTGCGTCTCCTATAGAGGCTATGTGCCTACAGTTCTCTGCCCTTACCCAAGCAGTGCAGAAGCTGCAAGGCGCCTACGTTCAATTAGAGGGTCGTCTGCAACACTTACCTCTGGATCCTGTGTCTCCTGATCCAAGCTCCATCCCCACCTGTGCCTCATCTGATGTACTGCCTCAGGAATCTCCTCTCACAGTGCTGATTCCCGAACTCTTCTCGGGGGACCGAAGAAAGTTTAGGGCCTTTAAAAATGCCTGCCTGCTCTACCTGGCCCTGCAACCAAGGACTTTTTCTCTTGAGAATATTAAAGTTGGTTCATTATATCCTTACTGTTGGCCGAGCCTCTGGCTTGGGCCCATGGACTATTAGAGCAAAAAAGCCCCATTACTGAATCCGTTGATTCTTTTTTCAGGGCTATGGCCCAGTTATACGACGACCCCCAACGTACGGCTGAAAATGCTCTGCACACCCTACAGCAGGCATAGCGTCCTGCAGAGGATTACACAGTAGACTTCCGTACCTGGGCTACAGACACTTGCTGGAACCAAGCTGCTCTCCGATGCCAATACCGTTTGGGTTTGTCTGAATCCCTCAAGGATGTGTTGGCCAGGGTTGCAGTCCCAGATACCCTAGAGGGCCTTATCCAGCTAACCATACAACTGGATAGGCGCCTACGTGAACGTCGCACTGAAAGATCCCAGAATCTTCATGCAAACCAGGAACAGCCTGAAACTCCCTTTTTTTCTGGCTTCCGGTCCTCCCAGTTTCCCTTAATCCAAGGCCAGGCCCAAACAGATTAGTATGTTCCATCCTGCTCTGTCACCTGAAGAAAGACTCTACCGCCGACTGGCGAACTGCTGCTTTTACTGTGGAGACAGAGGCCATTTCTTGCAAGATTGCCACCTCAGGCCAAAGAGACCATCCTACCTGCCTCCTGCCCACTGTCAAGTACCAGGACTTACCTCATCTCAATCCGTTCTCCCTATCTCCTTATCAGTGGCTAAAGAAGAGATCCGGCTTTCAGCCATCATCGACTCCGGGGCCTGTAGCTGCTTCTTAGACCTAACCCTGGCCAAGAGACTTGGAATTCCCCTTGTTACTAAGAAGCAACAGTTAACAGTTCATTTGGCTGATGGATGAGAAAAACGATAAGACCCTCAGACCTTGTATAGATTACCGAGAGTTGAATAAAATTACCATCAAAAATCGCTACCCTCTCCCCCTCATCCCAGAACTCTTCCAACATTTCCGTTCTGCCTGAGTCTTTTCCAAACTAGATGTACGAGGTGCTTACAATCTGGTGCGTATCCGTGAGGGGGATGAATGGAAAACGGCATTCCAAACTCGTTTCGGACATTTTGAATACCTGGTAATGCCGTTCGGACTCTGCAATGCTTCAGCCACGTTCCAGCATTTCGTGAATGATATTTTTCGAGACCATCTTGACAACTTCCTCATAGTATATCTGGATGACATCCTTGTTTTCTCAGCCACCCTGGAGATCCATCGAGTGCACATGAAAAAATTACTAACTATTCTAAGAACGCATGGACTGTACGTGAAAGCTGAAAAATGCGACTTTGAAAAAGAAACTATCCACTTCTTGAGTTTGGTGATTTCTACTAAAGGAGTGGCCATGGATCCCCAGAAAGTAAAAGCGATCTTGGATTGGCCTACTCCCTCAGACAAAAAGGGCATCCAAAGATTTATCAGTTTTTCAAACTTCTATAGAAGGTTTATCAAGAACTTTTCAGCCATAATATCTCCTATTACCCAACTAACCCATTTGCATTCCAGGTTCCAGTGGACCCCAGAGGTTTAAGCAGCCTTCGACAGACTTAAGTCAGTATTTGTCTCAGCACCAGTCCTGCAGCATCCTGATCCCACATTACCCTACATACTAGAAGTCGATGCATCTGAAGTGGCCGCGGGAGCTATCCTTTCTCAACGGCAAGGCCCTAAATCATTATTACATCCCGTAGCTTTTTCTTCTCAGAAAATGACGCAACCGGAGAGGAATTATGATGTTGGAGACTGGGAGCTTTTGGCCATTAAAACAGCCTTGGAGGAATGGAGGTATTTACTTGAAGGTGCAGCACATCCCATCATGATTTTCACAGATCACAAAAACCTAGAATACCTTAGGACTGCCAGACGTTGATCTCCCTCCATCAGAAAATTTCACTACAATCTTGGTAGTAGTGGACAGACTTTCAAAAATGGCCCACTTCTTACCCATGCTCAGTACACCTTCTGCCATGGATACTGCAAAAATCTTTATCAAGGAGATTGTTAGACTACATGGACTTCCTGACAATATAGTATCCGATAGAGGGGTGCAATTCACCTCCGGCTTCTGGAAAAATCTCTGCAAAATCTTGTCAATTGAGTCATGCCTCTCCTCTGCTTATCATCCCCAGAGTAATGGCCAGACGGAGAGGACAAACCAAACCCAGGAACAGTATCTACGATGCTTTTGCTCCTTCTCCCAAGATGATTGGGCCTCTTTATTACCTTGTGCCGAGTTTGCCTATAACAACACCATTCACACAACCACCAAGCAGTCACTCTTTTGGGCAAACTATGGCTTCCAACCGTCCTTTCTACCCAACACTATTCCTGAATCTCTGGTACCAGCTGTCCAGGATAGAATAATTTTTCTCCAAGCTAACTACCAAGTACTCCAAAGAACCATGAGAAAAGCTCAGGAAGACTTCAAAAGACACTATGATAGAAGGAAGAAGGAGAACCCCATCTACAAGGTGGGTGACAAGGTATGGCTGTCATCTGTTAATCTCAAACTTTCTTGTCCTTCCAGGAAGCCCGCTCCAAGGTTTGTGGGTCCATTCGAAATCAAGAGGGAAGTGAACCCTGTGGCCTTTGAACTCTCTTTGCCGGCATTCTACAAGATCCATCCAGTATTTCATGTCTCCCTACTGAAACCAGCGGTGCCAAGTCCATTTTTAGGAAAAGAGTTGCCACCTCCACTAGTCACCATAGGTAATGACACTGAGTTTGCCTACCTCTTTTCCGGCAGACCAGGATGGCTTCGACTTCATATTCAATTTCTTGTTAAATGGAAGGGGTATCCTTCAGAAGAAAATTCTTGGGAACCGTTGGCTAATATTCATGCTCCGAGACTTTTACAGAATCCTGAAAGATGGTCTAGGTTGGGCATCCGGAGGCTGCCCCTTGGGGGGGGGGCACTGTCAGGGACATGGCTGTCCTAGTACTGGCAATGTTGCCCAGACCCTCCATGGATGATCCTGAGATGTGCACAAACGTGCGCCGCGCATCAGCATGCATTGGCACAGGCCGGTGCGCATCGGCGCATGCGCACATGCAATACGGCACACATTGGCGTGCATCGGCGCATACGCACGCGCAATACGCGCCAGTGGCCCTATTTAAACCAGCCTGTGACCACAGGACGTTGCTGGATTATCTTCTCAGCTTCCTTGTGTACTTGTCTTGCTTCCTGATCTGTGATACCCATTGTGACCCGGCATGCCTTGACCTTGCTTCCTGATCTCCTGGTTTGACCCTTGGCCTGCTTCTGGACTCCGCTTCTGCATCCTGATCTCCCGACTTGACCTTCGGCTTGTACCTGGACCCTGCCTGTGCATGAACTCTGCTCGCCACTGTATTCTCTCTGGACTGATTTACCCGTGTATGACCCCTGGCCTGTCTCCTGGTTTCTCCTTTCACCTGGACACTGCAAGTTCTGCTTTACTAGCATTAACCATCCCTCCATGGCTGAGCTCCTTGGACTGCAGACAAGCACCTGGCCAACCGTGCTTCTTTGGACACTGCGCTTCCTGTTCCCAAATCCAGGAACGCGCTGCACTTAGCCGCAAGAGGGGCCCTCTAGCATCTCGATCTCCATACCCGCATCCTGACACCTGTATAAGAGCTGGCACCCTTCTTCTCTTTATACCATAAATTTGCTTTTATTTTTGTGTTTGACCTCTTTTTTGTTATATAGCTATTACCTGTGAGCTGTCTTTAAGTTTTGAGCTAATACATCTGTGCTCTGCACATATGGACACTTCTATTTGTACCCATGTATTCCATACTTTAGCTTATATCTGCGTACTTTCTGTAATACTGTTTTGTTTTTTCTATGAACAAAAATTTAATTAAAAAATACAATTATAAAAAAAAAAAAAAGTTACCTTTCTTGCTAATTCACTACAACAACCTCTTCCTTGCACATCTGAAATCTGTCTATAGATATACTTGATAGAGAACGTTGGCTATGTTATACAAAACTATTTATTAGAGAAGCATTGCTTTCAAATTGATGAATCCTACAACCCTAGTTTGGAAAATGTTAATCACCCAGATTATATCATGTAATGCCCCGTACACACGGTCGGATTTTCCGATGGAAAATGTCCGATCGGAGCGTGTTGTCGGAAATTCCGACCGTGTGTGGGCTCCATCGGACATTTTCCCTTGGATTTTCCAACACACAAAGTTGGAGAGCAGGAGATAAAATTTTCCGACAACAAAATGTCGGAAATTCCGATCATGTGTACACAAATCCGATGGACAAAGTGCCACACATGCTCAGAATAAATAAAGAGATGAAAGCTATTGGCCACTGCCCCGTTTATAGTCCCGACATACGTGTTTTACGTCACCGCGTTTAGAACGATCGGATTTTACCAACAACTTTGTGTGACCGTGTGTATGCAAGACAAGTTTGAGCCAACATCCGTCGGAAAAAATCCTAGGATTTTGTTGTCGGAATGTCCGAACAAAGTCCGACCGTGTGTACGCCCTATTAGAAGGTTCTGTATGGGAGAAGAAACATCCATAATAATAGTAATAAAATATGGGACTTGCGGTGTGAATATGGCCCTACACTAAATATGAGATGAGTTGATCTGGTCCAAAAACCATGACGACTATGAACCATGATATGTTTGCCTACATATTTTATACAACAAAAGTACACATACTTGACTGTCAAGGTTTACATCTTTTCTTTTACATTATCATGCTGAATGCTTACTATACAACCTTATACTCTGAAAAAAGCATGCATTGGGCTGCAACTTGTAATTTTTTACAAATGTTTGAGATCAATATGACTTACTATAAAATTAACTATATATTCATCTATTGCTATAGGTTTGTTTTATCTGTTTGTCTTGTTTCAATGTCATGGGTGTTGTGATTGCCTTTGTCCACCCAAACCTGGACATCTATGATTCTGGGGCACATCTTTGCATAGGATTTACAGTAAGTATCATGTGCAGAAGAAAAAGAATTAAATGCAAGTACAACAGTAAGATAAAGACAAAATGTGTACATTTTTGCACACTATATATTAAGTAGACAAGGTAATCCCCCCTGTAACCCTTGAACTAACCCTTTTTCTGATAGTAACCGTCCCTGTAAAATGAATAACAACCCGCGCGTTTGATTATCTGAAGGCGGTACGGGTAAGTCACTTATTAATTGAGTGCTTATTTACTTATGGCTAACAGCTAACATAATTCAGTTGCTAATGCTCATACCACATCACTCTTGGGAAGGTTTTGGGAAGGTTTTGTTTGATTCTGTGTTCATGT
Source organism: Aquarana catesbeiana (assembly GCF_042186555.1). Lineage (NCBI taxonomy): Eukaryota > Metazoa > Chordata > Amphibia > Anura > Ranidae > Aquarana > Aquarana catesbeiana. The sequence goes on along the minus strand of NC_133331.1, from coordinate 261,301,138 downwards.
AAATATCAAAATGTCTGTCTGTCGAGCAAGAATGATCATTTTCCTATGAAGCTGTTATCAAATGGGTTGTTTGTTGTTAGAAATATTACTTTTCAAGTTTAATGGCTGTTCTATGTCTTTGTAACCCATATGTCTTTAAGCCTTTGTATGGTGTCTGAAAAAAAAACTCCAACAAACATTTTGAACGAGAAAACGATTAATACTCCTCCATGGAACCTTAATACCAACACTCCCAGTAATGTCCTTATTCCACCATTCTCTATAAACCTAATGCCGTGTACAGACGGGCGGACTTTTTGACCAAACTCGTCCGCCGGAACGAATCAGTCGGACAATCCGACTCTGTGTGGGTTTCATCGGACTTCCGACGGACTTTTTCGGTCGAAAAAAATCAGACGGACACTAGATTTGAAACATGTTTCAAATCTTTCCGATGGATTTGAGTCCGGTTGAAAAATTTGCTCGTCTGTATGCTAGTCCGATGGACGAAAACCGACGCTAGGGCAGCTATTGGCTACTGGCCATTGACTTCCTTATTTTAGTCCGGTCGTACGTCATCATGTACGAATTCGTCGGACTTTGGTGTAATTGTGTGTAGGCAAGTCCGTTTGTTCGAAAGTCCGGAAAGAACGTCGGACCTTTGATGCCGAAAAGTCCGCCCGTGTGTACACGGCATAAGAAATCCTAAACTTTGCTGTAACACTAACCCTCACTCTTTAACCTCAACATTATCCCTCCCTGTAACCCTAACACTAATCCCCCCCATAACACTATCACAAATCCACTTTACAATCCTAAACCTAATTAAACCTAACCTCTGCTGTCACCCTAACATTTACCTTCCCTGTAACCAGGCCCAGACTGGCCATAGGCCACCAGTCCGCATGTCCTCAGTGGTAGTTGCCTATAGACTCTCTCTCAGTACCGGCGATGTGTGGTTCCTCTCTCCCTCTGTATTGTCTCTCAGAGAGACACTTCTGAGGAGCTGCATCCATGCCTGTCACTGCCTGGTCTCTTGCTGCTGTCAAACAGGCTCTTTGTGAATGGAGCTGCAGTCACACAGAGATCCCGTGGGGGGGGGTGATTATCATGGGTGGGCACAGCATAACCTGGGGGCAGGAATTATAGTGAGCACATAGTTACCCGGGTGGGGAAGGGATATAGTGGGCACAGATTAACCTGGGGGGAGGAATTATAGTGGGCACAGTTTAACCTGGGAGGGGGATTACAGTATAGTGAGCACAGAGTTACCTGAGGGAGCTATAGTGAGCACAGAATTATAGTGCGCACATCATAACCCGGGGGGAGGAATTATAGCGGGCACAGAGTATACACAAAATCATATATGGCAGTGTTTCATTTTAATACATGTCTGTTAGACCATTTTTTTTATTATAAATTTGTATAGAGTTATATAATAAGTGAAATATTTTTTTCCATCTGATTAATGGAACTAATTCTTGTTTTTAATTGATTTCTATCTAAGCATATTTTATGGGTGCACAAAGTTTTTTATTTTATTTAAGCACATCCCTTTAAGCCCCTCCCACTGGTAATGCAATTTGACCATGCCTACTATTCGCCAATCTTTTGCAATTGCCAAAGGTGTCGTAAGCCTTTTATAATACTAGCAACAACCCTGGCATAATGTAAACCATGTCCACTCACTGCTGCAATGCACTAAGCAAACCATGTCTTTTTGTTTTATCAAGCAATGGGGCCCCACTTATGATCTTGCACACAAAAAAAAATGATTTCATAGTTCACCCCGTGTACAGATATTAACCCCTTTCTGACCAACATTGACCCCTTCCTAACTGCCCTCATCATTAACTCCTTACTGCCAGATATTATCATTAGCAACATGGTTCCATAATTATCTTCCTGTCTGAGTTCAGCGAATCGGGCTCCTATCCTCTTTTCTCTGAATTGGTGTAGGTTGTTCAACCTGTACTCTTCTAGTGTTCTAATTTCTCCTATCCGGTCTTGTCAAGCAGATTATCTGGTTCTGGGTTGTTTTCTCTTGATTCTTCCATCATAGAGACAATATTGTCATTCTCATTATAAGTGTCATCAATCTGCCATTTATAAACCTGATGGTTTTTGTAATCTAGCACATCCCTTTTGAATTTTTTCTGTTTTTTTCTGATGGATTTCTTTGTCATATTTCTTAATCGCTTTTTGTAGTGTGGTTTCTTTGTCCTTATATTCCTTTGTTATAACAAATGCTAGGAGTTGGTCTCTAAGGACAAGAATTTCCGCTTCTTTATTTTTCATTTTATGAACGTGAGATGTCGAACCTACTGAACCAACCAGATACTTATTCAATTTTTGGATTGCCCTTCAATTTCTTATATCAGAAGAAAAGGGAAGACAAAGGAATTCTCACGAAAAAAGAAGCAATTTACTTGACACCAGAAGTAGCAAAAACACCTGTTATGTACTATGTCCCCAAAATACATAAAAGCCAAACCAACCCACCAGGAAGACCAATAGTAAGTGGGATAGATTCACTCTTCTCTCGGCTGGGGGCATATCTGGATGGCTTCCTACAACCATTAGTAAAATAAGGAAGATCTTACCTCAGGGACAGCAGACAGCTGTTAGATGAATTAAGAACCCTAAAAATTGAAGAAACTGATATCCTAGTGACAATTGACGTAAATTCACTGTAATATAATACAGAGTGATGGAATTCATAGTGTCGATTGGGCTTTACATAATCAAACTGATATCAAAGAGGAACAAATTCAATACATCCTGGAAGGCTTGAAATTATCCACGAACAACAATTATTTTTGGCACAAGGGTGACTATTTCGTCCAAACAAAAGGCGTAGCCATGGGGTCTAGACATGTGCACAGCCAAAAAAATTCATTCATTTTCGTTTCCGTTTCATTAGTTTTATTATTTTTTTCGTTTTTCGGGTCATTCGTTATGATCGTAATTCGTACATTCGCTCATTCGTACATTCGGAAAATCGTAAATTTGTAAATTAGAAAATTCAGAAATTTGTAAATTCGAAGTTTGAAAATCCAAAAACCCGTAAAATTCAAAAATCTGAAATAGTAACTAACTATTAAATTATAGGTATTGTAATTTCCTTTCAAATTTGACTGTCAGTGAATGTAACAAATACAAATTTAACCGAAGTTACGAATTATCCAAAACGAATGCTGCATCTAAACAAATGGAACGGAACAAATTAATTATAAATAATAATAATAAAACGTTGTTGTTGTTATTATTATTGTTATTTATTATTATTAATTCATTACGTTCCATTCCGTTTTTTCGGATCATTCATAACTTCGGATAAATTTGTATGTGTTACGTTCACTACCAGCCAAATTTAAAAGGAAATTACAATACCTATAAATTAAAAGTTACTAGTCATTACTAATAGTTAAGTTATTATTAAACTATTATTTCAGATTTCCGAATTTTCGAATTTACGAATGTCCAATTTTATCGAATTTACGAATATTCGGAAAAAATTCGTTAAACGGGTTTTCATTAATTCGGATATTCCCGAATTAACGAATTTGTCGAAATTCGTTAAAAAACGAATTCGGAACGAAACTAATTGCACATGCCTAATGGGGGCTAAGTACGCCCCCAGTGTAGCTAATTTGTTCCTTAATCATTGGGAAGAAGAACAAATTTTCAGTACGGAGAGGAGTAATTTAAAACTATACCGAAGATATATCGATGATATTTTTGATTGTATGGAGTGGTACAGAAACAGAATTGCAATCCTTCTTTGATGAAATTAATCAGAACATCTATGGGATCACCTTCTCTGGTACTTGGAACCAACATATCATCGATTACCTGGACCTACAACTTTATAAAAATAATGAACACTTAGAGACCATGACTTTCACAGACATGAACGGGTACATACCGACCAACAGCTGCTATCATCGCCAATGGATAGGAAATATATCGAAAGGCCAATTAATGAGAATGTACAGGAATTGCAGCAAGCTAGCAGATTATAACACCCAAGCTGACACTCTTATAGAAAGATTTGTTGAAAAAGGATATAAGAAAAAGGAATTAGTAACATTAAAAGAGAACATCAAACACATGGACAGAAATTCATTAATAGAAGACAAAGTCAAAGAACAGGAAAACCAAAAGGCACAATGGGGATGTGCCTTTCATCACGGGTTTCAATATTCAACACAAAGCATTGGAAAAAATAATAAAGAAACATTGGCCGATTCTCCAGTCTGATCAGATTCTGAGGACCAGCATACCATCAAGACCTTCCTTCATCTATAGAAAAGCACCAAAAGAATTTCAAATCATTTAAAAGGCTTCTATAAATGTGGCAAATGCCTTCCATGCAGAGTCAGTAAAAAAAAAGAAAAAATGATTTTTCGTCTATGACAAAAGGCACCAGATACACCATAAAAGAACTGATTACATGCACCAGCACCCACATGACGTATGTATTAGAATGTCCTTGCCACAAACAATATGCGGGTAGAACAGCAAGAGAACTGCATGTCAGAATCCGAGAACACATTAACAACATAAAAAACGGATTTGATAAACATAGTGTATCAATACACTTTAGGGACTACCATAATAAGGACCCCACATGCATGATCTTCTATGGCATAGACACAATTAAAGGACATTGGAGAGGGGAGAACAAGAGAACTAAGATCTCCCAAAATGGGACCAAATGGATCTTCCAATTAGACACCCTCCAGCCAAAGGGAATGAATATAGACATAGATCTAAATTGCTTTTTGACAAATTTTTAATACCATTTCGTGGCTTTGCTCTGAGATTCTCACTCCATCCGAGGCTTCATACCTTTTTCATATATTTTTACCATATTTTTTACCACAAATTTATTTTTTAATTTGTTTGACGAATTTTATATTATTTGATTTAGCTTTAGGTGCATTTTAAAGGCTTTCATATAAGCATTGCACAGGCACACCTCATAATTTTTTCATGCATGTCATTATGCTATCATCAACATTTTATGTGTCTGTATACATCATTTATTATGATTATGTCGGGTACTTGGTTATACATACATTTATATATATTTATATTTATTATATACTTTTTACATTCAATATTTTATTTTTATTGCATTTCATGTCAAGTTGATATTGGTATTTTGCATGGTGGACCAATAATGGAGGCTAGTCCTGTAGAACAGCATCTATTTATTTATTTAATCTACGCTGATTCAGTTTCAGATTCAGCAGTACACTTATAATGCATAAGCAATTTACCATGTGATGGACTTCGGTCTGTAATATCACACCCAAAATGGCCGCCGACATGTTTTTTGTGTTTGGGCTTCAGTCTCCATAGTCACACACAAAATGGCTGCCGGGACTTCGGGCGGTCTACAGACATCGTGGCCGTTCTGACAAATATGCCAACATCCCATAATTGGACTTAGCTCATTTTACTAAGGGGCCAAAACATATTACATCACCAGTCTGTTATATTACACTAAACCCGGGAACCCTTCACATTATTTCTTCACATACTAAGAGGCTTCGTTCGTAAAATCATACCCAAAATGGCCAATAGGACTTCTAAACCCAGGAATCCTTCACACTATTTTTTCACATACAAGAGGCTTCGGTCTGTAAATCATACCCAAAATGGCCGACGTGACTTCTGTCTGCAATATCACTCACAAAATGGCGGCCATAATTACCAATACGTTATGCAAAACACCAAATCATTATAAATAGGAACTGCAGCAAGCACTATGTACGCTCCAGATGACGTCAGAGTGCCGAAACGCATAGAGCGGATCAACATACGCATCACTTCCTGTCACAGGAGATTGTGTCAGCAATATATGCTTTTTTTATCCTACTACTGAATGTGAGTACCTTTTTAAGCGTTTACATCAATAAACACGTTTTTTATACAGTATTAAGCTATGTGGGCTCCCTCTTTTCTCTTTCCATAATGGAATTTCATCATAGTTAACATTAAAGACGGAGTTACCCTGCATTGCTACACAGTGGCATATACTGTGGATGTGTAAGACCCCAAGAGGGGGTGAAGGATCTGGTGAGTGCAGTCACTATAGGAGCACGAATAGGGCACACACTGAGTGTATACTCATTGAAAAAGCCCACCAGAGTCTAAACGGATTCCTTCACTGGCATAACAGCACCTTATAACTCAATTGCATATATCAGTCACGTGTTCACCTGTTTATTTCCACCAGCACTTCATATTTGTATATTAACTTTGTACATATGCATATGTATGTATGCATATGCATATGTATATGTACATTGCATATATGGTCATTATACGTGTTTTTACTGCACTTATTTATTTATTGAACATATAAAGCAGTTGGAATATATTACACATTGCACTTTAAAATTGAGCCAGGCACACAGCCTGACACACATTCACATAGGAGTTGCATTTGGTTTCACATTAATGAGCACATAGTTATTGTGCATCTGTTTTGTTCTTGAAGACACCCATTCAACGGACACTACCTATACCTTTTTTCTTCCCCACCTCTAATACCTTCCTCCCTCTTTGGGGAGCAGAACATACCTGAACCCAATCAGGTCTGGAACGGCACCATATCTACTCTTCTTTCCTTCTTTGAAGTTAGAAGCTGATTGGTTACTATGCACTGCTACACCAGATACTGAGTGAACCACCTAGGTGTGCGCAGCTTATTGCATTAGGGTGTGCACCCCAAAGCTCAAACACACATGCCTTTCTCTGCAGCCCCAGCTGCACAGGGCAGTGAATGAATTGGAAGTGCTCTGTGCTGAGTGGCTTCCTGTTCACAATTCACAAATTGAAGCATAATAAACAGTTTACTAATGCTTCAATTATGATTGGATACGGTGAACGAGTGTGTTCATTTAGAAAAGGAAGAGGCTGGTAAATGACATATTTACTAGCCCCTTCCCCTGCTCTCCATCCTGAAATATCCCCTGCAACAGCCAACAAAGGGGGGGAAGCCCAGGAAGTAGGGGGAATCAGCACCGCACATAGTGATTAGTGCGTGCCAAGGCACATCTGGCACACTACCTGCGCACACCTATGGTGCATCAGATTTAGTAAATTCCTCCCTCCCCCAAAGTTTGGTGAGCTGGACCAGTTGTCCATATCACTTGAAATGCATAATAAAATAATTTAAAAAAAGGATTGATAGCCATCGTTCATCAGTACATTGTAAGCAGTAGACATGTTGCTTCCATGCACTCCTGTGATTCCCCATTGTGCCATTGGATGCCGCCTTTAAAATACTGTCTGGGTTCTAACCAAACTGTGTCACTGATTACACAGGGCTGAGGACACTCCCCCAAGCATAGGTGACATTTCTCAGCTCTAGTGATTGTTAGGGATGGGCGACCGGTTCAGCCCAAGCATAAGTTCGGGCCGAACATTCGTTGTTCAGTCGTTCCTCCATTTGTTCGGCCCCCCAGACCGACCACAATGCATTGCGGTGCTGAACGATGCATTGCAAGCCCTGATTGTCTGAAACTTTCACTAATTGAGCCAATCAGGGCACAGAGCACTGTCAGAGTCATGATTGGAGACTGTCATCATGACTTTATCCAATCATGGCTCATTCCTGCCCCACAGTATAAAAGCATTCTTTCAATGGCAGCCATTTTCAGTGTGATTTTGGCGTGGAGAGAGATAGAACAGGGCTCTGTTCAGTGCTATTAGTTAGTATGCTATACTGTGCTATTTTGCTTCAATTGTCAGTGTAGAATATTAGTTTAGTGTCAGTCTAGGGATAGTGTGAGTGTAGTGAGGAGTAGGGATGGGAGAACGGGCCGAACTTTGGTTGTTCGGACGTTCGGCGAACAACGAACATTATGTGGTGTTTACGGCAAATTCGAAAGCCGTGGAACCCCGTTAAAGTCTATGGGACACTAACATGAAAAACCAAAAGTGCTCATTTTAAAGATCTATATGCAAGTTATTGTCATAAAAAGTATTTGGGGACCCGGGTCCTGCCCCAGGGGGATATGTATCAATGCAAAAAAAAGTTTTAAAAACGGACGTTTTTTCAGGAGCAGTGATTTTAATAATGCTTAAAGTGAAACAATAAAAATGAAATTTTCCTTTAAATATCGTGCCTGGGGGGTGTCTATAGTATGTCTGTAAAGTGGTGCAGTTTGTATGTGTTTAGAACACAGCGAAATCACAATTCTAAAGAAAAAGTCATTTAAAACTGATCGCAACTGTAATGAATTGTTGGGTCTTGGAAATATAGATAAAACTCATTGAAAAAAACGGCATGGGTCCCCCCCCCCCCAGTCCATTACCAGGCCCTTTGGGTCTGGTATGAATATTAAGGGGAACCCTAAACCAAAAATGTAAAAAAATTGCGTGGGGGTCCCCCAAAAATCCATAGCAGGTCCTTCAGGTCTGGTATGGAAATTAAGGGGAACCCTGTGCCAAATTTTTTATAATTAAATAAATTGTAGCGCTAAATAACATGTGTAAATTATCTCTGTGCACATAAACATAATGTCCCAATAGTGAGGTGTTGTTGAAGCAAAAAACAGTCCACAATCAATGTATGTGATCCGTGTGGCAGTTCATTCAGCTTCTCAACGGTCAGCTCAGGTATCTTCAAGATAAATGGATAGATGGAATACGCTTACCGGATAAGTTGGATTCTACTGCCGTGAGCATAGAATCAGTAAGGCTTTATACCACCAAGGGCAAAGATGTAGAATGATGGAGGCAAGGGTAGAGCCTCTGTCAGGCGTGGATGTCCCTCTCGGTCCACTGGAACTGGATCAAAATGGTTCCCAAAGGCAAGTGGTTGTTCATTCACCGGAACATATGAAAAAAAGAGGGATGCTTCCACATAGTGTAACTCGGTATATTTTTATTGCTAAAAAAACGCAATACATGGAGCATAAAACATAAAACGTGATCACGGGTAAAAGCAGTGTATGGGGTGAGTAAAAACGCCCTACGCGTTTCGATCCAAAGATCTTCAACAGGGGCATATGGGACCCTCATAACACTGCCAATATTTATAAAATAGTGTATGCAATCAAACATACTCAAAGACCAATGGGCTGTCAACAGTTAAACAATAATAAATCCTATTGGGCAGAGGAGAGGGTCATCTAATGAGATGTGACCCACCCTCTCCTCAGAACCAATCAGTATGTGTGTAACAAAATATGCTTATAACTTTCTGCCAATAGAGACAAGCCTTCTCATCCAGATCTATTGGGATTGGTAGGTTTTACTTAAGGCATCTGCATGCTGGGAGCCTGGGAACAGAGCGTGACTCCCACATGTGACGCCGCGACCCGGAAGTATACAAGGCACACGTGGAGGTTGCCTGGCAACTCTGCACGCTGAATGCGGAAAGCCCACAAACGCAAACAATGTGCTCGCGCAGCCATCACATGACGCCCAAACCACCCCACGTGACACGCTCATCGTGCACATGCGGGCGGTACGTGCAGGTCGCTAGGCAACCCTGACGCAGTGTCGGAGAGGCCCACAGTAACGTGGGCGTATCCGCACTGCGGTCACCTGACTCTCCATGGGTTGCCCTCATGACCATAGATGTAAATCAAGCACATCTACATATTGGGAGAGATTACATGTATTCTAAACCAAACAACGCAAAAGTGAAGAATAATGGGTGATACAAATGACGATGAAAATAGGCACGTAATAATAACGGCCAAATCCTATGTCTTCATGTGTCAATGAAATAAGATTAATCTATAAAAAATATAAGTACAAAGGAGAGGGGCTGCAGCCATAATGTGCTGTAATCCATACTCAAATCATAATATATAATTCGGAATGTAAGAGTGAATAAATAAAAAATATATAGTGAACTTGAATAATATAGTTGGGAAACATGAAATATATCACATGTGATAATGTGGGAATGTAGGTGGGGTCAAGGCTAAATTACCATTGTAAAAAATGAGCAAAAATGGAATACAATGTATTATAGTATTAGGAAAGATTAATAAATTAGTTCAAATCCCACTCTACGTTGAGCCCAAAAGGAAAATACGATCTGAGCTCATGTATCCAGTAGGTTTCCACGTGTGGTGAATGTTCTGATAGTCCTACCCACATATTGTTTCTTGCAGGGACAAGTAATCAAGTATACCACATATTGGGTGGCACAGGTGGAAAACTCTTTCATGTGATAGATGTGCGAGGTAATGGTGGAACTGAAAGTGTCAGTTTTACGTTCTATTAGGGTATTGTGTGCGCATACATTACATCTGCGACATTGATAAAAACCTTGGCTTTGTTGAAAGAAGGAAACTTTCTTTGGAGGGTCTATAATGTTAGGGGCAATTTGTCCTGGTATAGAACGGGCACCTCTGAAAATGACTCCCGCATTGTCGGGTAGCTCAGGGCCCAAAAGTCGGTCACTCTTAAGTACTTTCCAATGTTTTCTAAAGATGGCCCTTATTTCCTTAAACTGGGTAGAGTATGTGGTGAAAAAGGACCATTTAGCTCTAGAATCTGGAGTATTGGTGGGACGTTCTACAAGAGTGGAGCCCCTATCAATCTGTGAAACTCTATTAATCTCTGCATCTAGGTCTCCTGCATTATAACCTTTGGCCACAAATCTCTCTTTTAATATGAGATTGAGCGTAATAGTCCGATATTTTGGAACAATTATGACGCAGCCGTAAAAATTGGCTGTGCGGGACGGATCGTAGCCATTGAGCATGATGGCAACTGTCAGACGGGATATACCCGTTTCGATCTGTGGGCTTGAAGTAGGTCTTAAACTCAAGATGTTGATCCACGACCATAATTTCCAGATCTAAAAAGTGGATGGAGCTCAAACTAGCCTCATAACTGAGAGAAATCCCGCGATCATTAGCGTTCAAAGCTCCCATGAATTCATCCAAAGACTCATGGTTTCCCTGCCATAGGAGGAGGATATCCTCTATGTACCTAACCCAAAGAACCAATTCTGGTCTCTGGTGGGCATAGACGACATCCTCCTCCCATTGGGCCATGAAAAGGTTGGCCAAACAAGGGGCGAATTTGGCCCCCATGGCCACACCCTGTTGTTGTACATAGAACTGGTTCTGGAACCAAAAGTAGTTGTGGCCAGTGGCAAAACGCAAAAGCTGTATGATGAAATTGCGCTGCAATATTGGCAGGGTATTCATGGACAGATGTTTTTCAACAGCATTAAACCCTAGATGGTGTGGTATGCATGTATATAAGGCAGCTACATTGGCTGTGACCAGAAAAGTGCCCTCTTTAAGCCTTATTGGCTCAAGACGTTGGATGACATCTCTAGTATCTTTGAGGTAAGACGGAGTCAATCTGACCAATGGTTGGAGAAAAAAATCGACATATCTCCCTATCCTGGAAGTGACTGAGTCAATCCTGCTGACAATAGGTCTGCCAGGGGGATTGACTGGGTCTTTGGGGACATAATAAATCACGGGGATCCGCGGAACAAGAGGCACTAAATAGTTTTTCTCTTTTTTGTTCAGAATCCCCAAAGAGTGTTTTTATCAATGTCGCAGATGTAATGTATGCGCACACAAGTCCCTAATAGGACGTAAAACTGACACTTTCAGTTCCACCATTACCTCGTGCATCTATCACATGAAAGAGTTTGCTACCTGTGCCACCCAATATGTGGTATACTTGATTACTTGTCCCTGCAAGAAACAATATGTGGGTAGGACTATCAGAACATTCACCACACGTGTCAATTAACATATTGCAGGTATCAAAGGTGGCAAAGACAAGCATACAGTACCCCAACATTACTTACTCCACCATAATAGGGACCCTACGGGAAGTACATTTCAGGTGATTGATAAGTTTGTCCCTCATTGGCGGGGGGAGTCACGCTTACGAGGGGTATCTAGGTTGGAAACCTACTGGATACATGAGCTCAGATCGTATTTTCCTTTCGGGCTCAACATAGAGTGGGATTTGAACTAATTTATTAATCTTTCCTAATACTATAATACATTGTATTCCATTTTTGCTCATTTTTTACAATGGTAATTTAGCCTTGACCCCACCCACATTCCCACATTATCACATGTGATATATTTCCTGTTTCCTAACTATATTATTCAAGTACACTATATATTTTTTATTTATTTACTCTTACATTTCGAATTATGTATTATGATTTGAGTATGGATTACAGCACATTATGGCTGCAGTCCCTCTCCTTTGTACTTATATTTTTTATAGATTAATCTTATTTCATTGACACATGAAGATATAGGATTTGGCCGTTATTATTACGTGCCTATTTTCATCGTCATTTGTATCACCCATTATTCTTCACTTTTGCGTTGTTGTTTGGTTTAGAATACATGTAATCTCTCCCAATATGTAGATGTGCTTGATTTACATCTATGGTCATGTGGGCAACCTATGGAGAGTCAGGTGACCGCAGTGCAGATGCGCCCACGTTACTGCGGGCCTCTCCGACACTGCGTCAGGGTTGCCTAGCGACCTGCACGTACCGCCCGCATGTGCACGATGAGCGTGTCACGTGGGGTGGTTTGGGCGTCATGTGACGGCCGCGCGAGCACGTTGTTTGTGTTCGCGGGCTTTCCGCATTCAGTGTGCAAAGTTGTCAGGCAACCTCCACGTGTGCCTTGTATACTTCCGGGTTGCGGCATCACATGCGGGAGTCATGCTCTGTTCCCGGGCTCCCAGCATGCAGACGCCTTAAGTAAAACCTACCAATCCCAATAGATCTGGATGAGAAGGCTTGTCTCTATTGGTAGAAAGTTATAAGCATATTTTGTTACAGGCATACTGATTGGTTCTGAGGAGAGGGTGGGTCACATCTCATTAGATGACCCTCTCCTCTGCCCAATAGGATTTATTATTGTTTAACTGTTGACAGCCCATTGGTCTTTGAGTATGTTTGATTACATACACTATTTTATAAATATTGGCAGTGTTATGAGGGTCCCATATGCCCCTGTTGAAGATCTTTGGATCGAAACGCGTAGGGCGTTTTTACTCACCCCATACACTGCTTTTACCCGTGATCACGTTTTATGTTTTATGCTCCATGTATTGCGTTTTTTTAGCAATAAAAATATACCGAGTTACACTATGTGGAAGCATCCCTCCTTTTTTCATATGTTCCGGTGAATGAACAACCACTTGCCTTTGGGAACCATTTTGATCCAGTTCCAGTGGACCAAGAGGGACATCCACGCCTGACAGAGGCTCTACCCTTGCCTCCATCATTTTACATCTTTGCCCTTGGTGGCACAAAACCTTACTGATTCTATGCTCACAGCAGTAGAATCCAACTTATCCGGTAAGCATATTCCATCTATCCATTTATCTTGAAGATACCTGAGCTGACCGTTGAGAAGCTGAATGAACTGCCACACGGATCACATACATTGATTGTGGACTGTTTTTTGCTTCAACAACACGTCACTATTGGGACATTATGTTTATGTGCACAGAAATAATTTACACATGTGTTATTTAGCGCTACATTTAATTTTGGTACACATTTTTGTCACATGGTTTGTAGCAGCTTATTCAGTATTTTTTAGGGTAGCGCATTAACCATCCCCTTCCTTTTTTGAACTCCAAATTTTTTATAAAATGGCATAGGGGTCCCCCCAAAATCCATACCAGACCCTTATCCAAGCACGCAACCTGGTAGGCTGCAGGGGGGGCAAAAGCGTGCCCCCTCTCCTGAACCGTACCGGGCCACATGCCCTTAACATGGGGAGGGTACTTTGGAGGAGCCCCCCAAAGCACCTTGTCCCCATGTTGATGGGGACAAGGGCCTCATCCCCACAACCCTTGCATGGTGGTTGTGGGGGTCTGTGGGTGGGAAGCATATCGGAATCTGGAAGCCCCCTTTAATGGGGACCCCCAGATCCTGGCCTCCCCCTATGTGAATTGGTAAAGGGTACATTGTACCCATACCATTTCACAAAAAAAGTGTAAAAAACAGTAAAAGTCACGAGACACTTTGGGACAAGTCCTTTATTAAAAAAATTAAAAATTAAAATGTCCCGCGATGTCCATTCATCTTCTATCACACCACCCGAGGAACCGAAAAAAAAAAAATGTAACATGGGAGGCTCCCGCCAAGTGACGCTGCTTCTCAGTGACAGCTGTTATATAGCTGAGGGCAGGGCCACTCGGTGATGTAAACGGGTGACCCCACTTTCCTCTGATGTCAGCAGGCATCAGAGGGGGGGTGGGGTCACCCATTTACATCATGATGCATAACATCTCAAGACACATACCCACTCCCACCTCTAAGATTGAGCCCATAATGGGTGAAACACATTCGAGGGGCGTGGTTTTGAAGGGGACAGAGTTGAAGCCTTCCTGTCATATTTGAAATCAAGCAGCTTTTGGTGTGTGCTTCCATCTTTCTCCTTCATCCAGTCATGTTAGTATTATCTCCTGAACATAGATAACCCGATTGTCACACAATTTAAAAACAAGACAGCATTTCCAATCACCCAGTATGTTAACCTCAGAGGAGGGGCCTCATAATCCAGCCGACCAGAGGGTAAAACAGACCAGAACTGACCTTGTGTAACACCCCAAGTGTTGAATGAATATTATACTATAATAATATATACTTGAATTATAATATACTGTATTTACTCAGGGCTGGAACAAGGGGCGGGCAGGAGGGGCAGTTGCCCTGGGCACTGTGGTATCATGTGAGTTGGGGGGCACTAAAAGTAGATGGGGGGGATTTGTGTTGGAAGGGGGAATTTGGGGGGTGGCAGGGGCTAATTATTGTTCTAGGAGGGGAAATTTACATAATTACATAGTTAGTCAGGTTGAAAAAAGACACAAGTCCATCTAGCTCAACCAATAGAAAATATTTGGGGGGCTGGATGCTAAGAGTGGTGTGTTGGGAGGGGGAATGGGATTTGTGCTAGGAGGATGAATTTTGGGGGAATTTGTGTTGGGGGGAAATTTGAGGGTTAGAGGATTTGTGCTAAAAGGGGTGAACTTTTTTGGGTGGGGGGCATTTGAGTGGGGGAGATTTGGAGATGGGGGCAAAGATTCGTGCTGAGAGGGATTTCTGCATGGGGTGGATTTGTACTGGCATGAGGGGGTATTTATGCTTGGAGGGGAAGCATGCAGATTAGTGCTCAGTGTTTTTGTGGGGGGGACTTTTTTCTGACACATAATGCTCATAGATCTCGGGGGGGGGGTCAGTTTGGCATGTTTAACCTGGGCTCTAGATGACCTTGTCCCAGAACTGTACAGTATATACTCCTTAGGTCTGTCATGACCACCAAGCCGATGAAGTCATTTTATCTAAAGCATGTTTGAGGTGTCACTGACAAAATAAGCCTAATGCAGCGTACACACGGGCGGACTTTTCGACCGGACTGGTCCGACGGACTTCCGGACTTTCCCAACGAACGGACTTGCCTACACACGATCACACCAAACTCCGACAGATTTGTACTTGATGACGTACGACCGGACTAAAATTAGGAAGTTCATAGCCAGTAGCCAATAGCTGCCCTAGCGTCGGTTTTTGTCTGTCGGTCTAGCATACAGATGAGCGGACTTTTTGACTGGACTCGAGTCCATCGGAAAGATTTGAACCATGTTTCAAATCTAAAGTCCATCAGATTTTTGACCGAACAAATCCGCTACAGGTCCGATGGAGCCCACACACGGTCAGATTGTCTGCCAGATTCGGTCCGTCGGACCAGTCCGGTCGAAAAGTCCACCCGTGTGTAAGCGGCATTAAAGGTTTTTTTCTTTAATATATGTTGAACATTTGTCAGCCTATAATTAAACATAAAATGTACCTAATAAAATATTTAGTATAGTATTTAGATATGCAAATTACAACGTACAGTAGGTTTAAGGTTTTTGCCAAGTTAACCAACACAACTGACGCTGTTAAATTGTGCCAGGGCATCCAAGGTGAACGTCTACTTTCACAACATAGAAACTAGTCAACATTTTTTAAATTTGACTATGAAAAGAATGGGATTTTTTTTTTTGCCGTATTTCACTCGGTTTAAGCTGTCACATAGAAACCAGCCTGTGGTGTCTGTGATGTAAACCACAATCACTGTCTCTTCTGCCAACCGAATCATTTACTGGTAATTGATACACCAACAGAGAATTATGGCTATTCAACTGGAACCAAGTCTAACTCATGATCAGAGGTCATTAATACCTTAATGCCCTGAACAAATTTAGCACTATACAGCATGTTGGTCAGCTTGATATTAACTCTGTTACTAATTTAGATACGGTATATTGTGTGCTATACACACACCTTGTAGATGTCTAGGGAGACATCTTTGAACAGCTGCTGGGGTTTCCTTTTTTCTTTTTATAGAACAAAGATGTATATAATATGATAACCAAGAACAGTCCTATTACATGTAAAGCAAAAATATATGTTAAACCATATACTGTATATTTGGTTTAACATGTTTGCTTCACATATAATAATAGGATTTTTTCATCATACCTATCTATAAAATCCTTTTCTTTGAGTACATCATGGGACACAGAGTTAAGCTAATATTCATTACCTACTGGATTATACGCCATCCCTAGGTGAATGGACCTTGATAGAAAAGTCTTAGACAGGAAGTGATCCCCTATATAACCCCTCCCATACAGGAAGTACATCAGTTTTGTAGCAAGCACTGAATCCTCAAAAAAGAGGGGAGGGATCTCTGGGTCCCACGATGTACTCAAATAAAAGGATTTACACGTAAGTATGATGAAAAAATCCTATTTTCTTTATCATACATCATTGGTCACAGAGTTAGGCTAATATTCATTACCTACTGGGACGTCCCAGAGCAATAGCCTTGAGGGGAGGGAGACAACCTGCCAAACAAAAGCCATCAGACCTTATACTGCGACCGAAACCTGAATCCTCGGCTGCTTGAACATCCACTTGATAAAATTTTGTGAACGTATGCACTGAGGACAAGGTAGCAGCCTTACAAATCTGAGCCACAGATACCAGATGAAGATAAGCCCAGGAGGTTGCTACACCCCTGGTAGAATGAGCTCTCACCCTGAAGGGAGGAGCTTTAAGTTTCAGACCATAGGCCTGCCCCATTCTTGGGTCCTTTGGGTAAAACAAAAAAGCAGTCTGATCCTCAGATCTCCGCAGATCTAGACAAATAAACCTTGACTGCCCGGACAACGTCCGAGGAATGCAGTCATCTCTCTTCCACCAAACGAGGCTGAGAGAAAAAAAAGGCAAAATAATGTCCTGATTTAAATGAAAGGCTGACACCACTTTTGGCAAAAAGGATGGAACAGGTCGTAACACGACCCTGTCGTGGTGAAGGATCAAGTATGGTTCCCTGCATGAGAGGGCCACCAACTCCAACACCCTTCTAGCCGAGGGGATGGCCATCAGGAAGGCTAGCTTGCGTGACAGCAAGTCTAATGGAATTTCCTTGATAGGCTCAAATGGTTGTTTCTGTAACACAGACAGCACCAAGTTCAAGTCCCAAGGACACATAGGTGACCTAATGGGGGGAAGTAAACGTGTTTCCCCCTGCATAGAGGTTCGGACCAGCGAATGGGAGGCTAAACATCTTTGGAAGAATACTGACAGGGCCAAAATCTGACCTCCGATTGTACTCAAAGCCAATCTGATTTCCATAGCTTACTGTACAAAAGAGAGAATTCTCCCAATTCCGAGGATGCCATTTTCTGGCTTCATACCAAGTAATATAAGTCTTCCAGACATTATGATAAATCTTCCTAGTGACAGCTTTTCTAGCATTCACTAAAGTAGACACCACTGGTCCGGAGTAAGGATGAGCCGAACACCCCCCGGTTCGGTTCGCACCAGAACCTGCGAACAGACCGAAAATTTGCACGAACGTTAGAACCCCATTGACGTCTATAGGACTCGAACGTTCGAAATCAAAAGTGCTCATTTTAAAGGCTAATTTGCATGGTATTGTCCTAAAAAGGGTTAGGGGACCCGGGTCCTGCCCCAGGTCCTGCCCCAGGGGACATGTATCAATGCAAAAAAAACTTTTAAAAACGGCCGTTTTTTCGGGAGCAGTGATTTTAATGATGCTTAAAGTAAAAAAAAGTGAAATATTCCTTTAAATATCTACCTGGGGGGTGTCTATAGTATGCCTGTAAAGTGGCGCATGTTTCCCGTGCTTAGAACAGTCCCTGCACAAAATGTCATTTTTAAAGGAAAAAAAGTCATTTTAAACTGCTTGCGGCTTTAATGTAATGTCGGGTCCTGGCAATATGGATGAAAATCAGTGATACAAACGCATGGGTACCACCCCAGTCCATTACCAGGCCCTTTGGGTCTTGTATGGATATTAAGGGGAACCCCGCACCCAAATTAAAAAAGGAAAGGTGTGGGGCCCCCAGGCCCTATATACTCTGAACAGCAGTATATAGGCGGTGCAAACAAGACAGGGACTGTAGGTTTGTTAAGTAGAATCTGTTTGTAATTTTGAACTGGTACATTTTTAACGTGTTTAGCTCCAGCCAAAAAATCTATTTTAAGCTTTTTGGAAAACATAGGAAAGGGTTATCACCCCTGTGACATTTGTTTTGCTGTCTGTGCTCCTCTTCAGAAGATTTCACCTCACTTTTTGTCCCAATGACAAATGTTTTTTGAAAATTTGGGTTTTTTTGTGAAACAAGGATTGGTGATAAAGCATCAGTGGAAAGGAGAAAAGTTTTTCCCATATTAACTCTTACAGGAGAGAATTTCCCTTCCTAGGGGTAGAATTCATCTCACTTCCTGTTGTCTCCTTCCGTTTGCAAGTAGGAGTCGTTTGTAAGTTGGATGTTTGAAAGTAGGGGCCTGCCCTATATACTCAGCAGAAATTTGGGCCTTAGGTGTTGTTGTGGCCTCAACACTGTAAGCCCTCACAGGGCCCTGCTGTGAAATATTAGATCAAGAATTGTAATTACATGCCCCTGTTGAACAGGGGCAGAAAAATTAGGCCTTTGGTGGTGGTGCTGGTGCCACAACACTGTAAGTCCTCACAGATACTCTTGGTGGGCACAGAAACGTGCCCTGCTGTGAAATATTAGATCAAGAATTCTAATTACATGTCCCTGTTGAACAGGGGCTGAAAAATTGGGCCTTAGACACTGGTGCTGGTGCCACAACACTGCAACCCCTCACATATACTATAGCTGGAGCGCAGGAACTAGCCCTGCTGCAAAGAATTTCATCAAAAATTGTAATTGCATGCCCCTGTTAAACAGGGGCTGAAAAATTGGGCCTTAGGCACTGGTGGCAGGACTGGCGGCGCCCAGAACCAAAAATGTTCTTACAAGCTATCATCATGATCATTGAGGAGGAAGAGGATAATTACTCAGTATAACAGGATAGTCACTCAGCATCAGCATTTGAAGGGATCTGAGATTTCAAAAAAATTTATTTGGTTACATCAGCATCAGGTGCTTGGTAGCTGGTGGTGATCCAAGACTGATTCATTTTTATGAAGGTCAGTCGATCGACCGAGTCGGTGGACAGACGCACCCTGTGATTGGTTACAAAGCCTCCAGCAGCACTGAATGTGCGTTCCAAAAGAAAGCTGGATGCAGGACAGGCCAGTAGCTCAATTGCATACCGTGCAAGCTCTGGCCAGTGATCCATCCTCAAGACCCAGTAACCCAGAGGATTTTCGGTGGGAAAGGTGTCAGATCTTGCCCCTAGGTATTCCTGCACCATGCAAAACAGACTCTGGTGATGGTTGCTGGAACTGATCATACCTTGGGGTTGCGGACTAAAAAATTGTCTGAACGCATCAGTCAGACAGCCACCTTCTCCACCGCTCCTTCAGACAGTCTCTGGGAATGCATTTACAGAAAAAAGAGGGGAGGACACCTTAATTCATCCAAGAATAGGTTCAGGGGAAGACGGATAGGGGAAAGGGGGATTTACCACCCAATGAAACAATTAATCAAATTAATTATACCCCTAAGGTTACCCAAATCATTTGTCAATTAACTCAATGGTGTGTAGCTAACAAGCTATCAGATAGTTGTTCAATGGACCATAAAGATATATATGAGAAAAAAGAAAAGGGGGCAAGAGGAGGCCTCCTAAAAAAGATGGTCCGCTCAAGAACAAACTGTTGTGAACCTGAAAAAACTTTATTGTGTCAATTTACTAAATAGAAACATAATCCACTAACCATGTATATTTAAAAAATAGGGCAAAGGAAGTCCTATTGTGTGCTGGTGGCCACCACAGACATTACACATACATCAAAATTTCATGCACTCCCACTCATCAAATTAATGTCACTGAAGACCCGGGTCTGTACAATTTTCATGGGATTCCAGAGCAAGGAGACTTCCTTTGCCCTATTTTTTAAATATACATGGTTAGTGGATTATGTTTCTATTTAGTAAATTGACACAATAAAGTTTTTTCAGGTTCACAACAGTTTGTTCTTGAGCGGACCATCTTTTTTAGGAGGCCTCCTCTTGCCCCCTTTTCTTTTTTCTCTGGGAATGCATTGCACAGACCTTTCTGCAAGGCCTCCCGAGGATGTTTCATCCTCTGCTCCCTCTGCGACGGCAAGATAAGGTCCGCAACCTTACCCTTGTAACGTAGATCAAGGAGGGTTGCCAGCCAGTATTGTTCCTTCTCCTTGATACCACGAATACGAGAATCGTTCCGCAGGCTTTGCAGGATCAGGGAGACGATGCGGCGTAGGTTTGCTGAGGCATTCGGTCCGGAGTCCTCTGGGTCACTAAGGATGACATGATCCGCAGCCACCTCCTCCCAGCCACGTACAAGTCCATGTGTTTCTTGGGACTGTAAATGAACCCTTAAAGACTGCTGCTAATGCTGAGTGCCAGGCTCCACCTCCATACTGACACAATCCTCCTCCTCCTCCTCGTCCTCTTCCTGTGTGATTGGTGGGCATGCAGGAACACTGTCTGGATAAAGGGGGCCTTGAGAGCTAAGGAAGTCCTCCTCTTCCCGCCTCTGTTCTGCCTCAAGTGCCCTGTCCATTATTCCATGCAGCATGTGCTCCAACAGGTGGACAACGGGGACAGTGTCACTGATGCATGCACTGTCACTGCTCACTATCCTCGTGGCCTCCTCAAATGGTGACAGGACAGTGCATGCATCCCTGATCATGGCCCACTGGCGTGGGGAAAAAAAAACAAGCTCTCCTGTCCTGGTGCCATACTCACACAGGTACTCATTGATGGCCCTCTGCTGTGTGTGCAGCCGCTGCAGCATTGCCAACGTTGAGTTCCACCTGGTGGGCATGTCACAAATGAGGCTATTCTTGGGCAGGTTGCATTCCCTTTGAAGGTCAGCCAGCCAAGCACTGGCATTATATGACCTGCGAAAATGCACACAGACTTTCCTAGCCTTCCTCAGGACATCCTGTAAGCCCAGGTACCTGCCCAAGAACCGCTGCACCACCAAGTTAAGGACGTGAGCCAAACAGGGCACATGGGTCAGTTGTCCCTGTCGGAGGGCAGAGAGGAGGTTGGTGCCATTGTCCCAAACCACCATACCTGGCTTAAGCTGGCGTTTCGTCAACCACCTCTGAACCTGCCCCTGCAGAGCTGACAGAATCTCTGCCCCAGTGTGGCTCCTGTCCCCCAAGCACACCAGCTCAAGCACCGCATGGCATCTTTTGGCCTGCATGCTTGCGTAGCCCCTTTAACGCCTACAGAGCCTGGTACAATCTGATGTTGGTGTACCGATAGCAGATTGCCCGAAAGTACTTGGCTGTGACACACCTAATTCTACACCTTCATTCCTCTCAGTGCAGGTTTCAGAGAGGACTGAAGGAGAGGTCCACTTTGTTCTTTGGTGTGAGTCTTTTAGGTACACTTGCCAACGAACTGCATGGCAGGTCGACATATGTCTGGTTAAGCATGTGGTGCCCAAGCGGGTGATGTTTTGGCCACGAGAGATACGCTTGAGACATATGTTGCAAATAGCAGCGGTGGGATCTGATGCACTCGTCTTAAAAAAGGCCCACACCAAAGAACTTTTGGAATAACATGCTGAGACAGCAGGGCCCTGCACATGCGGAGCTCTGCGGTGTGATGCAGTCAGTGTGTTGCCCTTAACCACTTGAGCCCCGGACCATTATGCTGCCTAAGGACCAGAGGTCTTTTTCCAATTTTGCACTGCGTCGCTTTAACTGCTAATTGCGCGGTCATGCAATGCTGTACCCAAACGAAATTTGCGTCCTTTTCTTCCCACAAATAGAGCTTTCTTTTGATGGTATTTGATCACCTCTGCAGTTTTTATTTTTTGCGCTATAAATGGAAAAAGACCGAAAATTTTGAAAAAAAATGATATTTTCTACTTTTTGTTATAAAAAAAATCCAATAAACTAAATTTTAGTCATACATTTAGGACTAAATGTATTCGGCCACATGTCTTTGGTAAAAAAAAGTCAATAAGCGTATATTTATTGGTTTGCGCAAAAGTTATAGCGTCTACAAACTAGGGTACATTTTCTGTAATTTTACACAGCTTTTAGTTTATGACTGCCTATGTCATTTCTTGAGGTGCTAAAATGGCAGGGCAGTACAAAACCCCCCAAATGACCCCATTTTGGAAAGTAGACACCCCAAGGAAATTGCTGAGAGGCATGTTGAACCCATTGAATATTTATTTTTTTTGTCCCAAGTGATTGAATAATGACAAAAAAAAAAAAATATATTTACAAAAAGTTGTCACTAAATGATATATTGCTCACACAGACCATGGGCCTATGTGGAATTGCACCCCAAAATACATTCAGCTGCTTCTCCTGAGTATGGGGATACCACATGTGTGGGACTTTTTGGGAGCTTAGCCGCGTACGGGGCCCCGAAAACCAAGCACCGCCTTCAGGATTTCTAAGGGTGTAAATTTTGGATTTCACTCTTCACTGCCTATCACAGTTTCAGAGGCCATGGAATGCCCAGGTGGCACAACCCCCCCCCCCCCAAATGACCCCATTTTGGAAAGTAGACACCCCAAGCTATTTGCTGAGAGGCATGGTGAGTATTTTGCAGCTCTCATTTGTTTTTGAAAATGAAGAAAGACAAGAAAAAACTTTTTTTTTCTTTTTTCAATTTTCAAAACTTTGTGACAAAAAGTGAGGTCTGCAAAATACTCACTATACCTCTCAGCAAATAGCTCGGGGTGTCTACTTTCCAAAATGGGGTCATTTGGGGGGGTTTTGTGCCACCTGGGCTTTCCCTGGCCTCCGAAACTGTGATAGGCAGTGAAGAGTGAAATCAAAAATTCACGCCCTTAGAAAGCCTGAAGGCGGTGCTTGGTTTTCGGGGTCCCGTACGCGGCTAGGCTCCCAAAAAGTCTCACACATGTGGTATCCCCATACTCAGAAGAAGCAGCAGAATGTATTTTGGGGTGTAATTTCACATATTCCCATGGCATGTTTGTTTGAGCAATATATCATTTAGTGACAACTTTGTGCAAAAAAAAAAAAAAAAAAATTGTCTCTTTCCCGCAACTTGTGTCGCAATATAAAATATTCCATGGACTCGACATGCCTCTCAGCAAATAGCTTGGGGTGTCTACTTTCCAAAATGGGGTCATTTGGGGGGGTTTTGAACTGTCTTGGCATTTTATGCACAACATTTAGAAGCTTATGTCACACATCACTCACTCTTCTAACCACTTGAAGACAGCCCTTTCTGACACTTTTTGTTTACATGAAAAAGTTTTTTTTTCTTTGCAAAAAAATTACTTTGAACCCCCAAACATTATATATTTTTTTAAAGCAAATGCCCTACAGATTAAAATGGTGGGTGTTTCATTTTTTTTTTTTTCACACAGTATTTGCGCAGCTATTTTTCAAACGTATTTTTTGGGGAAAAAACACACTTTTTAAAATTTTAATGCACTAAAACACACTATATTGCCCAAATGTTTGATGAAATAAAAAAGATGATCTTAGGCCGAGTACATGGATACCAAACATGACATGCTTTAAAATTGCGCACAAACGTGCAGTGGCAACAAAATAAATACATTTTTAAAAGCCTTTAAAAGCCTTTACAGGTTACCACTTTAGATTTACAGAGGAGGTCTACTGCAAAAATTACTGCCCTCGATCTGACCTTCGCGGCGATACCTCACATGCATGGTGCAATTGCTGTTTACGTTTGACGACAGACCGCCGCTTGCGTTCGCCTTAGCGCGAGAGCAGGGGGCGACAGGGGTGCTTTTTTTTTTTTTATTATTTTTTTGCTTTATCTTATTTTTAAACTGTTCCGTTTCATTTTTTTTTTTTTTTTTAATCATTTTTATTATCTCGGGGAATGTAAATATCCCCTATGATAGCAATAGGTAGTGACAGGTACTCTTTTTTGAAAAAATTGGGGTCTATTAGACCCTAGATCTCTCCTCTGCCCTCAAAGCATCTGATGACACCAAGATCGGTGTGATAAAATGCTTCCCCAATTTCCCAATGGCGCTATTTACATCTGGCGAAATCTAAGTCATAAAATGCTCGTAGCTTCCAGTTTCTTAGGCCATAGAGATGTTTGGAGCCACTCTGGTCTCTGTTCAGCTCTATGGTCAGCTGGCTGAATCACTGGCTGCATTCTCAGGTTCCCTAATGAGACAGGAGAGCCATAGAAAAACACGGAAGACGGTGGGGGGGGGCATTCCCTCCCACGGCTTGTAAAAGCAGTCTAGAGGCTAATTAGCCGCTAGGATTGCTTTTACATGAAAGCCGACCGCTGGCTGAAAAGAATGATACCAAGATGATACCTAAACCTGCAGGCATCATTCTGGTATAACCATTCAAAGTCGTGAATGGCGTACCTGAAGACAAAAAAAGGTTAACAATAAAGCACAGTAAACGGTAAAGTGTAAAAAATTGCATACCTGAAAAGCAAACATGATAAAACATAATAACAATAAAACATTGCAGAATAGAATACAGTAAAAAAGAGCAGAACAATAGAGAGAACAATAAAACGACAACTATTTTTTTTTATTTTATATATTTTTTAAATTTTTTTTACACTTTTTTTGTAACTAACTTTTATAACGGTAACCGGTTCCAGGTTCGGGTCTCTCAAAATGCGATGGCATCTTGGGAGACCCTGTGAAAGTGTGCCTAGTCTGTGCAATGCTGTACCCTATGCTAATACTCAACGAATGAATGGTAGCGTTCAAAACATTCACCAATGCAAAGACCAGGATTGTCAGGACAGGAGGGACAATAATAGCGGGTGTCACGCCTATATCCGCACTTGCTGCAGACACAACATCTTTTTTGGGGGGGTTCGTTGGGTAGGGGTACTCGGCAGGACATAAAGAAAATGCCTCTCATGCAGCCGACTGCATTTGGTTGGGGATGTGAATGGGGGAAGTACGGGTGCTGCAGAAGTGGTGGGTTCCCAATTAGGATTGGCGAATGCAGCAGGAAGGGCACTATGGGCACGACGGGCCTGTGTTTGTCTTTTTGGTGGCAGCGGGACACTACTTGTGCTTGCCACCTCACCAGCTTGAACTGCACTTATGGGACTCGCCACGTCACCAAGTGTTACTGCAGTGCTGGTTTGACTACGACCGGGGTGTACTAGGCCGCTGGCGCTTGCCAGTTCAATAAAAAGCTACCAAAAAAACTGTTAGCGATCGCAGGGATCAGGCCTGACTCTGCGAACACTGCAGTTATGCTTTTAGTGTTTTGTAAGTGACAGTGATCGATCGATACTGCACTTGGGTAGGCTGGGCCGGGCGGAGGGGCAAAACGCAGGTGCTAGCAGGTATCTGGGCTGATCCCGCTAACACTGCATTTTTGGAAACCCTAAACTGCTGGGGACGCTAGTATAGATCTGATCAGATATTGATCCGATCAGATACTATACCACTAAGGGAGCTGTACAGTGCGTGCATGGGTGTTAGCGCTACTGGCGCTAACCTGACGCTGCCTGGGGATGGTGCTTGCCAGTTCACCAAAATGCTACCAAAAAAATGTTAGCGATCGCAGGGATCAGGCCTGACTCTGCGAACGCTGCAGTTATGCGTTTAGTGTTTTGTAAGTGACAGTGATCGATCGATACTGCACTTGGGTGGGCCGGGCGGAGGGGCAAAACGCAGGTGCTAGCAGGTATCTGGGCTGATCCCGCTAACACTGTTTTTGGGGACCCTAAACTGCTGGGGACGCTAGTATAGATCTGATCGGATCAGATATTGATCCGATCAGATACTATACCACTAAGGGAGCTGTACGGTGCGTGCATGGGTGTTAGCGCTACTGGCGCTAACCTGACGCTGCCTGGGGATGGTGCTTGCCAGTTCACCAAAATGCTACCAAAAAAATGTTAGCGATCGCAGGGATCAGGCCTGACTCTGCGAACGCTGCAGTTATGCGTTTAGTGTTTTGTAAGTGACAGTGATCGATCGATACTGCACTTGGGTGGGCCGTGCGGAGGGGCAAAACGCAGGTGCTAGCAGGTATCTGGGCTGATCCCGCTAACACTGTTTTTGGGGACCCTAAACTGCTGGGGACGCTAGTATAGATCTGATCGGATCAGATATTGATCCGATCAGATACTATACCACTAAGGGAGCTGTACGGTGCGTGCATGGGTGTTAGCGCTACTGGCGCTAACCTGACGCTGCCTGGGGATGGTGCTTGCCAGTTCACCAAAATGCTACCAAAAAAATGTTAGCGATCGCAGGGATCAGGCCTGACTCTGCGAACGCTGCAGTTATGCTTTTAGTGTTTTGTAAGTGACAGTGATCGATCGATACTGCACTTGGGTGGGCCGGGCGGAGGGGCAAAACGCAGGTGCTAGCAGGTATCTGGGCTGATCCCGCTAACACTGTTTTTGGGGACCCTAAACTGCTGGGGACGCTAGTATAGATCTGATCGGATCAGATATTGATCCGATCAGATACTATACCACTAAGGGAGGCGTATGCTGCATGCGTGGGTGTTAGCGGTACTGGCGCTAATCTGACGCTGCCTGGGGCGACGCATATCACCGCCGGGCGATCAGGGGGCTAAACCTTTATTCGGTAATAAACGGCGGGTGCCCTGACACTAAAAAAAATAAACAAACTAACCAGCGTCACCCGTAACACTTATACGGTGATCAGTGGTGAAAGGGTTAACTAGGGGGCCATCAAGGGGTTAAAACATTTATTAGGTAGTATATGGGGGTCCCTGTCGCTATAAAACGCTGACGGCGAACCTAAATATTTAGGTCCCTAACTAGCGTCACCAGCGACACTAATACAGCGATCGGAAAAATGATCGCTTAGCGACACTGGTGACGGGGGTGATCAAGGGGTTAAAACTTTATTAGGGGGGGTTAGGGGGGTATCCTAGACCTAAAGGGGGCTAATATTCACTGTCCCAACACTGTAACTGTCACAAACTGACACCAATGCAGTAATCAGAAAAAAAAAAAAAAACTGCTGGTGTCAGTTTGTGACAGGGAGGGGGGGGTTGATTGGGGGGGATCGGGGGACGATCGGGGGGGGATCGGGGTGTTTTGTGTGCCTGGCATGTTCTACTGTGTTGTGTAGTGTTGGTGCACTCACATTACTGTCTTCTCTCCTCGGCGCTGCAACGGAATACCGAGCCGAGGAGAGATGACATCATTTCCTTTGCTGCTGTTTAGCATACAGCAGCAAAGGAAGCGATTGCCGCTGGACAAAAGACGACCGCCTCGGGCACCGGGGGGGGTCCGATCGGACCCCCCACCCGCGGAAGGCAAATCACGTATATGTACGTGATTTTGCCTGTCCGTGCCACCTTGCCGACGTAAATCGGCGTGAGGCGGTCGTCAAGTGGTTAAGCTGGCATTCTACCTCGTTCAGTCCATGAACAGGGTGGGGAGGAGTTCATGGACCAAGAATTGGTTGCTTCAGCGTGACCAGTTCTGTCATATGCCTTTGCTCCGTGAGATCCGTGAGAATAATCCTGATTTCAGGAACTTTCTCAGGATGATGGACCCCGTGTTTCACCGTCTGTTGGCTTCGCTGACCCCCTATATTAGCAGGCAGGATACCTGCATGAGGCAAGCCATCACTCCGGAGCAGAGGTTGGTCGCTACCTTGCGGTATTTGGCCACAGGGAGAAGCCAGCAGGACCTCAAGTTCTCAACAGGCATCTCCCCCCAGGCTCTGGGGATCATTATCCCAGAGACCTGTTCTGCCATCATCCAGGTCCTGCAGAAGGAGTATATGAAGGTAAGATTTTTATCCTTTTATATCACATTTTATTGTATTGAATGTTTGATAATATATTGTATTTCTTTCCTCATTCCCTAATTACCATGATTGTAATATGCTGTGAATGTCCCCTTTGTTCTCATGCATGCTGGATTTTTAGGTAATTATTATTTTATGTCCTTCATACATATTTGCCCTTCACTAACCTCCCCAGCATGGTGTCTCCTGCCCTATATTCACCTCATGTAGTCACTTAACAATGTATTTTATCAGCTCCATAGTAGTGCTTTACCCCAAACACCCCCTAAAATGTTTAGAAATGTTATTTTTGATTTAAATTCAGGCAGAGTGCCAGAGGGTTTTTTTTGTGGTGTCCCCAAATTTTTTGTAACCCTCCCTCCCCCAACTAAGTCAGCTGATCCCAATTCTCTATCCTCAATCATCTATCTGCTGACTTTGCCAAACCCATACACACTATACCCACCTCTTTACTGGTCAGATGTATGGATGAATTCCCCAAAGCATGTAGTGCAAGGGCCTGCCTGTATACTTTCCAATGGTACTGTTTAAAGTTTTTGTATCCTATTATTATCTTGATAGGTAATAGCAGAATGTTCAAATGTCCTCAAATGTGTAGAGTTTGTATTTATATCTTTGTATTATGACACTTCTTACCTGTCCATTGGTCTGCCAATAGTGTAACTAAGGAGGGGCTGTTCCAAGTAATACCCATTATTTAGGCATTCATCTCTCAATGAAGTGAAGAGGGTTACCTGTCCAAGAGTTTCCCCCCCCTATAATGTTAGAAATGGCCCATGAGAGGGGGGAGGGGGAATATGATAGGTGTACCTTATACTTTGTTGTTGTTAAATTCCCCTTAGTAAATGCTATCTGGAGGTTGCCCCATAATGTTTGTGTATAATCTGCTTGCCATGTATCTTTGAAAAAATAGTAATGTTTATTGTTTTTTCCTCAACAGTTTCCTTCAATGCCACAGGAATGGCAGACTGTGGCCTCCCACTTTGCCCAGCAGTGGGACTTTCCTAACTGCGGAGGGGCAATTGATGGGAAACACGTCCACATCGTCCCACCACCCAACTCGGGGTCGTACTATTATAATTACAAGGGGTTTAATAGTATAGTGATGTTGGCGGTGGTGTCTGCTAATTACGAGTTCTTGTATGTGGACGTGGGGAAGAATGGCCGGATGTCCGATGGTGGAGTGATCGCCCAGACGGAGTTCTACAGGCGTCTCCAGAATGGCAGCTTGGACTTGCCACCTCCAGAGGACAATGTTGAAGGTCTCCCATTTGTGTTCGTTGCTGATGAAGCATTTGCGCTGGGGGACCACCTGATGCGGCCATTCCCGATGAGGACCCTCACCCCAGAACAGAGGGTTTTTAATTACCGGCTGGCCAGAGCCCGAAGAGTGGCGGAGAACACATTTGGAATCCTGGCCAGCCGGTTCCGATTATTTCTGACACCCATCCATATGGCAGAGTATAAACTGAACCATATAATACTTGCCTGCTGTGTTCTCCATAATTTTTTAAGAAAACATTCAGCCAACTATGCTGGCTCAGTTGGGCCTGAGGCCGGAATCCCTAATCCATCAACACTGACGGCGCTTGAAAGTGGCTGTCCTGGCCACTTACCCCCAAGGAATACAAACTAAAATCTAAAACTTTCCCCACACCACAAGGTAATCTCAACGTGTGGGCTTTTGTCCATCAGGTCACTGAGGACATTGGCAGGACTAAATGGTGTCCGGAAACGGGTCCCTTACGGAAAATGCCAGTCAACTAATAGATGAATTTCTTAGACCACATGTGGAGGGTTTGACATCTTACTTACAAGACACCAGTGAACTTCTCAGAGTTTTAGATGGTTTGACTATTCCTGAGGGAGCCTGGCTTGTGGCCTTGGATGTGGAGGCCCTCTACAACTCCATCCCCCATGATTTGGGGGTGGCAGTTGTGGAGGGCTTCATTTCTCGAGACGGGGATGTGCCTAATACCTACAGGGGCTTCATTTTGGACCTCCTGAGGTTTATCCTCATGAACAACATTTTTCTGTTTGCTCGCTCCCACTACCTCCAGGTGCAGGGGGTCGCTATGGGGACCAGATGTGCCCCCACCTATGCGAACCTGTACCTGGGGGAGTGGGAGCAGAGTCTTTTCTTTAGGGAAGATTTGGAAAATTTGACGAAAAACATATCAATATGGAAACGATATATTGATGATGTTTTCCTAATTTGGACTGGAAGTAGAGAGGAGCTTTCGTCCTTCTTTGAGGGCCTGAAAACAAATCCCTATAATTTAACCTTCACTATGGAAGCAAGCCAAACGACCTTAACGTTTTTGGATGTTACTCTCTTTATCAATCCAGATAGAACCATTGGAACCACCCTTTTCCGTAAAGCATCAGCAGGAAATTCACTCCTGCATGCTGCCAGCTCCCATCCCCAACCACTTATAAATAATGTTCCCTATGGACAGTATCTAAGATTAAGGAGAAATTGCAGTGAGAATATCCATTTTGAATCCGAGGCCAGGGCATTGAGGGAACGTCTCAAAGCACGGGGCTACAGCAATAAATGTCTAAAAAGAGCCTATCTTAGAGCGAAAAGAAACCAACGTAATCAACTAATTTATAGGCCTACAAAATCAAAACCGGTCCCTGGCCTGAGAATGATCACTACCTTCTCTGGACAACACCGGCAAATGCGGGAGCTGCTGCAAAAGCACTGGTATTTGCTGATGGGAGACCCCAGGGTGTCCAAACATCTCAAACACTACCCTGAGATTACTTTCCGTCGATCCCGATCAATTAAAGACCACTTAGTCCATAGTCATTATGCCCCACCACCTACAACGCATACCAAAAACAAAGGCACCAGACCCTGCCACAAATGTGACTTTTGCAGATATATCTATGCATCTCGCAATATCACTCTCCCCAATGGTCAGTTATACAACCCTAAGTTTCTAGCTACATGCCAATCCATAGGCGTAGTTTATATAATGATATGCGAATGCAATGCATATTATGTGGGTAAAACCAAACGCCCCTTTTTCCATCGGATTAGAGACCATGTCTCTTTAGTTTGTAAAAAAAAGATGGAGACCCCTATAAGTCGACATATGGGCCTCCATCACCAATTTAATGATCGGATGATGCACTTTTACGTCTTGGAACATGTCCCCCCAAATGAAAGAGGGGGTAATTACGATAACATCTTGTTACAACGCGAAACCAAATGGATTGTTACCCTCAATGCCTTAAAACATCCAGGCTTAAATGATACCTTGAGTTATAAACCTTTTTTATAATTATAATTTCTCCCCTTTTTTTTTTTTTTTTTCTTCACTCCATATGTATTACAAATTATTTATGTATTAATTGATGGATTAATCTGTTTGATTATTATAATTTTTGTTATTGAATGTAATGTGGTATGAGCTTATGCTTCGCCCTTGGTCTCCTTTCCTCTATATTCTTTGGCATGTACGGACACCCCGGGCACCTAGCCAATCATTTCCTAATCAATGTTTTGATTGCTTCGCTGCCCGTCTTTTGGACACCTAGTGCTGTTGCTTTTTTTGTTTCCGATTTATTCATACACACGGCCTTCATTAGATTATACAATCTATGATAGTTTCTTTGGGCTCCTTTAATTTAAAGCATCAGGGCAATAAAAATCCCCCAAAAAAATCCCCAAACGTGGCCATGTGAAAGTCATGTCAGATTAGTGACCTTTGACTTTAATTGTGCCTTTGACTTTAATTGCGCCATTGTATTTACCAAGTATAATTAAATTTTCTCCTTTTTGAGCCCTGTGAGCCTTCTTACTATCAAACTCCTGGCATAGGATTTTCCAAGATGGCCGCTGGCCCGTCTGTTAGTACCCGATGTCACTTACGCTGCCCTCCGTATGAAAGTCGGATACGTGCGCATGCGCAGGTGTCTTCCTTTGTCCGCAGCGTGACGATGAGTCAGACGTCGTCACGCTGGAGAGGTTTAAAAGCGGGGCTTTTGGTTCCCCGCCAACTTCTGTCATTTCCTGCTTGAGACACGGGGCAGAGGGATCCTCCTGACTGGCTATTCGGTTTAATTAGAAATCTTGATTACTACAGTAAGTCTCTGCATCTATGTTTATCTGCTTTTTACAACTATTATGCATTCCCAGTATTGATGATACTTAGAGACATTCTCGTATTATGTCCATATCTTTCAGGTTCTCTGTGAGAGTTTGCAGCAATACCTCCAGGTCCAGCTTATCCATCAGCTGTGTATGGACGTATATTGCCCCCTTCTTTGACTGCTACTCCACTGCAATACAAGAACCACTTTTTACATTTTTTTTCAGCAATTTTGCAATCTACCATCTTTTGGATGTAGCCTTTTGTTATCTTTGATTCTATTAGAGGTACTTTTCGATTGATTTTTCATACTGATACACAATGCTACTGAAAATTATCTTATTCATTCAGACTTACTGTAATCAATTTTTCTCTTTTCAATTTTTCTCTCTTCAAAGAAGTGTTATGCTTTAGGGATTTTATCCCTCTCTGCATGCCGTTATAGTGAGGTGGGAGCTGAGGAGGAAGTATTTGCCATTACACAAGTCCCCTCTTTTTAATTGTATATTTCTCTCTACAGGTAAGCTCTTTCGAGCCTAATGATGATCATACATATGAAATGTGTGTTTTTTTTTGTTTTTTTTTTTTTTTTTTTATGTGATGCCTTAATATATGATGCTTACACATATGTAGATTTATCCACTATATATATTTTTTCATTCATTTTTTCATTTTTGTACATTGTTCATATTTCAATATCATGATTGTATGAGGTATAAGCAGACATGTACATATATTGTTTACAGATATATTTTCTTTATTCTTTCATAGTTGACTCTAATATCACAAATATATCTCCTGAAGAAGCTTATGCAAGCGAAACATGTTGAGAAAGTGGTATTAATTTCTGTATCAAAGGGTCATCCTTCCCTTCTGTCTGTTTTGTATATTGTCCTTTATTAAATGTCTGTTTCCTTTTAATGAGAGTGTCTAATAAAATATTATTTTATGATACGTCCGGTACATTATTGATTTAAGCACCGTTAAAAGTCCCTGAGGCCTACACAATGGCCTCAATGCCCTTCTCTAATGATTGACAATGTTGCTGGCTGTGTGCCTGTACTGTGACTATCTCTATAATGAATTGGTCTATCTCCTTGCTAAATAGGGATGTCGCTTTGCTGGATTGGGCTGTCGCTTTGCTGGATTGGGCTGTCGCTTTGCTGGATTGGGCTGTCGCTTTGCTGGATTGGGCTGTCGCTTTGCTGGATTGGGCTG
Source organism: Aquarana catesbeiana (assembly GCF_042186555.1). Classification (NCBI taxonomy): domain Eukaryota; kingdom Metazoa; phylum Chordata; class Amphibia; order Anura; family Ranidae; genus Aquarana; species Aquarana catesbeiana. The sequence goes on along the minus strand of NC_133331.1, from coordinate 261,267,592 downwards.
TCGCTTTGCTGGATTGGGCTGTCGCTTTGCTGGATTGGGCTGTCGCTTTGCTGGATTGGGCTGTCGCTTTGCTGGATTGGGCTGTCGCTTTGCTGGATTGGGCTGTCGCTTTGCTGGATTGGGCTGTCGCTTTGCTGGATTGGGCTGTCGCTTTGCTGGATTGGGCTGTCGCTTTGCTGGATTGGGCTGTCGCTTTGCTGGATTGGGCTGTCGCTTTGCTGGATTGGGCTGTCGCTTTGCTGGATTGGGCTGTCTGTATATCAGGGGTAGGCAACCTTTGAGAGGTGGAGATCTACCTGAACAACATGGAAGAGATCGGAGATCACCGGGATTTGGAGCTTTTTTTTTGCAGTTACCGGTGTTTTTTCCTCCTGGTCAGTAAGGCAGTGGAAGAGTGACAGTAGGGCAGTGGATGGCATCAGTGGGGCAGAGGATGGTGTCAGTGGGGCAGTGAACGGTGTCAGTAGAGCAGAGGATGGTGTCAGTGGAGCAGAGGACGGTGACAGTGGGGCAGTGGCTGGTGACAGTGGTGTAGTGGATGGTGACATTTGGCAGTGGATGGTGGCAGTGGATGGTGACAGTGGGCAGTGGATGGTGACAGTAGGACTGGGGTGCCTGGCAATTCAGGGGTTAATTTTGAGCCACCCACTTGGCTCTCTGCCTGGCAGCTCAGGGGTTAAATCTATGTGTGGTCACTCAGCTCACCTTTCCTCATACAGACTGCCCTTGAAGTTCTGTGTATACCTGGGAGATTGCCTCTGGTATAACTACTCACATGTTTGTGTCTCTGCTCGCCTGTTACATTGGACGCAGCTCTCAATCCTGCCCATGACACTGTGTACCCCCATGCCTCTGCTCTTGCCCGGCATAGTTACTTTCTGCTCCTCCACCTCCTGTAAAATTCATCACCCTCTGCGCATGCACTGGCTCCTGAGAAGACAGAGAAGAGGTTGGGCGCATGTGCAGAGGGTCAAGAATTTCACAGAAGGCGGAGGAGCAGTGCAGACCAGGGGTTGGGAAGGCAGAGATATGGTCTACCTGTCTGCAATCGACAGGTAGCCCGCGATTGACAGGTTGCAGACCCTCGCTCTGTTGAATATATGGGGATGTCTCTGCTGGATTGGGTCATCTCTTTGCTGACTTCAAATGGGGATGTCATTTTGCTGAATATATGGGGCTGTCTCTCTGCTTGATATGGGGAGCTTTTAACAAGTTATCTTTAATTACAAACTATCTGCAGTCAACTATGAGCGAGCAATGACTGAATAGCCTTGCAATTCTCTCCATTGAACATGAGCTTGAACGGAAACTAAATTTTAAGGATCTGATTGAAGAGGTTGCAAGCCCTAAAATAAGGAGATGGTCAGTTCACTTCAAGTAAGTATTTTCCCAATTCATTAGACAAATGCTTAACTGATGTGTCAACTTCAGTTGTTTATGGTAAGTTCTCTATTTTGGTAACAGGCCTTATATTTTGACCAAAGGATTAACCGGTTCCCGACTAGGGATGAGCTTCGTGTTCGAGTCGAACCCATGTTCGACTCGAACATCGGCTGTTCGATCATTCGTCGAATTGCGAACGATATGGGCCGTTCGCGCCAAATTCGTGTGGCGCGTCACGGCCCATAATTCACTATGGCATTGCAGTGCATTGCTTGCTGATGATTGGCCAAGCATGCACTATGACCCGCATGCTTGGCCAATCACAGCGCCGCCTTAACAGAGAGCCGTAATTGGCCAAAGCCAAGGAGGCTTTGGCCAATTATGGCTCAGGGGATTTAGTACACGCCCCACACTATATAAGGCCGCCTGCACGGCGGCCCTGTGCAGTGTGTTCCGGTGTGCTGAGAAATAGAGAGAGAGAGACAGTGTCATTTCATTTGAGTTAGCTAGATTAGGCAGGACAGTCAGTTAGCTGCACTTAAAGTGTATTGTGTGTATATATATATATATGCATCCCAGGTGTTGCATGTATATATATATATATACACACACATACATATATATACACATACACACACACTGTATTCAGTTTAGCTAGATCCGTTCCTGTTATCTTCTAGACTATTTACATTTAGTGCAGAGCGTCCTGCTCACAGTATTCTGCTAAACCTACAAGCTAGTGGGGTGCGTCCTGCTCAGTGTTCAGCTAGATCCGTTTCTGTTATCTTCTTACTGGCAGGCTTGTCTTGTTACAGTAAATACAGCTACCTGAAGAAAATTGCTTGTGTTCTTTTGATCCTATTAGTACCACAGTCAGGCAGCTAGACTATTTACAGTTAATGCAGTGCGTCCTGCTCAGTGTTCTGCTAAACCTACAAGTTAGTGGGGTGCGTCCTGCTCACAGTGTTCTGCTAAACCTACAAGTTAGTGGGGTGCGTCCTGCTCACAGTGTTCAGCTAAACCTACAAGTTAGTGGGGTGCGTCCACCTCAGTGTTCAGCTAAACCTACAAGCTAGTGGGGTGCGTCCTGCTCAGTGTTCAGCTAGATCCATTTCTGTTATCTTCTTACTGACAGGCAGGCTTGTCTTGTTACAGTAAATACAGCTACCTGAAGAAAATTGCTGGTGTTCTTTTGATCCTATTAGTACCACAGTCAGGCAGCTAGACTATTTACATTTAGTGCAGTGCGTCCTGCTCACAGTGTTCAGCTAGATCCGTTCCTGTTATCTTCTTACTGACAGGCAGGCTTGTCTTGTTACAGTATTTTAAAGAAAATTTACTGGTGTTCTTTTGATCCTATTAGTACCACAGTCAGGCAGCTAGACTATTTACAGTTAGTGCAGTGCATCCTGCTCAGTGTTCAGCTAAACCTATAAGTTAGTGGGGTGCGTCCACCTCACAGTGTTCAGCTAAAGCTACCTGTAGAAGGTTGGTGGTGTTCTCATACTACAGGCAGGCAGTTGATTTTGCTAGCTGCAGTATCAGTATATGTATATGTATGTGTGTATGTATGTATGTATATATATATATATATATATATATATATATATATATATATATATATATATATATATATATATATTCTATCCCAGCCTAGTGCAGCTACAGGCCATTAGTATGTCTGGAAGGCCAAGAAGGAGAGGCAGACAGTCACAAGCCAATAAGAGAGGGCAAGCAGGCTCTGTGTCTAGTGCTGGTCGTGGAGACGGTGCATTCTCATCAGCACGTGGCCATGGGACACGCTTGGCCTTTTTTTCGGCAGCTGGCCATGTTGAGCCGCAACATGCGGAAGACTTGGTCAAGTGGATGACCAAGCCGTCCTCATCCTCCTCATCCTCTCTCACCCATGCCCAGGGTACTTTGTCTGGCAAAGCAGCGGCCTCTTCCCTCGGCTCAATGTCATCAGTGACTCCTTCCCTAGCCCCACCATGTCCTCCTGAGGAGTCCCTCGAACTGTTTGACCACAGTGTTGGGTACATGCTCCAGGAGGATGCCCAGCGTTTGGAAGGCTCTGATGATACTGAGCTCGATGAAGGCAGTAACACGAGCACGGACAGAGGGGGTGCCCAAGAAGGACAGCAATCTGGCAGTCATACTCCCCCTGCTGCAGCATACTGCCAGGTTTGCTCCAGTGATGAGGAGGGAGGGGATGATGAGGTCACTGACTCAACGTGGGTGCCTGATAGGAGAGAGGAGGAGGAGGTGGCGGCACATCACCAACAAGGCAGGATGCCCTCCAGGGGCCAGCCTAAGGGCAGCACACTGACTGCATCACACCCCAAAGCTCCACATGTGCAGGGCGCTGCAGTCTCTGCGCGTTATTCAAAAAGTTCTTTGGGGTGGGCCTTTTTTGAGACTAGTGCATCAGATCGCACCGCTGCTATTTGCAACATATGTCTCGAGCGTATCTCGCGTGGCCAAAACATCTCCCGCTTGGGTACCACATGCTTGACCAGACATATGTTGACCTGCCATGCAGTTCGTTGGCAAGCGTATCTAAAAGACCCACACCAAAGAACAAAGAGGACCTCTCCTTGCTCCTCATCAGCTGAGATTTCCAACCCCACTAGACCTTCAGTCCTCTCTGAGACCTGCACTGAGAGGAATGAAGGTGTAGAATTAGGTGTGTCACAGCCAAGTACTTGTGGGCAATCTGATTTTGGTACACAGACGTCAGATTGTACCAGGCAAATTTCCCTGCCCCAGCTGCTGCACCGCAGAAAGAAGTTTGCTCCCAGCCATCCACATGCCCAGCGGTTGAATGCTAGCTTGGCAAAATTGCTAGCACTTCAACTGCTGCCTTTTCAGTTGGTAGACTCTGCCCCCTTCCGTGAGTTTGTGGAATGTGCGATTCCTCAGTGGCAGGTACCCAAACGCCACTTTTTCTCACGGAAGGCGATTCCGGCTCTCTACCAGCATGTGGAAGGCAATGTCCATGCCTTGCTGGACAGGGCGGTCAGCGGTAAGGTGCATATTACCGCTGACTCATGGTCCAGCAGGCATGGACAGGGACGTTACCTAAGTTTCACAGCGCATTGGGTGACTCTGCTGGCAGCTGGGAAGGATGCAGGACAAGGTGCAGTAGTGTTGGAGGTTGTTCCGCCACCACGCCTCCAAAATGCTAATGATTGTGACACACCTCTCTCCTCCACCCCCTCCTCTTCTTCTTCTTCCTCCATGGCCTCTTCCTCGGAACCAGCGGTGCTCTGTAGTCGTTCAAGGGGCTACGCAAGTACGCAGGCCAAAAGATGCCATGCGGTGCTTGAGCTGGTGTGCTTGGGGGACAGGAGCCACACTGGGGCAGAGGTTCTGTTAGCTCTGCAGGGGCATGTTCAGAGGTGGTTGACGCCACGCCAACTTAAGGCAGGAATGGTGGTTTGCGACAATGGCACCAACCTCCTCTCTGCCCTCCGACAGGGACAAATGACCCATGTGCCCTGTTTGGCTCACGTCCTTAACTTGGTGGTGCAGCGATTCTTGGGCAGGTACCCGGGCTTACAGGATGTCCTGAGGCAGGCCAGGAAAGTCTGTGTGCATTTCCGCCGGTCATATAATGCCAGTGCTCAGCTGACGGACCTCCAAAAGGAGTTTAACCTGCCCAAGAACCGCCTAATCTGTGACATGCCCACCAGGTGGAACTCAACGTTGGCCATGCTGCAGCGGCTGCACACGCAGCAGAGGGCCATCAATGAGTACCTGTGTGAGTATGGCACCAGGACAGGGTCAGGGGAGCTTGGTTTTTTTTCCCCATGCCAGTGGGCCATGATCAGGGATGCATGCACTGTCCTGTCACCATTTGAGGAGGCCACGAGGATGGTGAGCAGTGACAGTGCATGCATCAGTGACACGGTCCCCCTTGTCCACCTGTTGGAGCACATGCTGCGTGGAATAATGGACAGGGCACTTGAGGCAGAACAGAGGCAGGAAGAGGAGGACTTCCTTAGCTCTCAAGGCCCCCTTTATCCAGACAGTGTTCCTGCGTGCCCGCTGATCACACAGGAAGAGGAGGAGGAAGATTGTGTCAGTATGGAGGTGGAGCCTGGCACTCAGCATCAGCAGCAGTCTTTAAGGGATCAGTCCCAAGAAACACATGGACTTGTACGTGGCTGGGAGGAGGTGGCCGTGGACCATGTCGTCCTTAGTGACCCAGAGGACTCCGGACCGAATGCCTCAGCAAACCTACGCTGCATGGCCTCCCTGATCCTGCAAAGCCTGCGTAAGGATCCTCGTATTCGTGGTATCAAGGAGAAGGACCAATACTGGCTGGCAACCCTCCTTGATCCACGTTACAAGGGTAAGGTTGCGGACCTTATCTTGCCATCGCAGAGGGAGCAGAGGATGAAACATCTTCGGGAGGCCTTGCAGAAAGGTCTGTGCAACGCGTTCCCAGAGACTGGGAGGTTACAAACTCCTGTTTCTGGACAACGTGTTGCTGAGGCTTCGGTCAGTCAAAGAAGGAGCGGTGGAGAAGGTGGCCGTCTGACCGATGCGTTCAGACAATTTTTTGGTCCGCAGCCCCAAGGTATGATCGGTTCCAGCAACCATCGCCAGCGTCTGTTTTACATGGTGCAGGAATACCTAGGGGCAAGATCAGACTTGGACACCTTTCCCACCGAAAATCCTCTGGGTTACTGGGTCTTGAGGATGGATCACTGGCCAGAGCTTGCACAGTATGCAATTGAGCTACTGGCCTGTCCTGCATCCAGCGTTCTTTCGGAACGCACATTCAGTGCTGCTGGAGGCGTGGTAACCGATCACAGGGTGCGTCTGTCCACTGACTCGGTCGATCGACTGACCTTCATAAAAATGAATCAGTCTTGGATCACCACCAGCTACCAAGCACCTGATGCTGATGTAACCGAATAATTTTTTTTGAAATCTCAGATCCCTTCAAAGACTGCCTATGCTGATGCTGAGTGACTATCCCTGAGTAATTATCCTCTTCCTCCTTAATCATCACGCTGATAGCTTGTAAGAACATTTTTGGTTCTGGGCGCCACCACCAGTGCCTAAGGCACAATTTTTCAGCCCCTGTTTAACAGGGGCGTGTAATTACAATTTTGGATGTAATACTTTGCAGCAGGGCTCGTTCCTGCATTCCAACTAGAGTGTCTGTGAGAGGTTGCAGTGTTGTGGCACCAGTGCCTAAGGCCCATTTTTTCTGCCCCTGTTTAACAGGGGTATGTAATTACAATTCTTGATCTAATATTTCACAGCAGGGCCCTGTGAGGGCTTACAGTGTTGTGGACACAGCAACACCCAAGGCCCAAATTTCTGCTGAGTATATAGGGCAGGACCCTACTTTCAAACAACTAACTTACAAACGACTCCTACTTGCAAACGGAAGGAGACAACAGGAAGTGAGATGAAATCTACCCCTAGGAAGGGAAATTCTCTCCTGTAAGAGTTAATATGGGAAAAACATTTCTCCTTTCCACTGATGCTTTCCAATCCATTGGGACAAAAAGTGAGGTGAAATCTTCTGAAGAGGAGGAAAGACAGCAAAACAAATGTCACAGGGGTGATAACCCTTCCCTATGTTTTCCAAAAAGCTTAAAGATTTTTTTGGCTGGAGCTAAACACGTTAAAAATGTACCCGTTCAAAATTACAAATAGATTCTACTTAACAACAAACCTACAGTCCCTGTCTTGTTTGCACCGTCTGTATACTGCTGTTCAGAGTATATAGGGCCTGGTGGCCCCACACCTTTCCTTATTTTAATTTGGGTGCGGGGTTCCCCTTAATATCCATACAAGACCCAAAGGGCCTGATAATGGACTGGGGGGTACCCATGCCGTTTGTCTCACTGATTTTCATCCATATTGCCAGGACCCGACATTACATTAAACCCGCAAGCAGTTTTAAATGAGATTTTTTTCCTTTAAAAATGACATTTGGTGCAGGGACTGTTCTAAACACGGGAAACACGCGTCACTTTACAGGCATACTATAGACACCCCTCAGGTACGATATTTAAAGGAATATTTCACTTTTTTTTTTTTTTTTTTACTTTAAGCATCATTAAAATCACTGCTCCCGAAAAAACGGCCGTTTTTAATACATGTCCCCTGGGGTAGGACCCAGGTCCCCAAACCCTTTTTAGGACAATACCATGCAAATTAGTTTTGAAAATGAGCACTTTTGATTTCGAACGTTCGAGTCCCATAGACGTCAATGGGGTTCTAACGTTCGTGCGAACTTTCGGTCCGTTCGCAGGTTCTGGTGCGAACCGAACCAGGGGGTGTTCGGCTCATCCCTATTCCCGACCAATATACTGCGGCAGAATGGCTCCCTTGGGTGAAAACCCATACGGTTACGTCCTTCTGCTTTTCTGCCACCAGAGGTCGGGGGACCCAGTGCGCGTGGCCGGCGGGCACGATTACCACCGCCGCGATTGCGTGCACGAGCGCCAGCACAGGGATTTGTGCGTAAACACACAGATCCCTGTGCTGTCTGAGGAGAGGAGCCCTATCGTTTGTTCCTACTAAGTAGGAAAAATGATATGTCTCCTCTCCTAGTCACTCACATCCCCACAGTTAGAACACAGTGAGGGAACACATATTTAACCCCTTGAACGCCCCCTAGTGTTAATCCCTTCCCTGCCAGTGACATTTACACAGTAATCAGTGCATTTTTATAGCACTGATCGCTGCATAATTGTCAATGGTCCCAAAAATGTGTCAAAAGTCTCCGATATGTCCATCATAATGTCGCAGTACCACTAAAAATCGCAGATCACTGCCATTACTAGTAAAAAAAATAAGAAAAATAAAAAAATGCCCTAAATCTTTCCCATAGTTTGTAGATGCTATAACATTTGCGCAAACCAATCAATATACGCTTATTGCTATTTATTTTACCAAAAATATGTAGAAGAATATATATTGGCCTAAGCTGATGAAAAAATAAAAATTGGGTGTACTTACTATAGCAAAAAGTAAAAAATATTGTTTTTTTTTCAAAATTGTCGCTCTATTTTTGTTTATAGCGCAAAAAAATAAAAACCGCAGTGATCAAATACCACCAAAAGATATTTGTGGGAAAAAAAGGATGCAAATTTCGTTTGGGTACAACGTTGAACAACCGCGCAATTGTCAGTTAAAGCGACGCAGTGCCAAATTGTATAAAAGTGCTCTGGTCAGGAAGGGGGTAAAATCTTCCGGGGCTGACGCGGTTAAACTAAATGCTAATACTTTAAACTAAAGTATTTTTGTTTTGTTTTTTTTTTTGCTTTTTTTTTTATCTGCTAGGGAAGGATAGATTGGGGGAGGGGGGTTTGTCTGAATACCGAACACATCAGATTAGGTAACGGAAGTGAAGTTCTGTCAGCTGCGCATGCGATCCACCGGCAGCAGACATCTTACTACACCCAGCTACGTCTTGAGAGTAATTTTAGCAATAAACTGAGCATATAGAAATAAATATAGTATAACAACATCTGTGATGCTAAATTTTGAAAGCTTAATGGTTTAGCGCTGAGCAGTGCGGGATGTACCAACATATGCTTTCAAAATGTAACATCCAAACAGCATCACAGATGTCAATATACTATATGTATTTATATAGGCTTTATTGCTAAAATTACTCAATTCAAGACGTAGCTGGGTGTAGTAAGATGTCAACTGCCACCTTCTGACTGCAGGTGTTCTGTCAGATTAGCAGACCTGGTAGCGGTGGAATGCATGCACAGTTGAGGGATAGTCACTTCCGTTACATAATCTGACAAGTTTGCTATTCTGACAGAACAGGTGCGTTAGTGTAGGGTCCTGGTCTTGGTGGAAGGCTTCATATTTTTCCCCAAAATATAATTCCTTACTGTTAAATCTTGAAAGCACTGATGACTTGGAATACATATTTAATTTTCATATATTAAGTTGTAAGAGTGTTGAAATAAAAGTGGGTGCAGTGAAGGACTCATAGGATGACCAATGGGTGGATTCGGTGGGACAGTGAGTGGGTAGGCCCTGGGGAATGTTGGTAGTCAGGCCCCATGGGCACAGGCCTAAAGCTGTGTAAGGGGCAACAACATTTCTAAAGGCTGCCCTGCATAACAGTAATACTAATAATGTTTTATTGAAGGTGGTTGACTGAAAACCAGGTACCAAGAAGACTAGAGAATCTTAATGTAAATAAATCACCAGGGCTAGATGGCTTACACCCGTGAGTCCTTATGGAGCTTATTTTTACTGTAACCAAGCTGTTATTTCTAATATTAAAGACAACTTACTGACGAGAATGGTACCAACTGTTTGGCATAGAGCAAATGTGGTACCAAGATGTATACCAGGGAACTACAGACCAGTCAACCCAACACCAATAGTATGTGAGGTATTTGAGGGAATGGTAAGGAACTCTATACAGTACACGTATCATAAGTGACAGCCAGACATAGGTGTGCACACAGGGTGTGCCAGGTGTGCCTGGGCACACCCTAATCGCCATGCTGGTTCCCAAGGTTCGCTGTCAAATGTTCCATCCAAGCAGTGTGTGGCCCGCGCTGCCTGTGAATCACTTTCACATACAGCAGATCCGATTGTGAGGAGAGTGCCGCTCACTGTGTGTAAAACTGCTTGCAGGGAGAGAGGAGCTGTAAAAACGCCAAATGTGATGTCGGGGGTGGGCGGGACCGAACAGCCATCAAACACCAGCCAATGGGATGTGGTCTGGGTGGGCCTCTACATGTATGTCGCCTCGCCCCCTTTCTTAGGCAGCCCGATCATTGGCTGTTTGATAGCTGCTCGGTCCCACCCCTCTCCCCGACATCACCCCTGAGTTGTGACAGCTGGTCTTCACAATGCATGCAGATACATTACATCATGACAGTTTCACGCACCGAGCAGCTCTTGCCACGATCTACTGCATGTAAAACTCCTCTCCTCTGTCAGTGTCAATGAGTGCTGCTGCCCATTAGTTGCAATTACTGCTGCCCATCAGTGCCAATCAGTGCTGCCAGTCAGTGCCAATCAGTGCCACCAGTCAGTTCTGCCCATCAGTGCGAATCAATGCTGCCAATCAGTGCTGCTATCAGTGCTGCCTATCAGTGCCACTATCAGTGCTGCCTATCAATGCCGTCATCAGTGCCAATCAGCACTGCCCATCAGTCCTGTTATCAGTGCCAATCAGTGCTGCCCATCAGTGGCAATCAATGCTGCAAGTGCCCATGAGTGCTAGGCTATATGGGTAGAGATCAGTGTTTATAAACGTTTTTTATATATGTACCATCATCCCTGAAGTAGTAAACCAAAAAATATGTAGAAAATGGGATTTTAAAGGTACCCCTGATATAGGAAAAGACATTATCTACTAAAAATATATCAAATATTTATTAAAGCAGTTTTACAAAAAAATATACGATAAAATGTGAGAACAGTTTTACATTCACAGTCAAAGGTATACATCCTCAACCTAATATTGACAATGAAAAAAACTGTGGTCACCAAGAGTTCAAAGCATAACCACGTCCACATAATTTCAACATGTTTCGCCCAGAAGGCTTCATCAGGAAAATGGACGAGGCTTTTCAATTATTCAACAACAATATTCACCATAAAAACAACCTTGGATGTTCAAAAGAGAAAGAGAAAAAAAGTAAATACACAGAAAAAAATACATAAAACATTCACATTTATGTAACTTGAAAGCTCTTTAGCTTGTGCAACCATAACTCTACCAAAGCCACCCTCCAGAAACAAAAACAAAAACAGGAACAAAAAACATCCCACCCCCCATCCCACTCCCCCCCCCCCCCCCCCCCAAAAAAAAAAAAAAAACACCCAACAACCCCCATCACACAGGCTCACACCCAACCCTCCCCTAATACTCCCACCCAACACAACCACCGCGTCAACTCCATACCTCTGTAATAGAGTTCTGGGGAAGTCGCAGGATACGAGGCGTCAACTGAGAGAAGAGGGGAGGAGGGGTGCCCCCAGAAGTGACTCCCCCCTGTGTAGTCCAGATGGATGCCTGATCACCCGTAGGGAGGGATGTATATTCTCATGGATGAAAATCATCAAAAGCAAAAAGGATGATTACGGTATCTGTAACAGATATCATAGATAATAAAATTTCACACATATTGCGGGTGAAGAGAGAGGTAGACCACAAGACAAACTAGACAGTGGACACCACTCACCAACCCCCCGAAGAGTATTTGTATTGGGAGCTCATGAGGACTGAATGGCACAATATCAATTGTAAAAAAGCTCCTGTGTAGGTGAAGACAAAGCTGCTCCACAGTTTCTGAAAAAGTATATAAAAAAAATGCATGTAGCTATATTAAACTTCAATGCGACGAGGAACATATGTACGCTGCAGTTTTAAATCTTCAAGAGCACCTGCTTACCTTGAAAAGATATCACATCGTTATGTAAAAAGCTACGTCACATTTCTATTGGCGCTGCTGAAGGGGCACCCTAAAGTAGTAGGCCACAAAAAATAATCACTTCCTATGGAAAAAAAAAAAAAATAGATTTGTTTAAAAGGAAATAGAGCACTAAAAAGTGGTGCTTTAGTTTACAATTAGACATATCACAGAGTGTTGAACCGATTAACGGTCAATGTTTAGTTTTACCTGGTGTCGGCGTCCATGTTTAGCATGAGCTCCCTGACTGCTAGCAAGCATCTGAATGTGTGGGGTTTAAATATCCCTCCCCATGGCCCCAGGATTCTGTGCGTGTCATCACACTGCACTGGAGCCAAGCGGACGCAAAGGGGAGGTTCCTGGTCCAAGGACTAATGACCCAGAACCGGAAACGACAGACAGGAAGTAAAACTACTTCCTGTGTGCCCAAAACAGCACTAAGACTCCCTTTGGAGACAGTGCTGAGCCAAGAAGAAAAACTTGGACAGTTGGAAAGATGGCTGTGGGATACGGTTATACCGGTATGCCAAGGACTATAAGGAGACCACAAGGCGGGCGCATACCGGGTTGGCAACCCCCAGGAAAGAAAAGCCCAAGGGGGATGTGTGTCCAACCTAGTATACACCCTTGGGCGTCCATACGGGGATCAAATGGCACTGAACTAGGGGGGGTAAAAACGAGGGAAAATAGAGCCTGGGGAGGGGTAAAAAAAAGGGAAAAAGGGGTTCCCCAAGGTTTGGGTGTGGTCATGATTGCACATTACAATGATTTGTCTACAACATTGTACCACTAATTTACATCCACATATGAAAAGCTGTATCAATATGCATATCATTGCAGCTGACTCAATATATGTTAGTATCCCTTTTCTAAAAGATGTATTGTTTCTAATAGAGACAATTCTGGCCTAGACAACTAATCCAGAATTAGTCGCGAGAGGAATAGTAAACGTCTGGTGATCCCATGATATTCAAACGCAGTAAATGTTAACAAAACAAGGGAAGGGAAGACACTCAATGGGGCACATGCTCCCAAGGAGACAGAAGTGACCAGATCACAAAAAGGGGGGATATTTATAGAAAAGGCTTATAGCTAATCCCCTCATTGAGGCCGGGGGACCGAGTAGCCTGTAAACAATCGATCCATCTCGTCTCCAATTGGAGAAGTTTATTATCTATATCACCTCCTCGTTCATGTTCTGGTATGTGTTCAAGGCTGAAAAAGCCGATAACTTTTAAATCGAAATTGTGGTATAGCCCCACATGGCGGCTAATAGGTGTTTCCATCCTATGTTTGGAGATAAGGGACACATGGTCCCTGATTCTACAAAAAAGTGGGCGCTTAGTTTTTCCCACGTAAAATGCCCCGCAATGACATTTCATTAGGTATACTGAACCAACCGATTGACAGTTTGTTCTATGTTTTGGGGTCCAGATGTTATTGTTGGGAAGGGTAACATTGTTCCCTTCTAAAATGAAGGGACAATAGTTGCATCTACCACAAGGGTAGGTGCCTGGTGATTTAGATTTGAGTACAGTCTGATTGCGATAGTGGCTACTAGGGATGAGCCGAACACCCCCCTGTTCGGTTCGCACCAGAACATGCGAACAGGAAAAAAGTTCGTTCGAACGTGCGAACACCGTTAAAGTCTATGGGACATGAACATGAATAATCAAAAGTGCTAATTTTAAAGGCTTATATGCAAGTTATTGTCATAAAAAGTGTTTGGGGACCTGGGTCCTGCCCCAGGGGACATGGATCAATGCAAAAAAAAGTTTTAAAAACGGCCGTTTTTTCAGGAGCAGTGATTTTAATAATGCTTAAAGTCAAACAATAAAAGTGTAATATCCCTTTAAATTTCGTACCTGGGGGGTGTCTATAGTATGCCTGTAAAGGGGCGCATGTTTCCTGTGTTTAGAACAGTCTGACAGCAAAATGACATTTTGAAGGAAAAAACTCATTTAAAACTACCCGCGGCTATTGCATTGCCGACAATACACATAGAAGTTCATTGATAAAAACGGCATGGGAATTCCCCAAAGGGGAACCCCGAACCAAAATTAAAAAAAAAAAATGACGTGGGAGTCCTCCTAAATTCCATACCAGGCCCTTCAGGTCTGGTATGGATATTAAGGGGAACCCCGGCCAAAATTAAAAAAAAAAAATGACGTGGGGTTCCCCCTAAATTCCATACCAGACCCTTCAGGTCTGGTATGGATTTTAAGGGGAACCCCGCGCCAAAAAAAAAAAAAAAAAATGGCGTGGGGTCCCCCCAAAAATCCATACCAGACCCTTATCCGAGCACGCAACCTGGCAGGCCGCAGGAAAAGAGGGGGGGACGAGAGTGCGGCCCCCCCTCCCTCCTGAACCGTACCAGGCCACATGCCCTCAACATTGGGAGGGTGCTTTGGGGTAGCCCCCCAAAACACCTTGTCCCCATGTTGATGAGGACAAGGGCCTCATCCCCACAACCCTGGCCGGTGGTTGTGGGGGTCTGCGGGCGGGGGGCTTATCGGAATCTGGAAGCCCCCTTTAACAAGGTGACCCCCAGATCCCGGCCCCCCCCTGTGTGAAATGGTAAAGGGGTACATAAGTACCCCTACCATTTCACGAAAAAAGTGTCAAAAATGTTAAAAATGACAAGAGACAGTTTTTGACAATTCCTTTATTTAAATGCTTCTTCTTTCTTCTATCTTCCTTCATCTTCTGGTTCTTCTGGCTCTTCTGGTTCTTCCTCCGGCGTTCTCGTCCAGCATCTCCTCCGCGGCGTCTTCTGTCTTCTTCTCCTCGGGCCGCTCCGCACCCATGGCATGGGGGGGAGGCTCCCGCTCTTCTCTTCTTCTTTTCTTCTCTTCTTCTCTTCTTCATTTTCTTCTCCGGGCCGCTCCGCAATCCATGCTGGCATGGAGGGAGGCTCCCGCTGTGTGACGGCGCTCCTCGTCTGACAGTTCTTAAATAACGGGGGGGGGGCCACCCGGTGACCCCGCCCCCCTCTGACGCACGGTGACTTGACGGGACTTCCCTGTGGCATTCCCCGTGACGTCACAGGGAAGTCCCGTCAAGTCACCGTGCGTCAGAGGGGGGCGGGGTCACCGGGTGGCCCCGCCCCCCCGTTATTTAAGAACTGTCAGACGAGGAGCGCCGTCACACAGCGGGAGCCTCCCTCCATGCCAGCATGGATTGCGGAGCGGCCCGGAGAAGAAAATGAAGAAGAGAAGAAGAGAAGAAAAGAAGAAGAGAAGAGCGGGAGCCTCCCCCCCATGCCATGGGTGCGGAGCGGCCCGAGGAGAAGAAGATAGAAGACGCCGCGGAGGAGATGCTGGACGAGAACGCCGGAAGAAGAACCAGAAGAGCCAGAAGAACCAGAAGATGAAGGAAGATAGAAGAAAGAAGAAGCATTTAAAGGAATTGTCAAAAACTGTCTCTTGTCATTTTTAACATTTTTGACACTTTTTTCGTGAAATGGTAGGGGTACTTATGTACCCCCTTACCATTTCACACAGGGGGGGGCCGGGATCTGGGGGTCACCTTGTTAAAGGGGGCTTCCAGATTCCGATAAGCCCCCCGCCCGCAGACCCCCACAACCACCGGCCAGGGTTGTGGGGATGAGGCCCTTGTCCTCATCAACATGGGGACAAGGTGTTTTGGGGGCTACCCCAAAGCACCCTCCCAATGTTGAGGGCATGTGGCCTGGTACGGTTCAGGAGGGAGGGGGGGCCGCACTCTCGTCCCCCCCTCTTTTCCTGCGGCCTGCCAGGTTGCGTGCTCGGATAAGGGTCTGGTATGGATTTTTGGGGGGACCCCACGCCGTTTTTTTTTTTTTTTTTTGGCGCGGGGTTCCCCTTAAAATCCATACCAGACCTGAAGGGCCTGGTATGGAATTTAGGGGGACTCCCACGTCTTTTTTTTTTTTAATTTTGGTTCGGGGTTCCCCTTTGGGGAATTCCCATGCCGTTTTTATCAATGAACTTCTATGTGTATTGTCGGCAATGCAATAGGTAGTTTTAAATGAGTTTTTTCCTTCAAAATGTCATTTTGCTGTCAGACTGTTCTAAACACAGGAAACATGCGCCCCTTTACAGGCACACTATAGACACCCCCCAGGTACGAAATTTAAAGGGATATTACACTTTTATTGATTGACTTTAAGCATTATTAAAATCACTGCTCCTGAAAAAACGGCCGTTTTTAAAACTTTTTTTTGCATTGATCCATGTCCCCTGGGGCAGGACCCAGGTCCCCAAACACTTTTTATGACAATAACTTGCATATTAGCCTTTAAAATTAGCACTTTTGATTTCTCCCATAGACTTTTAAAGGGTGTTCCGCGGCATTCGAATTTGCCGTGAACACCCCAAATTGTTCGCTGTTCGGTGAACTTGCGAACAGCCAATGTTCGAGTCGAACATGAGTTCGACTCGAACTCGAAGCTCATCCCTAGTGGCTACTCACTAGACTATCCCTCAAGGAGCGAGAGCGTTTGAAGGTGATCTCTGGATAGGGTCTAACGAATTTGGAAATTTTTTGATCAGCTGCCAATAGGTACCAGAACTTTTTATAGATATGTCGCACCTTTGCATGTTGTCTATTATATTTGGTAATCACTCTTACTGATGTTGATACTTTATCTCGTCTGGGTTTGTATAGCAACAGTTGTCTATTCTCGTTTTTTACCCTGTTGAATGCTTTTTTCAGACATGTTTTACTATATCCTCTAGCTAGGAGGCGATCGCGTAGCAGGTTTGCCTCCTTTTGGAAGTCTGTATCCAATGTGCAATTGCGTTTCAGGCGCAAGAATTGACTGAAAGGGATGCTTTTGATTAGTTTTTCAGGGTGTGAACTGCTGGCATGCAGTAAGCTGTTGCCTGCTGACGGTTTGCGATATAGTGTGGAACAGAGCATTCCTGTTTCATTTATAAAGATCTCTACATCTAAGAAAGTAATTTTTGACTGGTCGAACGTGTAAGTAAACTTAAGATTGTATGTGTTCACCTGTAGTCCCACCAGGAACTTTAGTAGTTGTTCTTTTGATCCTGCCCACACCATAAAAACATCATCTATGTATCGATGCCATGATACAATCTTACCTATAAACTCTGCTTTGGATTCATCAAAGAAAAGGTCTCGTTCCCACCCCCCCAGGTACAGGTTTGCGTAGGAGGGGGCACATTTTGCCCCCATTGCCACGCCCTGTACCTGGAGGTAGTGGGAACCCTTAAACACAAAAATATTGTGTGTAAGTATAAAATTAAGAATTTCAATCACAAATTCGTTATACTTCCACGAGTCAAGATCTCGTTCATTCAAGAATTCTCGCACAACCTCCACACCTCTGGTATGGGGTATGGAGTTGTACAAGGCCTCTATATCGATCGCAACTAGCCAACATCCCTGAGGTAGCTGTAATCTATCCAATGTTTTCAATAACTCAATGGTATCCTTAACAAAGGAAAAAAGTCCCTTTACGTGGGGGTATAAATACTCGTCCACTAGTTGGCTGGCCTTTTCTGTCAGGGATCCGCACCCCGAAATAATCGGTCGGCCTGGGGGATTCTGTAGGTTTTTGTGCACTTTAGGCAGTGCGTAGAATGTTGGAGTCACCGGATTGGTAGAGTCCAAGAATTTTAGTGTGTTAGAGTCAATGACCCCCCTGTAGTGCGCCTTAGCCAGAATGTCCTTATAAAGTTTCATGTAATAATTAACGTGAGATTTGGGTACTGGTCTGTACCAGTCAGTATTATGTATGATATCAAAACACATTTGCTCATATTGTTTTGTATCCATCAGAACGAGGTTGCCACCTTTGTCGGATGGTTTTATTACGATGTTTTTATTAGACCTAAAGTTCTGTAATGCCTTTTTTAAGTGTTTAGATAAATTGCCCGGAGGGCCAGTTAGCCAGTTGGTAGCTTCAATCTCTTTAGTGACCTGGATCACAAAGGCCCACAAGTTAGAATTTCCCTGTAGGACAGGGAAGGACTTGGATTTGGGTTTATATGTCTTTGGTGTCTCAAAGGTTATTCCAACAGAAGATATGGAAAAAGGATTATAGGGGTAAAGGGGGTTGTTGGATGGACCAGCCCCCTGATTTACAGGTTGGGAGGTCTCTGAACCAGGTGGGTTGAATATCCAACCCACCTCCTCGGGATTGCTCTCCTCCCACAAATCCATCAAATCCTGAAGGGCTCGTAGGTCTTCAAAAGTAACACCTTCTAAATTGGCATTATCTGAGTTCGTTATCTCAACGTCATTCGGATTTTTGTCATATAGGACTTTGTACATGAGGCGTCTGGCAAAGAGGTGCAGATCCTTGATCAGTTCAAATTTGTTTGCCTCCTCATCCGGACAGAAAGTGAGACCTAGCTCTAACAAAGTGGTCTCATCCTCTGTCAAGGGATGTGAGGACAAGTTGATAATGTCAAATTTGTCCCGGTTCCCATCCAGGATGGAACCGGGACCCTCTACTTTAACGGTTGACTCATTGTTCGTACGGGAGTAGGTGTGGGTAGGGAATTGCGCCTAAAGTCCAAAGTATTGGAACTAAAAATGGGTGCCATTCGAGAATCCATGGGAAAGGCAGTTGTGGCTGGGTGTTGTTCCAACATTTGTTGGGACATGGGTCCCGCCGGGGTTGAGACCGGATTTAAATTTACTGTTGGAGTGGTTAACGTCACAAGTGAATGGTTTTGTATATTACCATTTCTTGAGGTATTGGGAGTTACACCACCACACGAACGTTGTACACGTGTTTTCTTGTCATTACTTTTGTCATGAGTTGACTTGGGGCGTTCCTGTGAGCTAGTTTCACTATCTTTTTTTTCTCTTTCTAGAAGCTCCACTAGAATCCCTATAGTGTGTAGCTATCGGGACATATGATGCTGAGGACATGGATGAACTATCGGATTCGATCAGATCCACATTATGGGTCTGAGGAGCCCGATTATATGTGGTCCTCCGACGGGAGTGATGGCCCTGTTGGTGCCATTTGTATGCTTGATCCTGATCGTACGCTTTTTTTATCTCTCATAAATTTGTTTTCTTTGGTTTTGATTAAGTTCGTGGCATATTTTGTTAAATGCTCTTTCAAAATCTTGTCTTTGCCAAGCAAACAATTATGAGAAGACAAGTGGCTATGATCCTCCTGCCATTTCAAAATGTCTTTGTCTAATACACTCATGTCTGTTTTATATTGATCACTAAGTATTTGCATCATTTGTAGGGAACAAGCCTGCAGGTTTGCTTCCCATGCTTTTTTCACATTTGGTTCAACCTTTTTTATATTTGGAAAAATTTGGATACGCAGACCCCATGGTATGATCTGGTTTGTCACATATTTTCCAAAATATTCCTTGTGCCAAAATAAACGAGTTTTCCTTTCGACCAGACGTTGTAACCCCAAGAAATAGATATCTACCTCAGCTTCAGTGACATCATCTTTGGATCGGGCCTGTTGTACCTCTGAAACAAACCCATCCCATGCCTGACCACAGTAGTCCGTCATTTTGTAGACCACTCACTCACGTGAATCTCCCAGATGTGAAGGCGGAAGTTGGGATTCAGACGAATATGAGCCGCTACTGTGCCAGGCTGCTGTCTATAACCACTATTTGCCACTTTAGATGAATGGAAAAGGGAGAAAAAAGTATAAGAGATTATGCTAATGAGATAAAATTGCAATGAAGAAGCACATAGAAAGAATGCAAGAATGCTATAAATGTCATCTGCATGTATTCACAAAAAAGAAAATAATTATGAATTTCGACCAGAAAAAATAAACCTAATTACTGATCTCTTCTACCCAAGAATGGGTTTTTTTCATGGGTGTATTATCCACCCGGTATTGTAATAGGCTATATGGGTAGAGATCAGTGTTTATAAACGTTTTTTATATATGTACCATCATCCCTGAAGTAGTAAACCAAAAAATATGTAGAAAATGGGATTTTAAAGGTACCCCTGATATAGGAAAAGACATTATCTACTAAAAATATATCAAATATTTATTAAAGCAGTTTTACAAAAAAATATACGATAAAATGTGAGAACAGTTTTACATTCACAGTCAAAGGTATACATCTTTTTTTACATAACGATGTGATATCTTTTCAAGGTGAGCAGGTGCTCTTGAAGATTTAAAACTGCAGCGTACATATGTTCCCCGTCGCATTGAAGTTTAATATAGCTACATGAATTTTTTTTTATACTTTTTCAGAAACTGTGGAGCAGCTTTGTCTTCACCTACACAGGAGCTTTTTTACAATTGATATTGTGCCATTCAGTCCTCATGAGCTCCCAATACAAATACTCTTCGGGGGCTTGGTGAGTGGTGTCCACTGTCTAGTTTGTCTTGTGGTCTACCTCTCTCTTCACCCGCAATATGTGTGAAATTTTATTATCTATGATATCTGTTACAGATACCGTAATCATCCTTTTTGCTTTTGATGATTTTCATCCATGAGAATATACATCCCTCCCTACGGTGATCAGGCATCCATCTGGACTACACAGGGGGGAGTCACTTCTGGGGGCACCCCTCCTCCCCTCTTCTCTCAGTTGACGCCTCGTATCCTGCGACTTCCCCAGAACTCTATTACAGAGGTATGGAGTTGACGCGGTGGTTGTGTTGGGTGGGAGTATTAGGGGAGGGTTGGGTGTGAGCCTGTGTGATGGGGGTTGTTGGGTGTTTTTTTTTTTTTGTTGGGGGGGGAGTGGGATGGGGGGGTGGGATGTTTTTTGTTCCTGTTTTTGTTTTTGTTTCTGGAGGGTGGCTTTGGTGGAGTTATGGTTGCACAAGCTAAAGAGCTTTCAAGTTACATAAATGTGAATGTTTTATGTATTTTTTTCTGTGTATTTACTTTTTTTATCTTTCTCTTTTGAACATCAAAGGTTGTTTTTATCGTGAATATTATTGTTATTGTTGAATAATTGAAAAGCCTTGTCCATTTTCCTGATGAAGCCTTCTGGGCGAAACATGTTGAAATTATGTGGACGTGGTTATGCTTTGAACTCTTGGTGACCACAGTTTTTTCATTGTCAATATTAGGTTGAGGATGTATACCTTTGACTGTGAATGTAAAACTGTTCTCACATTTTATCGTATATTTTTGTAAAACTGCTTTAATAAATATTTGATATATTTTTAGTAGATAATGTCTTTTCCTATATCAGGGGTACCTTTAAAATCCCATTTTCTACATATTTTTTGGTTTGCCCATGAGTGCTGTCAATCAGTGCCGCCTATCAGTTCCAAACAGTGCCCATGAGTGCTGCAAATCAGTGCCTCCTATCAGTGCCAATCAGTGCTGCCTATCAGTGTCAACTATTAGTGCCACCTATTAGTGCCAATCAGTGACTCCTATTAGTGCCACCTATCAGTGCCCACCAGTGCTGCCAATTACTGCCCATCAATGCTGTCAATCAGTGCAGCCTATCAATGCCAATCAGTCCTGCCTATCAATGCCAATCAGTGCTGCCTATCAGTGCCAGTCAGTGCCACCTATGAGTGCCCATCAGTGCTGCCCGTCAGTGCCCATCAGTCCACTGAGTTCAGGGATGGGGAGATGAACTCCGCAGCCAGGCACCTTTATACATGGGGGGGTGGGGGGGTACAACTGAAATGTTCCGATGTTTATTAATGCCACATGCTGATCTTTAGTATAATAGGTAATCACCAAAATATTATTTACAATAAACTACTGGTGGTAAAAAAAAAGTGTCAGTAAAAGGCCTGCCACTAAGCACTGTTATGTGTTTCCACACCACAAAAAAAAAGTACAGCGCTAACTTACTGATCAATAACTTAACAATAATGGTGGAACCCTCTAATGTATGGAAATCTCAAACGTCAATATTACCACAATACCGATCTCTGTGATATGTAATGCCACATCAAACTCAAAAAAGACATAAAACATGAAAAACTTAGTGGGAATGGTGGAAACCCCTCCTATAGGTATTTGCCATACAGATTAACTCCAACTGCAATAATTCCAGTGATATGTGATTTCACATGTAATACACATCAAAATGAGAATAAGACATACATTTTTTTTAAACTTAGCAGGGATGGTGCAAACCCCTCTACAGATAATTGCACTGCACTTGAACTTAATTTGTATTGCAACAACTTTTTAGTTGGGAGGTTCACACCATTATAGCACTTTGAAATTTGTATTTTTTAGATTGTTACATTTTTTTGATGTTTTAGTTACTATTATAATGTGAATTATTGCACTTGAAGTTTAATATTTCTCAACCCTAAATTCCCTCATCCATGTCTTTATGGACTTTGCTTTGTGCACTGGTGCGCAGTCATGTTGGAACAGGAAGGAGCCATCCCCAAACTGTTCCCACAAAGTTGGGAGCATGAAATTGTCCAAAATGTCTTGGTATGCTGACGCCTTAAGAGTTTCCTTCACTGGATCTAAGGGGCCAAACCCAACCCCTGAAAGACAACCCCACACCATAATCCTACCTCCACCAAATGATTTGGACCAGTGCACAAAGCAAGGTCCATAAAGACATAGATGAGCGATGTGTTTCTGGAAGAATGTTCAAACATTCCCATAGACACACTCCTAAACCTTGTGGACAGCCTTCTCAGAAGAGTTGAAGCTGTTATAGCTGCAAAGGGTGGGCCAACTCAATATTGAACCCTACGGACTAAGACTGGGATACCATTAAAGTTCATGTGCGTGTACTTTTGACATTATAGTGTGTGTGTATATATGTGTATATATATATATTTATTATATATGCACACAAACACATGCGTGCATGTGTGTTTTACCACTGGGGTGCACACCCTAATGCAATAGACTGCGCAGGCCTATGCAGCCAGAATTAATTGCTGGTTGGAGTAATGAAAGACCTTCGTGTCTGACTAACCTGTTATCGTTCTATAAGGAACTAAGTGAAAAATCGAATGGTGGAAGTCCAGTGGGCAATGTTTATCTAGATTTTGCTAAAGCATTTGATATTGTACCTTAAACTTTTCATCTATGAAATAAGGTCTGTTGGAGTTGATAAAATTGTATGTACTGTACATGGATAGGAAACTGGTTACATGAGCGTGTCTAGACAGTTGTGATAAATGACTCGTTTCCTGAATGGTCTAAGGTTGTGAGTGGTGTGCCCTAGGGTTCTGTCTGGGGACCAATGCTTTTAATTTGTTTATTATTAATGACATAGCTGTTGGAAACAAGAGCTCAGTTTCAGTGTTTGCTGATAATACCAAAATATGCTGGGAAATAACTTCATCACAGGATGTGGCATCATTACAAGAAGACCTTGATAAAATGGGGCAACTGCATGGTAGATGAGGTTCAATATTGAGAAATGTAAATATACAGTGGGGACAGAAAGTATTCAGACCCCCTTACATTTTTCACTCTTTGTTATATTGCAGCCATTTGCTAAAATCATTTAAGTTCATTTTTTTTCCTCATTAATGTACACACAGCACTCCATATTGACAGAAAAATACAGAATTGTTGACATTTTTGCAGATTTATAAAAAAAAATAAAACTGAAATATCACATGGTCCTAAGTATTCAGACCCTTTGCTCAGTATTTAGTAGAAGCACCCTTTTGATCTAATACAGCCATGAGTCTTTTTGAGAAAGATACAACAAGTTTTTCACACCTGGATTTGGGGACCCTCTGCCATTCCTCCTTGCAGATCCTCTCCAGTTCTGTCAGGTTGGATGATAAACGTTAATGGACAGCCATTTTTAGGTCTCTCACTCATATATTTAACTCAGGTGCTGTCCATTTCTTCTAATCATCCTTGAGATGGTTCTACACCTTCATTTGAGTCCAGCTGTGTTTGATTATACTGATTGGACTTGGTTAGGAAAGCCACACAGCTGTCTATATAAGACCTTACAGCTCACAGTGCATGTCAGAGCAAATGAGAGTCATAAGGTCAAAGGAACTACCTGAAGAGCTCAGAGACAGAATTGTGGCAAGGCACAGATCTGGCCAAGGTTACAAAAATAATTCTGCTGCACTTAAGGTTCCTAAGAGCACAGTGGACTCCATAATCCTTAAATGGAAGACGTTTGGGATGACCAGAACCCTTCCTAGAGCTGGCTGTCCGGCCAAACTGAGGAGAAGAGCCTAGTGAGAGAGGTAAAGAAGAACCCAAAGATCACTGTGGCTGAGCTCCAGAGATGCAGTCGGGAGATGGGAGAAAGTTGTAGAAAGTCAACCATCACTGTAGCTCTCCCCCAGTTGGGGCTTTATGGTTGAGTGGCCCAACGGAAGCCTCTCCTCAGTGAAAGATACATAAAAGCCCGCATGGAGTTTGCTAAAAAACACCTGAAGGACTCCAAGATGGTGAGAAATAAGATTCTTTGGTCTGATGAGACCAAGATAGAATTAAAGCCAAAAAATTCTAAGCGGTATGTGTGAAGAAAACCAAGCACTGCTCATCACCTGTCCAATACAGTCCCAACAGTGAAGCATGGTGGTGGCAGCATCATGCTGTGGGGGTGTTTTTCAGCTGCAGGAACAGGATGACTGGTTGCAATTGAGGGAAAGATGAATGCGGCCAAGTACAGGGATATCCTGGACGAAAACCTTCTCCAGAGTGCTCAGGACCTCAGACTGGGCTGAAGGTTTACTTTCCAACAAGACAATGACCCTAAGCACACAGCTATAATAACGAAGGAGTGGCTTCACAACAACTCCGTGACTGTTCTTGAATGGCCCAACCAGAGCCCTGACTTAAACCCAATTGAGCATCTCTGGAAAGACCTAAAAATGGCTGTCCACCAACGTTTACCATCCAACCTGACAGAACTGGAGAGGATCTGCAAGGAGGAATGGCAGAAAATCCCCAAATCCAGGTGTAAAAAACTTGTTGCATCTTTTCCAAAAAGAATCGTGGCTGTATTAGATCAAAAGGGTGCTTCTACTAAATACTGAGCAAAGGGTCTGAATACTTAGGACCATGTGATATATAAGTTTTTCTTTTTTAATAAATCTGCAAAAATGTCAACAATTCTGTGTTTTTCTGTCAATATGGGGTGCTGTGTGTACATTAATATGGAAAAAAATGAACTTAAATGATTTTAGCAAATGGCTGCAATATAACAAAGAGTGAAAAATTTAAGGGGGTCTGAATACTTTCCGTCCCCACTGTATGTATTTAAGTGCAAAAATATTAATGCAAAATATACATTAGCAGGGGCTCCACTGGGAGAATCAGTGATGTAAAAGGATCTGAGGATGCTTGAAGATCACAGACTTCGCAATTGCATGCAATGCCAAGATGTAGCTAACAAAGTGTAGCGGTACCCTCGTAAGGGCTGCTAAGTGTTGTGGTTCGTCTGTCACCCTGCCCAGCCAGGCACACAGTTCTCATTCACCCTCAGGCTGAAAACCAGTCCTTGAGCTTTGTTTGTATTTTTATTGAGGGGAATAAACTTGGATGGGGATGGGATATTCATGAGATGCCCAACTGAATGCAAAAAATACATACACCACCGGTATATACAACTCCAATCTTCAACTCCAGCCCATCACTTGCTTGCAGACTTCCCAGACCAGCTAGCACTGATCTGTAGGCCTGACACTGACTCAGCCAGGCCTAAGGTGAATGCCCTTTGTAGGCAGGGACTGTGGGCCCTTTTGGTGTAGCAAAATATAGGAAGTCCCAGTGCTAGATGTCCACATGGCTACTGAGCCTAGTACCACATCTTCAGGCCCTGCCAGCCCTCCTGGCTGCAGCTGCCTCTCTCCACTGCCCGTGCCACCACAGTCCACTCCACTGACTCTGCACCTATCCCAGACTATAATCTCCCAGTCCTCTTAGGCGTGCCTCCCAGTCCCTTTCCTGACTGTGTGTCACTCACCAGCCCTCCTGGGTGTGACCAGTTGTTCCTCCCTGGAGACTTGCCTGGCAATGCTCTATCCTACTGTCCTCTCTTACTCCTCCTGTGCCTCCTGTCCAGGACACCTCCACGTTTTCTTAGAAGGTCCTGTCCGCACCCGTGCCCAGGCCCAAGGCCACCCCCCAGACTGGGGGACTCCCTCCAAGGCCACAACAGCATAGCACTCCATCTCCAGCTTCCAACCTGAACAACTCCTCCCCAGCTGGGCTAACCCTGGGTATTGAAGGAGGCTTACCCCCTGCAAATCCAAGTTGGGGATTGGTCAGGGCTCCTCAGAACACCCCAGGCAGCTCCGCCTCACCTCTCCTCTCCTCTTCTTCTTCCTTTCCAGAAGATAAAAGAATGTTCTGGGAAAAAGTGGGAGGTCTTAGTGATGCTGCCTGTGAGTCCCCCAGCTTTGACTGAGTCACTCCAAACCCAGATCAAAACACACCCCAGCTTGGCTAGTGTCATGCAATGCGTTCCTCAGTGGCCAAGCTGTCAGAGGCACATCCCCGGGTCTTCTGGCCTCAAATGCAGTCCCAGAAAAGCCCCACACTCATGTTTCAACAGCAGTAAATAAGTACACTAACAGAATTCCATTCACGCAGACAGGCTACATTAGAAAAGGCCATTAAAGAGGAGGGCCAGTAAAAAAAAAAAAAAAAAAAAATTAAAAGTCAGCAGCTACAAATACTGCTGCTGTTGACTTTTAATTGGACACTTACCTGTCCCAGGGTCCAGCGATGCGGGGGATCGAAGCCTGCTCGTCTCCCCCTCCGTTCAGCGGCGCCGGCATTGCAACTGTGGGCGCCGGGCTGTGGCTTCACAGCCTGGCACCCACTGCGCATGCGCGAGCGGCGCCGCCCTCCGTGATTGGCTGCTCAGTCACCTGAGGACCTGTAATGGGTCCCAGATGATTGACAGGAGGGAGGGAGCAGAGCTGAGCCCTTCCTGTGCCGAGACGGAAGTGATGTCACCAGCCCAGGCACTGGAAGAGGCAGACTACGAGGGACCCCCTAGCAACAGGCATTTAGAGGTGAGTGTAAAAAAAAAAAAATATCCAAATGTTTTTTTGTATTTTTTTTAGGATTTTTCATGTAGTTTTTTTTTTTTTTTTTTGGGTGGAACCCCACTTTAAAAACAACAGGGGCATCCTATAAGTGGAGGAGCTAATGCCAGTTGTTAAACAACCACTGTTGGTGGTATATTCAAAAAACATAGCTCATAGAAACATCCTCTTACAGGCGATCCCTAAGAATACACATGGCTTCTGATTCACAGAAAAAAATAATGTTTTTGAAAATACAGTTGTGGCATATACTGTATAACGCTGTACTTGTCAAGGAAATGTTTTTATCACCCACACACTAAAAAGTAATACCACACTATATTACAACTACATCACTGATTACAGTTTCTATATGCTTACATTTTCCTGTTCACATACAGTATGTACACAGGTAAAATGATAAAGCCTTAAAAAAGGTTTAAAAAACATTTTAACGGCGTAAAACTAGCCATAGAGCACAAGAAACAGGTTAAGAAATAGATCCCAATAAACCAGCTATGATATACTTTGCCATATTTAACCATCAAGTTCATGAGCTGCTTGCCATATTCATTGAACAGGTCCCAAAACCATACATGGGTGGTAACTGGGACAATTTATTGCGGAGGGAGACATTCTGGTTATATACGGTAATCAGGATATACAACCTTGATACAGTAATCCCCAGAGATGTAAATACAATCTTTACATATATATGTTTTTCAGAAGACCAACACCCTGTGGGAATTGAATTTTAGCTTCTGAGATTGTTATCTTCTCTGTGCACGTGGGGGAGACCCATGTATTTACTGGTTTATTTATTCAAATGTTCATTTCTCTATAGGCCTCATCTTCTACTCATGCTTATTTTTTTATATCTGCATTCTGTAGGGTATGCTTCAGCACATTTTTTATGGGAGGTATTTATTTCTACTTGCTCACTGGCATGGTTTATTCTAGTATGTATTTTACTGTGTTAACCACTGTTTTTTGATGAGATTATGACATCATGACATTATGGGTGAGGGTCACTCAGTTTGCTTAAGGTTTTATCCAGGTGTATATGCGTGTTTGTTACATGAGTAGAGGGAGGGATCCTGCAGGGCCCCCGCATTGGTATTCCTTGCCATATGTGATGTCTTCACAATAAATATGGGATACACATTTACTTTGAGGGCTAGTGACTTCATTCTTTTAATTTAGTACCACAAAACATTCTTTGCATTTCAGTGCTCTATAAACTATTGAACGTAAAGCCTAAGATTATCAAAAATGAAATGATAAAATAAGCAAAAGGGGCTTTACTTACCTTCAGCTTGATGCATAGCTCCCAACTGTCCCTGATTTGGAGGGACTGTCCTGAATTTGGAGCAATGTCCTTCTGTCCCTCATTCCTTCTCATTTGTCCATCAGTTTGGTCTGATCTATATAGATGTATAGAAAATGCACTTTGTATCTATCAGAGGTGTTTTCCAGCGCTAAACCTTTCATTTCTAATTTGCTGCAAATGTAAATTCCAAAAACCAATATAAAGGAATAGTAGTGGTAAAATGAGCACTTGTGGGTTTAACCAAACTTGTTTGTCTGTACAAGTCTCCTTTTGAGGGGGCGTGGCAATGGGTGTGTCCTATGCCTGTATACTTTTGCTGATGGGTGTCCCTCATTCTCTTCTCAAAAAGTTGGGAGGTATAGTGATATGTCTTTTGAACTTCTGTCTTTTAGTTCAGTAGTAATTTTGTTGCTCTGATGCTCACCCCCATCCAGGGCCGGATTTCCCACAAGGCCACCGAGGCCAGGCCTCGGGGCGGCAGTGGTGCGGGGCGGCGCCGCTCCTGCGGTGACTTCTCGGCCGCCCCCGCACTAACATAGCAGCATGGCAGGCACGGGCGGGTGGAAATCTCCCCCTGGGCCGCCTACCTTACGTCCGCAACGCTGTCTATTTTTCCCAGGCTGCGACGTGGTACTGTGTTATACAGTACTAGCCGCCGACTGGCTGGCTGCTGTTCCGCTGCACTCTGGGAGTTGTAGTCTGGCCTCACTGAAGTTCCTGGCGGTGGGAGGAATTCAGCAGCGCAGCAGACTACAACTCCCACCTCCCAGGAGCCTCAGAGGCAGCCGGCGCGTCACAAACGTGACCTGAGCAGCTGTGAGCTGGGACCAGGCGCTGGCTTGAGGAGAGGCAGAGAAGAAATGACTGGGATTTATCACCCCCTCCGAAGAGGCCGTGCAAGGAAAGTAAGTACATAGCTGTAACACAGACCCAGACTCTGACACCCCCCAAGCTGACCCCCCCCCCTACATTCCATGGTCACTGATCAGGCTGCATGGGCACTGTCTGCATGGGTGAGGCGGCACTGATCAGGCTGCATGGGCACTGTCTGCATGGGTGAGGCGGCACTGATCAGGCTGCATGGGCACTGTCTGCATGGGTGAGGCGGCACTGATCAGGCTGCATGGGCACTGTCTGCGTGGGTGAGGCGGCACTAATCAGGCTGCACTGATGGGCACTAGTGAGGCGGCACTGATCAGGCTGCACTGATGGGCACTGGTGAGGCGGCATTGATGATGGGCACTGGTGAGGCGGCACTAATCAGGCTGCACTGGTGAGGCGGCACTGTTCAGGCTGTACTGATGATGGGCACTGGTGAGGCGGCACTGATCAGGCTGCACTGATGGGCACTGTGCATGGGTGAGGCGGCACTGATGGGCACTGTCTGCATAGGTCAGGTGGCACTGATCAGGCTGCATGGGCACTGTCTGCATGGGTGAGGCGGCACTGATCAGGCTGCACTGATGGGCACTGGTGAGGCGGCACTGATCAGGCTGCACTGATGGGCACTGTCTGCACTGGTGAGGCGGCACTGATCAGGCTGCATGGGCACTGTCTGCGTGGGTGAGGCGGCACTGATCAGGCTGCATGGGCACTGTCTGCATGGGTGAGGCGGCACTGATCAGGCTGCACTGATGGGCACTGGTGAGGCGGCACTGATCAGGCTGCACTGATGGGCACTGGTGAGGCGGCACTGATCAGGCTGCACTGATGGGCACTGTCTGCACTGGTGAGGCGGCACTGATCAGGCTGCACTGATGGGCACTGGTGAGGCGGCACTGATCAGGCTGCACTGATGGGCACTGTCTGCACTGGTGAGGCGGCACTGATCAGGCTGCATGGGCACTGTCTGCGTGGGTGAGGTGGCACTGATCAGGCTGCATGGGCACTGTCTGCATGGGTGAGGCGGCACTGATCAGGCTGCACTGATGGGCACTGGTGAGGCGGCACTGATCAGGCTGCACTGATGGGCACTGGTGAGGCGGCACTGATGGGCACTGTCTGCACTGGTGAGGCGGCACTGATCAGGCTGCACTGATGGGCACTGGTGAGGCGGCACTGATCAGGCTGCACTGATGGGCACTGTCTGCACTGGTGAGGCGGCACTGATCAGGCTGCATGGGCACTGTCTGCGTGGGTGAGGCGGCACTGATCAGGCTGCATGGGCACTGTCTACATGGGTGAGGCGGCACTGATCAGGCTGCACTGATGGGCACTGGTGAGGCGGCACTGATCAGGCTGCACTGATGGGCACTGGTGAGGCGGCACTGATCAGGCTGCACTGATGGGCACTGTCTGCACTGGTGAGGCGGCACTTATCAGGCTGCACTGATGGGCACTGGTGAGGCGGCACTGTTCAGGCTGTACTGATGATGGGCACTGGTGAGGCAGCACTGATCAGGCTGCACTGATGGGCACTGTGCATGGGTGAGGCGGCACTGATGGGCACTGTCTGCATAGGTCAGGTAGCACTGATCAGGCTGCATGGGCACTGTCTGCATGGGTGAGGCGGCACTGATCAGGCTGCACTGATGGGCACTGGTGAGGCGGCACTGATCAGGCTGCACTGATGGGCACTGTCGGCACTGATCAGGCTGCACTGATGGGCACTGTCTGCACTGGTGAGGTGGCACTGATGATGGGCACTGGTGAGGCGGCACTAATCAGGCTGCACTGATGGGCACTGTCTGCACTGGTGAGACGACACTGATGATGGGCACTGGTGAGGCGGCACTGTTCAGGCTGTACTGATGATGGGCACTGGTGAGGCGGCACTGATGGGCACTGTGCATGGGTGAGGCGGCACTGATGGGCACTGTCTGCATGGGTCAGGTGGCACTGATCAGGCTGCACTGATGGCCACTGTCTTCAGAGGTGAGGCTGCATGGATGGGCACTGTCTGCACTGGTGAGGATGCATAGATGGGCACTGATCAGGCTGCATAGATGGGCACTGTCTGAACTGATCAGGCTGCACTGATGGGCACGGATCAGTCTGCACAGATGCCTGGGCACTGTCTGCACTGATGGGCACTCTCTGCACTGGTGAGGCTGCACTGATGGGCACTGTCTGCACTGGTGAGGCTGCATGGATGGGCACTGATCAGGCTGCACTGATGCCTGGGCACTGTCTGCACTGATGGGCACTCTCTGCACTGGTGAGGCTGCACTGATCAGGCTGCACTTATGAGCACTGTCTGCGCTAGTGAGGCTACACTGATGGGCACTGATCAGACTGCACTGGTGAGGCTGCATTGATGGGCACTGATGATGGTGAGCTAATTCAGTGGTTTAACCACTTCAGCCCCAGAAGGATTTAGCCACTTCCTGACTAGGCCATTTTTTGCGATACAGTACTGCATTGCTTTAACTGACAATTGCGTGGCCGTGTGATTTTGTACCCAAACAAATCGGAGGTCTTTTTTTTCCCACAAATGGAGCTTTCTTTTGGTGGTATTTGGTCACGGTTTTTATTTTTTGCGCTACAAACAAAAAAAAGCAAAATTTTGAAAAAAAAAACAACCAATATTTTTAACTTTTTGCTATAATAAATATCCCCAAAAAAATACATTTCTTCATCAGTCTAGGCCAATATGTATTTTTTTACATATTTTTGGTAAAAAAAAAAAATTATAGCGTCTGCGTCTACAAAATAGGGAATACATTTATGACATTTTTATTTTTAATAAAAGTAATAGTAATGGCAGTGATCGGCGACTTTTTTTTTAGTGGGACTGCGACATTGTGGCGGACAGATTGGACACTTGACACTTTTTTGGGACCTTTGACATTTATACAGTGATCAGAGCTAAAAATACCCACTGATTACTGTATAAATAACACTGGCAGGAAATAGGTTAATACTATTGGGTGATCAAGGAGTTAAATGTTCCATAGGGAGGTGCTTCTAACTGTGGGGGCAGTGTAGTGACTGGTAGTAGAGAGAGATCGATGTTCCTGATCACTAGGAACAGCAGATCTCTCTCTAACTCCCCTGTCGGAACTGGGATGTCGGTTTACATTGACAGATCCCCGTTCTGTCTCTCTCAGGAGCGATCGCGGGTCGCCGGCGGATATCGCGGCAGCTGGCCATGCGCATCTGCTCAAGCGTCATGCCGTGGGTGCCGGGGAGCTAACCTGCTGCCGTATAATGATGGCAGCTGATCGGCAAGGTGTTAATGGGCCACTTGACTGGACTTGCCCCCCAGGCCTAAGGCTGCCAGCCCTCCTCTGATGGCAGGTGCGGCAGGTCCGTGCCTTCTCTAATATCACTGCACTGCCCCCTCACCACACTGCTTGTCTTATTCACACAAAACATGAAGCGCGGCCGCTCTAGACAAAGGGCAGGACTTTTTAAGTTAAGAAGTGGGTGATTGGTTGCTAGGCAGCGGGGCGGTCCCAGCAATAAATCACTCACTTTTAACGTGAAAAGTCCCGCCCATTGTCCAGAGCGGCCAGGCTCCATGTCTTGTGTGAATAAGGTAGGGTTCTTTGGGGAGGGGGGGGGGTGCTGTGCTGTAAAGGAGTTTGATATTGAGAGAGGACTGTGATGGGGGCTCAGTCTACGATTGTGGGGTTCAGTCTGTGATTTGGGGGGGTCAGTCTATGATGGGGAGTCTGATGGGTCAGGACCAGTTTGTGATGGGGGGGTCTGCTATGAGTCAGGTCAGTCTGTAATGGGGGTCTGTGATGGGGGGTCAGTCTTTGATGGGAGGGTCTGTGGTGGGTCAGCCTGTGATGGGGGGGTTAGTCTGTGATGGGGGATCTGTGATGAGGCAGGGGGGGATGTGACGTAGACGGGGGGCTAAGGACATTGATGTAAAAGGGGGTCGTGATGTAAAAGGGGGTATGTGATGTAAAAGGGGGCTATGTAATGTAAAGGGGGGACTGAAGACAATGATGTAAAAGGGGGTCTGTGATTTCTGCACTAGCAAAACACAGATCTGTGCAAGGGTAATAGAAAATAATTGTTTTCTATGTGTCCTGTTCACACTGCAACAGCGCCACTGCGTGCTGAGCAGTGTGGTGCAAAATGCATACTGTTTCTATGCACCGCAACTGAGCTGTGGTGCATAAAAATGAATGAAATGTATTTGTATAAAGAACTATTTACGATCATCTTTGGGTCAAGAAAGACTGAACAGTTTAGCTTTACTTGCCATTGAGTCAGAACTTTTAAATACTTTGTCCTACGAAGATATTATCGATGAGTTTGCCAAAAGAAAAATTATAACTAAAAATTTGCAGGGATTTCCTTACTGCTATAATCTTTAAGCCCTGTTTCACACATGTGCGGTGCGAATTGAAGCTCAGGTTTCACTGGGGAGATAAAAATCTCCTGTTCAAAGAATTCATTGCGTTTTTGCTCAGTATCAGAGAGCAGGGAGAGGGGGAGGGAGGGGGGGGGTAGAGGGGGAGATGTAGTGAGGAGAAGTAGAAATTCCTTGTTCAGAACGCAATGCATCTGCGAATCAGATGCGTTCCCATAGGAGATAATAGGCTTGTAGTTCGCACCGCAATGCCCAAAAAACGCACACGTTTTTTGTGCAATGCGCAGTGCGAATGCAACGCACATATGTGAACCAGATGCATTCATATGAATGTATTTTAAAATGTCCTGCGAATTAGATGCGGTGTAAGCCGCATCTAATTCGCATAGGTGTGAACCCGGGCTAAAAGGCATTTTCTGCATTAGAGATTTTTCAGTCTGTACAATTAAAGCCAATTATTTTCAGTGTTCTCATGTGTGGAGATTTGTTATAATTTGATCTATTGCAGCAGGCATCGATAAAGGACGAGAATGGTGGTGTGTGTGTGGGGGGGGCGGCATTGAAGGACCCGGCCTTGGGGTGGCAAAGGGAGTAAATCCGGGCCTGCCCCCATCCCTGCTGCAGTAATCTTTCGGTGCAGCGGGGGTTAAAAGAAATGAGGAACTGTCACAGGCTCTCATCAAGAGTGCCCGATTATGCTGCCCATCCTTTCCGTTCAATTACCCCATTCACAGAAGTCAAACTAAAGCTTATATGGATGAAATATGATCTATGAATGGAGGAGGCAGACCTTTCGATCATTTGACTATGCTCCATTCATCCGGTTTCATTCATACAAGCTGTAGTACTTCATTTTTTAGGGTACTTGGCCTGCAAGAGTACCTGTTATAAACTTCAAATAAGCATAACAAATATATACTTTATCTCGTGCTAATAAATTAACCTAGTCAAAAGTATGTGGTCTAAATTGACTTGTCATAACTGATTTAAATTGCTTGCCTGACCACAGACCTGGCTTCAGTCCTATGTTACTCACTGACCCTTTACGAATACACTATAATACCAAAAGTATTGGAACACCTGCCTTTAACTTTAATGGCATCCCAGTCTCAGTCCATAGGGCTCAATATTGAGCTGGCCCACCCTTTGCAGCTATAACAGCTTCAACTCTTCTGGGAAGGCTATCCACAAGGTTTAGGAGTGTGTCTATGGGAATGTTTGACCATTCTTCCAGAAGCACATTGGTGAGGTTAGGCACTGATGTGGACGAGAAGGCCTAGCTTGCAGTCTCTGCTCTAATTGATCCCAAAGGTGTTCAATCGGGTTGATGTCAGAACTCTGTGCAGGCCAGCCAAGTTCCTCCTCTCCAAAATCTCTCATCCATGTCTTTATGGACCTTGTTTGTGCACTGGTGCGCAGTCATGTTGGAACAAGTCCCAAGAACCTCCTCTGGTCTCTCCTGACTGGTCCTTCCTGCGACCAATGGGACCGGACAAAGAGCAGGTGGCTGTGCTGACAAGCGCTGCTCTCCAGTACAGTGGCGTGAGGAGGAGAGGGAGGGGGGAAAAAAACCTGCAGCTGCTGCAGGTCTACCTGTGGTACACAGCTGGACCTGCTATATGTACTATAACCACTCTATATGCTAGAGGAATGTCATCTTTTCCTAAATGCAAAATCGCAGGAACAGGGTCCAGCTGTGGTAAATTACCAGAGATCTCAAAAATTATACTGAACATCTTCTTCCAGAAGTTTGTGAGGTTTTTGCAAGCTCAAAATATGTGATACATGATACTTGTGCACAACCTCTCCAGCAAAAGGTGGGAAATGGAGGTGGAGAATTTAGAGAATTGGTATGGAGTCAGGCACCCGCATCTCACCAGTTTTTCAGTCACTTCCCAATAATTAACATAGTGATATACAGTGTAGTTATAGGGGATGACCAAAGAAAAAATTGTGAAGGAGTAAAGGGACGTCGGAGGTCTGATTTCCATTTCAACATGGGGTAGTTTTAGGGAACTGTGTTTTTGTTGGAGTACAATGTACAACAGGGATATACCCTGTTGAAAGTCATGGGGGGGGGGGGGGGGAACAAAAATCGCCAGGCCTTTGAAGAGATAGAGATTCTAGGGAGAGGGTGTTTGAATAGGAGTCTCTGAATGCAGGTACAGGTAAAGTAAGAGGCTTTAAGTATGTCATATTCTGCCTCCAGGACATCCATAGTCTTAGGGACCTCGATTGTAAAAAGGTCCTCCACCCACAATAACCCTAAGTCAACCCAGTCCCTAACAGACAGATATAGTAGAAGAATCTCCAGTGTCTCGATAGGGAGGCAAAAAGAGTGAATCTGGGAACCCTTGTCTGACTGATAGATAAGTGCCCTCCAAGCTAACATGGAAGAGCGCGTTATCAGAGGTGTATAGTTCAATTCAAGTGGTTTCCAAACATCAGCCAGCAAGAGTAAATGCAAACTGGGAGTATGCGTGAGTATGTTGACCCTCTGCTGGAGTAAAAAAACAGTTTTTAAGCGGGGCTAGTTGAGTGGCTACATAGTAGTCTTTAAAATCTGGCATGCCCACACCTCCAGCTTTCCTGTGTCTTATGAGATGCTTATAGGAGCAACATGCCCTCTTTTCTCACCAGAAAAAATGTTTAACCACTTCCCTACCCGCCCATAGTCATATGACGTCCACATATGGGATCTCCCATCCTGGGTGGACGTCATATGACGTCCTGGGATTCCCGGCCGTCTAGGGGGCGCGCGCGCGTTTGCCGCGTTCCTCGGGACCCGGTGCGTGTGCCCGGCAGCCGCGATGTCCACCGGGCACCCACGATTGCCCGTTAACCGGGCCGGCATGTGGATCTGTGTGTGTAAACACACAGATCCACAGCCTGTCAGCTCTGAGGAGAGCGATCTGTGTTCCCAGAACGGAGAAACACTGATCGGTCTCCTCCCCTAGTGCGTCCCCTCCCCCTTCAGTTAGAATCATTCCCTAGGAAACATATTAACCCCTTCCCGCCCCCTAGTGGTTAACCCCTTCACTGCCTGTCACATTTACACAGTAATCAATGCAATTTTATAGCATTGATCGCTGTATAAATGTGATTGGTCCCAAAAATGTGTCAAAAGTGTCCGATGTGTCCGCCATAATGTCGCAGTCACCAAAAAAAATTGCGATCGCCGCTAAAAAAAATTAAAAAATTTTTTTTTAAAAAATGCCATAAATCTATCCCGTATTTTGTAAAAGTTATAACTTTTGCGCAAACCAATCAATATACGCTTATTGCGATTTTTTTTTTTTACCAAAAATATGTAGAAGAATACGTATCGGCCAAAACTGAGGAAAAAATATGTTTTTAAAAAAAAAAATTGGGATATTTATTATAGCAAAAAGTAAAAAATATTGTGTTTTTTTTCAAAATTGTCGCTCTTCTTTTGTTTATAGCGCAAAAAATAAAAACCGCAGAGGCGATCAAATACCACCAAAAAAAAGCTCTATTTGTGGTGAAAAAAAGGCGTCAATTTTTTTGGGGTACATTGTCGCACGACCGCGCAATTGACGTTTAAAGTGCGACAGCGCTGAAAACTAAAAATTGGCCTGGGAAGGAAGGGGGTGAAATTGCCTGGTATTGAACCGGTTAAGATTAGTTGTTTGGGCAAAAAGATAGGAGGAGTTTATTGGAATAGGTAAGATGCAAAATAAGTAAAGGATCTTAAGCAGCATCATAATTTTGAAGGATGCAAGCCTCACCGCCTATGACAACTCAAACTGTGAAAGACATTGTAATTTCTGCAAGATGTCTGCAATAAGGGGTTTATATTATTATTATTATTATACAGTATTTATATAGTGCCAACAGTTTACGTAGCACTTTACAACTTGAAGGTAGACAGTACAAATACAATACAATTTGATACAGTAGGAATCAGATTGTAAGCTCTAAGGAGCAGGACCCTCTAAGAGGGAAGGTCAAGAGATACAAGAGGTAATAACTATTTGTGATGTGCTCATTGAGAAGATAAATGTACAGTTGTTAGGTGGGGGCCAGATAGGCTTCTCTGAAGAGATGAGTTTTCAGGGATCGTCTGAAAGTGGATAAAGTAGGAGAAAATTGGACGAATTGGGGTAGAGCATTCCAGAGGATGGGGGAGGCTCTGGAGAAGTCCTGAAGGCGAGCATGGGATGAGGTGACAAGGGAGTTTGAGAGCAGGAGGTCTTGGGAGGAGCGAAGAGAACGATTAGGTTGGTATTTTGTGACTAGGTTAGAGATGTAGCTGGGGGACAGGTTGTGGATGGCTTTGTAAGTTATAGTTAGTATCTTGAATTTAATTCAGTGACTGAGTGGCAGCCAATGGAGGGATTGGCAGAGAGGTGTGGCAGACGCTGAGCGGTGAGTTTGTTGCAGACAGAACGTGCATTCCACAGGGCACAGGAAAAGGGGGGCTGGTTTTGGAAAGAGGAATAGAGACCAAGTTCTGTGGGTTGCGGCTCCTGCCAGAGGGTGTAGGGGGATGGGAGCGATGGGCAAAGACAGATGATGGTGGCCCAGGGTTTGGGGATATGTCACCAGAGATTAGGAGAAGCAGGAGGGTGAGGGAGGTAATGTGGGACTGTGATTTATGTGAAGGGGCATGTCTCAGAGTACTGGAGGTTTTATCAGTGTATGGATGTAGAATGAGCGAGAGTTGGTAGGAGCAGTAGTAGGGAGAAGACAGAAGGCAGGGCGATATGTATAAGCAGGCTTGAAGGTAAGAGAGTTTGAGGAGAGAGGAGAGGAGTGTCAGAAGCAGTGGTAGAGAGTGCATGTTACAGAGCGGAAGGAGAGCCTATTAGAGAGACAGGGTCACCTGTAGTCTGTTAGCTGCTTTCCAGTGCAGATTGCTGTATTTGTTTGCTTCGTGCAATAGCTGAAGTGCAGAGATTGAAGTGCATATCACTTGTAGAAAGAAGCCATTGCAATGTGCTCCCCGAGCAATGTGCTCACCCCTTAAGGATGCTCAAATTTATACTGTTATAAGGGTGGGGTTGAAGTTCGTTAATTAATCATGAGTGACTATAAGAATGCCTAACAATCAAAGTGGACTTTTTGCTTCAAAAGTCAGAATAGCAGAGGCCAGAGGCCAAGATAAGATCAACACATAAAACTTAGGTAAGACAGTCCAGAGCAACAAATAACAATGTCATGGTTGTACGCACAGGGCAACAGATAGAGAAGGCCACATACCAAAGACACACACACACAGACAGCAGGCAAAGTTATAGTTAGCTTTTGCCAAAGCAGCTGTGGTGGGGGTCACCCTTATACCCAAGTATGGTATGCCGTGGTCTGCCCACATTTTAGGTAGCTGTGTTGGTGTTTGCATGTAGTGAAGAGCTTCTGATGATGCCCAGTGGGAGGGGCGAAACATGTCAAGCTAAGGATAATCTGTAAAGGCTGTTTGGATGCCAAGGTGGCAATTTTTGAACATTTTAAAGATTCTGATGTAAGTGTAATGATTTTAAGCTTTTCAATAAACCTTGCAGTATTACACTATATGCCCTCTTCTCTTCACTTGTCCAAACTTTACTACCCCGACCGTCTTTGATCAAGTAAAGTATGTAGGATCTACATCAAGTGGTGGAGGAGAGGAGATTCCATTCTCTGAGGCACAACCAATCTACATGTCTGCTGGACAGGAAACACCATCTTGATATACACAGGCGTATTTATCATCTTTATCTGGTGAGTGGGGACCTAGGAGGGGAGCACAGGAAGTCACCAAGATTACATCAACGTGTCACCAGCCCTGTACCTCACACTTGATGAACTTTATTGATTGCACCTTATTTTGCACTTTTTTGAACTTTATTGAATGCACTTTTTTTGCACTATATTGCCACTTTGTTACACATGTTGTCATATGACACATATTTGATGCGAGTATATGTACATTTATGATTTAGAGAGGTAGTGCTGAGTATTATTTTTATTTGTCATTTTTTGGGGTATTCACCTTCCACTACAAGCGTATCTAAAAGACCCACACCAAAGAACAAAGAGGACCTCTCCTTGCTCCTCTTTAGCTGAGATTTCCAACCCCACTAGACCTTCAGTCCTCTCTGAGACCTGCACTGAGAGGAATGAAGGTGTAGAATTAGGTGTGTCACAGCCAAGTACTTGTGGGCAATCTGATTTTGGTACACCGACGTCAGATTGTACCAGGCAAATTTCCCTGCCCCAGCTGCTGCACCGCCGAAAGAAGTTTGCTCCCAGCCATCCACATGCCCAGCGGTTGAATGCTAGCTTGGCAAAATTGCTAGCACTTCAACTGCTGCCTTTCCTCTCAGCCCTTCTAGGTCTGAACACCAACATACAGCACGCGAAGACAAAGACCATCCTAGGACACAACACTGTCATTTCTCGTCAAGTTCCAGACGCCATAGATCATCCTCTAGGTCTAGGCATCACAGGGAAGAGCCCAAAGCCACATCTGGGCACCGCTCTCACTGCCATTCCAGCCGCTCTGAAAAGAAAGCTTGCTGGGGATGTGGGGCTCAGGCCCTCGAGGGTAAATCCCACTGTGAGCCATGCTATACTCAAGCTGTGAGGAAAAGAGAAGGTGGAGACCAACAAGTGGAAGCACTGGTCAGAAGGGTGGTTCAGAATTCCCTAAATAGAACAGACTTCAGCTGTACCCTCAACCCTTCTGTCAACACAGCTTCAGCCCCTGTGGGGGACGATCTTGAGGCTCCAGGTCCCTTTCATCCTAGCTACTCCTTAAGTGAAGCTTCAGACAGTGAGGTGGATGACCCTGGCGCGAGTTTTGATTTTTCCCAAGTACCACATTTGGTCAAAGCAGTCAAAGAAGCTTTGAGATAGGAAGAGCCAGTGGAAGCACCCTCCAAACAGAGGAAGTATTTCAAACACCTCAAGAAAGAACTCCCAAACTTCCCCTTCTTGGGTGAACTTGGCAAAATTATTACAGACAAATGGGGTGGCATTGAGAGGAAGAATTCCCTGCTAACTAAAATAGCAAAGATGTATCCGTTCAAGAGCGAGGATATGAAACATCTAGGAGTCGGCTCGACTCATTGACGCAGCCTTAATGAGATTGGTAAGGCACATTACGCTTCTACTGGAGGACACCGTTTCCTTCAGGGATTGGCTTGGAGAGGAAGATCGATACTGACCTCAAACAGATTTACATTACGGCAGGTATGGCCTATAAACCAGCCCTGGCCCTTGCAGCCCTGTCCAAAGCGATGGAGACCTGGATGGATTATGTGGATGCATCCTTGGGAAACGTCTCTGAAGAAATGGCCAGGAGTTCACTGGTACCTGAACTAAAGTTGGCGTCAGCCTTTCTGAGGGAAGCTTCCCTTGACATAATACGCCTGGTTTCATGAGTCATGCTCTCATCTGTCACGGCTAAGCATGCCTTGTGGCTGCGCCCGTGGGTAGCCGACCCTGCCTCTATGCAGGCGTGGTGCAGGATTCCTGTCAGGAAAGGTTTCACCTGCTGGTGGCACTGTCAGATCTTTGGGCCACAGTACTGGTGTCCACCAGCGGGTGTCTCCCAGCAGTCTGGAGCCGACATCATCTCCTGCAATCAGGCGTCACCTGAGACTGATTGCAGGAGGTGTGTATTTATACCTGGCAGACGCTCATGCATTTGCCTTGGTATTGTCCTTGAGCTCTGACCTGAATCTGTGATCCTGTTTTCCTGAACCTGTTCCTCCTGTGACCTGTTATCCTGTACCTTGTGTCCCATGTTCCTGAACCCTGCATCGATCCCTGTCTTGCAGACTCATCCCTTCCTCCTGTTGCCCTCTCCCTGTCCCATTCTGATCCCTGTTCAATCTGACTGATCTCTTTTGTATGACCCTGGGTTGAATACGTTTATGATTACATCTCATCCTGTACTCACGTTTGGTTTAGAGTTATTTTTGTGTACCACCGTGGTTGTTTGCTTTATTGTTTATGATTTATCCTTTTAATAAATATTACTCTTTCACTTTACAAGTGTTTGGGTCACTCTATTTGCAGTCCACACAGTTCTGGCCACACCTTGTTCATGACAATTCCCTTTGAGGGCTCCTCTCTCTTTGGGAACAAACTAGACAGTGTCATAACCTCTGCCACATGAGGCAAGTCAGGATTCTTACCCCAGGATCATCGCCTGCTAGGTAAGAGAAGAGCTCAGCCCAGGCAAAATCCAGATCATGCAAGTGACGCTCGCCACTATAGACCTGGCCATGAGTTCAGGAAGAACTGGAAGAGAAGTCAACCTTTTGGCCAAAAATCCTCAAATGGACGTGATGCCTCTAAATCCTTTTAATATAGGGCCTGTCCAGGCAGAGCAAGTCGGGGCTCGTTTACTCCGATTTTAGCACGTCTGTGCAGCCTCGATCAAAGATTATTGGAACGTAAAAACAGTCTCCACAGGACATGCCTGGACGTTCAGCAGGCCGCCCACACTCCAGTTTGTACCCATAATCTTGCCTCACTCAGAAGAGAAAAAGCAAGTCCTTCTGTCATACATGGACTTTCTAGTGGCTCAGGGCTCTGCCATGCCAGTTCCAACCGGCAAAAGATTTCAAGGTGTCTACTCGCCCCTCTTCATGGTTCTGAAAAAGAATGGCTCCTGGAGGCCAGTCATAGACCTGACCCACTTGAATTCTTTCATCAAGAAAGAGAAATTCAAAATGGAGACACTATTCACAATCCGTCAGGCAATTCAGCCAGGTGACTGGCTTGTGTCCATAGATCTGAAGGACGCCTACTTCAATGTCCCGATAGCAGAAGAGTTCCAGATATATCTTCGCTTTGAAGTAGATCAAGTCCACCTTCAGTTTACCTGTCTCCCGTTCTGGCTTACGACATCGCCTCGGGTATTGTCAAAACTCTTATTGGCTGTTGTGGCACTAATTAGGTTCAGAGGTATCCGTCTGCATCATTATTTGGACGACCTGCTGTTACTTTCTTGGTGGCCACAACACCTATGGTGAAATGGTCACAGTGGAAAATGCGGACTTTCCAGAAGGGTTTCTTCCAGCAGTGGGATCCGGGGTCCCAAGATCATTCTGTCCACATAACCCCGTCCATGCGGGAGATGCTTCCTTGGTGGCTGCAGTGGAAGAATCTCCTCAACTGTCACTCCATAGCACCTGTTTCCTGGATTATGATCACAACAGATGCCAGCAACAGAGGCTAGGGTGCTCTCTGCTTGACAGAAGTAGCCCAAGGCAAATGGAGTTTTCCATCCTGAGGGATAGTTTTGAATGTTCTGGAGCTCCAGGCAGAGTTCTGCGCTCTACAAGCTATTCGCGAATGAGCTCTCCACACCAAAGTCTTCTATTGGGTCCTGTCCCTGGGAGTCATCCCATAAGTGGACCTATTCGCCTCCCCCGTGCAATTTCAAACTTGAGAGGTACTACACAAGGTGTCGTTGTCCCCAGGCCTTCGGAGTGGATGCTCTGACAGACCAGTGGAGATTACACAGGGCCTATGCCTTTTCCCCGGTTTCTGTCATTCTCCAGTTCCTGTGGAGACTTAGGTGGGAAGAATCGGAGATAGTGGCAATAGTCCCATATTGGCCAAGCAGGCCGTGGTTTTTCCCTGCTGATGCAACCTAGCTTCCAGGGACCCAGTTCCTCTGCCCCCCAGGCCAGA
Source organism: Aquarana catesbeiana (assembly GCF_042186555.1). Lineage (NCBI taxonomy): Eukaryota > Metazoa > Chordata > Amphibia > Anura > Ranidae > Aquarana > Aquarana catesbeiana. Next base: position 261,224,606 of record NC_133331.1, on the reverse strand, counting down.
TCTCCTATCGCGAGGGACAACTCTACATCCATGCCCGGCCTATCTGCACATGATGGCTTGGTTTTTTGAGAGGGGAAGGCTGGAGGCCCTAGATTGTCCAAGCAGGGCTATCTTTACGTTGTTGAATGTCAGAAGAGCAGGTACCAGAGTGATTATTCATGTTCGTGTCCCATAGACTTTTACGGTGTTCGTGTGTTCTGCTGCATTTTTTGCCTGTTCGCATGTTCTGCTGTGAACCAGGAGGGTGTTCAACTCATCCCTAACCACCACCACCACATAAGGCCCAATTTTTCTGCCCCTGTTTAACAGGGGCATGTAATTACATTTTTTGATATATTTCACTGCAGGGCCGTTCCTGCACCCAAAACGAGTATCTTTGAGGGTTAACAGTGTTGTTGCACCACAACCACCACCACCACCACCCAAGGCCCAATTTTTCTGCCCCTGTTTAACAGGGGCATTTAATTACAATTTTTGATATAATATTTCACAGCAGGGCCCGTTCCTGCGACCAACAAGAGTAACTATGAGGGCTTACAGTTTTCTGGCACCATCAAAACCAAAGGCCCAATTTTTCTGCCCCTGGTTAACAGGGGCATGCAATTACAATACTTGATATAATATTTCACAGCAGGGCCCGTTCCTGCGTCCAACAAGAGTAACTGTGAGGGCTTACAGTGTTCTGGTACCATCATCGTCTAAGGCCCAATTTTCTGCAGAGTATATAGGGCAGGCCATATAATATATATACTGCTGTTAAGAGTATATAGTGCCTGAGGGACCACCACACCATTTAAAAAAAAAATTGGGTGCGGGGTTCCCCTTAATATCCATACCAGACCTGAAGGGCCTGGTATGGATTTTGGGGGGGACATCCACGCCATTTCTTTTGGTATTTTTATCTATATTGCCAGGATCTGACAATACATTACAGCCGCAAGCAGTTTTGAATTACATTTTTTTACTTTAGAAATGCCATTTTGCTGTGGCACAGTTATAAACATGGGAAAGATGCGCTACTTTATAGGCATACTAAGGACACCCTCCAGGCAGGATATTTAATGGAATATTTAATTTTTATTGTTTCACTTTAAGCATTATTAAAATCACTGCTCCCGAAAAACCGGACATTTTTAAAACTTTTTTTTGCATTGACACATGTCCCCTGGGGCAGGACCCGGGTCCCCAAACACTTTTTTTATAGCAATAACTTGCATATAAACCATTAAAATTAGCACTTTTGATTTTTAACATTCGTGTCCCCTAGACTTTAATGGTGTTCGCACAAATTTTTTGCCTGTTCGCATGTTCTGCTGCTAACCGAACCGGGGGGGGGGTTGGGGGGCGGTTGTTCGGCTCATCCCTACTCTTAGCATACAGATGCTTAATTTTAGGAGTCTTCTGTAATTTAAATAAAACTTCAATGGATTTCAGGGCACCTGCTGTATTATATTTGGAAATGCCGCTCTTTCATAGATACTGCACAGTTGTCACCCTAGGTCAAAAAGTATATTATTGGCAAAACCACTAAGCGACAATATAGGAAAAAAGGGCTGATAAAAAGAAAATTAATGAATCCAACATATCTAAGGACTGAAAAACTGAAGTCTATTAAATTGCTGTTTTTGGGTTCTGATTCCCTTTAATAGCAGGTAATTATAGAGTGGGATTCTCCACGCACACAACATACATTTATGTACGTTCATACGGTATCTCTACACGTGACAAAGAACAATAATTTGTTGGCCAACACCATTTTAAATGTAATTGTCAGGAATCAACAGCAAGGATGAAGAGAGCTGCATGGCTACATTTAGAAACTGAAACCAGACTATATATAGTAAAGTCAATTTATTAATAGCAAAAAAAAAAAAATACATCCACACAGCAGCAAACCGGAAACACTGCAAACATGAAGGTACAAGTGAACAAAAACCATATAACCAAAATGCCTAAGTAACAAGAAGCCTAACTATAATATTATATATACAAGACGAGGAACACAGGTCACAGGGAATACCAGAGATGCAAGAAAGGGGGAGCCAGGACTGGGACCAGGAACAAGGGGAGCAGATAAAAGGCAGCAAGGGTACAGAAGGCAGGACCAGGAAAGATGGCAGCGGCATCTGCCTTAGCACAGCACAGCAAAGCAAAACACTGATGCCAAGTGTATCAGTAGAAGAGGGACTTGGGTACTCTCCCAGCAGCCAGCATCAGGTAGAGACTAATTACTGGGATCTTCTGGCTGCTGGGAGACACCCGCTAGTTGACACTGGAACCACAACTTTCCGCTCTGGAAAGTACAGTGCCACCAGCAGGTGACCCAAGTCCTGACACTAATGCTATTGCATAGTTACAAATACTTTTTTTTTTCTTTTTCCACAATTATGTGCATACAACTTTGAGCCTAATTATATATCTTACTTGTTAACTTAATGCAATCCCAGCTTTCATATTTAATGGCTTTTTTGAAGACTATACAGTGACGTACCTTAAAAAAAAATTTTGGTCTTAATTTGGTGTTTTGATTAACATTTGCAATCTTCTGATGTACAAACTCCAGTACTACTCTTTTTTTTTTTTTTAGGGGAGCAATTATTAAGAAGTTGATAATGTACATTTATCTTAAAGTGAAAATGGAAAAAAATGGTCTTGAAGAGAAGTTTTAGACAGGTTTAGCTGTATGTAAGAAAATATAAAAAAAAAAAATTACTAAAATTATTGACATTTATCTGCTAGAGTTCATAGAAACTTCATTAAAACACCATACCTCCATAGTTCTTAACCACTATGAGTAATTTTCTGTGAATTTTGGGGTTACAGACCAAAGCTGGTTTCTATACATCAGCAAAGACAGACTTTAAGAGATTTTTTCTCAGCACAGGTTTTCTTTCAGCTTGACAATGTTAGCATGTTACATTACTAATGTTCATTTTTGTTTTTACAGGCTGGTGGATATTTTGTTCTGGTAACACTTCTGTTAAGCAATCTTTTGCTCTTCTCAGTATCCATTTTCTTGTCTGTGTTTGGATGCCAGGCGATGGTTCTTGCACCTCATAATGTACCCCAGGTGAGGCACAGTTGGGCATCTTGTCCATCCATACTTGGCTCCTGTAGAGAAGTACTGTGATACGGTGAGTCTTGTTGCAATTTGAACAGCAGTTGGTTACTTTTTGGATACCAGAAACCAAGACATTTAAGTTTGAAGCTTTTGACACCAGGGGCAAAACCAGCCATGCTCGAATAATGCTCACCTATCGCTAGCATATATCATCAGATTTATTCTAAACCTCAAACACACGATCGGATTGTTGGCCAACAAAACCGTGGACTTTTGTCCGAAGGGCGTTGGCCCAAACTGGTCTTGCATACACATGGCCTCACAATTGTTAGCCAACAATTACGAACCTAGTGACCTACTACATTGTTTTTTAGCTCTTAAGGCGCCACCCTTTGGGCTCCTTCTGCTAATTTTGTGTTAGTAGAAGTTTGGTGAGTGTTGATTCGCACTTTTCATTTCGCACTTTTCATTTTGCGTTATTCAGTTCGTTTCTGAACGGCCGTTAGTCAGCTATGTTGCGGAATCGGAGGAGATAGCATGTTATTTATTATTGGCCTTAGAGTTATTGTTTTGACATATTTTTTTTGGTTGAATAATGATTTGATTTGATATATTTTCTACATATTTGGATACATAGAATGCACTTTTTGGTTAAGTTCTATTGGCAGATAGCATGTCTAATTTTATTTGTTTTTCTTTTTTTTTTAATGCACAATAAAAAAATTGTGGAGAATAATACTTGGCTATGTGTTTTACTTCAAATGAGTTTGGGAGTAGGCAGTTACATTTAAAAAAATACAATGTAAAATTGACAAGGGACACCAACATAGTTGTATCTTTGATCTTAAAAACTACTATAATGATAGTAATGGTAATGGGATAATGTAATGGGATAATGGTTTTGTGGTAACTTGCCCCCCCCCCCCCAAAAAAAAAACAAGCATAATAATATTATTATTGATATCACTGGAAAAAAAAGCCTTTTCAAATTAGTTTGCCATAACTCCATCAGTATCACCAGCAAAGCAGCTTCATTATTATCCCATTAAAGTAGAAGAAAATTGTGCGCTGCATTTTGAGATTTCATAATTTGCCACGTCACAAATGTCAATTCTCTATTACGAACGCTAGTTTACAAGACCGACCGCTTCTGGCTCGTCCTTGCTTCCGAGCATGCGTATTTGTACTTTGGACTTTTGTCCGACGGACTTGTGTACACACGCTTGGAAAATCCGACAACAGAAATTCTCGGAAAATTTTAAAACATGCTATCCAACATTTGTCCAGGAAACTTGGCCAGCAATTTTCTGATAGAGCATACACACGGTCATATTTTCCGCTAACAGCCTGTCATCACACATTTCCCCTTGGAAAATCCAATCGTGTGTATGAGGCTTTACTTTGTCTTTCCCGCTAACCTAAACACTAAACCCTCCTCCCAAAATGAATCCTATTGCTCAGTCTTGGTTCATACTGCTATGACCCCAAAGTCGTGCAACTTCCAGTGCATTGCGATTTGATGCAACGTCAATGAGGCTTTCTTGCGACTTTGGCTTTGGCCGATCATAACAAAACAGTGTGACATGTATTATAGTTTTTGGACCATTCTGAGGCCAAAAAGCTTTCCCAATCCTTATGGTAGAGTCTTGCTACTTCTAACCATGATTGGCCTTGCTTCCCTTGGTCTTTATAAGTCGGGTCCCTTGTATCTAAAATTGCAGGATGCTTACATACAAGTCGGATGAGCTATTCATTGTCAAGAGCAGTCCTCAGTCTCTTGGAGGTCATCTTTCATGCACTGAGAACACAGCGGTGCAATGTGCTTGCTAGGTGGACAATGTGCTTTGGGAGGTAACAATGCTTGGGAAGAGATTTTGAGCAGCAAGGATGGGCTGAGCCACGGTTACATAGCAGAAAATAAAAGGGGAGTGGAGTATAGGGATAAAAAAAAAACCTCTGAAGTCGCAGCCAAAGTCGCAAAGATAAGACACAGAAATTAGGAAGTTTGTGATTTTAACATTGTAGTCTGTGGCACTCAAGTTGCAAGGAAGATGCAGAAAAATACTGCAAGAACTATTTTTTCTTTTTTGTCGCTGCAACAAACTAAGTTTTACAGTTTATTTTCTTTAGCATGCAGTCACTGTAGAAAAGCCCATCCTTTACCAGCATGCTGCAGATACATTTTCATTGCTCTCTTTGAGGTATGGACGAGAGAGAGAGAGAGAGAGAGAGAGAGAGATCATTTTGCCCCAGTACAAAGACCTCATCTGGAATATGCAGTTCAGTTTTAGGCACCAGTTCTCAAAAAGTATATCGGGGAACTGTGAGAGAGAGGTGCAGAGAAGGGCAACCAAACTGATAAGAGGCATGGAGGAGCTCAGCTATGGGGAAAGATTAGAGGAACTGAATTTATTCTCTCTTGAGAAGAGGAGATTAAGGGGGGATATGATCAACCTGTACAAATATATAAGGGGTCCATATAGTGAACTTGGTTTTGAGTTATTCACTTTATGGTCAACACAGAGGACAAGGGGGCACTCTTTACGTCTAGAGGAAAAGAGATTTCATCTCCAAATATGGAAAGGTTTCTTCACAGTAAGAACTGTGAAAATGTGGTACATACTCCCTCCAGAATTGGTTCTTGCCAGCTCAGTAGATTGCTTTAAAAAAGGCCTGGATTCTTTCGTAAATGTACATAAAAAACTGGGTACTAACATTTATAAGTAAAGTTGATCCAGGGAAAATCTGATTGCCTCTCAAGGGTTTAGGAAGGAATTTTTACCCTGCTGGAGCAAATTGGATTATGCTTTGCTGGGAGTTTTCACCTTCCTCTGGATCAACTGTGGGTGAAAGATTGTGTATATGGGATTGTATGATTTTTTTTTTTTTTGTTTTTTGTTTTTTTGGTTGAACTAGATGGATTTGTGTCTTTTTTCAACCTGACCAATTATGTAACTATATGGCTCTCTGCAGAGATCTGACACACCCTTTGCTAAGACAGACCTATAGATCTGCAATTAGCAAAGCTTATGATCCCAGATGATTGGAGATATCTAATTCTGACTCAGTAGGAGGTGTATCGGATCTCTTCAGAGAGGCAGCTGTTTCAATACAGAGAACTTTTTTCTCTGCAGCATGCTGGGAGAGGACAGGCTTTTTCTAGTGAGACTGACTGCTTTTTACAGAAACTAAACTGTAAAATGTTGCACACTTTTTGTTTTGATGAACCTGAAATGTGTTCATCATATTTAAACTGAAAGTTTACATTTGCTTTGAGTACCTATTCCCTAGATTGACACTTAAAGGATAACAATGCAAATTACAGTGCTTTGATTTTACTTTTTTTATTTCAGAAGTGCTTTATTTGCAAAGCATAAGTTGTACATAACTGTTATAGATTGTACAAAACTGGTATAACAATAAACAGGTGGGGTCACTTTGTGTAGAATACTACATATTAAAGCTCCAAAATGGAAGTACATCTAGAGAAGATAACACAATAGTATATACACTTGACCCATTTGTATCGCTCAAATAACAACAAAAAAACCCCTTAACATATATCTGTAACATTTGTAAAAGTAAAGTACAAGTGCATAGGATCAAATACTGTATTTGCCCGTAATTTGCTGTGATACCAAGTTGGAAAGGTCTAAGTCCAACTTTCTCTACCCTAGCTTTTATATCGAAGTCAGTCTGTTGTGCGAAAAATAATAGGTCCCCGCGCAGTTGCGGTCAACGGGCCCCTAACGACGGGGATGGGGCTTTAGAGGATTATGGTGTGTAGGCAGACCAAAATTGTATTACTACAGCAGGAGAATTCAAAGCAAGGTTTGGAGAGAATGAGCCTGTAATCGGGTATACAAATTTGGGTAGGGATAAAAAAAAAAAAAAAGAACAAGGGGTGGGAGGGGGTAAAGGAGGATAAGGAATAAGATTCTATCAAGAAAGGGAGCGTAAGGGAGGAGAAGGAGCAAGTAGGGAGAAGCCCCAGGAATATAAGAGGGAGGGGTTAGGGTAGCTTTATCCTCTTCTGGCAAGAGACCAAGTGTTCAGTCAGGGGATTAGGTCAGCAGCTGGGAATAGCCCGCTTTCGGACAGGAGTATTGATGACGACTCTGCCCTGAATATCTTAGAGAAACTCTATGCAGAGGCAGAGCATAGTGATTTACCATCCTCCTCTTGTGAGCCCCTTAGCGACACAGCGATGGTCCACACTTCCTTTGCCCCCAAATCTTCTTTTTATCCACATTGGGCTAAGGGGAAATACATCTCGACATTCTATGATGTAGTCTTTGAATCCTTCAGAATGAGATTCCGCCATGCTAACAACAAAGGGAACAAGTTCAACAAACATCTTGACCCACTGGGGCTATCTGTCACTAGCCTTAAGCAGAATCAAGATGTCATCATTAGGAAAGCTGATAAAGGTGGTAGTTTAGTTATTCAAAATAGAGGAGACTATATAGCCAAGGCTACGAGGCTATTGGGGGATACAGGCACTTATATCAAATTGAAAGGTGATCCCGTTATAGAATACGCCAAAGATCTGAAATTACTTTTATGTCAAGCTTTACTGGATGTGGTCCTCACCAAGAATGAGTATCACTTTCTGTATAACAGACATGCCCTGACCCCACACTTTTACCACATTCCTAAGGTACATAAAAGCAAGGTTGATCCCCCTGGTAGACCCATCATTGCAGGTATTGACAGCATCACTAGCAATGTAGGGTGCTACATTGATCATTTTTTACAGGGAATAGTCACGAATCTTCCATCTTTCGTCAGGGATTCGAGCCATATGTTAGACATTTTATCACATTATGTATGGCAGCCTAGATACAGATGACTTTCCTTAGCTGTAGCCTCGCTCTACACATCGATTGATCACGTCTATGGCCTTAGAGCAGTAAATCACTATTTATCTAAAGAAGGTGCACTCAACTCTGTACAGGCGAAGTTTGTACTTGAGAAGTGGTTGTGTTTGAGAGAGAACTCAACACAATCTTTTCTTGGAGAGCATTACTTGCAGATTAAGGGTACTGCAATGGGGGCCAGGTTCGCCCCCAGTTATGCCAACATTTTTATGGGATACTGGGAGGAGTTGTTCATTTGGAACAATAACCCCTTTGGGGCGAACCTGGTCCTCTTTGCTAGATATATTGATGATATCCTTATCATTTGGGATGGATCCGATCAGGAGCTAGGTCTATTCCTTGAGCACTGTAGAGACAACCCTTTTGGGATTGAGTTCACTCATGTCATCAGTAGTGACAGTCTTGTTTTCCTAGACCTGGAGCTCAGGAGTGGCCCTGATGGTAATATCGTCTCCAAAACAAACTTTAAACCCAGCAGTGGTAATTCCTTTTTACATGCTGAGAGCAACCATCATCCTAGATGGATTAGGAACGTCCCATATGGACAGTTCTGCCGTCTTAAGCGCACCTGCACAATGAAAATGACTATCTAGAACAGAGTAAGATCCTCTGGAACAAATTCATTGATAAGGGTTATGATTCCACCTTAATTGATACTGCCTGTAATAAATATGCTCATCTATATGAGGAGCCCTTGGTACATGATTCACGGTCTACTTCTGCCAGTGATCAGGACACTATACAAACCCGGTTCTCCACTCAATATACCAACAAAGCCTTTGAAATACAAAGCATTTTACGGAAGAACTGGAGTATCCTTAAACACGATCCGATCCTAAGTAAGCACCTTCCTGATAGACCCAATATAGTCTATAGAAAACCACGGGATCTAAGAAGCTTGATAGCTCCCAGCATGGTGAAGAAACCCCTGAACAAGTCCACTAATGTCTGGTCGACTATTTTTGATCAGAAAGGTAGCTACAAGTGTAGTGTTAGGAACTGTGGCACTTGTCAATACATGTGGCACAGAAAAAAGTCTGTCACTGGTAGTGATGGTAGAATTCACCATTTGAAGCATTTCATCAACTGTGGGATGGATCACGTAGTTTATGGCATCATTTGTCCGTGTGGGCGCCTCTATGTTGGCCGCACCTCTCGCCCTATGAGAGTGCGCATTGGCAAGCACAAATGTGATATAACCAACACACGAGTCAAATACCCTGTCCCTCGGCACTTTCATGATGTACACCACGGAGATCCGTCTGGTATGAAAGTGTTCGGGATTGAGTGCATCAGGGGTGATCTTGATAGAGGTAGAAGACACCAAAGGCTCTGCAAACGCGAGGCCTATTGGATCTTCACCTTAGGTAGCATGACCCCCGGGGGGCTGAATGAGGATCCTGAGGTCCACAAAATTGTTTGACCATGCAGAGTTCGTTGGCTACTTCTCTGTCTCCATCTTTCCCCCTTTTGCTGCCCATCTTTGTCCCCCCCCCTTTTTTAATGTGGATAGGCTGTGTGTTCATATACCATCTTTGATATACAGCAACAGGTTCAGTGAAGCATCCATTTCATTCTATTTGATGCAGTTTTCATCCTTTTTTTGGATATTGGTTGATTACCAATGGTAATGATTATTACCAGTATAATATTATTGCTGCTGGGACACCATCCATGACATTTGTTTAGTTGTAAAACACATGTATTGTTTTGATTTGCCATCTTTTGTACAGTCACTTTCACAACCATCCATTGCACATGGTGACTGGAGAGGGAATGTTTACATATACATATATATTTTTTTATCATAGTAGAAATTCCCACGTGTACGTGTGTGTGTGTATGTGTGTGTGTGTATATATATATATATATATATATATATATATACATATATATATATATATATATATATATATATATATATATATATATATATATATATATATATATATATAATATGTGAATGCATGTATGTATATGATATATGTATTATTCATTTCAATTTATTAATAGTTGTACTACAAATGGGAATTATGTACGTTTAGCATTTTGTAAGTTACTAGTTTTAGACATTGCTTCTCCAGTCGCAATATGTTGCTGCATGTGCACATCTCCTTCAGCATGATCTTTATTTTAGTGCAATTCCAATTGGGTTGGTTTAATTGGGTTGGTTAATGGTTGCACAGTCTTCACAAGTGCTGACCTGTGGTTGAGTCGTGGCGTGCCTGTTTGTGGGCACTTATATGCGTGTGCAGAGCTGTATATGTGGCGCGTGTGCAGAGCTGTATATGTGGCGCGTGTTTCGCGCTGGCGGTTAGACGATTGATATTTCATCATATCATTATTTATTATTATTATTATTAATAATTTCCTTTAAATAGTATTATCATCTTTATTATTACCATATTATATACATACTAATAGAATTAATTTTATCACTTTTGTTTTATCATTAATATATATTTATTAATATTTTAGCCATTTATTTTAATCTAATTTCATTATGTAATGGTATTTATACCATCATTAGTATTATCATCATTATTATACTATTAATTTATCATTTGGTATATATATCATCAATTTCTAGGGGCCCTTTTGTCTCCCGTTGGTTGCTTCTATCTGTGTGTGCCGCCGCTTGTGGGGCGGCTGCCAGCTTGGACTGACATCAGGATGGCTTTAGTGAGTGGATGGCCTTTGATGTGCTGGTCCCGCCCCCAAATGCATGTCGCTGGGTGGTATTATGCCGCTCTTGCTGGCAGTGGTTTGTGCGGGATGCGGAAGGGGCGATGTGGATCCCGCCCCCTTCCCCCAGCTTGGAACGCGAACACATCAGCATGCGTTCCACTTCATCCTAGCCATGCTGCAGCTACCGGCCCGCTGCATACGTCTTGCAGAGGCGCTCCACATTGACCCCCCGAGAGTAACTGTAGGCATACTTTCATACACTTCTTTATTTATATTTTTATATATTTTCATAGCCTCACACTCTTGTAATCTTTTGATGTGTCTGGTGATTTCTAAGTGAGGTTTCCACTTGCCAGGGCTAGTACTGTTCACTATGGTCTATATCTGGTAAGTTTGATACATTTTATGTCATTTGTCGTCTCTGCATTCTGTGTGCACTGCATGCCACGATCCAATTCTTGTATGCAAATTGGAGTGTTGCCAGTATGATTGGAGGGCAAAGGAGGGAGGGATCATTTGAGGAGGAGGAGCCCCATATCCCATCCTAGTTTTACTGACACTCAGGCACTTATAAATGGGGACTGCTGAAGGAGGGTTCACGGCATAGCTCTGATGAAGAGGGGACGTTCCCTTCGAAACGCGTTAGCTGATTGTGATGCCTGTGCATTCCTCCACGATTCCTGGAAGGTTTCGCTCATCCTAAGTCGCATGCTGTTTGTCGGTGCACTTTCATGTTGTGCCTCCTCTACCAATTGCTTGTGAGTTGTTTCTTTTTACTATTTGTATTCAATAAATGTTTTAAAAGATAATGCACAAGGCTGGTGCGCCCCTGTTTCTCTTTTCTTTTGGCTGGGAATATTCGGCCTTTGTATTAAAATTATGCCAGCAGGACCAAGTTTTCCTAAATTTGGAGGTTGTCTCCTTCGTCAAATGGACAAGTTCCTCCATTTCTACTATCTTTTTTATGCGCTTGATCTAGTCTGCTATCTTAGGAGGGTTGGGGGAGCGCCAGCAAGCTGGTATAAACAGCTTAGCTGCATTTATCATATGTATTGCTAATGATCTAAGATATGCTGACCTTGGGGTGGAAAAGTGTTGTAAAAGTAGTTGGGCTGGGGAGTAGTCAATCGGAAGAGTAGTGATTTGGGTTGTGAGGCGGGGCAATACCACCATATGTGTAAGAGGGAGCCCACTTCTTTTGAGCATCGCCAACAAAGGGGGGAGATTGTTGGATAGATCTTATTCAGCCTGAGAGGGGTTTCATACCACCTAGAAAAAAATGTAAAGCCATTCTCCTATGCGGAGACATTGATTGTTCCCTTATGAAATTTCTGTGAGGTCTAGAGATAGTTTTTGTTCCCATTTGCGACATGCTGTGTTGGATTTGGGATTGTAGTCAGAGAACAGGGTGGCGTAGTTGTCTGAGATTAAATGTCTTGAGGTTCTTTCCATGTACACAAGGCTTCAAATGGAGTGTGTTGTCGAGACCAATACGAGTGGAATTTGGGATTGTCCAAGAAATGTTTAATTTGAGCGTAAGCCCAGAAGGGAAATGGTTGGTTCGTCGTAAGTTGGGATAATAAGTAGGGGGTTAGGAATTTACCCTCGGCGAAGAAATGTTCTGCTCGGATGGTTGAATAGGGCCAAATGTCCGAGAGAAAAGAATCTGATAGGCCCGGGGTAAAATCTGGGTTTTGGCGTATGGGGGTTAGTGGGCCTGGCAAGGAGGAAATCTTACATTTTTTACATGCCGATCTGAAGGTGTGCAGTGTGAAGCCTATTAGGGGATGTAATTTACAGTTTGATGGAATATGACAAGGAGCTTACCAGGCGAATTGGTGTAACGGTAATGGGGATATAGCATGTTCAAGTTGGACTCATGCTTTAACCTGGGAGTGGATATTCCAGTCTAAGACCCATGTTAGTTGACATGACCATTGGTATTTGGTTAAATCTGGAAGCCAATGCCTCCCTTCAGTTTGGGTATCGTTAGCCTTTCAAAGCTTAATCTAGGGCGTGATTTGTCCCATATAAATTCTGTGAGGCTCTTCAATAAAATGAAAAAGAAGGTTGGAGGTAGTCTAATATACATAATGCAAACAGTGCCTAACATTCTGGGCAGGATATTCATCTTGACAATCGATGCTCGGCCGAACCAAAAAAAAAGGTCCGTAGACCATGACCTTAGATTGCGTTGGATATTACAAAGAATCGGGAGGTAGTTTTTTGCATAGAGATTGGAAAGTTTGGAAGGTAGTTGGATTCCAAGGTAAGTAATGGAATCGTGATTCCCGTTAAATGGGAAGTTCGATTGGCATTGTCTCAGTGTCTCCTCATTGAGTGATATGTTCAGTGCGTGCGATTTCGTAAAATTTATCTGCATTAGTTAAGGTTTTAAATGTGTTGAAATCTTTGAGTAAATTAGGGATCATGGTGAGGGGTTCTGCAAGGAAGAGAAGAATGTCATCCGCAAAGGCCGCTAACTTGAAAGAGTGCTGGGAGATGGAGATACCCTTGATGTCATGGTTTGATCTGAGGCGGCGGAGTAGGGGTTCTAAAGTAAGGACAACGATTAAGGGAGAAAGGGGGCATCCCTGTCTTGTCTCATTGAAATCAATCAGTTGTGGCCGGGAGGAGTCAGTGGTATTGATGTAGGTCAGGGGTTAATGGCAAGAAGGAAGGGGGTTACCATTGAGAAGGCATTTGATAGGTGGTCGTTGACTTGAACTTTGGCAGTGGGAGCGAAGTACAGTGCCAGTATAAAATGCAGCATGCGGTCTCGAATACCAATAGGGTGGCCTGGGACTATATGTCAGAAGTACTCCAAGCTATCAAATGCCTTCTCCGCATCCAGGGAAAGAAAAAATCCAACTAGCTGCAAAAAATGTCCTCAGCATGTGCAAAAACACTACAGCCCACTAGATGTCCTCAGTGGGTAATTACTTCTGTGCAATGACGTAGGTGCTACCAAAAGCTATTAAAAAAATTATTAATACTAAACAATGTGCCAATATTACTAACAAAATATCACATATCAACATGCATATGTACTGCATAGTGCAAATATATGTCCTTGACATTTGCAAAAACACCACAGTACACTGGATGTCTGTGCAATAACGTTCCTTTTCAGTATATTGTGCTCCTAATTCACCGCTTATCGTGACTTCACCACCACCACATGCAATGGCCATGTGGTTCATTAAGGATAACCAATCCGTTTGTGATGGGTCCAATAGCAGCCTTTCCAAGCAATGTATTAGTATCTCTTGCTCTGTTCAGTGCTCATAAAGACATATGGATAGCCATCATGATATAGTATGTCATTTCATTTTATTAAAAAAGTTAAAACATGGTTAAACTCGCATGTTATGGTGCCCTTAAGCCAGCACCAAGCAAATCCAGCAGTGTATATAGAGAGTGGTGTCTCAGTTTGTTTCCCCTTTGTTACTGTGTCTCCTCACAGCCACATGCGATGAGAAAGTTGCTAGCAGCCTCTACGCGTTTAGCAATGTAATTTTCGTCATCAGGAAGCTTCGGCTAATATTTTGGTGTAGAGTTTCAAATCTACCTTGAGTAGAGATATTGGCCTGTAGTTGGTGACTAGCGAGGGGTCCTTACCAGGTTTGGGGTGAACGGTAATGTGGGCTTCTAAAAGGTCACGAGAGGGTAGTGAATAGGAGGCAAAAAAATGAAAGGCTTTTAAAAAGTGGGGTAGAAGAGTGTCTGTGAAGGATTTGCAGTATCTGACTGTCATGCCATCTGGGCCTGGGCTCTTTCGCATTTTCATCCGTTTAAGCGCCAAGGTAGCTTCTTCAATCGAGAGAGGGAGTTCTAAATGTTTTGCCTCAGGCGCAGTCAGTGCTTTAGGGCTAAATTTTTTGGAGAAAGTCTTTGATCATTTGTAATTTGGGGGCATCATCCCTGTTAGGTCTGGAGCAGATAGGTTATAAAGTTGGGAATATTACTGTATAAATTGATCCGCTATGCCTTCATTAGATAGTACTTTGTTCCCTTGGGGTCGGTCAGGGAATGTACGGTTGTGGACTCTTTTTTTAGATTGGAGAAATTTGGCCAGGAGTTTGCCTGATTTATTGGCGATTTTGTAAAATATTTTTTGGGACAGTACATAGTTGCGTTTTTTGTATTTGTTTAATTCTTCCAGTAGGTCTGTCCTAGCCTGCTGGAGTTCTTGGAGAGAGAGCGCAGCTTGTGAGATTTTGCGTTTTGCCACTTGAGCAATTAGTTCTCCCCAAATGACACATTTGTGTGCCTTCCATCTAGTCATTGGGGACATCTCAGGGGTATCGTTTTCTGTAAAGTAAAGTAATGTCGGAGCTCTTGGTGTATCAAAGACAAAATAGCAGGATCTGTGAGTAGGGAAGGATCCAGGTGCCAGAATGAGAAGCGAGTGTTGGTATCTGTAAATTCAAGAGTTATGGAAATGGGATGGTTGTCAGACAAGTACATAGGGTCAATCTATGTTCGCACGAGCATCGGGAGATCCCTTTGGGAAATAAATAAGTAGTCAAGTCTGGAATTAGTGTTGGTGTGAAATTGAAAAGAAAGTATAATTATTCACATTTGGGTTCAAAGTACGCCAAGAGTCATGCAGCAGCATTTCTCGAAGTTGTAGTTTGATTGCTCTTAGGGCCTTGTATGGTAATGAGGAGGTACCATTGGAGGTGTCAAGTGTAGAATTCAGGGGGACGTGAAATCCCCACCTAGGATTAAGATACCTTCATGAAATGCTGAGAGTGATTGGACTATGGAGCGAAAGAAGGTGACTTGATTGGTGCTTGGGGCATAAATGTTTGCCAGGGTGACAGGCTTCCCATTAACTGGTCCTTTAACGAAAAGGTATCTGCCTTCATTAACGGAGCAGGAGTCAGACTTGGAAAGAACAGTTTTTGGCGAAAAGGATAGAGACCCCTTTCGTCTTGGATGCGTTAGTAGTAGCATGGAAGACCGTTGGATAGCGGGTGTTAGAGTTTAGGGATAGAATCTGTTTTGAAGTGCGTCTCCTGTAGGAAAATAATGTCAGCTTTGTTTTTATGCATTGCCTGAAGTAGCTGGGAGCATTTCTCTGATATATTGAGACTGCAAGTGTTTAGGGATATGAGTTTTAGGAGGAGGTTATTACTTCTAGGGAGAGAGGGTATCATTCTATGGAGTGAGCCATCAGCTGGTAAACAAGATGCTAAGTTTGTTATTTGGCACTGAATAATTCAGAGTCAGAGGAGGATAATAATGAATAAAATATGAAAAAAATAAATACATCAAGCATCATACAAAGCATGAGGAACAGTAAATATGCATACATTTGCAAAGAAGGGAGGGAGGGGGGTGGGGAAGGAAGTTAATTACAGAAGTTGGTGGGTCGACTAAATCCAACACTGATCTCAAGTCCTCTTTTCATTATGAGAACGTGAATATGGATGAGGGGATCAGTTTGTATGGTCCAGCTTCGGTGTCATGAGAGGATCAGTGTTAGTACTGACATTGTAGTGTGTATCCAGGACAGGATGGACTGGAGGGGTTGGAATATGTCATATCCAGAGGGGAATGGGGTTACACGAAAAAGGATAATGTGTAAGCTATTCTGGAGGGAGGGATTGATGATGGCATTATGGACCAAATAAGGGTGGTGTTAACGGCGGAGAATGGTTTGCCGGTTATAATGGTGACATCGTCCATGAGTTCAAAGTTAGATGCCAGTTCCTGGGCCAGACCAAAAAACAAGCTAAACATGGTCAGTGTGATCAATGGTCAAGGGTATAGGGAGAGGGTAACAAGGACAGGGTGAGAAACAGAAAAGAGAACAGGTGTTTAGGTGAAATCTGTTGGACCGATTAGTTGTCTCGTCGAGCCCTTCGCGGTTGTGGGGATTTCATGGGGCTGGAGCCACCTTGTGGATCCAGAAAGGTTGGATGGAGTTTGTGAGCAGAGGGTGATCACTGTCTGAGGTATCTCTGTTCTTGGGCCTCTATGGGTTCGCCTCTGGGTGCTGTAGGTCTCATGATGTTCAGACGAAACTCAGCATACCAGTTGGGTACTTCCATCAGCGGGATTTCCAGGGTGTCACAGAATTGTTGCAGGTCTTCTGGAACCTGAAAGGAATGCCGTGCGGCCTTAGGACGAGGCTGAAAGACAGAAGAGGAATTTCCACCTATAGTGGATTCCCTTGGTGCACAGTACATCCAGTAGGGGATGTAGGTCTCTGCGGTGCTGAAGAGTGATGGTTGATAGATCTTGAAATGCAGATTTTGCTGCTGTCATGGGATATCTGGGTTCTGTTCTGTGCGCCTTTTTCAGGATCTCTTCCTTCAATCTGAAGTAAATTAAACAGCATACCACATCTAGTAGAGGGTCTGACTCCCTGCCTCGCGGTCTGAGCGTGCGGTGGATGCGTGCCATCTCTATAGGTGTGGATGGGGGCCTATCTAGTAGGTTGTTGAATAGGTCTACTCCTAAAGGTAGTAGTTGCTCAGCACCAACTGATTCAGGAAGGCGTTTGATCCTCAAGTTATGGTGCCTCCCACGATTGTCAAGATCCTCCCACGATATGTCTGTGAAGATCTCTGAGTTGCAGGGTATGGGTGTCTACAGCCTGATGGATGCGGCATATGGCTGTGCCCTGGTGTGTGGCTACCTTTTTTTACCTCCTGCACCCTGCCTGCAATCGATTGGATGTCAATGCGAAAGTCTGTTATTGCAGCCGTTAAGGTCCTTAATGTCTGCCGCAATCTTCCAAAGAACGGTCAGACTGAGCTGCTGCTGAGGTGATAAGGAGATCTACACACTAGGGGGGATGAGTGGGTGGACCCCTGGCAGATGTGCCTGATGGAGATGTAGGGCCTTGTGATACCGCCATGCTGCCCACCTGTGTCCGGAACAACTCCAGATATTCTGGCTCAGCCTGCCGCTAGAATCGTGGGGAGAGCAGGACCGTGTGGCAGAGGAGCTGTGGGATGAGGTCCCCATGCTGTTTGTCAAGATTGCACGATGCAAACCTCCGGTGGAGTCAATTGAGATCCTCTGCTGGTGGGAGTTCACAGAATAAGTGGCCATCGTCCACTAAGGTCAAACCAAGCCCCCTCTTTGATTTTACTTTAGCTCAACAGGTTGTCCAGTCCAGGATGAGGAAACCTATGCTAGTCCTCTTATCAGTTAATTAGGGGCTTTGTACTATTTCACACAAGTAACTTTTCTCTATAGGTCCTGATGAAAAGTTGTCTCTCTTCAAGCACACATAGGAAGCCCTTTCTCTAGTATGCTCAGAAGAAGACCCTGCAAGGATACTTTCCAAAGGTGGTTCCAGGCAGGAACAGGGAGAGAGGCAAGTATGTATCCAGCTGGACAGAAATCAGGGAAGTAGATTTATCAAGGGACAACTTGTACCAAAGGTCCTGTGAGTCTATAACAGTGGACCCCTATGGATAGCCTTGAAGGTGCTAGACTTTTCTGTAAAACTAGTATAATCAAGTACATAGTGCATGCCGGTCAGAGGTTTATATTTTAGTTGGAAAACTTACCAACCTAATTTAACAGGCACATTTGTTTACCTTGACCTGATAAAAGGGTATAGGGTCTCCTTCACATTACATTGTCTGATTCAGATTTTTATGTCAAATAATGAATGTTTTTTTTCTTTTGTATGTTTTCACAGACCTTTCTGATCCAGAATGAAGTTGTGATTGCAATGCCTGAACCATCAGCATATTCAAATCCAGAAGGCAGAATAAATGTCTCTTCAGCCTAGGTTCACACTTGTGCAATGCGGGAACCAGCGCGATTACAGCGCCGGTGTCCGCATCACATCTCTCCCACAGGCAGTTCACACTGTCCTCTGCTATCCGCTGCGGGTGTCAATACATTTTTAATGACGCCCCCAGATCGGTTCACAGATCACAGTGTGAACTGTAAATTCGCACAGGAATCGGATCGCATAGGTGAGAACACCCATGCGATTGGATTTCAGTGTGGGGGAAAAAAAAGTCCCTGCACTTTTTTTCCTGCGAATCTAATGCGAGTTAAGCCATACAACTGTATGGCTGAACTCTCACTGCACAGACATCACATTTGATCGGCACCTGCAGTGCATATGTGTGAACCTGGGCTCACAGTAGCCAGTTCATGAAATGCATGCTTCCGTTAAATTATTTTCAATCAATTTACGAAACTATTAATGTCTACAATAGAACATGTTCTATAAAGTTAGGTGCCACCTTCTTTTCGGTAGTAATGGAATAGTACAGCCATAGACGAGGGCTCTACCAAAAGTAATGCAAAAGTGGGCATAACGTTTTTATTACCTTACATAGGCTCTTCTTCATTTTCATTGAAGGTAAATAATGGATTCCAAGCAGAAGCAACGTTCCCCTAATGAGTTCTTGATGAAGGAAGAGTGCAGGTTGCCCGACGGCTACAGAATGTTTACAGAGATGAGACAATATTTGAAAGGTGCAATGTATTACCATTGGTGACTTTTGTCAAGGGTGCCATCCTTCGTAAACATGTGGATGTCGGACAGCCTGAACCCCGCCTTGGTGTCACTGAGTTCTCGACAATATTGGTTCTGCTTGGAATCCATTATACACCAGCAATGTAAAATTTGAACAACTAATAAAAAGTTATGTGCACTTTTGCATGACTTTTGGTACAGCCCTTGTATTTTTTTCCACAGTTGAATGGTCTGTAGATTGAAAAATATTACTTCAGTTTTCAGTCACTGTTGGTGGATTTTATCACCCACCTTTTCCGTAAACAGTATGTATCAGATACATTTTTCAATTTCTACATTTCCTGTATGTAGTCCTTTGTTGTATTTTATAGCTCTGAAGAGAGCAGTTTCTGGACCCTGAAAAGTTTTTTTTTATCTGATCTATGGAATAAATCTACATTTAGGTGAATAACTCTTGGTGTGGCACTTCAGTCTTAGATCTGTTTAGTTACAAACCTAGGAAATTGTAGAAATCCTTTGACTTGGACAAGCTGCTTACCCAGAATTCAGATACCCTGTCCAAATTTCATTATGACTACAATAAGATAATCCTAGGATCCCAGTACTACCCTTCCATTTCTCTCAGTTGACCAAAAGGGTCGACTCCATATTAACAACTTCAGCCCCGGAAGGTTTACCCCCTTCATGACCAGGCCATTTTTTGCGATACGGCACTGCGTTACTTTAACTACCAATTGCGAGGCCGTGCGATGCTGTATCCAAAAACAATTGATGTCCCTTTATCCCACAAATAGAGCTTTCTTTTGGTGGTATTTGATCACCGCTGCAGTTTTTATTTTTTGCGCGATAAACAAAAAAAATTTCTGCTATCAAACATACCCAATAAAAAAAAAAAAGTAAAAAATCAAATTTCTTCATTAGTTTGGATCAATATGTATTCTGCTACATATTTTTGGTAAAATAAATTTCAATAAGCGTATATTAATTGTTTTGCGAAAAGTTATAGAGTCTACTAAATAAGGGTTATTTTTAGGGAATTTTAATTTATTTTATTTTTTTATTAGTAATGGCGGCGATTAGCGATTTTTTAGCGGGATTGCAACGGACAAATCGGACACCTGACACTTTTTTGGGGACCAGTGACATTATTACAGTGATAAGTGCTAAAAAAAAATGCACTGTTACTGTACTAATGACACTGGCAGGAAGAGGGTTAACACTAGGGGTGATAAAAGGGTTAAGTGTGTCCCTAAGGGGTGTTTTCTAACTGTTTGGGGGATGCTTTGACTGGGCATCTCTTTCCCTCTCACAGAACGGTGATCTGCCTCTCTACAAACGATCGCCGGGTTCCCGGCAGACATTGCATACCCCAGACCTGCTGATTGGATGCCGCTGTGTCCAATCACAGCGGGAGTGGGCCACCGGCGGTGCGTGTGCCCCAGACCTCATGCACGAAATCATGTACAGATATGTGATTTTGAGCAGCTGGGCCACCCTTCTGCAGTATATATATGTGGTAGGCGGTCCGGAAGCGGTTAATACTCATGATTTTGGAATGGGATGTCCAGTAAGCTTATATAGATGTGATGACAGGTGTCCACAATTTTTTGGCCTCATGGTGTATGTATATATAAACAGTTATGATCACGCCCATAATTTAAAAAAAAAAAAACACAATATGTTGCATCTCATTTGAGAACTAATCCAAAATCTGTAGGTACATCTCTAAACATATCTTTAAAAGGAACCCTAAAGATAGGGTTGCCACCTCATCCCTTTAACCCCGAACACATATGAATTACACAGGTTCTGTGGCTAATTAAATGCAGATAAGGCAACAACTGAGTTTAATTACCACCTTAATCAGTCACATAACCTGTGTAATTCATATGTGTTCGGGTTTAAAGGGATGAGGTTGCAACTCTACCCAAAGATGTGTGAATTCTCTCTCTCTCTCTCAAAAAAAAAAAAAAAAAAAAAAAATATATATAATATATATTTAGGAGAAGAAAAATGAAGGTAGAAAGCCACTGGACAAATTTATCTCAGTGTAGTATTTTGGAGGTTAGGACCCAATCTACAAAACGATATACTCTGATTTTGAAAATGTTTTATGTCATTGGTTATACTACTTATTTTTACTAACTCGTTGCATATTTTGTATGAAGAAACACGTTAAAATGTGTCTTTCCTAATACATAATCACATATTATGATCTGTTCTGGTGCACTGTTTTTTAAATCATCTTTTATGATATTTCCAATAAAGCACATGGTTTTTATATATTTTCCTATTGTTAGTGTTTTATGATATTTTATGGCTTAAAAAACCTTTTTATACAGTTTTCATACTACAGCTAATAAACAGTATACTTTTTTTGCTTAAACTTCTAGCAACATTTTGAGTTGGTCGTTTCCTATTTCATCCAATATACCATCCAAACTCAATTCTATTTACTATTATACCATTTACAATTGTAAGATGATGTTTTTAACAATTTTATAGCATTTTTTACATATACATATGTGCAAAGCTGGTAGAGAGACATACCCAAAAGACTTGCAGATGTAATTGGAGTGAAAGGTGGTTCTACAAAGTATTGACTGAGGAGGGCTGAATATAAATGCACGCCACACTTTTTACATTTGTAAACATTTTTGAAAACCATTTATCATTTTCGTTTCACTTCACAATTATGTGGCACTTTGTGTTGGTCTATCACGTAAAATGGCAATAAAATACATTTACATTTTTGGTTGTAACAAGACAAAATATGGAAAATGTCAAGGGGTACAAATACTTTTTCAAGGAAGTGTATTTGTGTATATATAGCAGGGATCAAACTGTGGAGAGTTCTCAGAGAGGTGATCCAAGCCTCATGAAAAGTTAAGGGCTTCCTGCCCATGTTTATTTGGTCAGCATGCACCGCAACAGAAAGGATTCCCGCGCAGGGGTAGAAAACACAGGCTCAACAACAAAAGTCCAGCAAAAACTAATGTAAGCCTATTGCCTCATAAATAGACCTCTTTGGGTCTGCTCCAGTCCTGCAGACATGTTTCCTCACAGCCTGCTTATATCCTTTCATAGAACTAACCGCAGATTAACCCAGGGAGGATACTTTATACCTCAGGTGGGGAGCAAGGTGTGGCCAGTGCTTAACCCCCTGCTGCCTACAGACCTCTCACTGCCACTCATTTACCTCAAGTACCTCAAGATTCTATGTGGCAGATACACTCCACCGATCACTGACACCTGAGACCTTGTAACACTAATGAGTCACATGACACCAGGGAGGGAAAATGGCTGATTGGGCCCCTTTTTCACATGTTCACTTAGGGGTGCACTCACTTTTGTTGCCAGCGGTTTAGACATTAATAGCTGTGTGTTGAGTTATTTTGAGGGGACAGCAAATGTACACTGTTATACAAGCTGTACACTCACTACTTTACATTGTAGCAAAGTGTCATTTCTTCAGTGTTGTTACATGAAAAGATATAATAAAATATTTACAAAAATGTGAGGAGTGTACTCACTTTTATGAGGTACTGTATATATATATCTTTTGTCAGGTCGTAGGGGTTTTGGGTTTTCAGGCAGGGTATGGACATTAAGTTAGGTTTTTAGGTTCAGGTACGGTTGCCCTTTCACATATTCTCCCTGACATCCCCAAATACTCCACACACCCTCCCTGATATCCCAGTTACTCCACATTAAGGATGAGCTCCAGCGTGTTCGCATGCTGAACGTGCGGAGCCCGCCAGGAAGTCGGCACGGCGCAGCGCTAATCACAGGTAAGGAGACATTTTCCAATCTCTGCAGCCGCACATCGGGAAATGTCTCACTGATTGTGATTAGCGCTGCGCCGTGCCGACTTCCTGGCGGGCTCCGCACGTTCAGCACGCCAGAGCTCATCCTTACTCCACATTCTCCCTGACATCTTACCTGATAATAGGGTTGCACCTCATCCCTTTAACCCAGAACACATATGAATTACACAGGTTCCGAGGCTAATTTAATGCAGATAAGGCGCCAAGTATGCTTATTTACCACCTTAACCACTTACGGACCACCGCACGCCGATATATGTCCTAAGTTTGAAGAATAATATCACTGTTATGGCAGCAGCTAGCTGCTATAACCCCGGTATCTTCTTCTCCGGCTGGCGGCCCGCTTTCTGATAAGAGTGGTCTCTGTGGCGGATTCACCGCGAGATCACTTTTATCGGCGGTGGGAAAGGGGCCCCCCTCCCGCTGCGCTCCAGTGCCCTCCGCCGCTTACTGGAGCCGTCGGCAGCGGCGGAGGCAATCGGATGTTGTCCCTTGTTGGGTATGGAGAAGAGTGAGGGGAAGATGGCCCTCACCTGTCTCTATACCATTGCAGGGCGGAAGCGACGTCAAAACGCCACTTCCGCCCATGGCTCTTAAAATGGCCATTTTTTTTTTTAAAATGACAATTTTTTTTTTTATTGCATTTTAGTGTAAATATGAGATCTGAAGTCTTTTTGACCCCAGATCTCATATTTAAGAGGTCTTGTCATGCTTCTTTTCTATTACAAGGGATGTTTACATTCCTTGTAATAGGAATAAAAGTGACACATTTTTTTTTAAAAGAACAGTGTAAAAATAAAAGGTAAAATAAATAATAAAAAAAAAATTTAAACGCGCCCCGTCCCGCCGTGCTCGCGTGCAGAAGTGAACGCATACATGAGTAGCGCCCGCTTATGAAAACGGTGTTCAAACCACACATGTGAGGTATCGCCGCGATCAGTAGAGCGAGAGCAATTCTAGCCCTGGACCTCCTCTGTAACTAAAAACATGCAACCTGTAGAATTTTTTTAAATGTCACCTATGGAGATTTTTAAGGGTAAAATTTTGTCGCCATTCCACGAGCGGGCGCAATTTTGAAGCGTGACATGTTGAGTATCAATTTACTCAGCATAACATGATCTTTCACAATATAAAGAAAAATTGGGCTAACTTTACTGTTGTCTTAGTTTCAATTCAAAAAAGTGTATTATTTCCAAAAAAAACGCGATTGTAAGACCGCTGCACAAATCCGGTGTGACAGAAAGTATTGCAACAACTGCCATTTTATTCTCTAGGGTGTTAGAACCTCCAAACATTATACATTTTTTTTCTAAGTAATTTTCTAGCAAAATAAAACTGTTTTTAACTTGTAAACAACAAATCTCAACAAGAGGCTCGGTTCTTAAGTGGTTAATCAGCCACAGAACCTTTATAATTCATGTGTGTTTGGTTTTTAAGGCCGGGTTCACACTGTAACCCGCTGCAGATCACACAGGAGTGCTGTGCATCCCTGTTCCCTGTTTGAGGGATGAATCTATGCCTGAATTCGACCCTGAAACTGAGCCAAAAACGTATAGGATTTCTGTACAGTGCACAGCCACAACATAGATATGTGAACCGGCTCCATAGGGAAACAGTCACATTCTCCTGCGCGAATTGGATGCGGAGAAATCGCGCGTCTAATTCGCATAGGTGTGAACCCGGCCTAAAGGGATGAGGTGGCAACCCTATTATCAGGCAAGATGTCAGGGAGATTGTGGAATAACTGGGATAGCAGGGAAGGTTTGTGGAAAGTGTGGGGTACTTGGGCGTGTCAGGGAGAATATGTATAAGGGTGTGGAGTATTTGAAGTGTTAGGTAGGGTATGTGGATAGTGTGGAGTATTTGTGCTGTTCAGGGTGGGTAACAGGAAATTGTGGGGTGTCAGTCTGGGTATGGGGATTCAGGCAAGGTATCTGCAGAGTCCAATGTGATATGTGAACTTAGGAAAAATAAATAGCTGGATAGCCGCACTCCAAAAAATTCACCTTTATTGTATAAAAATGGATATCAAAGCATCCCAAATGGGTACAGACTAACTGTACAGCCACGGACGCGTTTCACACCAGGCACGGTGCTTGGTCATAGCTAGATGCTACATATACAGACACATATATACAATTTAACCTAATGGCCAAAACATGTGTACCATTAGTGGTCGGGTTGAAAACTGTGAGCGTCTAGAATCTACATAATCACCACTGAACGAAAGAGTGCCCCCCCCACTGGAGAAACTATATATCAAAGCATATAAAAATAAAATAATTTTTACTAGAAAAAAAGACACCAAGTGCAACAAAACATATCATAATCGTATAAAATGATCCCATGTATAGAAAAAATCAACATGGACCAGCATATGTGACAAGGAAGGCGATCCAAAATCACCTGAGCATAAAAATCCGGTGCATGATACACAGTGATTTTTGATCTACTGCGAGTTGTTGTGTGACTTGACACATGTGAAGTCGCATGACAAGTCAAAACCCATGTATTTCAATGGTGCTAGTTCTAATTGGTACGATTCAAGTTGCAGCGACTCCAAAAAAGGTTTTTGCACGACTTTGTTCCCACCTCTGTGCGACTTGTACTCACATGGTTTTCACCGGTCGCATGACATTGCATCAAAATATTGCATTGCAAAGTCGCACTATAAATCATGCGAACTTGGGGTTGCAATAGTGGAAACAGAACCCAAAGCTATCCCTTCTTTAAGTAGATCTATATAAAATAATCCTTGGTAACTGTACCATACACCAAATTAGCACTTGAGAACGTGCTCTGAGATGGCGATGAAGGCTACTGATGCACCAACGTGACAAGCAGTCGGAGAGTTTGCAGACGGTCATATAAACTAAGGGACTACTGTTAGGTGGAAGTTGACATGCAATTATATCTAACGATGGCCATCCAATAGTCCTGTGGACCATGGCGGAAACCATGGCGGAATTCATGCCAGACACACAGTTTCTGCAGACCGCACAAGTTCATCAGTTATATTTCAATGGATCTTTAGTGAATTTTTAAGCAAGCTTACAGTAAGAAAATCTAGACTCGTGTAGCCATGTCTCCGTAGGGGTTGCTGCGTGTAGTGGTTCACCCGTCACCCTGCCCAGCCAGACATCCATCCCAGTCACTCAGAGACATGAAACCAGTCCATAGCTTTGTTTTGTGTTGTTTATTGGAGGAAATTGAACTTGGATGTGGTTATGGGATGCCCAAAAAAACATGCTTAGGACTCCTATATACTCTCCAATATATACATCTCACTCTTCACTCCAGCGCAACACTTGCTGCTCATCGTTCCTCCTGCAACACTGTTCCTCCACCAGCACTTCCCTTGCTGCAGACTATCACTCCTCCAGAGTAGCTAGCACCACATGGGTAGCCCTGACACAGCTTCAGCCAGGCCTCAATTAATTTGCTTTTTTGCGGGCAGGGACATCGGGCCCCTGTGGTGTAGAAAAGTTCTGGTGCTAGCTGTCAGCCCTGCCAGCCAGCCCATCTGCAAAGACCCCTTTTCACTGCCCTTTTCCACAGTCCTCTCTCCACTGGTTCTGCACCCATCTCTCAAACTGAAATCTCCCAGTTCTCTCAGGCGTGCCCAACTGTGCTCAATCACCAGCCCTCCCACCTGCGACCAGTAGTCCTCCATGGAGACTCTTAGAAGTGTTCTCTCCCACTGTCCTCTGCTTGCTCTCTCGTGTGCCTCTCCTTCCAGGATCTCGACAACACCTCCTGGATGCACTTGAGCCAAGCCCAGACTGGGGAGCTCTCTGTGGGCCCTGACAGCCTCTCTCATTCCATATCTTCCACTCGACAACTCCTCCCCAGCTGGGCTGACCCCAGGTATTTAAGGAGGCCTTCCCCCTGCCAATCCAAATTAGGGATTGATCAGGGCTCCTTAAGATACTCCAGGCAGCTCCACCTCTCTCCCCCCCTCTCCTTCCAGCACTTTCTAGAAGGAAGAGAGAAGTGCCTGTGAATCATCAGCTGCTACCCTGAGCCACTCCCAGCCCAGAATGAAACGAACAGTCCTAGCAACCAGCTAGGCCTGCCTAAATTTACCTACACTGCCAGAGAAAACTTCACTCTAGCAGCTCACTAACTAGGGGGTGCTACACTTGGAATTAACAATATCATAAAGCCTGACGCTTGCCCTGCCTGGCCAGAGGTGTTGCCGAAAGGACCTAATGTATTAGTAAAGGCAAAACTTTTGTTTTTAGTTTTGAATGGAGTGGAGAGGGATTAGAACCCCTATATTTTTTATTGCTGTTTGAGCCCCTATTAAAGGAGACTCGCCCTCTCTATTTGTCCTGTTTACCAGTATCATTGAAAGTGAAAGGTAAAAAAAATACCAAATTTTGGGTTGTCCCCAGAGAAGTAATTGAGGGGAAATCTTCCAATGGGGATGCTAATTCTAGTCAAGGAATTCATTTAATTTGAAAGGATTTCCTCTCACTTCCTGTTTTGACTAAGGACAGGAAGTGAAGGGAAATTTCTGCAATGGGACAAAGATGGCAACAGAGCGGTCGTCCAGTTTTGAGAGGGCAACTATTGATGTAGTCCCAGAACCGCGCACATGGTGCACTCTGTGACGCAGACACAACTGATCACAGATCAGGATAAAGGGCCAATCATAGCGGCCCTTTATCTGTCCAATCACAGCTGATCACAATGTAAACACACTTGCCGATTATCAGCATTCCTTTCCTTATGCTGTCACAGCGTGAGGAGCAGAGAGTCGGTAACCGGCAAGTGTGAAAGGGGACATCTACACTCATAATCAATCAATCTGATCATCAATGTCTTGATTATCAGTCCCTTCCTTAATGTGCCCATCAGTGCCGCATATCAGTGCAGCCTCATTAGCACACATCAGAGAAAAATTACACGTTTACAAAATGTTATAACAGAAACTAAGAAAAACTTTGTTTTTATTCAAAATTGTTGGTCTTTTTTCATTTGTTTAGAAAATAAATAAAAAGCCCAGTGGTGATTAAATACCACCAAAAGAAAGCTCTATTTGTGTGAAAAAAATAATAAAACTTTCATATGGGTAGAATTCTGCATGACCGCACGAATGTCATTCAAAATGTGACAGCGGTGAAAGCTGAAAATCGGCCTGGACAGGAAGGAGGCAAAAGTGCACTGTCTGGGACCAGTGCCACCAGAAATGTGTGGAAAGCGATAGAGTGAACCAAACGCATGTAAAGTATAAATGATTTATTAAAGTAATAAACATAAGTAAACGCACTTCTTTTTTTTTTTTTTTTTTTTTTCCAAACTGTTTTTATTAAGTTTTTTTTTTTTTTTTCCAGTTTACAAATATATACAGTATTTCTTGTCATACAGTGCTATATATTCTTTTAGGATTCCTTATATAATAGAAACAAAGTATGGCAAAATAAAGCTTATTCTATTGTGATGAGCTTAAACAGTGAGATATCTATGTATATAAAGCAAAGGAGATTCAGGATGACTTCCCTCAGCTCCGGTCACCCCAGTTGGGTTCAGACTGTGTCCGGAGGAGAGGGTTGGCACCTCCTAAATTGCATACTATCTGGTCATTTCTTTTTGTGGCATATGTAAGCAATGATTACCAATATCACAATCTTAGTTAGATATCTCTAGGGTAATATGGATTGAAAAAGATGATAGGGGGGAGGGGAGATAAAATAAAATATAGAAGGGGGGGAAGGAACGGAGTTGGAAGGGCCTACAGGTGGTAAGGGAGGGGAGGGGAGGGGAGGATGGTGTGTTCTGGATCCTCTCCGGCGTCTGTCCCGAAGTTTGATAGTGTATTTTGAAGAATAATTGTTTGGGTGATGTTCATTTAATAAAGGTTAATATTTTGGATAATAACAGAGCTATTTTGTGTGATTGAATCGAAAAGTGGGGCCATTGAGCATTTATGGAGGTGTGTGTGCCGTATATCTTATTTAGAGGGGTTATTTAGTGTACTATAATCGGAGGATGATTGGAAGTGGAGCCAGCAACTCCATTTTAGGGTGAATTTAGCAGGATTTTCCTGAGCTATATGAATTAGTTCTTCCATTTCTGATATTTTCCGGATTTTAGCGAACCATTCTCTTAGGGTGGGTGTGTTAGGAGAGTTCCAATGTATGGGGATGCATTGTTTCGCCGCGTTTATCATATGCATTGCTAATGATTTGTGATATGTTTTATGTGGTAGCGGGGATATATGGAGTAGGAATTGGGCTGGGGACAGTTCAAGGTCATATGATGTGACTTGTGAAGTGATTCTATGTATCTCCTTCCAAAATGTTTGTATCAAGGGGCAAGACCACCATATATGTAGTAGTGTTCCCTCTTCTTTCTGACATCTCCAACATTTCGCTGATGTAGTAGGGTAAATTTTGTTTAGTATGGAAGGAGTACAGTACCACCGTGAAAAAATTTTGAATCCATTTTCTTGTGTGGTCACGTTTCTCGATCCTTTATGTATGTTGAGAAAAGCTTGTTCCCATTGTGTTTCTGAGGGTGAGATAGAGAGGTCTTTTTCCCATTTTTGACAGGCATTGTTCTGGTTAGCATGTATGCTTGTGAAGAGTAGATTGTGAGTTATGGAAATTAAATGTGGTTGTGTACTTTTTTGGTTACATATTGTCTCAAAGGGGGTAAGTGGTCTTGAGCATGTAGCTTGTTTGTCTTTTGATTGTAGGAAATGAGCAATTAGAATGTATGTCCAGGGGGGGATGGGTAGGTTTCCTGTCTGGGTAGAGATTTGGGAGGCAGTAAGAATTTTCCCTTGATGGAAGAATTGATGTGCCTTTATGCTGTCTTGTGGGAAGTTCTCGGATAGGAAACTTTTATGCATTCCAGGAGGAAAATCTGGGTTGAATTTCACAGGGGTTAGTGAACCTGGTGTAGAGGATATGTTTACTTGGGAGCAGACTTTCTTAAAACACTTAAGAGTAGGTCCTATTAAGGGGTGTGAAAATAGTGTCATAGGTATGTGTTGTGGATTTAACCAGGGTAAAGAGGCTAACGGTAGTGGTGTGAGGGATGCTTCCAAGGCGACCCAGTCTTTGTGGCTTGAATGAATATTCCAATCTACTATTCTAGTCAGATGGGTTGCATTGTAGTAGTTGAGAATATTCGGAAGACCTATGCCTCCTAGGTGCTTTGGTTTTGTGAGTTGTTTAAAGCTGATTCTGGGTTTCTGTGGACCCCATAAGAATCTGGAGCTTGCTGATTGGTATGCTTTGAAGAATGTTTGAGGGATTAAGATGGGGATTGTTTGAAGAATGTAGAGCAGCCTCGGTAGGGCATTCATTTTCAGTATCGCGGCTCTGCCAAACCACGAGAAAGATGGGTTGTTCCAGTTTTTAAAGTCTGCAATTAGTTTGTTCAAGATGAGTATATAATTTTTCATATATAAATCAGAAAGCTTGGAAGGAAGTTGTATTCCTAGGTAGGTTATCGATTCTTGTCTCCAATGAAAGGGGAAGTTTTTTTTGCATTGGTCTACTAACTGGTGTGAGAGGGAGATATTTAGTGCGAAGGATTTTGTAAAATTTATTTTTAGGTTGGATAACTCTTGAAAATGTTTGAATTCAGCTAATAAAACCGGTAAGGTGATCAGGGGCTGTGATAAAAACAGTAATATATCATCCGCAAAGGCGGCATATTTGTATTCCTTAAGGGGAGTGTGTATGCCATGGATATCTGGATTTAATTTTAGTTTTCGGAGGAATGGTTCGAGGGTAAGAACAAAAAGAATAGGGGACAGGGGACATCCCTGTCTTGTCCCATTACGTATGTGGAAGGCATTCGACAGAGTGTTGTTGACCCTTACTCTAGCTATAGGGTTCGAGTAGAGGGACAGGATCAGGCCCGAGAAGTAAGGGCCAATTCCTATGGCTTGTAGCACTGCTGTCATGTAGTCCCAAGCCACTCTGTCGAATGCCTTCTCTGCATCTAATGAAAGGAAAAATCCTCTCTGGTTGGTGTGAGTGATGATATGATGTAGATTAATCGCTTTGATTGTGTTGTCTCTAGCTTCTCTACCTATGACAAAGCCAGCTTGATCTGTGGATACTAGAGATGGAAGAAGGGGAGTTAGTCTATTTGCTAATATTTTAGAAAATATTTTAACGTCTACATTTAGTAGCGAAATTGGTCTGTAATTTCCTGTATTTGTGGGATCTTTGCCTTCTTTGGGGATGACTGAGATATGGGCCTCTAGCATTTCTTTGGAGAGCGGGTTAGAAGAAGAGAGTGTGTTAAACGCGTTAAGAAAAGGGCCTTTAAGCGTCTCCATAAAAGTCTTATAGTAGATTGCTGATATGCCGTCTGGGCCTGGGCTCTTGCCTGTTTTCAAATGTTTAATTGCTTGTTCCCATTCTTCTGTGGAGATTGGGGATTCTAGGGATGTCGAAATTTCTTCTGACATTTTATCTGGGGAGAATTGCTCTAAGAAGGTTTTTATTTCGTTATGTCTGTTGGGCAGGTGTGTAGGTAAAGAATTTGTTGTGTTTAGGGAGTATAGAGAGGTGTAATAGTTTTCAAACTCTTTCGCTATGTCCTGGTTTTTTGTGATTGCTGCTCCTGTTTGTGAGCAGAGTCAATGTACTGTATTGTTGGTTCTTTTTGTGCGGAGTGACTGAGCAAGCAAGCGGCTACATTTGTTGCTGAACTCGTAGAAGAGTTTTTGAGATAGTGCAAATTTTTTCTTAAGTTTATAACCCAATTCTTCTTGTATTTGTGTGCGTGTTTCTATTAAGTCTAGGTGGGTGCTCTGAGCTAGGTTCTTTTTATGAGAAGCTTCTAGAAGTTTAAGTTTGGAAAAGAGGTCAGACAGTGTCTTTTTCCTTTCCTTCTTTATTGCCGCTGCCATGGAGATCAGTTTCCCCCTAATTACACATTTATGTGCTGCCCATTGTGTCATTTTAGTGGTGTCTGGGGTGTCGTTTTCTTTGAAGTAGTTGGTTAGGCATGTGCGAATTTCTATTTCCTTTGTTTTGTCTGTTAGGATAGATGGATCTAGTCTCCAGATGTGAGTATAGGTGGTCTTTTCCGGGAAGCTAAGAGTGAGTGAGATGGGATGATGGTCGGATAATGTCATTGGTTCAATGGAAGTAGTTTTTAGAGTTGGTAGGTCTTGTTGTGTGAGAAAGAAATAATCTAACCGGGAGTATTTATTGTGGGGGGTAGAATAAAAGGTATAATCTTTTTCTTTTGGGTGAAGGGTGCGCCAGGTGTCTTGAAGTTGTAGCTCTTGGAGGCTCCTTCTAATTAGTTTGATCGCTTTGTAGGGCAAGTGGGATGTGCCTGATGAGGTGTCTAGTAGAGGGTCGAGAGGGACGTTGAAGTCGCCCCCTAGAATCAGTATTCCTACTTGGAAAGTAGTTAGAAGGTGGGAAATTTTGTGGAAAAAAGGTACCTGGGCCGAGTTAGGGCTATAAATGTTCGCAAGCGTGATTGGGGTGTTTCTGAAAGTGCCTTTGAGAAAAATGTATCTGCCCTGGTCATCTATTAGGGAGTCTGTTATTTCTATTGGGACATTTTTGGATAGAAGTATAGAGACCCCTTTGGATTTTGAGATCGAAGAGGTGGCGTGAAAACTATGTGGATAAAAGTGGTTAGAAAATTTAGGGATGGCGTTGGTGCGGAAGTGGGTCTCTTGAAGGTATATTATGTCTGCCTTCATTGCTCTCATGGCCGTCAGCACTTGGGAGCGTTTCTCAGGTGTGTTGAGCCCTTTTGCGTTGAGTGATATAAGTTTCAAAGATATGTCGGCTGTTTTGGTCTTTGGTGGTGTCATTATGTTGGGAGGTGGGTAATTGAGAACTTCTTGGATTGTGGAGCCAGAGAGGATCCAGAAGAGAGGATGAGGGAGAAAGAGGGGAGAATAAAAGGAGAAAGAGAAAAGAAAAAAGAGAAGAAAAAAAAAAAAAAAAAAAAGAAAAAGGGGGGGGGAGGGGGGAAGAAGATGAGGGAAGTAAGTGGGGTAGAGAGAGAGGGTGTGTGGGGGAATGAATAGCCGGAAGTGGCGGTGTAAGAACACGTCCACTAAAAGTGTTAAGGGGGTGAACCGGCCGGTGTCAGCGGTCGTAACAGGGACCGCTGTGTGGAGAAGTGGTGGGAGTCGTTCAACTAATAAAACAAGGTGAACGTCTCCACGAGGTCAGTGAACTAGTAGTTTTAGGTGCATCCTGTTAATGATCAGGGGACCAATTGGAACTCGCAAATTAAAGAAGGTAATTACTCTTTGTGACGAAAATATAAGCGTAGGATAGTTTTGCCTTAACTAGATGTGGTGTGATCTGTAGTAGTGTAATTGTAGATGTAGTTTAATTCTGGGTTATTAGAAATATAGTATTCTATGTCAGTCATGCACATATGTTCTGTCATTAGCATTTGAAAAGGACAGAGATTTTTTCTAGGATCAATGTGACACCTAGATGCCAATAAAAGCTCCCATTACAGTAAACATAGATTGCCAGCTTCCTGAGGCTCAAAGAAATCTGCTAGTCATCTTGGCCACACGGATCTGCAGGGGGCATTCACAAGGCTCCGGACAGTCTGTAAGCTTTGATTAATATCAAGAGATCTAAGGAACCATTTTTATCTCTCATAAAAGCTAAAATATTAACGACAGAGAGATGAAAATATTTCCTTTTGATCGTACACCTGATGGGTTACGTGTACATGTAACTCGGTATGTTTAGCAGGTGTGGAATCCTAGAGAACCACACAAAACCGTTATATGGCGCCTGATTGCGGCAGGCAGGCAGTGATTGGTACTGTTGCGATCGGCATGATGCGCTGGTATCGGAAATCCTATCCATGACCCAGCAATCGGCGCCATTCTGGGCCAATTTGACTCTGGTCATTTCAGAACACAAAACATTTGCGGGCTGAGACAGGAATACCCCCCCAGGGTTGATTGGCCAAGGGCTAAAGTCCAGCCCGCATCCATATTTCAATAAATTGGGTAGCCTGAGATATGGACATTGTTCTTCCACGAAGCCAGTTCGAAAACTGGGGAGTTCCCACATGTTCCAGTATGCTTCTACTAACGGATAGATTTTCTTGGTAAAGTTTATTTCTGTTTTTATCCCTTTTTATTTTCATAGCAAATTGCCAATTTGTGTGTCTTTCTGCATTTTTTGTATCTTTTTTGGTAAATCCTTTTTCTTTGTATATCTTATATGCACTGCCCACTTTCGGGATATTAAATGATAAAATTAATAAGTGACTTCTGTGTACTAAGCTAGGACTCATATCTCTGGAGAGGTTGTTGTATTTTAGTGCCTAAGTACTCGGTTTAAGTTACGTCCCAATCGGTATGCAATTGCACTGTGTGTTGGCAGATTGCATGCAGATTGTAAGCTAACAGATCTTCCAGACAGAGATCTGTGTGTGTGGTGGCTCAGCAGACCAGTCTGCGGACAAACTGTTGGGTGGTGGCAGGCTATCGTTTATTGTGTGTCTGGTGTGTGGGTGTGGGGACAGTGGGAAGAGTGATTAACACCGGGGTTCAAGCTTGCAGGATAGCTGGAGGAACCCTAGAAGTGTATAGTAATTGCTAGACTGTTCCCCAACCCTTAGAGTGCACCAGATTGTATGTAAGATTCGTATCTGCCTGTGTGTGGTCAGCTAGCTGGATTGCAGTGGAGTCTCCCTCTAGTGGTGGCCAAAGGTAGTGCAGGCTGTGAAAATACTACAGCCAGTCTTACATGCGCAGTATAAGTTACCCCTTATTCCCTTAGTTCCTCATATACCCCAGTCACGGAACGGACGTCGCGGTTAGTTAGTCGCCGTTGGGGTGTTAATTCGTGACACTCTTCATCTCTGGTCCTCTGAATTGCTAATAGATAATTATTTTATCCATGTATGGGACATGGTTAGGGTTTCGGTGGGGTTCGCAAAGGGGAGGATCTGTCTGGGAATTATTGTAGTACGTTCTGAACCTGGGGAGGTAGGATAAGCATACCAAGACGTAAATACTCAAATCTGCCATTTAAGCCAAATATTCAGTTAAGTGTGCAAAAGAAAAAAAACAAAAGAACAAGACAAAAGAGAAGCATTTCAATCCTTTAAGAGCACTGACCTAGATAGTCTAAAATTTTTGTGAGTTCAGGCCCACAAGATGTATCTTAAAGTGGTATCTGGTTTGAACATAAAACTATAACCATTATAACCTTTTAAATCGTTGCAACTATGGAGTTACTAAAGACGGTAATACTACAGAAAGGGACTCTATGGTCCTTCTCTATATTGTCTGAGAGGGATGCGTAAAGGATTAGGCCCATCAGTTTGGGATATTTCCCCAGATTAGTGATCACGCCTGTGTGTTATACATTGGAGCCTTCCTATAGGGAAGGTGTTAGGTGAGAAATTGACACTACCATGAAGAGGCAGTGTTCTCTAATTTTGAGATGAAGTGGAACCGTTACCTTTCCGTAGCCCTCTCTGAATTTAACCTACACGGACTTCATTGTATCCACTAGGTGTTACCGATGAAGTATTACCTGCTAAACAAAACAAGAAAAAGGAAAACGAGAAATAAATCCAAAAACAGTTATTTAAACTTTTTCTACCTTATACCTCTATTATGCTATCGACTTCTATTGGTGAGGTAGGTGAGGGTAGGTGAGGGTAAGGGATGCAAAGGGGGGAGTGGGAGAGAGGGATGTGGGAAGGGGAGGGGGGATTGAGGGAAGGAAGGTGGAAGGATAGGGGAAAAGGGGATGAGGGTGATAGCGAGGTACATGCATAACTGGTTTTTAATGACAGAAATAAGTTCAGTGACTACTCTCCGGTTGTCTTCTGGGTGCAGGGCATCTGTCCGAATTATCTGTATTTGTTTAGCTTAGGGCTTGGCGACTTGTCTCCTTGCAGATCATGTTGCTTGAGAAGGACTTGTATGATTGCAGATCTGTGTATTAGGTGAAATTGTAAAAAGCTTAGGGAACTGGTATTCTTTTCCTGGTTGTGAAAACATTTACTTATTATCCAGGGTGTAATTTTACGTTGTGAGAGTGATAGTCAGTGACGGTTCGGTTGTTATCTCCCAATGGTGTATGCTTGGAGGCAGTTCTTTATCAGGTGAGAGAGGATGTAAAAAGCAGTAAAGTAAAGTAAACTGACGCGAACAGTAAGTCTCAGGTTAGTGAGGGGTATCCTTGGTGCCAGAAAAATGTAGTATAGCGAATATGAACTTCTAGTATCTTCCTGGTTAGGTTAGACGTGCCCTACGGTGGACTGGTGAAGCAGTTGGGCTGCCATTTCTGGGTGTTTCTGAGGGTCTCGTATTGGTACGAGAATGGAAGTGGTGTGGGCGGCGGCGACCCAAGGTGAAATTGCCTGCTTCATCTATTCCTTCCATGGATGAGGCTCTATTCAGGGGAGGTAGGCGGAAGTCACTATACCAATCTGGGACATCTACATATGGGATGTCCAGAGTACTGAAGGAGTGTTCTAGATCTTCTGGGACTCTGAGATTTGCAGTGTGACCTTGATGAGTCGCAGACAAACAGAATGGAAATTTCCAACGGTATAAGATTGATCTGGCTCTTAATACTTCTAGTAAAGGCTTTAGTTCCCTTCTGCGTTGGAGTGTGATGTTAGAGAGATCCTGATATATTTTAATTTCCGTGCCCTGAAAAAGAATTTGGTTGCGTCCCCTGGCTTTACGGAGGATTTCATCCTTCAGGGGGAATTCAGAAAGACAGCAAACTATGTCTCTGGGTGGGTCTGTGTCTCTTCCTCTTGAGCGCAATGCTCTGTGAATGTGTTCAAGTGAGACCTGGGTACCGGGGGGCCTTTCTAGGAGATTGTTAAAAATGCCTGTGACTGTTTGAGAGTGAGGGGTGTCCCGGAAAATATAGACCCCAATCTTCTTTCACAGATTGCATCTTCTCCCCCTGTTGTCCAGGTCTTCCATGTGGCGATTAATCTCCCTGAGATGAATGGCATGTGATTCTGTGACCTGTTGTACTTGGCAGAGAGAAACATCATGGCGGGCCTGTGTGGATTCAATGTCATCCACTCTCAATGCTATGGCCTGCATATCAGCTTTCAGGTCTGAGATGGCTGCCTGCAGTGTGCATTTAATATCTGTGGCTACACTGCGTAGGTCGTCTATGGTAAGAGCAGGGGCGGTCAGTGAGGGACCTTGTGAAGTGTCTATTGCGGCCGCCATGTGAGCTCCGGTGCGTTGTGGGCTGCAGCTGGGGGAACGGGAAGTGCGGGTGGAGGTGGATAATGAGGCCTGCACTCTTTCCCTAGGCCGGGAGCGAAAGATCTGGGGATCTGGGCACTTAACTGAGTCCTTGGAGAGCGGGAACGGGTCGCTGACATGCTCCTCGGTGTCCTCACCATGTCCCAGTAGCTTTGCTGAAGGGAAGGCGTTGTTTAGCTGTGAAACGCTAATGAAGAAGGACCTCGTGGAGCGGGAGCTCTTGTCTCACACGTCCATCTTGGATCGGCTCCAGGCCACGCCCCGTAAACGCACTTCTAATATGGCAAACAATAAAATAAACTAGCAACCAACCATGGTGACACACAACAATAACTATCCAAACCAAACATATATATATATATATATATATATATATATATATATATATATATACACACACACATGTAAGATACAATCATAATTGTTAAAAAGCCAGGGTCAAACATGGGAGATCAAGCAGATAGGGCTGGGAGCAAGACAGGACATGGAGAGGGTAACAGGAGATAGGGAGAGCAGGCGGAAGGGATCAGGCTGCAGGGCAGGGGTGCAGGAACGGATATAGGGTGCAGGGTCACAGGATAACGAATACATGTCAGAGCACAAGGAAACAATACCAAGGCAATGTGTGCAAGCATCTGCTGGGTATAAGTACACCTCCTGCAATCAGTCTCAGGTGATGCCTGATTGCAGGAGATGATATCGGTTCCACACTGCCGGGAGACACCTGCTGGTGGACACCAGAACTGAGGGCCATAGATCTGGAAGTGTCAGCGCCACCAGCATGTGAACCCTTTCCTAACAGTAACCCCCCTCAACCACCGGACGCTCCAACTAGTCGTAAGTGTAATAAGCCCATGACATCAAGCCAATCCTTGGTTAAAGGATCATCAGAGGCGGGCTGCAATGCAGGCATTGGATTATCACCTGGGCAGCGGTCAGAGGCACATCAAGCTGGGCAGTGGACAGAGGCACATCAAGCTGGGCAGCGGGAAAAGGTACATCAGGCTGGGCAACAGGCACAGGATCAGCAGGTTGGGCATCAGGAAGTGGATCTTCAGGCTGGGTATCAGTAACTGGATCATCAAGCTGGGCATCAGATCATCAGATTGGACGACAGGCAGAGGCACTGGAACATCAGACTGAACAGAGGGTACTGCAACATTAGGCCAGACAGCAAGGACTAGGACACCAGGCTGGGTATCAGGAACTGAATCATCAAGCTAGACATTGGGTATCGGTTTATCAGACTGGACAGCAGGCACTGGAACATCAGGCTGGACAGTGGGCACTGGAACATCAGGCTGGGTATCAGGAACTAGATCAAACTGGGCATTGGGCACTGGGTCATCAGGCTGGACAGCGGGCACTGGAGCAGCAGGCTGGAAAGCAGCAGCGGCAAGCTGGGCATCAGGAACCAATTTAGCAAGCACCTTATCAGTAGGCTGGGTAATGAGCACTGGCGCAGCAGGCAGGGCTGTGGGGACAGTAACATCGGGCTGGACCACAGGCACCAAAACATCAGGCTGGACTGCAAACACTTGAGCATCTAGCCAGACAGAAGGTACTGGAACATCAGGCTGGACAGCAGGCAGAGGGTTGGCAGGGTTAGGTCGGTCATCAGGTTTCTGGATCATCAGAGGCTAGCCTAACCCCATTGGCAATCATGGAGGCAGGCTAGAGCAGATCGGCTGGCGTGGAAGCAGGCTGGAGCAGATTGGCTGGCATGGAGGCAGGCTGGAGCAGATTGGCTGGCGTGGAGGCAGGCTGGGGCAGATTGGCTGGCATGGATACAGGCTGGAGGAGATCGACTGGCGTGGAAGCAGGCTGGAGGAGATCGGCTGGCGTGGAAGCAAGCTGGAGGAGATCGGCTGGCGTGGAAGCAGGCTGGAGCAGATCGGCTGGCATGAAGGCAGGCTGGAGCAGATCGGCTGGCATGAAGGCAGGCTGGAGCAGATCGGCTGGCCTGGAGGCAGGCTGGATTGAAGAGAAGAGCTGGATTACAGTAAAAAAAGAGGGAGCAGTGGCTAAGGGGGATTTTTGTGGGATTGTTGCAGGCAGCAACGAAGAGGCAGATGGGTTAAAGGCAGGGTAGATGCCACAAGTGGAAACAGGGTTAGAGTTACCACCTCATCCCTTTAAACCCGAACACATACTGATTACACAGGTTCTGTGGCTGATTAAGGTGGTAATTAAACTCACTTGGTGCTTTATCTGCACTAAATTAGTCTCTAACCTGTGTAATTCACATGTGTTTGAGTTTAAAGGGATCAGGTGGCAACCCTAAACAGGGTACTGATACTTATTTGGTAGCAGGGTATATTGGGCTAAGACTGTGGTTGCCGTGGGTGATGGAGACAGAGACATTTGAGCAGGCAGGTGTCTTGCAGCAGGAATGGATTGTTGCAAGCTGACTGAGGCTGAGTGCAATATATCTGACCATGCTTGGAGTAATGGCTGAACAAAACTCAATTTACATACTGCCTGTCTGATAAGAGACTGCACTGTGTTAACAAACTCCACCAGCACCTGTTGGGAACATGCTGAATAGTGCTCAAAGAAATACGCGAGTCATCCTCCAAAAGCCACACTAAAGGGGGAGAAAAGTCATCATTGCCATTAGGAATACTGGACAAAGCTAGCACTGCACACACCTGAATCAAAGGCTAAATGTCTTCAAACAGCATACTGCCCTGATCAACTAGAGAATGAGCAAGACGGATACATTCTAAAAGTTGATCTCTGGCCCACTCCCTCAAGATCTGTCGCCAAAAATGATTATCCTCTGTCACCAGTAAAGAAAGATAGACAACATCTTCCAGATGCATTTTAGCAAAAACAGCAGAACCAAGATGGCTCCTCTGTGCAGCCACTTCTGGGGATGGCCTTGGTATTATGTCAGGGACCAGTGCGGCCAGAAATGTGTGGACTGCGATAGAGTGAACCAAACGCATGTAAAGTATAAATGATTTACTAAAGGATAAGTAATAAACAAAAGTAAACGCACTTCTAATATGGCAAACTATAAAATAAACCAGCAACCAACCACGGTGACACACAACAATAACTATCCAAACCCAACATACAGTGGGGACAGAAAGTATTCAGACCCCCTTCAATTTTTCACTCATTGTTATATTGCAGCCATTTGCTAAAATCATTTAAGTTCATTTTTTTCCTCATTAATGTACACACAGCACACCATATTGACAGAAAAACACAGAATTGTTGACATTTTTGCAGATTTATTAAAAAAGAAAAACCGAAATATCACATGGTCCTAAATATTCAGACCCTTTGCTGTAACACTCATATATTTAACTCAGGTGCTGTCCATTTCTTCTGATCATCCTTGAGATGGTTCTACACCTTCATTTGAGTCCAGCTGTGTTTGATTATACTGATTGGACTTGATTAGGAAAGCTACACACCTGTCTATATATTACCTTACAGCTCACAGTGCATGTCAGAGCAAATGAGAATCATGAGATCAAAGGAACTGCCTGAAGAGCTCAGAGACAGAATTGTGGCAAGGCACAGATCTGGCCAAGGGTACCAAAAAATGTTATGCTGCACTTAAGGTTCCTAAGAGCACAGTGGCCTCCATAATCCTTAAATGGAAGATGTTTGGGATGACCAGAACCCTTCCTAGAGCTGGCCGTCCGGCCAAACTGAGCTATCGGGGGAGAAGAGCCTTGGTGAGAGAGGTAAAGAAGAACCCAAAGATCACTGTGGCTGAGCTCCGGAGATGCAGTTGGGAGATGGGAGAAAGTTGTAGAAAGTCAACCATCACTGCAGCCCTCCACCAGTCGGGGCTTTATGGCAGAGTGGCCCAGCGGAAGCCTCTCCTCAGTGCAAGACATATGAAAGCCCACAACTCCTAAAGGACTCCAAGATGGTGAGAAATAAGATTCCCTGGTCTGATGAGACCAAGATAGAACTTTTTGGCCTCAATTCTAAGCAGTATGTGTGGAGAAAACCAGGTACTGCTCATCACCTGTCCAATACAGTCCCAACAGTGAAGCATGGTGGTGGCAGCATCATGCTGTGGGCGTGTTTTTCAGCTGCAGGGACAGGACGACTGGTTGCAATCGAGGGAAAGATGAATGCGGCCAAGTGCAGGGATATCCTGGCCGAAAACCTTCTACAGAGTGCTCAGGACCTCAGACTGGACAATGACCCTAAACACACAGCTAAAATAACAAAGGAGTGGCTTCACAACAACTCCCTGACTGTTCTTGAATGGCCCAGCCAGAGCCCTGACTTAAACCCAATTGAGCATCTCTGGAGAGACCTAAAAATGGCTGTCCACCAACGTTTACCATCCAACCTGACAAAACTGGAGAGGATCTGCAAGGAGGAATGGCAGAGGATCCCCAAATCCAGGTGACCAAGCAGACTGGGGGATCCGCATTTAGTTCCTACTGTTTCATCAGACTGACCAACTGACCTATACTCTGGAGACAGGTAATCACCAGTATCTGTACACATTGATGAGTTGGATCTGACGTGACATACCCTGTATTGTGGGTCTCTTTCACGTCATTCCTTCCCACTGTGACTAGTTACACTATTTTGTACAATTTACATCCGATTCCACCCACCCTTAATACACGTTCACCTTTATTGCACTTCACCTTGTGTGTTTCTTTGTCTCACCTCTGTCTCATTTTCTTCCCATCTTGACACCTCATCACCCCTCTTCCAGTACCTATGCATTTTTCAGTACACCATCACACACACCCATCTTTCACATACACACGGTTGGATTGTGTTTTTTGTTGATGTTTTTGCTTTCACTGCTTTTTGATAGTTTCATTTGGCCCCTTGCACTGCACCTTCCCATTTCCCCACCCCCATGCTTCCCTTTCACTCATATGCATCACCCCACCTGCACTATCCTCACACTTCACCAATCTGTCTCCTTTTTTTTTTTTTTCCCCTGGATCTTTTCCTCTTAAGCTTTTTTCCTTCACTCCCTAATCTTTTTTCCCATTCCCGCCTTAACCATCCCCCCCCTCCTTCCCGTTCTTTCTTTCCCCTGGTTTTTTTTTTTTTTTCCCATTCCCTACTAGTCTGCCCGTCCCCTTCTTTCCTCACATGTTCTCCCCACACTCGCCTTTTTCTTTACATTCCTATACTCTCACCCTACTTTGTCACTTATTTCACGGCCAACACATAGACACCACTATTTACCTATTACATTACAAACTCTGACATACTGATATCTACATGCAGTCCTATCTACCCTTGTTAACCCCTCCCCCCCCCTTTTGTTACCATCACCACTATGGGAATATTCATACATCGCTGACCCCAATAAGTACAGACAACATCAAACAAATATTAAATAAATTATAAACAGAGTTATCCCTTTTTTTCAAAAAGTGACACATGATACATATATCTCTATCCGTGCTAAACAGAACGCACTGATGGTACAGTTGTCTGTTATTTGAGGCTTTGGCTGCAGGTGTCGCACGCTTGCCCCCACG
Organism: Aquarana catesbeiana; assembly: GCF_042186555.1. Lineage (NCBI taxonomy): Eukaryota > Metazoa > Chordata > Amphibia > Anura > Ranidae > Aquarana > Aquarana catesbeiana. Next base: position 261,181,961 of record NC_133331.1, on the reverse strand, counting down.
CTCCTCCCCAGTTTTGGGAAATATCCACTTGGTGTGACTCCTTGTAAGACACGCATGGACGAGTAAAACCCCCCTTTTCCCCTGCTGACGTGGTGGACGGCCAGGGACCCCTGTCGGGACCCGGTGGGGAAGACGTCGGAGAATTAATATAAGCTCAGGAGAAACTGCTCAAACACAATGTGATTGGTAATTATACTGTTAAACATATATATATTATATTATATTTCTATGGTCGCATCCATGAACTCTAATACGTAAATTTTGTCACAGCGCCTCAATCCTCTGAAGATGACCCAACGGGGTCGAAACGCGTCAGGTTTATCACCCTATTATAGCGCTTGATCATTGTATAAACTTGTGCCAGCTTCATTTGTGTTATCTCCTGTAGCACAGCTCTTATTTTAACCATTACGGTTAAGTCCCACTAATTAAAAAAACCCTTTCAAGTAACAACTTATTATTTTCATAATTTTTTGCTGCTTTAAAGCCCCACGGGGGATATCTTCTTTTTCTTTTTGAACTGGAGAGGATCTACAAGGAGGAATGGCAGAGGATCACCAAATCCAGGTGTGAAAAATGTGTTGCATCTTTCCCAAAAAGACTCATGGCTGTATTAGATCAAAAGGGTGCTTCTACTAAATACTGAGCAAAGGGTCTGAATACTTAGGACCATGTGATATTTCAGTTTTTCTTTTTTTAATAAATCTGCAAAAATGTCAACAATTCTATGTTTTTCTGTCAATATGGGGTGCTGTGTGTACATTATTGAGGAAAAAAAATGAACTTAAATGATTTTAGCAAATGGCTGCAATATAACGAAGAGTGAAAAATGTAAAGGGGTCTGAATACTTTCTGTCCCAACTGTATATACAGGTGTAAGACACAATCATAATTGTAAACAAGACAGGGTCATACACGGGAGATCAAGTAGATAGGGCTGGGAGCAAGACAGGACATGGAGAGGGTAACAGGAGACAGGGAGAGCAGGCGGAAGGGATCTGTCTGCAGGGCAGGGGTCCAGGAAGGGATACAGGGTGCAGGGTCACAGGATACAGGAAAACACAGGCTAGCAAACACAGGTCAGGGCACAAGGAAACAATACTAAGGACCCGAGAAGAGGAGGATCTGGGCTGCTCTGTGCAAAACCCACTGCACAGAGGAGGTAAGTATAACATGTTTCTTATTAGAAAAAAAAAAAAGATCCTTTACAAACACTTTAAGGGAATCCCTTGGGGATTCAGGTCAGGTCACCAGAACTAGTGTCCTCATTGGAAGATTTCCCCTTTTATTCTTTCCTGAGGGAAACCCAAAATTTGTGATTTTCTCTTACTTTCACTTTCAATAGTAATGGTAAATTGGACAGAAAGAGAGAATGAATCTCCTTAATGGGGGCGCAGACAGCAATAAAAACTGACTGGGGTTTTAATTCCTCTGCACTCAATCCAAAACTGAAAAAAAAGTTTTGCCTTTAAACTTTAAGCTGAATTCTGAATTGGAACACCAGGGAGGAACTTTGTCTGCTGGAGAGTGTTCTGAAGAGCAACTTCAAATACTATGGAGCAGTTTGGACCAACTATGGCGCCATCACAACCCTTACTTTGCCCTAACACCATTCATAATCACAGTATGATGCTGCATTCACCCAGGTAATTATTATTTAAAAAAAGTATGTTTTTTTTTTTAACAAAAAACGCATACTTCTCTTTTAACCACTTAATTACTGGGCACTTTTACCCCCTTCCTGCCCAGGCCAAATTGTAATAAAAAATTCCACGGTCATGCAACACTGAACAAAATTATACAAATTTAGTTTGGGTACACACAACTAGTGCTTTCTTTTGGTGGTATTTAATCACTCCTGGGGTTTTTATTTTTCTGCTAAATGAATGAAAAAAGACTGAACATTTTCAAAAAAAAAAACAAACACGTTTTTGTTTGTTTCTGTTATAAAGTTTTGCAAAATAGAATTGTTGTTGATAAATTTAGCCCAAGATGTATTTTGCTACATTTCTTTGGTGAAAATAACCCAAATCAGTGTTTATAACCTTCCTACAGACTAAACAATAGAATCCACAAACTATGGTATACATGTGAAAATCGATCAGTCCTGATGTCAGTAGACAGCCAATCTCAATTCTTGAGGCTCTAAAATGCCAGGACAGTACAAATACCCCAAAATGACCCCTTTTTGGAAAGTAGAGAGTCCAAGGTATTTAGTAAGAGGCATGGCGAATTTTTTTGAAGTCATTTTTTGTCATCAGTTTTTGGAAATGGAGAAATAAAAAATTTTTTTTTTTTTTTTTGTACTGTCACCAGTGTTTTTTTTTTTCATTACTTTTTTTTTCTTTGTTTTACGATTTTTTTTAAAACACTGAAGTAGATTTACTAAAACTGGTGCACTCAAAATCTGGTGCAACTGCATGGTAGCCAATCAGCTTTGAACCTCAGCTTGTCCAATTAAGCTTTGACTATAAATCTTGGAATCTGATTGGTTTCTATGCAGAAGCCTGATTTTGCACTCTCCAGATTTAGTAAATAAACCCCACTGTGACCAGAGCAATTTAATGTTACCGCAGTAACATTGTATTACTCTCAGGAAGTGGTCATCATTTTTTTTTACACATTATGATTGCTTTTAGCAGTGAATTTCATTGTTATAAGCAAAAATTGTATTAAATGAAACTGATTCATTCAGTCTGTTTTGTTGTGATTAGCTGTGATTGACCAGAGCTAATCACATGCTACAGATGGGCTGTGATTGGCCCTGTCTGTACCATGTGATCACATTGACCAATCACAGCTAGCAACACAATTCTACACAATGAATGGTATGAAAGGAAGCCATTATTTACAACTATCATGTGATCTGCTGTGATTGGTCACAGCGGTCACATGATACGGATAGCAAGTCGGTACATTGTCGGACACAGCCGTTGACAGATATCAGCGCTGCGTGGCGCCTTCTGAGAGGATATCGTGACATCCACTCAGAAGGATAAAGCACCCGCCCAGTCATCAATCTGCTGTAGACCGGGTGGGAAGGTTTTAGATAGCTGGATTCCTTCCTCCTGCATCAGGCAGCCATTTGCAGATTGGACTCTCCAGACTGATCCCTGGGTGAGATTTCCTTTTTTCTTTAACCTCAGAGATTTCTTTGAATGGATAGGCCACTCAAGCTTCGTGTCTGCGAGAACCTTATTGGCAGGTATCAGCTAAGTAGTCTGGGAGAGCAATAGCCCCCCCCAGGCTGGGTGCCTCTGCTCCTGGAACAGGGACCATTACTGATCCAGCCCCAGGCTATTTATGTGCTCTCCAGCCACCTTCTGAGCATGCCTCCCTAGATATTGGCTGGGAACCTCATAACTATTCAGACGGCTCACCTTGCTTGCTCCACTCCCATGTTCTAAAGCATTCCAGAAAGCAGGGAAAAGCAATCGAGTGTGCAGTCTGTGGGACCCTAATCAGCCCAAAACAATTTATTGAATTTATTTAAACATTTATCTGACAGCCTGGTACATAACTAGGAGGGTCCTACATACACTTGAAAATATTTCTGTTTTTGTCAAATTAAAGTAAAAACTCCTGAAAATGTTTTTCATTTTGGATGAGGTGAAAAATCTCTTGAGGATTTTTATTGCTGATTTCAGTTGGTCCTATAGGTAAATTCATTACAAATGATGTGACACTTTTGAGAGCTGTCACTAGAACAGGTCTCCCCGTTGGTAGATTTCCCCATTATCCCTCCTGCTAGCACCTGCATTATTTTAGTTTTACCTTTTCTTGCTGTTCTGGTGACAATAGTTACCGGTACAGATAGTGAGACAGAATATCCCTCACACTAACACGGATACCAATATAAACCTGACAAAAGTTAACCGCTCTATGCAAAACTATAAAAAAAAATTGGCTTGAGTTCTCCATTGACGAGAAAGTAGGCATAAAAAAAGAGAATTGGAATAAAAACAGAAAAAAGGTGGTAACAGAAAATCTTCTACCCAACCATGACCATAAATAATTCACCATTGTGGGTTTCCTGTTACCTACAACCACAAGCTTTTACCTGTTGTCGTTTCTTGTCTAGAACATCAGACATACTGTATCTGGATATGAATAATGACTTCCTTGTCTCTATGCCTGAGACAGTCTACCGTAAAATACATTTTTCGTAAAGATATCCTTGCTTCCCAAAGTGATATAAATTTAAAGAGAAAACATATCATTTTTTTAATAAATGTAAATGAGATCAGTCAAGTGTATTCCACCTTTGTAAAAAATAAAAATTTTATGAGCACTTTCTATAATATACAGTATGTACACTTTTTTTATTATATATGAATGCAGCAATATTCGGACATTACATATGCAGTGCCTGTTTCTACATCACCAACACATTCACTGCAATATTGTCCACCACTATGCGGTGGCAGCCATATTTCAGCATTACAGTACATGAGCGGAGTCTGCTTCCTGTTTTTTGCAGCACCCATCCTTTTAATGTTATACTGCTCGCCACTCTGCTATTCATCCTAAGATCAAAGGCTGAGAAAGAGACACAACCTGGAATGGAGAGCCCACCTTTTTTTGAAGCCTATTAGAGCCTCTGACTCTAATCACGCTGAAATAGATTAGGGGGCCAGGTGCATGGATAGGGGGGGCTCATGGACCTCTAATGGACTGGCCGCCACTGCTATATGCAGTAAACGCTGCACACCGGTCAGTTATCACGTTATGACCACCCACCTATTAAGTGGGTCCTCCTTTTGCCTTTAAAACAGCCCCTTTTATTGCCAAAGCAGCCCTGGCAAAAAATGGATACCTCTAGACCTCTGAAGGTATGCTCTGGTATCTGGTACCAAGCCATCAGTAGCATATTTTTTATGTCCTGTAGGTTAGGAGGTGGGGTCTCCATGGATTGGACTTGTTTTTCCAGCACAAATTCTTGATTGGATTGAGATCTGGAGAATTTGGAGGCCAAGTGAAACCCTCAAACTGGTTACATATCACTGACCAATGCACTCTGAGTTATATACTGAATGCCACGTTTTTCACTGTAGCTAGAAAAGGCAAGAAAAGTTTATATTTTTAGATTAAATGCATGTGGTGGTTTGGTCGGTCAGCATCAAATTTTGGGTGCCCGAGAAGTACAGACAAAATCTATGACAGTGCAGCTATGAATGCTGGACACTTTACCAAGCAGCACTCGCATTTAGGACTGAAGGCGTTCAAATACATATGCCCTATATGCAACATCCAGCCACCACAAATTTCAGTTTGTCATAGATTTTGATAGGTTGTTGGCAGCATGGCTAGACAGGGCACCTGTGTCTCCCTGGTGCCCAAAAATGCTGGGATTTGATGCAAAACACCCATGTGCATAAGGCTTTACACTGACATTTATATCATTTTTTTTTTTTTAACTCCTTCAGATCCATTCGGCTATAGCACGGATCTACTTTGCCGGGAGGCCATCAATAGATGTCCTCCCCTTTGCACGCTCCCCGCGTCAGTGAGTCAGTGAGACTCGGGTGATCACAGATTGGAGTAAGGGGTCGATCCCGGCCCCTTACCACATGATCAGCTGTCAGCCAACGACAGATGATCACGTGATGTAAACAGAAGATTGGTAATCGTTTTTTTTCCTCCTCACACTAACAGAGTGAGGAGAAAAAAAAGCAGATCACCAGCCTCAGTGCAAAAGACATCGGTCCCGAATAGGAAGAGGCCGCCTCATCTGTGCCCACCAATATTGCCTACAAATGCCACCTGCCAATGTCCACATAGTGCCACGAATCAGTACATAAGTGCCAGCAATCAGTGCTGTCCATCAGTGCCCACCAGTGGTGCCAATCAGTGCCTCATCAGTGCCACCCAGCAGTGCTGCCTATCAGTGTCACCTACCAGTGTCCATCACTGCCACCCATCAGTGCCCTTCACTGCCACCTATTAGTGCCCATCAGTACCACCTATCAATGCCCTTCAGTGCCACCTCTCAGTGCCCACCGATGCCGCCTATTAGTGCCCATCAGTGCAACCTCATCAGCAGACATCAATGAAGGAGAAAAATTACCTGTCTGCAAAATTTATTAACAAAATAGAAAATGGTTTTGTATTTTGTTTTTTGCATTTCGGTCTTTTTAATTTTTTTTTAACAAAAAATAAAAAACCCAGAGGTCATCAAATACCACCAAAAGTAAGTTCTATTTGTGGGAAAAAATGATAAAAATTTAATTTGGGTACAGTATTTGGGTACAGTGTTGTATGACCACGCAATTGCTGTTCAAAGAGTGACAGCGCTAAAAGCTGAAAATTGATCTGGGCAGGAGGGGGGTTAAGGTGCCCATTAAGCAAGTGGTTAAATCTTCCTTACTCTTTCATAAAAAACCTTAGTTTATTTCATTTAAAAAAAAAAAAACAAGAAGAAGATTGCTTCACCCTGGTAATCTTTGATCTAGGTCTCCGCCTCTTCTGGCTTGCTATGCCTGACAGATAAATAAGGAATGAAATACTGCCATGTCTCTCCTTTCACTTTCAGCAGCTTCTATGACATCAAGGCTTGTAGTGTGTATATACTGTAGGCTGGGATATTAGATCTGCAAGAAAAAAAAAAAGAGCGCGAAAAACTGCATGCATGAGCTAGACATCAAGTAAGTGCAAATCTTTCTTGTTATCTGCTAGAGAAAATTGAGTACTGTCTGTGATACTTTTTTTATTTGCACTAACATACAATTTTTCAGGACAAGCTTTCGGGGTATGTCCCCTTCTTCAGCCCGGGTTCACACCTATGCGAATTAGATGCGGCTTACAACGCATCCAATTCGCAGGACATTTTAAACTAGGTTCATTTGAATGAGGCTGGTTCACATATGTGCGATGCGTTCGCACTGCGCATTGCACAAAAAACGTGTGCGTTTTCTGGTCATTGCGGTGCGAATTAGAAGGCCATTATCTTCTATGGGCACGCACCTGATTCGCAGCTGTGTTGCGTTGTGAACAGAAATGATCTCCCCTCCTCCTACACCTCCCCCTCTTCCAGTTCCTCCCCTGTCTGTTTTGGTGTGGTGACCGAAGCAAGCATGGCCAAAAGGGGTAGAAAAGTTTCAGCAAAGGCGAAGGAATCCGTGGATTGTGAGGAGCTGATCAGACTTGTGAGGGATAAACCGATGATTTATGACACCCGGCATCCTAAATATAAGGACAACGTTGTGAAAAAACATGCATGGCTGGAAATTGCCAGAATCATCTTGCCAGAGTGGAGCATGTGCTCATCCCAAGTTCAGGCTGCCAAATGTAAGTTTTTTATTCCCTTTCACTACCTGTAGATGCTGTCCTATTGTTTAGTTATGTTGGCCATTTTTATTCTAATATTATAATAAACAACAGCGTGTGTTTGCCCACAAATCCATACCAGGCCACATGCCCTCAACACTGTGCACATAACGGCGTCAGACAGCGACGGAGGGGTACCTAAATTAACTACTAAGCTAAGATTCGCTTAGGCTAGCAAAAGAATATACAATGCAAATGTTAACAACATTATTTTTATTTAACTAAACCAAAATTATGAAAAAAGCATTATTTGTTACAGCACACTTAACTTTGTCAAGGCCCTGATAATATAATGCAAACCAATACACACTTTTTCTGATTAGATAGAATTCATCTGCCAAGGCACCTCCCCAGCTGGCGACATAAAGAAGCTTTGAAATTCACCACGAATATGTGTACCACTAGTGGTGCCCCTAGTAACATTCCACTGTGCCGCCTCCATGTTATGGCTCAGGGAATCCTCAAATAGATATCCGTCACGTTCACGCACATAGTTGTGCAGTGCACAGGCTGCTTTAAGAGCACTGATAGCATGGTCAATACTCAGATTTATTGAAGTATGCATGAATCTCCACTTATTGCATAGTATCCCAAATGCACATTCAACTACTCGTCGTGCCCTAGTGAGCCTATAATTGAACACTCTTTTTTCTGTTGTCAAAGAGCGACTAGAAAAAGGCCTGAGCATGTGCTGTGCAAGTGCAAACGCTTCATCTCCTACAAATACATGTGGGAGGGAAGGATCTGTTGTTCCGGGCAGGGGAGAATGACTGGGCAAGTCTAGTGTATTCTCACGCAGCATGCGGCCAAATGAGGAATGTGAAAATACACTAGAATCCGAGCTGCTGCCATAAGAACCCACATCAATATAAAGAAATTTATAATTTGCGTCTGCCACTGCCATTAATACCAACGAAAAATATTTCTTATAATTAAAATATTGGCTACCACTAGCTGGAGGCTTGAGGATGCGGATGTGCTTCCCATCAATGGCTCCCAGACAGTTGGGGAAGTTGCAACGCTGCCAGAATAGCTCTGCTACCTGCAACCATTCTTGTTTGTTTGGCTTCTTCATAACCAAATCCTTCAGTTCTTCCCATATGACTAGGCAGGTTTCATGAACAATGCCACTAATAGTTAATTTTCCAACCTTAAATTCAAAGTGCAAACTTCCAAACGAATTTCCTGTTGCTAGGTACCTAAAAGCAGACATAAATAAAATTAATTTTATTTTTATTTTTTTCAGTGCATTACTTACAGACAAGGTGGCGCAGCATGCGTGATGCTTACCGCAAATATATACGCCATCTCAAAGAAGCAAGGAGTGGCTCGGGGGCAGCGCCTAGGGTACCCTATATGTTTGCCAAGGACTTAGATTTTCTGCAACCCATTGTGGAGATGAGGGAGTAAGTTTTCATCTATATCATCTATGTATCTGCAAACCTCTTAACTTTGATTATGCCTAGTTAAGTTACACTCTTTATTTTCTTAACAGGACAGAAGCTAGTTGGGAGGAACAAGATGTGATGGATGACCAACTGGAGGCACAACCGGAGGACCAAGCCCAGATTAGTTTGGAAGAAGGCCCAGAGGATTTGTCACAAATCCAAAGCTCCTCGAATCTGTGGGAAACCAACCCAGATGAGCAATCTGCAGAGGCTATCCCTGGGCCCTCCTCTGCTCCTGCACACATTGCTCTGCCAGCCAAAGTGCCACGGAGGCGACCACCTCTATCGCAACCTGACATAAGTGAGCGCCTACTTGAAATGTTGAAAAACATGTCTGAAAAGGTGGATGCTTTTTTATGTCCGGATACTATACTGGCGCTCAGTTTTGTCCCTCTAATAAAGAAAGTCAAACCTGAGCGCTACTTTGAAATGCGAAGCACTATCGAACAAGTGCTGCACTCCTTCTCAGAGCCACGTGAGGAAGCTTCATTTCAAGTGCCATATGTGCCACCACCAAGACCTCCCCTGAACTACCCCCGATACGTCCACTACCCAGAACAACACCAACCTTACCCCTATAATCCCCCATCCTATCCTTCTAGCTTTGAAAAGCCAACCTCCATATATGAAGTTAGACACAGTAACATTCCCTATCCCATCCCATCCCCAATTCCTTCAATCAGGCCCCCCCTCCCACAAATCCTGGTATGTATGTGCCAAGTCAACATGGCGAGGCTACACCAGATCCCAGCACTGCCCGTGATGACCAGGCTTCCGCCAGTCACTACTCCACTGAGGCCCCTTTTAAAAAAAACATATCACAATCTGTGATTTCTGAGGTCTGTCCAAGGTTGAGGACCAAGAGGACACATGTTTGTAAAAATATGTTTAACAGGCCTACTTGAGAGACATGTATATTTTTTGTTTTTGTTAATTTATGTTGGCTACATGTGCCAAATTTTTATTTTATTTTTTTAAGTATACTTGAATAAATAATTACTACGCCAACTTTTGTCGGGTTATATATTTAGAATGACACATGTTTTAAAATTTATAACAAAAAAATATTGCATTCTCCTACATTCACATGACAAAGGACATCAGTGGTGAAAAGTACCTTAATGTGATCAGTAATCTTTCAGCAGGCTGGATACTTGGTCTGTAGCACGTGTTCTGACGCTCCAAGCGAGGGGAGATTAATCCAAGTAATTCATCATAACTAATTCAAAAATGAGTCTTTTATTAGATTAGTGTATGAAACCAATTTTTACATACACTTTTCTAAATAATAAGATAAGTGTTTAAGAACATTCTTATTTGTAAGAAGGCCTGTATCCTTTATCAAAATAAAAATGCATGTTAAAGAAGTGGCATAACAAAGAAGATCTAACGTCATTTGCAGTTGTGTCATCATTTGGACAAATGTTTAGCCACTGGCAGCTGAATTTAACAATAACAATTGTCTGGTCACAAACTGGACAACAAAATGTTTGGGAATCCCCCCACACAAAGCACCTTGTCCTCATCAACTTGGGGGCAAGGTGTTTTTTGGGGGGTGGGGGGGGCACAAAACACACTACACATGTTAAGGGCATATGGCCTGGTTTGGTCCAGGAAGGGGGTGCTCACTCCCCCCCTTTTCATGGCCTTTTAGGCTGCATGCTCTGATAATATTCTGGTATGGATTTGGGGGGGGGGGGGGGGGGCGGGAACACCACGATTTTTTAAATTATAACACTGACATAAAGTCACACACATAGGTTAGACTTGATGGACCAGTGTCTTTTTCAAAACTCCCCTACTATGGAAATATGTTTTTAAAATTATTGTTTGTCCAAAAAATTACTCACCTAGTTATTGACATGCGCGTGTAATCAAAAAATTTTTCTTCATGCCCACGGAGGTCTTCATACAGGATCATGAACTGGCCTCTCTCATCCCTATTTGCTAGTATGGGATGCACCCAGTATCTTCTTCTCCTCCTCCTTCTCCTCTTCTCTACTTCAAGCAAGATTGCTGCTGTTACAGCAACAACTGTTGGCATTATCATAGGCAGAGCAGCACACATTTTGGGAACAAAAATAACCCACACAATACAGACTCCTGGACAACCAGGAAGTGTCCGGAAAAATCAAGCTTTTTAGAAGCAGCCTCACAAATAGATAACAAGTGATTGGCCTGCTCTAAATTCGCATCTATCATTAGACACTCACTGGTTACTTCCGAATTCGCAGCTGATCCGCACCTAAAACGCTGACGAACCGCTGAACAACTGATTTTTCTATGCGCAGTGAAACCGCAGCTTCAATTCGCACCGCACATGTGTGAAACCAGGCTCAAGGTCCAAGCAGTACTCAATTTTCTCTGTCACAATTGCACTAATACGGCTACAGCAAATCAAGTATGATGGAAGATACTGCATATAGCCGCATAAAGAAGCAGTTATTGAAGAAGGGGACATACCCCGAAAGCTTGTCCTGAAAAATTGTATGTTAGTGCAAATAAAAAAAGTATCACGGACAGTACTCAATTTTCTCTGTCACAATTGCACTAATACGGCTACAGCAAATCAAGTTGTTATCTGCTAAAAAGTTCTTTCATAAGCCACTTTCTGCAACATTGTACATGATATTATTGGAAATCAGCAACCACTCCATCAAATTTTAGGCATTAGGGACCATTTATAAAGCCTAGAACATTCTATGGTAGAGAATTATGCAGCTGCCTGTGTTTGATTATTCTCCATCAGAGACCTCCTTAGAGAGTAAGTAAACCCTCAAGAGGTTTTTATGCTTGCTACTTTTCAGAATGTTCTGCATCATGCATCACTTGTATACAGGTTTTTTCAATAAATCTTTTTTTGTGAATTTTTTACTCCAGCATTACGGATTTCCGGCTGACAGCACTCAGCAGCAGTGTTCTTTTCTAGGTCAAATTTCAATTTAGTTTTCGTTGTATTTTAGTCATCTGCATTGTTTTAGTTTTAAACCTCCAGTACATTTTAGTTGACTAAAATCAAATGGGTTTAGTTAAATTGTAACGCATTATTTAAGCATTTTTCTAGAATTGCCAAACTCATTCTATACTACTTGAGTAAAAATCGAATCACGTTATTATTTATGGTAATAAGGTTTGAACATGCACCACAGACACAGATTTAGCCGTTGTGATATATAAAGTCTTTAGAAATAAAAACAAGTTTCATAAACAAAAATATACCTTTTTGAAAAACAGAAGTACAACGTTAAAATATAAAAAACCCTAAAAAACTGTAAACTCTATTGGCTGTAATGCCATTGCACATATACCGGAATAAATTACCAACATGAAAGCGGTTGTATACCCTTTTTTTGTTATTTTTACCTACAGGTAAGCCTATAATAAGGCTTACCTGTAGGTAAAATTAATATCTCCTAAAGCTACACTGTTTTGGAGATATTCGCTTTGCATACAGCCGTTGACGCCAGCAGGCCAAGCGCTGTGAAGGCCCGGCTGAAGGTCTGGAGGTCCAGCCGATGCTGCCGGACCTTGCCGGGAAAAAGACTCCTGCGCTATTATTATAAGCTGGGGATGGAATTGTGTTGCCAATTTAGAAAAGGCCAGCAAAGCAATGTTAATTTTGATGTCAAATTTAAATTTAGTTTTAGTCTAATGCTGCGTACACACGATCGAGATTTTGGTCGGAAAAAGATTTGATGGCTTTTCCGACGGGATTCCGCTCAAGCTTGCTTTGCATACACACGGTCACACAAAAGTTCGCTGAACTTTTGTCCGTCAAGAACGCGGTAACGTACAACACTACAACGAGCCGAGAAAATGAAGTTCAATGCTTCCGAGCATGCGTCATATTGTTTCCGAGCATGCGTAGGAATTTTGCGCGTTGGAATTGCTACAGACGATCACATTTTCGGATGGGAACTTTTTCCGACCGAAAAATTGAGAACATGCTATCAAACCTTTGTTGGCTGGAATTCGGCCAGCAAAAGTCCGATGGAGCATACACACGGTAGCATTTTCCGACCAAAAGCTTTCATCTGTCTTTTGCTGGCTAAATTTCCGATCGTGTGTACGCGGCAATAGTCTTTTGGCTATAATGCTATTTTAGTCGTATTTTAATCACCTGAATTGTTTTAGATTTAGTCATATTTTAGTCAACTAAAATCTCCAGTACCAGTGTTAATTTTGTCGACAAAAATATTTTCGTCAACAAAATTAACACTGCTCAGCAGCTGCTTTGCAATTAGCAGCAGCATTGTCAGCAGGCAGGCTAACACGTCTGCTCCCTGTAGAAGAAGATGCTGTTGCTGGATCTCGCAATAAGAAATTTTGCAATAGATTAAAAAAAAAATAATAATAATAATAATTTGTACACGTTAAAGCTGAAATCCAGGTAACACCTGAATAAGCTTTAAGGCTGGCCATACATTATACACTTTTCCTTTAGATTTACCAAAACCATATAATAATTCAAACAAGCAGGCCCTTGCACCACATAGTTGAAGGTAAATCGAAAGGAAATTGAATAAGAAAACTGTATGTATGGCAAGTCTAAAGGCCGATATGAAAATTGGATGGAAAATTTAGTACGACAAGCTGTCTGCTGATTTTCAGATCGTTAGTACGGTGCTTTCAACAGCTGATTTCGTTTTTTCGTCAGACAAAAGCTGGATGTGCAGACTATAAAATTTTTGTTGGATGTGAACTCAACGTCCGATTTTCTTTTCATTAGTACGGTTTTCGTACAAAAAAAATCGTAAGAGCAAGACTACGCATGCTCAGAACGGAAAGAATACATACAAAACTATTCAACACGTTACGCCACTTCTGACGTTGTATTCTGTCGTATAAAAATGTTCTTATTGTGAGTAACCTCTTCACTTTCAACATGAGACTAGCATGCCACAAAAAATGGATGTTCGGTCGCCTGAAAATCTAAACGTGTGTACGAGGTTTAAGCTTTCAATGACTTCTGGTGGCTATATAAGCTCCTTTCGACTGCACTTGATTTGTATCAAAAAATGGCCCTGGTTTTTTTTTTTTTATTCACAGAAAAATGTATAGGCAAAAAAGTAAATAAATAAATAAAAATAAAAAGTCACAGTACATAAACAACAATCACATGCACATACACAACAAACCCAACAAACATAGATACAATAAACACTGAGAAAAAAATGTATACTATTGAGCTGCATCCATGTTCGCGTAGGAACATACTTTACATTCATTACTGCCTCCAGACGCCTTTCTTTTTGAATGACCCTCTAATTCACTAAGTAGTGTATTAGTTTTGCCATACATTATACAATTTTCTTTAGATTTACCAAAAACAAATAATATGAGATCAAACCAAAACACGTTCAATTTGTATGCAATCAGGCAGGCCCTATGTGAAACCTCATTTTGCCAACCCCCCCCCCCCAGCCCCACCCCTGACTCCCCCTCCTTTGCCGTGCCCATGTATACCCCACCTTTTTAATGAAGTGCCCATCAAATGCAGCCTCACCAGCACCCATCAATGCAGCCTTACCAGCGCCCATCAAATGCAGCCTCACCAGCGCCTACCAAATGCAGCCTCACCAGCGCCTACCAAATGCAGCTTTACTAGCACCCATCAATGCGGCCTCACAAGCACCATCAATGCAGCCTCCCCAGCGCCCATCAAATGCAGCCTCACCAGTGCCCATCAAATGCAGCCTCACCAGCGCCCACCAAATGCAGGCTCACCAGCGCCCATCAAATGCAGCCTAACCAACGCCCACCAAATGCAGCCTCACCAGCGCCCATCAAATGCAGCCTCACCAGCACCCACCAAATGCAGCCTCACCAGCATCCATCAAATGCAGCCTCACCAGCACCCATCTAATTCAGCCTCACTAGTGCCCACCAAATGCAGTCTCACCAGCACCCACCAAATGCAGCCTCTCCAGCGCCCATCAAAAGCAGCCTCTCCAGCGCCCATCAAATGCAGCCTCACCAGCACCTATCAATGAATGTTTGCTTGCTTTCATTCATTCAGGAGTCGGGACACAGACACAGTCCTCCTCCGCCGATACGCCTCTGACACTATGTGCGAACGGAGCGGCGGCTGCCTGCTGATGCTGAGACTTAGTTGCTTGCTGCAGAGAGAAGAGAGTAGGAACAGCAGCGGCCTAGGCAGCTGCCTAGTTTGCCTTATGGTAGCACCGGCCCTGGTTGAAGGTAAATCTAAAGGAAATTGTATAATGTATGGCCAGCTTTAAGGTGCACTGGGGATGTTTAACTAAAACTGGAGAGTGCAAAATCTGGTGCAGCTCTGCATAGGAACCAATTATCGTCCAGGTTTTTTTTTTGTCTAAGCTTAAATGAACAAGCTGATTGACTACCATGCACAGCTGCACCAGATTCTGCTCTCTTCAGTTCTAGTAAATTAACGTGTATTTGTATTAAAGAAAAATTGGTCACGTACAATTTTTGCAATGTTTCGGGTGTAATGGTAGTCCATTATTTTCATTAGGCTGCCCTAACGCAATAAACATTAATGTGGGACACGCGTTACTATACAGCTATAATGTAAATTGCTCCTACGATAAATAATTTATACTTCCCTAAATACACACCTCCTAAAATAATCTGCTCCCTCTAAAAAAAACAAAAAAAACATTAGATTTTTATATTCAAGAAGATTCAATAAGTGGACTGGAGACTCGGCTAAATGTCCCTGACTGTAAAATGGTCAATTTTGCAGCAAAATCAATTTTCCTAAAATTATTCTGCTTAAGCATGAGCTCAGGCGTATTCGCGACCCGCACGTTAAGAGCCCGCTAGGAAGTCGGCACTGCACAGCGCTAATCTCAGGCAGTGAGACATTTTCCCGATCCGCGCCTACAGAGATCAAGAAATGTCTCACTGCCTGTGATTAGCGCTGTGCAGTGCCAACTTCCTGGCGGGCTCTGAACGTGCGGGTCGCGAATACGCCTGAGCTCATCCTTAATTCTGCTTATCCCACTGTTCAGTAAAACTTCAGGTTTGCACATCCCTGTGTATTACTCTAAGATCTCATCTCACAAAAACCGTAAAGAAATTATGACAATGGAAAACCTCTGGGGGCAAACAATTCAGATGTACATGGTTCTACTGGTTCGAATACCAAACCTCCCCAGAATACGGACTCCATTAGATACCCACTAGTTGCCCATTTATGCCATTGAACGTAAAGTCCCCAACTGGATCTCCCTTCCAGATCAGGGTTCCTCGCTTCCTATCTTTTTCCTACTGCTCCTTCTTTCCACTACCACCTCCCTCCCATGTCTCCCTCTGTTCTCTTCCCCTCCTTGCTCCTGTTGTGTGAATACTTTAAATAAAGAATTAAAATAAAAAATAAATACATAAAAATAATGAAAAACAAATGTAAAGGTGACACAAAAGGGCAATGAGGTTCTTACGGTAATGAACTACCCTCTCTGATACTTCAATATTAGGCCTCACATGTACCCTAGAAATGACCACAGACACACAAATACGTTTTGAAATCTTTACTTTTGAGAAAATTAAATCTTAGGGAATATCTGTCTGCTGCAGTACAATACGTTTTAATTTACAGTCTCCTTGTATATACACTATATTACCAAAAGTATTAGGACACCTGCTTTTTTTTTTTTTTTTTTTTATTTAAAGATGTGACACAGATATAAACAAAAAGACAACTTCGTATTGCTACTAATGCATCAAGTACATCAATCATACATATAACTTGCTTTTGAGTGGAGGGAACTACTTGATCAAGTTCACTCCTTTAGCTGAAGTTCAATACAAGGTAAACAAAAACTTCTGTGCTCATCACTTTTGTCTTTTAATTGAAAAAGAGAAATGGAAAAAGGGAGGGAAAGAGAAAAAAGAGAAGTCAGGAGAAAGAGAAGAAGAGGCAAGGAGGAGGAGAGGAAAAAAAAAGGGGGGGGGGGCAATTACCCTCAGGGAGCCAAGGCCGATAATACTCAACAGATGATGGGGATCCTAGATGGAGGATCCTAACGTGTATTGGTGGAATTCATCAGAGAAGTGAAACAGATTCCAATGAAACCATCTAGACTTATGTTCCTCTGATTTATCTCATAAAGCTGAGGTCAGATCTTCCATTTGCTCAATGTCCTTCACTCTCATGAACCATTGGGCCATCGTTGGTGCAGATTGTTGTTTCCGAAGGGGTGGAATGCAGGCTTGTGCTGCATTAAGGAGATGTTTGAGAAGGGAATTATGATAACGTTTCCTTGATAAGGGGGTGAGGTTAAGGAAGACTGCCCCTGGGTTATCATGTAGGGATTAATCTGTGAGTTTCTGTATGAGCTTAAGCACCAGCTGCCAAAAAGTTTGGAGCGCAGGGCAATCCCAAAAAATGTGTAAGAGGGTGGCTGAGTGTAGGCCGCAATGCCAACAGCGATCAGTTTGTAGAGGATATATCTTAGCCAGCACCGAAGGGGTTCTGTACAAGCGCGTCACTATTTTATATGCGGTCTCTTGATATTTGCTACAAAGAGAAGATTTCTGTGCGGAAAAAGAGTATGCGTTCTTTTTGGGATTCTGTGAAGGTGACTTGTAAATCTCTCTCCCATTTTGCTAAGAATGGGGGGTCTCCAGTGGTGTGAAGGTCTAGCAGGGACTTGTAGGAGGTTGAAAAGGACCTCCGGGTCTGTCCCTCTCCCAAGCAGAGTTCCTCAAAAGAGTGGAGCTTTCTGACAAAGTGGGTTGGTTTGGGCAATTAGCCAAGAAAATGAGATAGTTGATTGACCCTCCAGCAGTCTAAAGAGAGTGGAGCCCGGCCTGAGAGCAAAGTCTCCGTAGTTAGCCAACCAGAAGAATGTAAGAACAAGGAGGCCCTCATGAGTCCTTGAGGAGCCTGCGGGAGGAAGGATGGGTCGGTGAGGCCAGGTATAAAGTCTGGGTGACCAACGAGTGGCGTCATTGGGGATGGAAAACTACTTAGTGAGGATAGACAGAAAAACCTTTTCATTTCCATGAGAGTTGGTCCAATCAGTGGGTGAGTAGTCAAGTGAGTGGCAGGAGTTTTCCCTGCCCAAGGTAGACCCACTAGTGGGGCCCAGGCAGCCTCCTGTTCTAGCGACACCCATAGTTTTGAATCCCCATGACGACACCAGTCCACGATCCTGGTCATATGTGCCGCAGTATGGTATAGGGCTGGATCTGGGAATCCGATACCGCCTTTAGTCTTTGCCCTAGTAGTAGCGTTCTGCAGAGACGTCAGATGAATCTGATAAATATTGAGTGCACAGCGTGAAAGAACGTCTGAGGTATCTTGGCGGGCAATGCCTGCATTAAGTACAGCAGTCTGGGCATTGCATTCATTTTAGGTATATTGCAACGGCCAAACCAAGAAAGGGCCAGGGAGTCCCACTTCTTGAGATCAGCCGTGAGCGTGGATAAGAGGGGTTGGTAGTTGAGTGTGATAATGTCGTTCAGGTTTGCAGGAATCTTTGTTCCCAGGTATTCAATTGAGCGAGCAGCCCATTTGAACAGGAAGAAGGGGCGTAGCTTAGAAATAGTAGAGTCTGACAAGGAGATGCTCAGGGCCTCCGATTTTTGTAAATTAACCTAAAAATTGGACAGTGTGCCATAATGCTTCAGCTCCTGTAGTAGGGAGGGTAAAGAGGTAAGGGGTTCAGTAATGTTGAATAAAAGGTCATCTGCATAGGCTGCAACCTTGTGTTGATATTGGCCTGACTGGATGCTTCTAATGGACTGATTCCCTCTGACATGGTGCAAGAAAGGTTCTAGAGAGTGGATGAATAGCATAGGAGACAGGGGACAGCCCTGTCTGGTGCCATGCGAGATAGAGAAAGGGCTGGAGTCATAGCCATTTACCTGGACTGTCGCTGTGGGATTATTATAGATGGCCAATATCCATGACAGGATGGGGTCTGGCATACCCACAAATTTAAGTGTCTCCTGTAGGAAAGACCAGTCCGCCCTGTCAAAAGCCTTCTCGGCATCCGTGGATAGGAGCAGCAGGGGTACACGGGATCGTTTTGCTTTTTCAATGATATGCAGTGTCCGAATGGTGTTGTCTCTGGCTTCTCTAGACTGGATAAAGCCGACTTGATCTGTTCTAATTAGACATGGTAGCAGGGCATTCATCCTAGAGGCAAGGATTTTTGAGAATAGTTTCACATCACAGTTCAGGAGCAAAATGGGTCTGTAACTGGCACATAATAGTGGGTCCTTACCCGGTTTAGGGATCACCGATAAAGAGGCGCGCAACATTTCTGCAGGAAGGTTGTGTCAGTTGGTCACCGCATTAAAAGCCGCAAGAAAGGAAGGTGCCAGAATGTCCTTATATGTTTTGTAATAAGGGAGGGTGAATCCGTCAGGTCTGGGGGCCTTACCGGACTGAGTTTTGGCTATGGCGGATGCAAATTCCTCCGTAGTGATAGGCTTAGACAAGTCTTCTTGTTCCTCTGCCGTCAGTGTAGGGCGGTCGGTTTCTCGAAGATAATTGCGAATATCTAAAGCATTTTAAGGCATCAACCGAAAGGTGGAATTTGGGTCTAAATTATACAATTTGGAGTAGAAAGCGTGGAAAGTATCCGCTAGTTCTGGAGACGACTGAACTCTGGAGCCTGATGTCGTGAGAAGAGCGGGCACGTACGTCTGAGAACGTTTTGTGCATAAAGCATTGGCCAAAAGATGACCGCACTTGTTGCCATATTCGTAGAATGAGCGACGGGCCTTCAGCAGTACATGTTTCGCCTCGTACATGGAGTGATCCCATATAGCCTCCCGTAGGCGGACCAGTTCCGCTTCGGTAGCACCATCTGGCCTGTTCTTGTGTTGACGTTCCAAAATGTGAAGTAGAGCCAGGAGGTCAGACAGGGTCTTAGGGTAACGCTGCTTGGCCGCATGGCTGTGTTTAATTAGTATGCCTTTAATAAAGCACTTATGTGCTGACCACACTGGGGCTGGGTTATCCACAGATTCTATGTTGATAGAAAAGTAAGTTAAGTCACCATGTAAAGGTCCAGGGGGACGCTTATGAAATAGCCAGTTCTAGTAGAATTGGGGAGTGGTCGGAAGAAAAAATGTAAGAAAAAGTAAAAGTGAAAGGTGAAAAAGAGATCTTGTCAAGAATGTAGACTCCGAAGAGAGAAACTACTGTCACCAGGGCAGAGTGTTCCTAATGCAGGGAGTAGTAAGGCACAGCTAAGTTCCGAGCCCCGGCCTTTGGGACCCCTGCAGCTAACGTAGTCAAATGTGTAAAGCACTAAAGTTACCTGGGCTAACTAAATGGTGAGGCCAGCCAGCCGAAATCGCAAAGTAACTACCATTGAAATAAACTGTAAACTCCCAGGGAAATAGCTGTAAATAGCACTAGCCCAGCGCTCCAGTCCTAAGACGGCCCGACAATAGGGCACCTATGTCTTGGTGCCGCAGGACGCCCAAGCCCATCCGGAGGCAGGGCCTCGGGATCCAAGTAATAATTGAAAAATTGTAAATACCTCGTGGCCTATATCACATCAAAGGAAAGGCATTAGCTAAGAGAGCCTATACATACACACCCATGCACACACATAAATATACCCGCAAGCACATATAGGTGGCCGCACATATACCCATGCGTATGCATAACCCTGCTAGGCACAGCGTAACTACTTCATTAAGTATTTGCAGCAAGTAGTATATTGACAGGCCGCGGGTACACAACCATGCAACCTCCCCATTGGTCTAGTACTCTGAACCCGGTCAAGGTCGTCAGAAAGGCGCCACTAATGTGTGGCTACTCGGTAGGCGAGCTCGACCCCAAGAATAACTGTTGCTCTTTAGCATATTCCAGTGGTTAAAGCTCTCCCGGGGCATTCGGAGCAAACCAATGAGGAGGCGTTAGATCAAAGTTGAGATTAGTAAACATAACACTGAATCTGTTATGGAACGTAGGGGACAAGCCAACAATTGTGCGAAACATACATAGCATAGGAGAGGCCTTCGTTCATCCATGAACTAGGATAAACTGAGTGATAAGCCGGAGGACATCTAGTTCGTATGCCCTACACATATTGTTCCTGGCAAATCCTCTGTAAACAACAATAAAGGTAAATTCTAAGTATAGCATGGATAACAAGAAAAAAGAAATGCTGAGTTGGATGTGTGCTATTAGTCCTCGTGTAAGAGTTCAGTCAGCTGCTTCTTCATTCTGAGGTTGTGAACGGGGGTTGCCCACCCGTCTAGCTTGGGAATGGCTCCCGCGACCACGGCGGCTATATTGAGCCCTTTGAGGTCTACCCGGGAGAGCCAGGTGCTGAGAATCCTTGGTGATGACAGTCATTAGCCAGTTAGGTACTGGAATTGGGTCCATGTTGGCAAAGGCGAACAGTTCCGGGAGCTCCGAGGGGTGGCGCAAGGGGAAGGATTCTGGGCCCCTGTGGACTATGAGGTGAAATGGGTGGCCCCACTTGTACGTAAGACCTTTCTCCCCAAGACCATCTAAAAGAGGTTTGAGCGATCGCCGCATTAGGAGAGTTTTTCTGAAAACATCCGGTAGGAGGTGGACAGCAGCGCCATCAAATTCCAGAACTCCCACCTGCCAGGCCCGCTGCTAAATATCTTCCTTAAGGGAAAAGGAGTGTAGGCAGCAGAGGACATCTCTGGGTCTGTCAGATGGGTCATATCGCGGGCCCAGGGTTCTATGGACTCTGTCAATGATGATCTCAGAGTCCGGCGGGTGGTCCAGGTAGCAGTTAAAGATGTTAACCACCATTGGGCGCAATTCTGAATGTGGGATACTTTAGGGCACCCCTTTTAACCGGATGTTCTGCCTGCGGCTGCGATTCTCCAGGTCATCCTGAAGTAGGTGCAGTTGTATAATTTGGTCAGTAAGCTCAGTGTGTGAAGTCTGCAGGGTTTGCACAGATTGGGAAGCCACAGCCTGATCCTGTGCCATTACCGTGACACGTGAGTCTAGCACAGCTACTTCCTGTCTGATAGTCTGTATCTCCCCCTTCATGGCAGTCTCCATTCTCTGGACAATGGATTCTAGATCACTTCTTGTGGGTAACTGCAGCAAAAATGCCCATAGTCTTTGTTCAGAAGGGGCACTGAGACTGAGGCCCAGTGGTTGAGTTGTGTTATAGGGTGTACTCACTGTGTGTTGATGAGAGTGGAGCAGCCTCTGTCCTTCCATTTCCTCTGAGCTGAAACACAGAGCGCTGGATTGGATGGGAGCTGTGGTAGAAGCAGAGAGCGCTGGCCTGAGCAAAGCATCCTCCCTTTCTGGTGAAGCTGCCAGTGATCTGGGGAGACAGGGAGAGAGGCCACTTGGGGGAGAGAACGGTGGAATTGTGTGCTCGTCTATCAGTTGTGGAGGAGGGTCATGCACGCAGGAGGTCTCCGCTGTGTCTGGAGCCGAATTGCGGGCCAGGGCCATCTTGATGGCTGCTGGGGTGGAAGCCGCTGGCTGGAGTGGACGTAGGTAACAATCCATGCTGGTCTCAGGAGCGGGAGGATGGCAGTTGTGGTCCCCTGCGATCGGAGGAGGCAGGTCGGTGTTTTAATGCTCAGTATGTTGCTATGGTATTGCTGCAGGAGAGCCGCTGCCCGGGAGCCGTGAAAGGATGCGTCTTCACGCTGCCATGCATAGGACTAAGCCCCCACACCTGCTTTTTTAACACACATGAACTTTAATGGCATCCAAGTCTTGGTCCAATATTGAGCTGGCCCAGCCTTTGCAACTATAACAGCTTCAACTCTTCTGGGAAGGCTGTCCACAAAGACTCGCTCATCCATGTCTTTATGGACCTTGCTTTTTACACTGGTGTGCAGTCATGTTGGAACAGGAAGAGGCCATCCCCAAAATGTTCCCACAAAGTTTGGAGCATGAAATTGTCCAAAATGTCTGGAAGAATGGTCAAACATTCCCATAGACACACTCCTAAACCTTGTGCAAAGCCTTCCCAGAAGAGTTGTAGCTGTTATAGCTGTAAAGGGTTGGCCAACTAAATCTTGAATCCTACGGACTAAGACTGGGATGCCATTAAAGTTCATGTGCGTGTAAAGGGAGGTGTCCAAATTCTTTTGGTAATATAGTGTATATTTCTATGAGGGTGTAGCACTTTATACCGAAGGAGCCAGTGATGCATGGGTCCCCCTGAATCCGGATGACAATAACTCTTCCGGCAATGTCATACCCTCTAACACACCAAGGCTAAAGGAAAATGTATTATTTTGGGAAATATAACATACAGAATAACAAGAGCAATAAGCAATGACAGATAGCAATTTTGTACAACACCTCAAACAATGAGAGGACCTCCGAAAGTGTCTTTAGATCCCGGGTCCAGGTACAAAGAGGTAGTACAGGAAGAGGCAATACCACTGCTAAATGTATCACTTCCCACTGCAGCCGGAGTCCCAGCTCAGCTGAACAACCGCTTAGTTGCGCCGCTAATCCAAACCTGAACAAACAGAATTTGTTCTAAGCAAAGGTTCAGACTGAACTGGAAGCTCAATCCCTAATTCTGACTTTGGTCTAATTGCCCTTAGCCATTGGGTTGTTGCAAGCCTCCTCCAATTAGGTGTTGATCTGGGGGTACACCACCCTGAGAATTTCTATTCACATCATACCCCAAGTTGCTTTCCATTTGCTCCTTAGGGACTTTTCATTTAAGTAATACCCTGGTTTATCTTCTGATTGCTTCTCAGAGGCTTTCCATCTGATCCAAAGTTCAATCAAAGGGGTGAACACTTCTTGGTTAACATCTCTTTTATGATCCACCTTGGGGTACACAGCTTGCAGTAGAATTGTACTCAATTCCATACAAAAGGAAAGAAAGTTTGAGATTGAAGAGTAACAAATTACATATTAATATTCAATTTAAAACTTCTGCTAAGGAAGAAGTGGAAAGACCCGTGATGTCACATTAATGATAAAGAAGTATGTCTTTTCTTCAACTTTCTTCAGCTGTACACTTGTTCTGCTGCACACAGCCAGGTGGAAGATTCTTCAGCCAAAAGAGCACCTGTTCTGCATTTATTACTATCTTTGTCACTATTATAAAGACTTCCTCTCACTTTTTGCCAAAACAGAAAGTGAAGGAAAATCACTCCAATGGAGACACAGATAAAGCAGAGTGAAGAAGATATGATAATATTTTATTGTTGTCTCTACCTTCCTGTTCTGCTGGCAACCACTCCCACCATTTCTTGTAGATATATGTCACAGGTAAAATAAGTAACTCTTCTCCACTAATTAAAAAAAATCAATAAAACCTATTATCCCAGAGTTCTGGGGCATTTTATAAGATCTCTGACTTGTGGTTCCAAAACACCAATATACTGATATATCTCAGGTTTCTAAAATATTTGGGCTCTGTATACATTTTTGTGATGGTGATTGTAGGACTAGTACAAAAGGATTCTGAAGGAAGTCATGATTACATTACTTTAGACAGCTTCTGTTGTCAACAATAATACATTCGTTTTTGGGTTTTTTTAGTGGTTATTAATTTGCATTTTCATTCTTTATTTCTTATAAGTGTAAATCATCTTATGACTGTTTTAATAACTTTTTTTTACAAATGTTCAACATAATTTAGCCATGTGTTGTGCTAACTGTTCTTACCTTAGCACAAGATGGTGGCAGTCAGCATGGTGAAGACTGAAGGTGGGAAGGTCTCCTGTGAAACTCCTGAAGGAACTATGATAAACATCACCATTAACCTGGATACCACCAAGACTGTCCAAGCAGTGAAGAAAGATGGACAAGACAACACACCAACGAATGAGACCCATTCCAGGGAACCTCTGGTAGCTGGGGTGAGAGCTTTTTATTAGATATGTTTTCCTTAAAGTAGAACTATAAGCAAGAGCAATTTTGCCATATATAATGCAGTCTATCACTTGAATGAACACAGCATTGTTTGTTTGCCAGAGATCCCCCTGTAACGTGGTTTTATTACCTGTTGATCCTGCCAGTAGAACTGACAATTTTTGCACTTTAACAAGGTGACCATGATGTTTGTTCTGCCATGAAGCTGTGCAGCAGCAATGTCACCTGCCACACTGCAGGGATTATTTCCTTTGGCTTTTCTTTGAAGCTGCTGTAAAAAAGTCCTGGATGAGGACCCGTCCCAACCTCCCTCTTCTTTTCATTGCTTCCACTACATGTAACACAACCTGTGAATGGGTGGGGGAATCGTGTGACTTATCAGACTTTATACCATTCTCAGACCGTGGTCAGGCAGGACCAAATTTTGCAATGCCATTGCATTGATTAACTTGACAATAAATTTAGGACGCCTTTCATTACCTCATCATTTTGACAGTTCACATGCACTGGCATTTTTTTAAATTATTTTTTCTCCATGAGTTTGTCATTTTGCACTTTTGTCTGTGTTTCTTTTTACATGGATGGAGGGTGTGGGTCCTCGGGCCTACTTTGAAATCTAGGGGGAGATCTTGTGGCCATCAAGTTCCTTCCACCCCTGACCCGGGGGGGTCTCTCTTCGGAAGAGCCCTTCACCCAGTACTCAATGGTCGGCTTTGGCTGACCATGAGGAGATGGGTCCACTAGGCCTTGTCCTATTTGTTTGGGGGTGGACTAGAGACACGCCCTAAGTACACTTTTTTGTGTGTGTTTTTTCACATGCATTTATTTTTACTTCGTGGTGTTTTGTTTTTGTGCACCACGGTTGGTTCAAAAAATTATTTTGAAATTGTCGTTTAAGGACATACAATGTTTCCATATGGAGCACTAATTTAATTTATTCCACAATCATGTTTTTTAAATTATAATTATTAAAGCTTACAAATAAATAAACATTTTTAAAATGCATTTTACACTTAACAGTTTTAAAGCAAGGTTTAAAATGTTTGTTCATTTTTTATGCATCTGTTTCTGGGCTTAGACAGATTTAATAAGCACATATGTGGGATATCTTTATATCAGTATTTAGCAGACAGTCTGTTCTAGCTATTTTCTTAACATCCTGCAGCAGTAACTCAGGCCTGCATCGTGTGCTTATGTAAAGTGGAACTGTCATTTATCATGCACTGGATGTATGGCTGAAAAATTGCATGAATTATATAGAATTCACCAACCATACTGTCTATAAGGTTATGCATGTGTTGTGTGGTCCTGCTGCTGTAGATTTGTAGATGGAAGATTGCCAAGACCCTGAAACTGAGCTAATGCACGGTGGCCAAGACCATACCACGGTTTAACATGACAGGTTCCACTCAGAACAGGCCTTGTGATGGTCGACCAAAGAAGTTGAGTGCACATGCTCAGCGTCATATCCAGAGGTTGTCTTTGGGAAATAGACGTATGAGTGCTGCCAGCATTACTGCAGAGGTTGAAGGGGTGGGGGGGGTCAGCCTGTCAGTGCTCAGAACAAGAAAGCCCGCAAACAGTTTGCTGAAGACAAGCAGACAAAGGACATAGATAGACCTTATTTGGTTCAGATGGTGTCAATCCTGT
The DNA here is from genome assembly GCF_042186555.1 of Aquarana catesbeiana. NCBI lineage: Eukaryota > Metazoa > Chordata > Amphibia > Anura > Ranidae > Aquarana > Aquarana catesbeiana. The sequence continues at coordinate 261,155,729 of NC_133331.1, read as the reverse complement.
GTGGCGGCAACCAGGTAAGGAGTACAAAGATAAGTGTTTGTTGCCTACAGTCAAGCATGGTGGTGGGAGTGTCATGGTCTGGGGCTGCATGAGTGCTGCCGGCACTGGGGAGCTGCAGTTCATTGAGGGAACCATGAATGCCAACATGTATTATGACATACTAAAGCAGAGCATGATGCCCTCCCTTCGGAGACTGGGACGCAGGGCAGTATTCCAACATGATAACGATGCCAAACACACTTCCAAGATGACCACTGCCTTGCTAAAGAAGCTGAGGGTAAAGGTGATGGACTGGCCAAAGCATGTCTCCAGACCCAAAGCCTATTGTTATCTGTTGGACATCCTCAAACGGAAGGTGGAGGAGCGCAAGGTCTCTAACATCCACCAGCTCCGTGATGTCGTCATGGAGGAGTGGAAGAGGACTCCAGTGGCAACCTGTGAAGCTCTGGTGAAATCCATGCCCAAAGGGTTAAGGCAGTGCTGGAAAATAATGGTGGCCACACAAAATATTAACACTTTGGGCCCAATTTGGACATTTTCACTTAGGGGTGTACTCACTTTTGTTGCCAGCGGTTTGTCCTGAGGAAGAAATTTAATGTGTAACGTTTTGACTATACAAGCTTGGAGGAGTCCATGGACATCATTTCTTGACATACGTATAAATCTAGAATGGACTGATCTATAACAATCATTTTTGACGGTATCCATGCCTCCTTGTTTTGATACTTGGTTATCTGTTGAACTTGTCCAGTTGAGGGTGCTTTGTTGTTTTCTGTTTAGTGACAACTTTTCTATTTTGTGTTTTTTTGTATTTTTGTAAGAAAGATATTCATATATTTTATTAACTCAAGATTTTCATTGTTTTTCAAATGAGGGGTATAAGAACAAAGTGAGCAATAAGTACATAAGGGTTGCTACAGTTCACCATGAATGAGAGTATAACAAAAGTAAACTATGTATGTTCAAAGACAGATAGGGAATGTGGGGGGGGGTTATGGTAAGTGGATGGAAATGGGATGTCACCTTAGAGTAGTCACAGACTGGAGTGGAGGACTTTTACTAGCAAACAGTCTATGCAGAAGGGGCCTGGGATTAGTCAGTCACATACGGAGTAGCCTTGTCCGGTGTATATTAGTTGTTTTGAGATGAGAAGATTCTGTAATTCCTTTGGTATATGTGGTGTTATGATAGTTTGCCGGGGTCAAGTGGAGTTGGCGAGATATGGAAAGATTAATTATTTGTGTGGTTTTGATTCAGGAGACATAATACTGGGAGTTGGTGTGGGGTGAGTAAGGGAGACCTGTGGATAAGGGGGGGGGGGGGGTAGGATCTAGTTGCGGTCGTGAAGAGAGATAACCGCCTTGTAGTAATTTGCTATATTTGGTGCACCAAAACCTGCCAGGGATGCTGACATACAGAAAAGAGATTCTTTGATTCTAGGGCGCTTTCTTTTCCATATAAACAAGTTTATTTCTTTAGGACTGTACCTATCCCGCTACTGCCCCAACACCTGAGGAAATTACAGTCATAAAGTATGTAGGGTAGAAGAAACATTTTTGCTAGGGCAATCCTACAAGCCCAGGAGACTTTCACTTGTTTCGTGTCTTGAGATATATTATTTCGCTTTTCCAGTACTCTGTTGTAATTAGTAGTGATTATGTTGCTGGAAGGTACAGTCAGCTGAATACCTAAATATGTGAGAGAGTTGTTTGGTGCCCAGGAGAAAGGGGTTAATCTAGAAATTTTATTTTTGAAGACAGTATGGAGGTGAATATCTAACATGCTAGACTTGGAGTAATTGGTTTTATATAAAGAGATGGATCCAAATGTCTTTAGGGTTTTTTGTACTACAGGGAGGGAAACTAAAGGATTGGAGAGGGAGAGGAGGATGTCATCCGCATACAGACCTATTTTAAGCTCCTCCAAACCAACCTTGATACCCAAGACACTGGAATTAGATCTTTTGGACATCGCCGGAGGTCCCATGATTATAGCAAATATAATAGGGGAGAGTGGGCACCCCTGACGGGTGCTATTGGTGATGTCAAAGGGGTTAAAAAACAGTCCAGAAGTCCAAACTTGGGCACTGGGGAGAGAGTATAGGCCTAGGATTGCTGAAAGTATGGGGCCACTAAAGCCTTATTTCAAAAGAACCTCCTTCAGGTAATTCCAGTGCACTCTGTCAAAGGCCATCTCCGCATCAAGAGACAAGAGCAGATAAGGCCCTTGGTTGCTCTCTGCCCACTGAATCAGGTCTATAAAGCGACAAGTCCTGTCAGAGGCCTGTGGTCCTTCAGCAAACACTACTTGGTCTTTGTGGACCAGTAATGGGACATATTGGGGAATCCTTGAAGTTAGTAGCTTTGCGAAAATTTTTATGTTTACCTTAAGTAGTGAAATGGGATGGTAGTTAGCTGGTTTGTCTGTAGATTTGCCAGGTTTGGGGATTGTCACTATAAGGGCTTTTAGCGATTCTTTGGGAATTTTACCAGAGTCTGCAAAGGAGGAAAATGCTTTTTGAAGGTGGGGTGATAGTAATTTTTTAAAGGACTTATAATATTCATTATTGAACCCGTCTGGGCTGGGGGCTTTGTGTAGAGGGAGATTAGAGATTACCTTAAGAATGTCTTCGGTTGTGAAGGGTCTGGAGAGATTGTTTAGTTGTTCGGGTTGGAGAGAGGGTAAATTAATGGAGTTAAGAAGGTGTGATTAGTTTCAGGGGTAGGATGTGTCCACAGGGGAGTCTTTCAAGTTATAAAATTTGGCGTAATATTCTCTCAATCTATTGCCGATTTTAATTGCAAAATGCATTGACTATACAAACTTGGAGGAGTCCATGGACACCATTTCTTGACATATGCATAAATCTAGAATGGATTGATCCACAACAACACTTTTTGACAGTATCCATGCCTCCTTGTTCTGATACTTGGGTATCTGTTGACCTTGTCCAGTTGAGGGTGCTGTGTTTTCTAATTAGTGTCAACTTTCTATTTTGTGTTTTTTTGGATTTTTGTAATAAAAATATTTATATTTTATATATACTTCCCTGCCTCATGTTGTGCCCACAAAGTCCTTTTTTTCTTTTGAGAAAGTTTTTACTGTCTCAATCCTTTATACAGCATATAACATATGGATGTTGGCATGGTGGGGGTCCTCCCTTCTTTTGCCAATGTAAGACTCATATTGATGCATTATTTCCACTTCATAAATCATGATTTATTGTACTTTCCAAACTCAGTGCATCTCAGTACTTAAATGAGCCTTCCTTTTAGGTCCCATGCTATAGCCTCAACACAATTTCCCTCTAAACAACAGTGGAGGATGCTTGTAGCCCTAAAGTGCCCAGGATTCAAATGTACTGTACTATGGTTTCTGATAGCACACATATTCCTGACAAGGCTTTTTCTTATTTCATGTTAATACATTTTCCAGCACTCAAGATGGACAGCTTAAATCCCTCTACGTAACCTCATAACATATACTCGTTTACTACGCCTAACATTTTGTTTGCAGGTTGAAGGACTCAATGTTTTATTTACAACTTTATTATTCATTCTTTATGTGGCCATTAGAAATATTTTTTTGATACCAGCTTTAACATGGTCTTTACTGTATGTCCCGAATACTTTAATTATCTGGTCATTATTTCCTTCAATATTCTAATTCAAGATCTGGATGATTGCCTTGTTATCACATACCATTATTTCTTTATATCAGGTATTGATTCCTGATTTATCTAAATTACCTACATATATGAGATATCTATCTGCAGGTAATGTCATGTTGGTACCTCCAAGTTTATAATGTATATCTGGTTTATATCTATTTAAAGCTGAAGTCTAGATATTATATTTATTGCCTAGTTACATTGGTCCAGCCTGGACCAACGTAAGTATTGATATCTCTTACCTGAGGGACCGCTGTTGAAGTATGAAATCACTGTAGTAGTCATTGCTACTTTAGTGATTGATCTTTCAGGTCCTGTGCCAACCAGCTTCCTTTCTGCATAGTGTCTTCAAGGGGTTGCTTGCTTGGCCCCATTGGCTTTCAAAACATGCCTTGTATTTTTTTAATGAATGCAGAGTATTCTTGGATTGATGAGGTGGAGAGGTGGGGAGGCGACATTATGATCCATATATTACTTTACACTTTTGCAGGATAGATATGAATTGCTAATTTTTTATTTTTTTTTTTAGTGTCTAACAACTCCACCATGGCTTGGAGACTCAGTTTAGAAAAAAGATGTACAGTACCTACAGTATATAATAATCTACATTACCATTTATAGGCATTTTAAAATAATAGGCATTTTTAAAATAAAGTATTACTTTCTACTTTATATTTCTATTTACTACATACTAAACTGGGCAAATCGCCGCTTGTATTTAGAAATCAGTGGCAACTTTTTTATTCTGACTATGTCCACAGAAGGCTGGGATGATATGTGTTCTTCTCATATGTTAATACGTAATTCAATTTTGTATGGTGCATCAGACTTATTTATCCTTTATTCAACTGCAAAAAATGGGATGCGTGATATTGTACATCTTCTCCAGAATTGTCCAATCATTACTGACTTTTGGAGACAAAAACTTACCTTTCTTGCTAATTCACTACAACAACCTCTTCTTTGCTCATCTGAAATCTGTCTATTAGGTATACTTGATAGAGAACGTTGGCTATATTATACAAAACTATTTATTAGAGAAGCATTGCTTTCAAATTGATGAATCCTACCACCCTAGTGTGTAAAATGTTAATCACCCAGATTATATCATATGAGAAGGTTATGTATGGGAGAAGAAATATCCCTAATAATAGTAATAAAATATGGGACTTGTGGTGTGAATATGGCCCTACACTAAATATGAGATGAATTGATCTGGTCCAAAAACCATGACAACTATGAACCATAATATGTTTTCCTACATATTTTATACAACAAAAATACTTGACTGTCAAGGTTTACATCTTTTCTTTTATATTATCATGCTGAATGCTTATTATACAACCTTATATTCTGAAAAAAGCATGCATTGGACTGCAACTTGTAATTTTTTACAAATATTTGAGATCAATATGACTTACTATAAAATTAACTATATATTCATTCTTTGCTATAGGTTTGTTTTATCTGTTTGGGTTGTTTCAATGTCATGATGGGCGTTGTGATTGCCTTTGTCCACCCAAACCTGGACATCTATGATTCTGGGGCACATCTTTGCGTAGGATTTACAGTAAGTATCATGTGCAGAAGAAAAAGGAATTAAATGCAAGTACAACAATAAGATAATAATATATAGTGTGCAAAAATGTACACATGTTGTCTTTAAGTAGACAAGGTAATCCCCCCTGTAACCCTTGAACTAACCCTTCTTGTGATAGTAACCATCCCTCTAAAACGAATAACAACCAGCGCGTTTGATTATCTTTGATTACGGGTAAGTCACTTATTAATTCGTGCTTATTTACTTATGGCTAACAGCTAACATAATTCAGTTGCTAATGCTCATACCACATCATTCTTGGGAAGGTTTTGTTTGATTCTCTGTTCGTGTAAATATCAAAATGTCTGTCTATGTCCAGCAAGAATGATCACTTTCCTATTAAGCCGTGATCACATGGGTTGTTTGTTGTTAGAAATCTTACTTTTCAAGTTGAACGGCTGTTCTATGTCTTTGTAACCCATATGTCTCTCAGCCTTTGTATGGTGTCTACAAAAAACTCCAACAAACATTTTGAACGAGAAAATGATTAATACTCCTCCATGGAACCTCAATACCAACACTCCCAGTTATATTAACCCTCTCAATAACCTTCTGCGTTACTCTCAAAACTAACTATCCCCTTAAATCTAATAACCTTCTCTGTAAAACAGACAATAATTCTGCTCATAACAATAATCCTCTCATTAGCCCTTCCTTTAACTATCAAACTTCTCTTCTCTATACCCTAACACTAACTCTCCCTTTATCCCTAACATTATCCCTCCCTGTAATCCCAACACTAATCCCCCCATAAAACTATCACAAATCCTCTCTATAACGCTAACTCTGCCTGTGTCCTTATTCCACCATTCTCTATAAACCTAAGAAATCCTAACCTCTGCTGTAACTCTAACACTAACCCTCCCTCTTTAACCTTAACATTATCCCTCCCTGTAACCCTAACACTAATCCCTCCATAATTACAAATCCTCTTTACAATTCTAAACCTAATAAAACCTAACCTCTGCTGTAACCCTAACATTAACCTTCCCTGTAACCAGGGCCAAACTGGCCATAGGCCACCAGACTCTCTCTCTCAGTATCGGCAATGTGCGGTTCCTCTCTCCCTCTGTATTGTCTCTCAGAGAGACACTTCTGAGGAGCTGCATCCATGCCTGTCACTGCCTGGTCTCTTGCTCCTGTCTAACAGGCTCTTTGTGAATGGAGCTGCAGTCACACATAGATCCCATGGGTGGGGGGGATTATAGTGGGCACAGCATGGGGGGGGGGATATTATCGTGGGCACAGCATAACTGGGGGGGAGGAATTATAGTGATCACATAGTTACCGGGGGGGATATAGTGGACACAGCTTAACCTGGAGAGAGGAATTATAGTGGGCACAGCTTAACCTAGGGGGGGGGGGAATTATAGTGGGCATAGTTTAACCTGAGGGGGAATTACAGTATAGTGAGCACAGAGTTACCTGAGGGGGGGGGGGCTATAGTGGGCACAGTTTAACCTGGGGGGGAGTTATAGTGGGCACAGCACAACCTGTGGAGAGGAGAGGAATTATAGTGGGCACAGAGTGTACACAAAATCATATATGGCAGTGTTTCATTTTTAAAATGATTGTGCTGAGTTTTATGCATGTCTGTTAGACTCTTACTTGTGGTGCACCTATCTAAGCATAATTTTTTCTTTTTGTTTACAAACTTTTTTTATTGAGGTTACATTGTGGTACAATAAGATATTTTAATTACAGTAAAATTAACATATAAAAGGTTATTCAGTTATATAATTATTGAAAAATAGACAAGTAGAAAATAGATTGCTACATCTCTAACCTAGTCACAAAATACCAACCTAATCGTTCTCTTTGCTCCTCCCAAGACCTCCTGCACTCAAACTCCCTTGTCACCTCATCCCATGCTCGCCTTCAGGACTTCTCCAGAGCCTCCCCCATCCTCTGGAATGCTCTACCCCAATCCGTTCGATTTTCTCCTACTTTATCCACTTTCAGACGATCCCTGAAAACTCATCTCTTCAGAGAAGCCTATCTGGCCCCCACCTAACAACTGTACATTTATCTTCTCAATCAGCACATCACCCATAGTTATTACCTCTTGTATCTCTTGACCTTCCCTCTTAGATTGTAAGCTCTAAGGAGCAGGGCCCTCTGATTCCTACTGTATCAAATTGTATTGTATTTGTATTGTCTACCCTCAAGTTGTAAAGCGCTACGTAAACTGTTGGCGCTATATAAATACTGTATAATAATAATAATAATAATAGATTGATACAATCTATCAAAGGTTTTGTACAAATAAATGCCTGTTTTAATAGTGTCAAGAATATATATATATGATGGAAAAATAAATACAAAAATATAGAAATATAAATTTGAACTAACATCTCTATTCAAATGTTTGCATTTCTGAATAATACATCTCCATGTGAGAACCAAAGTCCAATTTTTTTATTATAAAATTGTATAGCGTTGTATAATAAGTGAAATATTTTTTTCCATCTGGTTAATGGAACTAATTCTTGTTTTTAATTGATTTCTATCTAAGCATATTTTATGGGTGCACAAAGTTTTTTTTTTTTTAATTTAAGCACATCCCTTTAAGCCCCTCCCACTGGTAACGCAATTTGACCTCGCCTACTATTCGCCAATCTTTTGCAATTGCCAAAGGTGTCGTAAGCCTTTTATAATACTAGCAACAACCCTGGCATAAGGTAAACCATGTCCACTCACTGCTGCAATGCACTAAGCAAACCATGTCTTATTGTTTTATCAAGCAATGGGGCCCCGCTTATGATCTTGCACACAAATCAACTGATTTCATAGTTCACCCCCGTGTACAGATATTAACCCTTTTCTGACTGACATTGACCCCTTCCTAACTGCCCTCATCATTAACCCCTTACTGCCCAGATATTATCATTAGCAAAATGGGCTGCTCAGTCTAAAATGTCCGGACCTATTTTTTTGTCTCAGTCCGGGCCTGTCTGTGACCCTAATACTTACCTTTCCTATTACCCTAATACTAACCCTCTTTAAAGCACTAACATGCACACTAATCCTGCTGGAAACATTTACACAAATCATCTCTTTAACCCTAACATTCACAATAGCGCTACCTGTAATCCTTACATTAACCCCCCATTTAGCCCTAACACTAGCCTTTCTGGTAACACTTGCAATAACCCTGCCCATAAACCTAACAATAAACCTTCCTTCAACCCTAACACTAATCATACCCACAACCCTAATAATAATTCTCCTGCAACACTGGGGGTTTTAGTTATGGTTGCAGGGAGGTTGTATGTTACAGCGAAGAGTAAAGTTACTCTATAAGCTTAACACTAATCACCACAAATGTGTAGGCAGGTTGCCTATAATAGGTAGTTAGGCAGCCGGCTGGCCCAAGCTGGGGAAAGGGTTAATTGTTTGGCACTTCTTTCCCAGGCTTTTTGGATCCAGCCTCCCAGCTCTGTTACATATATATGGTAAATAAAAAAGGAAAGCTGGGTAAGAGGTCAAGGGCTCTGTTCACTGAAATGCTGTGACAGACACCCTGGCGCTATGGAGGGAGACTTCTGTGCCCTGAAATCTGCCCAAAGATACTGGTTTCTGGAGAAACGCCAGATTGTGGACTTTGCCAGTAATAGACTGTAACTAGCAGCCCAGGCATACCTCAGCAGGTGATGGAGGGTAAGGAAGATGCTGTTGAACTTGTTTATGTTGAACTGTACTACATTCCATTCAGTAGAAGTTATATCAACTGTTTCTAAGCCCGGTCTGAAGTTACTTTAAAGGGGTGCATGATGGTTTCTGGCATATGAAAGAACAGGGCCTGTAAAGCACATATGGGTTATGAAACAAGTTCACTGCAAAGGGTTAAGTTAGCATCAGGAGTGGAGGAAGTAAGCAGTTGGGACTGGTGTAAAGTGTTTTAGCAGCCTGTCATGAAGAGTGGCCATGAGTCCTCTGGTAGTGAGGGAATCAGTGCTCTGACTCCCTCCCCAGTGGGCAATCCCTAAAAGTACCAGAACTGAATCCGCGTTACAGAAACCAATGGCCTGGCTGCTTGGTACAGGAGAGCAGAAGGAGTTACCAACGTGCATGCATGAGGTCAGCGCTAGGTGCACATTGGGACCTCATTATGTCACTGGGAGTGAGGTGACAGAGGACACAGGCTTAGCGGTGTCCTCCCACATGCAACAACTCACAGTCAAGGTGTGTGGTGACACGGGACACCATACTTTACAGAGGGACTCTGTACATTTACTACTGCACACAGTGTACAGCTCATCTCTAAGCCAGAGTGCCATCATAATCTTGCTTGTGCATGAATGTGGCCTCGCCTAGTCCTGGGCATTGACCAGCGCGTACAAAAGCCAAAGGTACCCCACGTGCATGGGCAAAGGTAGGCTCCGCCCACTACTTGGCATATTCGGCAAGGATATGCCACCATACGCCAACAAAATTACCCTGACTCTAACCTCCCCATAACCCTAGCACTAACCTACCCTGTAATGAATCTTCTTTAATGTAAGCTTGACCTTCGTTTGCAGTCTTAAAGGTCAACTTTTCCTGTGATGAAAAGATAGCCTTAAGGTTCCAGTACCATATTAGGGTTTAAGATTACATTTAAGGACTTAAGATAAGGTTAAAATGTATATGTTGAACCTGATTTCTTTTTTTTTTTAACGTTTAAGTCCTGCATAAGAGTAGATGCCAAAAATGCCTGTTCCATCATGTTTTGGCCTTAATAGCCTATTCTATGTTGCCGTCAGATTTAATTCACTTTGTTATGACTGACCTTTTTGGCTACCTTCTATTCCACTGTCCAATTAGAATTCCTGTTGGCCACTGTCAGTAAGGTCCATGAAGTCTTGTGTTTTCTCTTTCTGATGTCCCATTTGTCTCTCTCTTTCTCTCTCCATCTCTCTTGGAAACTATTGTGCCCATGTATAATGACTAGTTGTGCTTGTCTCTCAACAGTTCATTGTATCTGGAATGCTGAACATTGTAGCCTATAAAAAAACCCAAGGCATTCTGGGTAAGTGGTTTATTACACTCCTTTCTAGCTATTTGAGATATTTATTGGCAGGATTGTGAATTGTGTCACCTAGGTTTCTTACCTGTACATGGTAATCTTAAAGATAAAAAAAGATTGTTTAATATCATTGTATCTTCTTTATCTTTAGCTACTCTATCTTTAGCTTCTTTATTGTTTAAATCTTGCTCCAGATTAATCTGGTGCCATGAATGTTGACCCGGGTTTCCAGTTTCAGGGAGGCTGCTTTCTCTTGCAGCATGCACCCTTGCATTTTGGGATTAGAACTATACCCCCTTCCTAGTCCAGGTCGTTGTCTTCTTCAACATAAGCAAGGTAGCCCACCACATTGAGGGCATGTGGCCTGGTATGGTTCAGGAGGGGGTCTCATGCTCGTTACCCCCTTTTTCTGGCCAGCCAGGCTGCATGCTCACATAAAGGTCAAGTATGGAATTTGGGGGGCCTCACACCATTTTAAAAATGTTTTGACATTAGGTCCTTCTTAAAATTCATAGCAGACATGAAGAACCTGGCATTGATTGTGGGGGAACCCCACACTTTTTTTCCCGGCTCCTTTGTTTATATTCACCTGTAATTCACAGCTTACAGGTGAAACAGCAGGGTAGGGATGGGGTACTGGCAGTAAGGACACCGGTGGGTGTCGGTTCCTTAACAATAGTGTTCTTGAGCTGGAACACCTTTAGCAGTAGTAGGAATTCAGTTGTTAAACAGTTAAATTCTTAATTCCATTCATTAAATAGCAAGTGGTTAGAACATGAGATAATTCACTACAATATTATATTAAATTCAATTCACAAAAAAAAAAAAAAAAAAAAATGTAACACTTTACATATCACATGAAATATTTGTACAAAATGCAAATATCTCATATGATAAGCTTTAGTGAATTGATCCCAATATCACTACACTGGACATAGCCTAAGCATAACTGTGGGAGGGGCCCAGCAGCTCCACCCACTACAAGCTGCTTGTAGAAAACTACAGGAGGGGGCGGATACAAGACCAGTCACCCTGCACAAGGAAAAAAGAATGCCGACCAGTCTGTAAGACAGCTCCTGCACAGAGGCAAAGTAGAAGAGTTGCTTCATGCTGGATTACTGTATAAATTAGGAGGAAATACGCAAAGGACAGCAAAAGTCAAGAAAAGATACAAAGGACTTTTTTTATTTAAAAACTATTTCTTTAGCATGTATAAAATAATATAAATATCTGTGCTACTCTATACGATTTGAATAAATAAAAGCAGCCAGCATAGTTTGTTGATAACCAAACACAAAAGTCCAAAGCCTAAAAGATGCGGCGCTAAAAATGGTAACAAGTAGTAATTCCAAAATAGAAGGGAGGAATATTCCAGTCACCAGCTATAGTGCATATGTATGAAAGCACTCAGCACCACGTGGTATAGTGATCTGCTTACCAAAAGGCTAAAAATAATATGCATGTGATAATGATCCCAGGCTCATCCTGCATATCAGGGCGGCACAGTGGTGTAGCGGATAGCACTTTCGCCTAGCAGTAAGAAGGGTCGTTGTTTCGAATCCCAACCAGGACACTACCTGCCTGGAGTTTGCATGTTCTCCCTGTGCCTGCGTTGGTTTCCTCCGAGTCCATGATGAATGATCCATGATGCAGGGTGTGTGCTAATGAGATCAACTGGTTCACTTTTTTCTGTGTCACGACCTACAGTCTGTAAGGAAATAAGACAGAAGTAAGGATGGAGGACAGTAAGCACTGCTGATAATTATACTGAAAGCCTTGCATCTGATGTGAGTTCCTGGAGAAGTTTATTGAGGGAGAATATTATCTGGACATCGCTGTTTTAAGCCTTGAGGGTGAATTGTAAAGTCGGATATGCAGGATGAGCCTGGGATCATTATCACATGCATATTATTTTTGGCCTTCTGGTAAGCAGATCACTATACCACGTGGTGCAGAGTGCTTTCATACATATGCACTATAGCTGGTGACTGGAATAATCCTCCCTTCTATTTTGGACTTACTACTTGTTACCATTTTTAGCGGCGCATCTTTTAGACTTTGTTATTTCTTTAGCATGGATTTTGGCTTTGGGGAGCAAAGAAAAGACATGCCCATTTAGTAATGTTTTTGTGTCTTTTATGTAGGTAGTCATTACCTTCATCTCCTTGTTGAGCTGTCTGGTCGTAACTATTGCTGGCTTGGTCTTTGTACATAGAGATTTAACTTCCATTTGGCGTAGAAACGACATGACCCCTCTGTGTGATGAGGTCCACCAAATCCACCCTTACCCCAGAATAGATTCTGTGAAAATCTACAACAGAAATGAAGCAGAATTGAACTTGGAGCACTGCAAAAGTGGATTTCAGCAATACCAGGTGTGGCCTTCTGTTTGTCTTTTCAAAATGAATTCCTATTTATAACATAAACAGAGTTGTAATTAACAGGCAAGAGATTCACAGCTTTGGTTCACAGGGAGGGTTAATGTTAAGGTTACAGGTGGGGTTAGTGTTAGGTTTTTAGGGAAGGTTAGGCTATAGTTACAGGTAGGGTTAGTGTTAATGAAAAAGGAAGTTTTAGTTTGAGGTTTACAAAAAGGTGGTAGGGTTAGTGTTAGGTTTACAGAGAGTATTAATGTTAATATCACAGGTAGGCAGGGCTGTTATTATGAAATCACAGAGTCACGTACAGCATACCTAACTGGGCCCTCCAAAAAAATAAAAACGTTATTTTCACAAAAAATACACTACCGGTATTAGCAGGCACAAAAAAACGTAACTTACAACATTTCTGCTAAATCTAAAAGATATAACTGCACTGAGTTATTAAATAAAGCTTGGTGTGTGAGTGAGGTCTTAAGGTTCATTTACATGGGTGCTGTGGCCTGTACAGTGTGAATCAGCAGGTTTTTTTATGTGGCTGAAGCTTTGTGCAGGCAGTAGGGTTGCCACCTGTCCGGCCCCTACCCCTCTGTGTCTGCCCACACTTCAATCCCCGGCGCTGTGCCTCAGAAAAGGAAAGTGGGGCCAGAGTCCAGCAGCCTCAGCTACATCTGGATGAGAGGTGCTGACTGCCAAGTGGTGATTGAGCTCACCATCCATCCCTGGCTGTGACTGCCTGTGACTGAAGTCTCTCCCCTTCTCTCTCCTGCCTCTGAGCGAGTACACTAAGGTAAATCAGGTTCTAAGAGCACCCTCTAAATCAGAGTTCCCCTTTACACCAGAGGCCACAGTGTTCCCCCTTACATCAGAGTCCTCTCTGTACATCTGAGTTCTCAATGTTCCCCCTTAGATCAGGGTTCCCAGAGCATCCCTTATGTTAGAGTCCCCAGAGCTCTCCCTTACATCAGAGTCCCCCCCAGTGTAAGGGAACTCCGTGAGCTCAGATGTAAAGAGGGAACTCTGTGGACTCTGATGAAAGTCACAGCAGAAGCCGATTAGCAGGTGCCGGCCAATAGATGACCGCTAGCACCTGCTGATCCGGCGGGAGACACACTTAATGGAGCTCTGCATATGTAAATCCGGAGATTTTGTCCAGCACATCCCTTAGTGAAAGCAGCATACTGTACACACAAAAACACTGGCTAAGCACACATTGAACCCTTTGATCGCCCTAGATGTTTAACAACCTTACCAGCCTTACCCCTTACTTATCATTAGTACAGTGCATATTTTTAGCTTAGTTCGCACAAAATGTCGGGAGTGTCCGTTGGTGTCCAATTCGCAGTCCTCCTATAAGTGGCTGATCGCCACTATTACTAGTATAAAAATAAAATCCAGTATATATCTATGTTCATTGGGATTTTTTTTTTAACCAAAAATATATAGCAGAATACATATTGGCCTAAATTTATGAAGAAATTAGGAAATTCGATTTTTAACATTTTTATTTGGTATGTTTTATAGCAGAATGTAAAATTAGTGGGTTTTTTTGAGTAAAAAAAAATAAACTGTGGTGATCAAATACCACCATAAGAAAGCTCTATTTGTGGGGGTAAAATGACATAAGTTTCATTTATTTGCATGACTACGCAATTGTCAGTGCCGTATACCAAAAAATGGCCTGGTCATGAAGGGGGGTAAGTCTTCCGGATATCAAGTGGTTCATTATGGTTTTCCCCTTTTATACACAGAACTTGCTCTATGGCGTGGTGGTTATGTCCTCCATTATAATAGCCTGTGACCTTTCCATCATCATTATAGCCCTGAACTACAGCCTGCAGATGATTTCCAGCTCCTGCAATTGTGAAGTAAGTCACATTCCATTATTTAATGACTGCTTACACTTTAACTAAGATTTGGGGCCTTGATTTAAAAACTGGAGGAAGAAGTGTCATCCTCTGCTATTTTTCTAATGCATGTTGGAAATTTAAATGATTGGTCACAAGAACCAATACAGACATGCATGATCGGATCTAGGGATGTGCTGGGATGGGCTGCACCTCCCCAGATTTCAGTTGTGCCCCCCCCCCAGACCTGCTGGTCCCCACCATATGCATTGTGCCTACAATATGAGAAGTGGCAGCAGCAGAGAGGAGAGAGCCGGGAGGAGGTGCGGGCTCTCTGTGCTCTCCCCCCTCCTGTCATAACAGCGCTCCTCCATACAGCAGGTTACACAGGATTGCTCATACATCGCACTGTACACAGCTTGATTACCTGCGCCCTACCCACATTTCCAGGAGCTGAGCAGCTTTTTGGTGGGGGCGGGGATTTGTGCTGGGAAGGGTAATTTGTAGAGGGTTGTGGGCAGGGGCGTAACTACCACCATAGCGACCAATCCGGGCGCTATGGGGCCCGCAGCCGAGTGGAGCACCGCCGGCACAGTCTCCCAGCCAGGGGAAGAGAGAGGAAAGGAAGAGGCGAGCTGTCCGTATCAGCAGAGAGCTGAATTTCCCAATGTAAGAGCTTTCATTAGAACTTCCAGTGTTCCCGGGGCTCACGTCACATAGCTCCAACTTTTGGCCCGGTGCCTTTGATAGACAGAACGCCAATCCAATGCGGGACAAGTGACGTCATGAAAGGCGTCGGGCCAAGAGGTGGGGCTATGTGACGATGAGCCCCGGGAAGACAGGAAATTCAAATGAAAGCTATTACAGCAGGCAATCCCGCTCTCTGCTGATCCGGGTGGCTTGCCTCTTCCTCTGCATAAGTGGGGCTGTATGGGGCACAGGCAGACCAGGCTGTATTGGGCACAGGTCACACTGTATGGGGCACAGGTCACGCTGCATTGGGCACAGGTCATGCTGTATGTGGCGCAGGTCACGCTGCATTGACACTAGGGCAGCTGTGGGGGGGGGGGCTGTTTGCAGGGGGGCCCCATACAACATTTTGCTATGGGGCCTTGCTATTTCTAGTTATGCCCCTGGTTGTGGGCTGTGCTAGGAGGAGGGATTTGGGAGGATCTGTGCTAGAAGTGGGGATTTGGGGTTGGGGGGGGGGGGAATGTGTACTAGAAGGGGGGATGGGGGGATTTAGTGAGTGGATTTGTGCTAGGAGGGGAGATTTGGGGGAGAGGAATTGTACTAGGATGGAGAATTTGGGGAGAGGATTTGTGCTAGGAGTGGGGATTTGGGGAGAGAATTTACACTAGTAGGAGGGAATTGGGAGTGGAATTTGTACTAGCAGTAGGGATTTGGGGGAGATGATTTGGAAAGAAAGAGGATGTGTGCTAGGAGTGGTGATTTTTTGGGGCAGGGGAGAATTGTAGGGAATTGGGGGATTTAAGCTGGAAGGTAAGATTGGGGGGCAAAGATTTGTGCAGGGAAGGGGGTTTGGACTGTGAGGATGGGGACTTTTTGCATTTTTGTTTGTGGAGAATCTGGGCTTGTAGAGTGAATTTATGCTTAGGGAGTGAGCGTGTTGATTAGTGCTGTTTTTTTTTTGGAGGGGGGTGGGGCGCAATTTGTCACCTTCACCTTGAGTGTTAGATGACCTTGTCCAGGCACTGCCTGCACTGCACACATGGCACTCAACAGTCTCCTCCTCCCCATATAACACATAGCTGACTGTTCCTTACAGACAAAACTTTGATCTGCACCATGTGTAGCTGACTGCTATGATGCAGTTCTCACCTTTGAAATTCCCTGATCGAAATGGCAGCTGTAGTAACCAGCTACACACTGTGTGGCTCTGATCTCAGCTATATGCTCTGTGGGGAGAAGGAGATCTCTTAATTGCCCTGCCAGCAGTGGCCCTGTCCTCAACTCTGCTGATCACTGTCTTCCATCATGCTGACCCCTGCACCCTGCCCTTCTAACCCCTCCTCTGCACCGCTGACCCCTATCTTCTTTTTTTATAATTATATTTTTATTAATTTTTTTATATTTTAAAGTGAACAAGTACAGCATTGTTGTACAATATAGAATATAAAGTTATTGAAGACATCTTAATATCAAAACAGAATAAGTACATATGAACAGAATTCACAATTACAGAGCACAGGAGTGCTCTGCACAATATGTCCAGGTTATACAAAGAAAGCAGTCCAAAAATATGGTTTTGATTCTGTACTCCTAAGTTAATCACATAAAAGGAAAAACACAGATTCCACGGAGGATATGTGGTACGGGATAATAAGCTCTAAATAACAGATGTAAAAGTGGAGTAAATGGGGGGGGGAAACGTCATGGTCACATGGAAACCCTATGCCAGTAAAAGTTTAAGAATCGGTATTTGGCATAGGGGTTCAAAATTCCGACCTATCCCAGAATTCCCACAGTTTTTCAAATTGGGGGATAGTGTCATGTACTGAGGCCCTTAGATATTCCATCCTCCGAATATCAGCCACTAGTTGTAAAAATTTGGGCCAAGGAGGAGGGGCTTTGGACAGCCAACACAGGGGAATGAGTCTTTTGGCAGCCAGTAGTATGTAAGAAAAAAGGCGGTTGGCTCTTTTGGTTAAGCCAGGAAGGAAGGCCTAACAGATAATGTAAGGGGTCGAGTGGGAAGGCCTAACAGATAATGTAAGGGGTCGAGTGGGAGAGATTTATCCAACACTTTCTGTATCAAGAGCCTTACCTCACCCCAAAAAGGTTGGATCATCGAACATTGCCAAAATATATGAAATAAGGATCCCGTGTCAGTCCCGCAATGCCAACAGCGCGGCGAGACTGAAGGATCATATTTATGAATAACATCAGGGGTTCTATACCAAAACATAAGAATTTTCATAGAAGTTTCCTGGTGAGTCACACACTTGGAAGATTTGGAAACAGAAGACCAAATCTTATCCCACATCTGGATTAAAATAGATCTGCCTATTAAATGGGACCATTTTCCCATATAATGATGCATGGTCTCAGTAAGAGGTGTCGACTCATTAAGGATACGATGAATGGAGGATATTAAATGTAATTGATGGGGGCCTTGAGCGCATATGTACTCGAAGGTAGTTGGACTGTCGAGAGTTAAAGTTGAGGATTTAGAGTGAAAAAAATGTCTAACCTGCAGGTAGAAGTGGAAAAGTTGGGGAGGGATATTGAATTTCTCGCATAGAGTGTCGAAGGATGTAGCCTTCGCGTAACAGGATGTACTAGATTTCGAAGTTGGAAAAGGGAGGCGTTAAGCCATGGGAAGATCCTGCCCAGGGACATACTGTCTGGTATAAGTGGGTTAAACAATACATTGACAAGCGGGGAGCAAGGCGAGGTAAGGTGGTATTCTTTAAGGCATTTACGCCAAATAGTTAAGGTAAAATTCATTGGAGCAGTGCACTGGTGTTTGAGAGTGGGATCCAGAGATAAGGAACCCTCCCAAACCAAGGAACTCGGGTGAACTGGATAGAGCACACCCTTTTCGTGGCAGTCCACTGGTTTGGTGCAAATAGAGAGGACCAGGAAACAATAGGCCTTAAATGTGAGGCATAGTAATAATTAATAATGTCTGGTGCACCCATTCCACCCCTGGACCTCGGAGCAAACACCACCGAACTTGCTATACGATGAGCCCTATCTCCCCATATGAACTTTAGGAAGCTTTGCTGAATTGTCTTTAATTAGGATGAGGGCAAGGCAACTGGTAACGTTTCAAAGTGGTATAGCAGTCTAAGTAAAATAGACATTTTTAGAACATTTATCCTGCCCAACAAAGACAAAGGGTACTTTGCCCAAGTCATCAGGGATTTATTGATGTCCAGAACCAGGGGTGGAAAGTTAGCGGAGTAAAGAGAGCAATAGGAAGGGTGAGAAGAATACCTAGGTATTTGAGGGAAGTTTTGCACCACTTATAAGGATATGACTCTTTGAGCTGTGATAATATGGGTAATGGGATATGTATAGGCAGAGTTTGAGTTTTGGAAGTGTTGATCTTATAATCCGAAATGGCCCCAAAGGAGGACAAAAATTTATGCAGAGAGGGGAGAGAAATCAATGGATTAGTGATCAGACCCCTATCTTCTGTCCTGCTAACCCCTGTACACTGCCTTGATAACCCACTGTTCACTGCCCTACAAACTCCTGACCCTATCCTCTGCCCTGCTTGATACCCTGTACACTGCTCTACAGACTCTTATACATTGCCCTTCCGATCTTGCATCCTCACCCCTAAATCAGACAGGCTAGGTCCGGCACTGTAGACATATGCCCTTTGCTTCTTATTGATTAGCAGAGGCCAACACTTGTTTTAAGGCTTTTTAGAAGAGGTTGTTATTGTGGTCTGTGCCCCAGTGGGGAGACTTGTCCTCACTTAACATCTTAGCTGACTGGTGCACCAGCATGAACAAGATATTTGGTAAATCTCTCTCTGCAATTATTCTCTGATATTAAAATCTCTCTCTGCAATTATTCTCTGATATTAAAAGTATTTACCGGGTTTTTATTGTTTTGGTTTCAAGGCCATAGAGGGTCTAGACATGTGCAGAATGGAAAAAATGTTTTCGCTGATTCGTTTCAGAATTTGTTTCGCTTATTCATTTCCTAACTAACAGGGGCTTTTTTGATCTTTGCCCCTGTCTCCCTAATTCGGGGGAGGCATTTTAGCAACAGAATCCTCTCCATCTTTTGGTTCCGGACATATAGGGAGCTGGATTACCACTGTGGTGGTCTCACACTATCCCTTAAGGATCCATCAATTGCGAAGCATGTTCGTTACTAAGATTCACCTGTGACCACTTTTTCCTCCTTCTTTGGGCCACCAGCAACCCAATACTTGTATTGTATATGCTCTATTATTGATTTTAACAATTTTTATATATTTTTGTTGTTTGCCTTTTTTGTATTTTTGTATTAATAAAAAGAAATAATATTTTTATTCAATATGTTGTGATTAAAATTGTTGATAGCACCGTTATAATCCCACTTCTCTATACTTACATTCTTTGCTTACCTGGATGAGGTGCATTACATCATAGAGCCACTCAGACTACACTTTTTACTCTAAGTCTGACCCATGTTGGCCCCACCTCACAACTTACAGGATTTAAAGGATCTGCTACTGAAGGCCTGGTGCCAGATACCACAGCATACATTCAGACGTCTAGTGTTGTCCATGCCTCAATGAGTCAGGACTGTTTTTGGCCGCAAAAATATTCAATATTAGGTGAGTGGTCATAGAGTTATGGCTGGTGTGTGTCATACCTCCTCCGTCTGCTCTCACCAGCCCTTCGTTATATGGGCTGTGTGCACCTGGGCACACACCCTGCTGGCTGTCCACAAGGCCCGGACACAGGGTTGGAGATCCCGTCCCACCTAAGACTCTGAAGGATCTCCAAACTACAGAGCCCCAGCACTAGCAAAACCTGGAGAAAACTGCCAGAGCAGTTTTCTCTGTTTCAAATTTACGCTCTGTAGCTCTGCACTCAGCCGATATGCAGACTCTGTGTCCACTTTAACCCCATTGTCATAGGGACAGAGCCTTGCTCTGCCACAGTGTGTATATATATATATATATATATATATATATATATATATATATATATATATATGTATATATATACACATACTGTGTATGTGTGCATATACACAGTATACAAACAAGATATTTGGGGGGCACACCTTCACATTAAAGTGTATACCTTCACAAAAGTGAGTACACCCTCACACTTTTGTAATTATTTTATTATATCTTTTCATGTGACAACACTGAAGAAATGACACTTTGCTACAATGTAAAGTAATGAGTGTACAGCTTGTATAACAATGTAAATTTGCTGTCCTCTCAAAATAACTCAAAACACAGCCATTAATGTCTAAACCGCTGGCAACAAAAGTGAGTAGACCCCCTAAGTGGAAATTTCCAAATTGGGCCCAAAGTGTCAATATTTTGTGTGGCCACCATTATTTTTCAGCACTGTCTTAACCCTCTCAGGCATGGAGTTCACCGGAGCTTCACAGGTTGCCACTGGAGTCCTCTTCCACTCCTCCATGATGACATCACAGAGCTGGTGGATGTTAGAGACCTTGCGCATCTCCGCCTTCCATTTGAGGATGCCCCACAGATGCTTAATAGGGTTTAGGTCTGGAGACATGCTTGGCTAGTCCATCACCTTTACCCTCAGCTTCTTTAGCAAGGCAGTGGTCATCTTGGAGGTGTGTTAGGGATCGTTATGTTGGAATACTGCCCTGCGGCCCAGTCTCTGAAGGGAGGGGATCATGCTCTGCTTCAGTATGTCACAGTACATGTTGGCATTCATGGTTTCCTCAATAAACTGTAGCTCCCCAGTGCCGGCAGCACTCATGCAGCCCCTGGGCCGCAGACCATGACACAGACCACCATCATGCTTCACTGTAGGCAAGACACACTTGTCTTTGTACTTCTCACCTGGTTGCCGCCATACACGATTAACACCATCTGAACCAAATAAGTTTATCTTGGTCTCATCAGACCACAGGACATGGTTCCAGTAATGATCCATGTCCTTAGTCTGCTTCTCTTCAGCAAACTGTTTGCAGGCTTTCTTGTGTATCATCTTTAGAGTAGACTTCCTTCTGGAACGACAACCATGTAGACCAATTTGATGCCGTGTGCGGCGTATGGTATGGGCACTGACAGGCTGACCCCCCCACCCCTTCAATATCTGCAGCAATGCTGGCAGCACTCATACGTCTATTTCCCAAAGACAACCTCTGGATATGACGCTTAGCAGGCCATCCTTATGTAGAGCAACAATTATTTTTTTCAGATACTCAGAGAGTTCTTTGCCATTAGGTGCCATGTTGAACTTCCAGTGACCAGTATGAGAGAGTGAGAGCGATAGGACCAAATTTAACACACCTGCTCCCCATTCACACATTCACACCTGAGACCTTGCAACACTAATGAGTCACATGACACCGGCGAGGAAAAATTGCTAATTGGGCCCAATTTGGACATTTCCACTTAGGGGTGTGCTCACTTTTGTCGCCAGTGGTTTAGACATTAATGGCTGTGTGTTGAGTTATTTTGAGGGGACAGCAAATTTACACAATTTGGTGTTATCGCTCTCACTCTGTCATACTGGTCACTGGAAGTACAACATGGCATCTTATAACAAAGAACTCTCTGAGGATCTGAAAAAATGAATTGTTACTCTACATAAAGATGGCCTAGGCTATAAGAAAATTGGCAAGGCCCTGAAACTGATCTGCAGCATGGTGGCCAAGACCATACAGCGGTTTAACAGGACAGATTCCACTCAGAACAGGCCTCGCCATGGTCGACCAAAGAAGTTGAGTGAAGGGCAACAAAGCTAATAAAGGGTCTGGAGGATATTAGTTATGAAGAAAGGTTGTGAGCACTGAACTTGTTCTCTCTGGAGAAGAGACGCTTGAGAGGGGATATGATTTCAATTTACAAATACCGTACAGGTGACCCCACAATAGGGATAAAACTTTTTTGCGGAAGGGAGTTTAACAAGACATGTGGCTATTCATTAAAATTAGAAGAAAAGAGGTTTAACCTTAAACTACGTAGAGGGTTCTTTACTGTAAGAATGACAAGGATGTGGAATTCCCTTCCACAGGCGGTGGTCTCAGCGGGGGGGGCATCGATAGTTTCAAAAAACTAATAGATAAGCACCTGAACAACCACAACATGCAGGGATATACAAGGTAATACTGACATATAATCATACACATAGGTTGGACTTGATGGACTTAACTATGTAACTGTAACGTACTCAGCGTCATATCCAGAGGTTGTCTTTGGGAAATAGACATATGAGTGCTGCCAGCATTGCTGCAAAGTTTAAAGGAGTGGGAGGGTCAGCCTGTCAATGCTCAGGCCATACACCGCATTCTGCATCATATTGGTCTGCATGGCTGTCGTCTCAGAAGGAAGCCTCCTCTAAAGATGATGCACAAGAAAGCCTGCAAACCGTTTGCTGAAGACAAGCAGACTAGTGACATGGATTGCTGGAACCATGTCCTGTGGTCTGATGAGACCAAGATAAACTTATTTGGTTCAGATGGTGTCAAACTTGTGTGGCGGCAACCATGTGAGGAGTACAAAGACAAGTGTGTCTTGCCTACAGTCAACCATGGTGGTGGGAGTGTCATGGTCTGTCATGGACCGTGGAACAAGAAGTGATGTCACCGGCATCTGATTGGACCAAGGCAGGGCTGGAATCTTGTCAATCAGGGCTGCAGTGGCAAAATGCTACGCGCTCAGAGCTGGCTGCTCCTTCTAAAGGCCAATAGAAGGAGCAGCCAGCTCCAAGTGCTCAGCATTTCATGACTGCCGCCCTTATTGACAAGATTCCAGCCCTGACTTGGTACAATCAGACGCCGGTGACATCACTTCCGGTTCCACGGTCCATGCTGGTCAGTGTGGAGCTTCCTTATTCCTTGCTCCTGGAGAAACACTGTGATCCATTCCAGCCAGCTGCTTAATCCTTTCCAGCTATCCGGAACATGCATCTTCTATCATCTTGTAAGTGTTTTTAATCCTATCCTATTAAAGTCATAATTTTAATACTACACTCAGGTCAGCACCTCCCCCTCTCTGTTTTTTCCTTACATGTCTTGCAGAGTTCTGGACACACTCTAAAGGATGGCTGCCTTCCTTTTTAACCCTTAATACCCCTTTCTTTTCCAACCATCCAACCTATGGATATATCACCATCCAGCTTTTACAGCCACAGACTATAACCCTAAGGATTACTCTATTTGGAGCGCCAGATAAACACTGACTATACTGGTATATGTATAGTATACAGTATAAATGTATAATCTTTTTTTTCTGTCTGACAGAAAGCTGAAGAAGATGAAGATGACCCTCTTCTGTCGCCAAATCCCACCCAAGACATTGTTATTTAACCACTTGAGCCCCGGACCATTATGCTGCCTAAGGACCAGAGGTCTTTTTCCAATTTGGCACTGCGTCGCTTTAACTGCTAATTGCGCGGTCATGCAATGCTGTACCCAAACGAAATTTGCGTCCTTTTCTTCCCACAAATAGAGCTTTCTTTTGATGGTATTTGATCACCTCTGCGGTTTTTATTTTTTGCGCTATAAACGGAAAAAGACCGAAAATTTTGAAAAAAAATGATATTTTCTACTTTTTGTTATAAAAAAAATCCAATAAACTCAATTTTAGTCATACATTTAGGCCAAAATGTATTCGGCCACATGTCTTTGGTAAAAAAAATGTCAATAAGCGTATATTTATTGGTTTGCGCAAAAGTTATAGCGTCTACAAACTAGGGTACATTTTCTGGAATTTACACAGCTTTTAGTTTATGACTGCCTATGTCATTTCTTGAGGTGCTAAAATGGCAGGGCAGTACAAAACCCCCCCAAATGACCCCATTTTGGAAAGTAGACACCCCAAGGAAATTGCTGAGAGGCATGTTGAACCCATTGAATATTTATTTTTTTTGTCCCAAGTGATTGAAAAATGACAAAAAAAAAAAAAAAAAAAAATATTTACAAAAAGTCGTCACTAAATGATATATTGCTCACACAGGCCATGGGCCTATGTGGAATTGCACCCCAAAATACATTTAGCTGCTTCTCCTGAGTATGGGGATACCACATGTGTGGGACTTTTTGGGAGCCTAGCCGCGTACGGGGCCCCGAAAACCAATCACCGCCTTCAGGATTTCTAAGGGTGTAAATTTTTGCTTTCACTCTTCACTGCCTATCACAGTTTCGGAGGCCATGGAATGCCCAGGTGGCACAAAACCCCCCAAAATGACCCCATTTTGGAAAGTAGACACCCCAAGCTATTTGCTGAGAGGCATATTGAGTCCATGGAATATTTTATATTTTGACACAAGTTGCGGGAAAGTGACACTTTTTTTTTTTTTTTTTTTTTTTTTTCATAAAGTTGTCACTAAATGATATATTGCTCACACAGGCCATGGGCATATGTGGAATTGCACCCCAAAATACATTTAGCTGCTTCTCCTGAGTATGGGGATACCACATGTGTGGGACTTTTTGGGAGCCTAGCCGCGTACTGGACCCCGAAAACCAATCACTGCCTTCAGGATTTCTAAGGGTGAAAATTTTTGATTTCACTCTTTACTGCCTATCACAGTTTCGGAGGCCATGGAATGCCCAGGTGGCACAAAACCCCCCCAAATGACCCCATTTTGGAAAGTAGACACCCCAAGCTATTTGCTGAAAGGCATGGTGAGTATTTTGCAGCTCTCATTTGTTTTTGAAAATGAAGAAAGACAAGAAAAAACATTTTTTTTTTCTTTTTTCAATTTTCAAAACTTTGTGACAAAAAGTGAGGTCTGCAAAATACTCACTATACCTCTCAGCAAATAGCTTGGGGTGTCTACTTTCCAAAATGGGGTCATTTGGGGGGGTTTTGTGCCACCTGGGCATTCCATGGCCTCCGAAACTGTGATAGGCAGTGAAGAGTGAAATCAAAAATTCACGCCCTTAGAAAGCCTGAAGGCGGTGCTTGGTTTTCGGGGTCCCGTACGCGGCTAGGCTCCCAAAAAGTCCCATACATGTGGTATCCCCGTACTCAGGAGAAGCAGCAGAATGTATTTTGGGGTGTAATTTCACATATTTCCATGGCATGTTTGAGCAATATATCATTTAGTGACAACTTTGTGCAAAAAAAAAAAAAAAAAAAAAAAATTTGTCTCTTTCCCGCAACTTGTGTCGCAATATAAAATATTCCATGGACTCGACATGCCTCTCAGCAAATAGCTTGGGGTGTCTACTTTCCAAAATGGGGTCATTTGGGGGGGTTTTGAACTGTCCTGGCATTTTATGCACAACATTTAGAAGCTTATGTCACACATCACCCACTCTTCTAACCACTTGAAGACAAAGCCCTTTCTGACACTTATTGTTTACATGAAAAAGTTTTTTTTTTTTGCAAAAAAATTACTTTGAACCCCCAAACATTATATATTTTTTTAAAGCAAATGCCCTACAGATTAAAATGGTGGGTGTTTCATTTTTTTTTTTCACACAGTAATTGCGCAGCGATTTTTCAAACGCATTTTTTGGGGAAAAAACACACTTTTTTTAATTTTAATGCACTAAAACACGCTATATTGCCCAAATGTTTGATGAAATAAAAAAGATGATCTTAGGCCGAGTACATGGATACCAAACATGACATGCTTTAAAATTGCGCACAAACGTGCAGTGGCAACAAAATAAATACATGTTTAAAAGCCTTCAAAAGCCTTTACAGGTTACCACTTTAGATTTACAGAGGAGGTCTACTGGAAAAATTACTGCACTCGATCTGGCCTTCGCGGTGATACCTCACATGCATGGTGCAATTGCTGTTTATGTTTGACGACAGACCGCCGCTTGCGTTCGCCTTAGCGCGAGAGCAGGGGGCGACAGGGGTGTTTTTTTTTTTTTTTTTTTTTTCTTTATTATTTTTTTGCTTTTTTAATCTTACTTTTAAACTGTTCCTTTCATATTTTTTTTTTTAATCATTTTTATTGTTATCTCGGGGAATGTAAATATCCCCTATGATAGCAATAGGTAGTGACAGGTACTCTTTTTTGAAAAAATTGTGGTCTATTAGACCCTAGATCTCTCCTCTGCCCTCAAAGCATCTGACCACACCAAGATCGGTGTGATAAAATGCTTCCCCAATTTCCCAATGGCGCTATTTACATCCGGCGAAATCTAAGTCATGAAATACTCGTAGCTTCCGGTTTCTTAGGCCATAGAGATGTTTGGAGCCACTCTGGTCTCTGATCAGCTCTATGGTCATCTGGCTGAATCACCGGCTGCATTCTCAGGTTCCCTGTTGAGACAGGAGAGCCAGAGAAAAACACGGAAGACGGTGGGGGGGGGGGGGGGGCATTCCCTCCCACGGCTTGTAAAAGCAGTCTAGAGGCTAATTAGCCGCTAGGATTGCTTTTACATGAAAGCCGACCGCTGGCTGAAAAGAATGATACCAAGATGATACCTAAACCTGCAGGCATCATTCTGGTATAACCACTCAAAGTCGTGAATGGCGTACCTGAAGACAAAAAAATGGTTAACAATGGTTAACAATAAAGCACAGTAAAGTGTAAATAATTACACACCTGAAAAACAAACATGATAAAACATAATAACAATAACAATAACAATAACAATAAAACATTGCAGAATAGAATACAGTAAAAAAGAGCAGAACAATAGAGAGAGAGAGAACAATAAAACAACAACTATTTTCTTTAATTTCATATTTTTTTTTTTTTTACACTTTTTTTGTAACTAACTTTTATAACGGTAACCGGTTCCAGGTTCGGGTCTCTCAAAATGCGATGGCATCTTGGGAGACCCTGTGAAAGTGTGCCTAGTCTGTGCAATGCTGTACCCTACGCTAATACTCAACTAGTGAATGGTAGCGTTCAAAACATTCACCAATGCAAGACCAGGATTGTCAGGACAGGAGGGACAATAATAGCGGGTGTCACGCCTATATCCGCGCTCTTACTGCAGACACAACATCTTTTTTGGGGGGTTCGTTGGGTAGGGGTACTCGGGAGGACATAAAAATGCCTCTCATGCAGCCGACTGCATTTGGTTGGGGATGTGAATGGGGGAAGTACGGGCGCTGCAGAAGCGGTGGGTTCCCAATTAGGATTGGTGAATGCAGCAGGAAGGGCATTATGGGCACGACGGGCCTGTGTTTGTCTTTTTGGTGGCAGCGGGACACTACTTGTGCTTGCCACCTCACCAGCTTCAACTGCACTTATGGGACTCGCCACGTCACCACGTGTTACTGCAGTGCTGGTTTGACTACGACCGGGGTGTACTAGGCCGCTGGCGCTTGCCAGTTCACCAAAACGCTACCAAAAAACGTTAGCGATCGCAGGGATCAGGCCTGACTCTGCGAACGCTGCAGTTATGCGTTTAGTGTTTTGTAAGTGTCAGTGATCGATCGATACTGCACTTGGGTGGGCTGAGCTGGGCCGGGCGGAGGGGCAAAACGCAGGTGCTAGCAGGTATCTGGGCTGATCCCGCTAACACTGCGTTTTTGGGAACCCTAAACTGCTGGTGACGCTAGTATAGATCTGATCGGATCAGATATTGATGCGATCAGATACTATACCACTAAGGGAGGTGTACGGTGCGTGCGTGGGTGTTAGCGGTACTGGCGCTAATCTGACGCTGCCTGGGGCTGGTGCTTGCCAGTTCACCAAAACGCTACAAAAAAAACTGTTAGCGATCGCAGGGATCAGGCCTGACTCTGCGAACGCTGCAGTTATGCGTTTAGTGTTTTGTAAGTGTCAGTGATCGATCGATACTGCACTTGGGTGGGCTGGGCTGGGCCGGGCGGAGGGGCAAAACGCAGGTGCTAGCAGGTATCTGGGCTGATTCCGCTAACACTGCGTTTTTGGGAACCCTAAACTGCTGGGGACGCTAGTATAGATCTGATCGGATCAGATATTGATCCGTTCAGATACTATACCACTAAGGGAGGCGTATGCTGCGTGCGTGGGTGTTAGCGGTACTGGCGCTAACCTGACGCCTGGGGCTGGTGCTTGCCAGTTCACCAAAATGCTACCAAAAAAACTGTTAGCGATCGCAGGGATCAGGCCTGACTCTGCGAACGCTGCAGTTATGCGTTTAGTGTTTTGTAAGTGACAGTGATCGATCGATACTGCACTTGGGTGGGCTGGGCGGAGGCACAAAACGCAGGTGCTAGCAGGTATCTGGGCTGATCCCGCTAACACTGCGTTTTTGGGAACCCTAAACTGCTGGGGACGCTAGTATAGATCTGATCGGATCAGATATTGATCCGTACAGATACTATACCACTAAGGGAGGCGTATGCTGCGTGCGTGGGTGTTAGCGGTACTGGCGCTAATCTGACGCTGCCTGGGGCGACGCATATCACCGCCGGGCGATCAGGGGGCTAAACCTTTATTCGGTAATAAACGGCGGGTGCCCTGACACTATAAAAAATAAACGAACTAACCAGCGTCATCCGTAACGATTATACGTTGATCAGTGGTGAAAGGGTTAACTAGGGGGCAATCAAGGGGTTAAAACATTTATTAGGTAGTATATGGGGGTCCCTGACGCTATAAAACGCTGACGGCGAACCTAAATATTTACCTCACTAACTAGCGTCACCAGCGACACTAATACAGCGATCAGAAAAATGATCGCTTAGTGACACTGGTGACAGGGGGTGATCAAGGGGTTAAAACTTTATTAGGGGGGGTTAGGGGGGGTACCCTAGACCTAAAGGGGGTAATACTCACTGTCCCAACACTGTAACTGTCACAAACTGACACTATGCAGTAATCAGAAAAAAAAAAAAAAAAAAAAAAAAAAAACTGCTGGTGTCAGTTTGTGACGGGGGGGGGGGGGGGGGTGATTGGGGGGGGATCGGGGGGCGATCGGGGGGGGGATCGGGGTGTTTAGTGTGCCTGGCATGTTCTACTGTGTGTGTGTGTGTTGTGCACTCACATAGATGTCTTCTCTCCTCGGGCCGGAACGGAAAATACCGACCCGAGGGGAGATGACATCACTTCCTTTGCTGCTGTTTAGCATACAGCAGCAAAGGAGTGTTCTCATTGGCCGGCGGCGATCGCGAGGGGGGGGCCACGAACGGATGGTCTCCCCCTCATCACGGATCGCCGCTGGACAAAAGACGACCGCCTCGGGCACCGGGGGGGGGTCCGATCGGACCCCCCACCCGCGGAAGGCAAATCACGTACATGTACGTGATTTTGCCTGTCCGTGCCACTTTGCCGACGTACATCGGCGTGAGGCGGTCGTCAAGTGGTTAAGGAGGAATGTCCCCTCTCTACGTATACAGGAACTCAAATCAAACTTGTATACTTTCTCCATGCTAGAAAAAAGAAACAAACTAACAAAAAAATTGGCTGATGTTCTACCTGACGCTGATTAAAAGCTGATGTTAAAAGCAGACTGTACATTCTACTAAATTGTATAAAAGATTTATGTAGTCACATCCAATCCGATACAGCCATAATACAGGAAGTCCCCGGGTTACAAACAAGATAGGTTCTATAGGTTTGTTCTTAAGTTGAATTTGTATGTAAGTTGGAACAAGTAAATTTTTTAAGTGTTACTCCAGCCAAAATAAAACATTTTTTGTCTGGGCCCCTATTTCACCTCACTTTCTGTCCCTGTGACAATTGGGTTTTGAAAATTTTGGGTTGTTGTGGAAACAAGGATTAATGATAAAGCTTCAATGGAGACACGTTTTTCCCATGACAACTCTTACAGGAGTGAATTTCCCTTCCTAAGTGTTCATTTCCCCTTTACTACCTGTGGTCTCCCTCCGTTTGTAAGTACAAGTGGGGCAAAAAAGTATTTAGTCAGCCACCAATTGTGCAAGTTCTCCCACTTAAAACGATAAAAGAGGCCTGTAATTGTCATCATAGGTATACCTCAACTATGAGAGACAAAATGTGGAAACAAATCCAGACAATCACATTGTCTGATTTTTAAAATAATTTATTTGCAAATTATGGTGGAAAATAAGTATTTGGTCACCTACAAACAAGCAAGATTTCAGGCTCTCACAGACCTGTATCTTCTTCTTTAAAGTGGGGTTCCACCCAAAAAAACAAAAATACTTGAAAAATCCTAAAAAAAAAAAAAAATTTGGATATTTTTTTTTTAACTTACCTCTAAATGCCTGTTGCTATGGAGTCCCTCGTAGTCTGCCCCTTCCAGTGCCTGGGCTGGTGACATCACTTCCCCCTCGGCACAGGAAGGGCTCCGCTCTGCTCCCTCGCTGCTGTCAATCATCTGGCACCCATTACAGGTCCCAGGTGACTGAACAGCCAATCACGGCGCGCGGCGCCGCTCACGCATGCGCAGTGGGTGCCAGGCTGTGAAGCCACAGCCCGGCGCCCACAGTTGCAATGCCGGCGCTGCTAAATAGAGGGGGAGACGAGCGGGGCTTCAACCCCCCGCATCGCTGGACCCAGGGACAGGTAAGTGTCCAATTAAAAGTCAGCAGTTATATATATATCAGATATATATATATGTATATATGTATATATATATATATATATATATATATATATATATATATATATATATATATATATATACACAGTGGGGACGGAAAGAATTCAAACCCACTTAAATTATTCACTTTTTGTTATATTGCAGCCATTTGCTAAAATCATTTAAGTTCATTTTTTTTCCTCATTAATGTACACACAGCACCCCATATTGACAGAAAAACATAGAATTGTTGACATTTTTGCAGATTTATTAAAAAAGAAAAACTGAAATATCACATGGTCCTAAGTATTCAGACCCTTTGCTCAGTATTTAGTAGAAGCACCCTTTTGATCTAATACAGCCATGAGTCTTTTTGGGAAAGATGCAACAAGTTTTTCACACCTGGATTTGGGGATCCTCTGCCATTCCTCCTTGCAGATCCTCTCCAGTTCTGTCAGGTTGGATGGTAAACGTTGGTGGACAGCCATTTTTAGGTCTCTCCAGAGATGCTCAATTGGGTTTAAGTCAGGGCTCTGGTTGGGCCATTCAAGAACAGCCACTCCTTTGTTATTTTAGTTGTGTGCTTAGGGTCATTGTCTTGTTGGAAGGTAAACCTTCGGCCCAGTCCGAGGTCCTGAGCACTCTGGAGAAGGTTTTCATCCAGGATATCCCTGTACTTGGCCGCATTCATCTTTCCCTCGATTGCAACCAGTCATCCTGTCCTTGCAGCTGAAAACCCCCCCCCATAGCATGATGCTGCCACCACAATGCTTCATTGTTGGGACTGTATTGGACAGTGCCTGGTTTTCTCCACACATACCGCATAGAATTAAGGCCAAAAAGTTCTATCTTGATCTCATCAGACCAGAGAATCTTATTTCTCACCATCTTGGAGTCCTTCAGGTGTTTTTTAGCAAACTCCATGCAGGCTTTCATGTGTCTTGCACTGAGGAGAGGGTTCCGTTGGGCCACTCTGCCATAAAGCCCTGACTGGTGGAGGGCTGCAATGATGGTTTACTTTCTACAACTTTCTCCCATCTCCCGAATGCATCTCTGGAGCTCAGCCACAGTGATCTTTGGGTTCTTCTTTACCTCTCTCACCAAGGCTCTTCTCCCCCGATAGCTTAGTTTGGCCGGACGGCCAGCTCTAGGAAGGGTTCTGGTCGTCCCAAACGTCTTCCATTTAAGGATTATGGAGGCCACTGTGCTCTTAGGAACCTTAAGTGCAGCAGAAATTTTTATGTAACCTTGGCCAGATCTGTGCCTTGCCACAATTATGTCTCTGAGCTCTTCAGGCAGTTCCTTTGACCTCATGATTCTCATTTGCTCTGACATGCACTGTGAGCTGTAAGGTCTTATGTGTGGCTTCCCTAATCAAGTCCAATCAGTATAATCAAACACAGCTGGACTCAAATGAAGGTGTAGAACCATCTCAAGGATGATCAGAAGAAATGGACAGCACCTGAGTTAAATAAATGAGTGTCACAGCAAAGGGTCTGAATACTTAGGGCCATGTGATATTTCAGTTTTTCTTTTTTAATAAATCTGCAAAAATGTCAACAATTCTGTGCTTTTCTGTCAATATGGGGTGCTGTGTGTACATTCATGAGGAAAAAAAAAATGAACTTAATGATTTTAACAAATGGCTGCAATATAACAAAGAGTGAAAAATGTTCTGAATACTTTCCATCCCCACTGTGTGTGTATATATATATATATATATATATATACACATACACACACATACATCCTGGGGCCCTTTACTACGATCCCACAATGGCCCTTTCACATGTTCTGCAGTGAGCTCCCTTCCTACTGTATTGTGCCCCCCCCCAGGGTGGCAGAGAACAAGAGATATATGTCACCAGCATACCAAGAAAATATAAGGGTCCAAAGCAGTGGGAGAACTATCAGGGTTGCAAAGGTTGTCTTGCCACCGGGCCCTGGTGTTCTGCCACTGTGGGGTTCCCCAGCCTCCTCTTGCTGTCCTGCCCCTGCTATTGACAGTGCTGGTCTGGCATCTCTTGGAATTTACAGGCTGGTTCTCCTGTCCTAAGGATGGGAGAAATCAGTCTGTTTTTTCAGTAACTGACAGTCCTGGTGAAGTCCTTTCTGCAACTCGCTCTTCTCCCTGCTAATGAGGATGCAGGGGAAGGAGCAGATCGGGCGGCCGTGGTTCTGTGATCGCTCGCATTATGCAGAGTCAGTGAGCAGAGGGAGGGGGGAGGAATCGCCGCCAGGAGCTGACTGGAGACGCTCTCCCTCTAAGACATTGCCTTTTTGTAAAAAAAAAAAATGTTGTTTTATTTGGGGGGCACATGGTGGGGCACAGCATAATGCTGGGGGGGGGGTCAGGGCCCGCTCTGCCCCCCCCCCCCCCAGGGACGCCATTGGAGTCTGTAGATTTTGTAGAAGCAATGATGAATAGTCAGATGAACCTTGCGAATGACTTGTTTATTCCAGCCAGCAGAGAGCCACATGTAAAACCTTTTTCTTCTAGTTTCACTTCATAACTTCCTACTTCCTGTTCCCACCCCCAGGTCCTCAAACATCTATGTAAATACTACACTTATATATTCTTCATCTTTGCCCTTTTAAAGAAAATGTATGCATTTATAAATGAAGTATAATATAGAACCAACAAGAAGTGCAGCATAGCAAGGAACAAACTACAATATAAAATGCTGAGTAAGAGTCAGTGTGTGATAAAGTCTTGGAACTTTGGATTGGGTTTACACACTCTTCCAGATCGAATAACAACTTGTGGGGCTTGCGAGTGAGTCTGAAACCTCTTGCCTGTTGCCATCAGAATTTTGTTGTGGAAGTGTCAATTGGTACAGCAGTAGATGGCTGTGCTTGGGGTCCTGAAGTGATCATAGGCACATGGGTAGCGGCAGTACAGTATAATTCAGGTGCCTGTAGGAGGTGATGGAGGTTCCTTACATAGGTCTTACCATCAGAATGAGCAGCATAGCTGTTTGGCAGGCCTTCCCATGAACCGTGGCCAAACAGTTTGTCAAACCCACGGGTTGTCTCCACCCTTACCACTTACCCAGGCTCCATATGGGAAAGGTGTCTGGCCAATTTGTCATTGCTTATCTTTCCTTTTTGCCTGAGTGTAAATAAAGCAGCCTGAACATCAGTCTCAACTCTTGGCAGGAGCTGGGATGGGACCATGAGAATCAGAGTCCTGGTTTGTTGTGATAGTAAACGTTGTACCGGAGAAGGCATGCCATCCCTAGGTGTGTTGTGGAGGTTGAGTAGGGCTGCATAAAACGTCAGAACCATCACATGCACATTTCTCTGGGAGATGCTTGGCCGCTCTTACACTACACTCTGCAAGATCGTTGGATCTAGGGTAATTGGGCTTGCTAGTGATGTGCTGAAAATCACATTGGTGAGCAATGTTCTTGACTTCTCTATTTGAAAATAATGTTGCATTGTAAGTCATCAATTGATAGGTAATTCCATGTGTGGCGAATATCCACGTTAATGTCCTGATCACTGTGTTACTGGAAGTGTTTGGGAAGAGATCAAATTCCCACCTGCCAGAGTATGAATCAACCAAGACCAGGTAATCCTTGTTTGACCACTCAAATAAGTCAGCTGCTGTGATAGACCATGGTCTGTCAGGTATTTGGTGAAGAGTTAAGCCTCGCACACACGATCGGATTTTCCACAGACAAAGCGCCAGACTTTTGTCCGAATGGAGTGTGCCAGGAACTTGTCTTGCATATAAACGGTACACAATTGTCGGCCAAAAAACACGAGCGTAGTGACGTACTACGTGGAATTTCAGCTCTTGAGCACCACCCTTTGGGCAGCTTCTGCTAATGTCGTGTTTTGTGAGCATTGATTCCGAGCATGCGTGTTTGGACTTTGGACTTTTGTGTGACGGACTTGTCTACACTCGATAGGAAAATCTGAAAACAGACTGTTGTCTGCCGAAAATTTACTAGCCTGCCATTCAACATTTGTTGGCGGAAAGTTGGACAACAATTGCCTAAAATCCGACAGTTTGTTTGTCTGATGGAGCGTACTGTCTGTCATCACTAGGTATAAGCTGAACACCCCCCGATTCGGTTCGCACCAGAACCTGGGAACGGACCGAAAGTTTGCGCAAACTTTAGAACCCCATTAAAGTCTATGGGACTCGAACGTTCGAAATCAAAAGTGCTAATTTTAAAGGCTAATATGCAAGTTATTGTCCTAAAAAGGGTTTGGGGGACTGATGTTTTTTCGGGAGCAGTGATTTTAATAATGCTTAACCACTTGCCGACCGTCTAACGCAGATATACTGCGGCAGAATGGCACGGGCAGGCAAAATCACGTACCTGGTACGTGATCTGCATCGCGCCCCCCCCCCCCCGGTGCCAGAGGCGGTCAGCTTCGTTAGGGGAGCAATACAGGCTGAGGGGGAGACCACTCATTCATGGCCACCCCCTCGTGATTGCTCCCCACGAATGAGATTCTTCCTCTGCTGCTGTATAGTAAACAGCGGCAGAGGAAGTGATGTCATCACTCCTCGGCTCGGTATTTTCCGTGCTGGCGCCGAGGAGAGAAGACATCAATGTGAGTGCACAACACACACACACAGTAAAACACACCAGGCACACTTTACACCCCCCATCACCCCATCACAGTGACACCAAGCAGTTTTTTTTTTTCTGATTACTGCATTGGTGTCAGTTTGTGACAGTTAGTGTGGTAGGGCAGTTAGGGTTAGCCCCCTTTAGGTCTAGGGTACCCCCCTAATAAAGTTTTAACCCCTTGATCACCCCCCCCCGTCGCCAGTGTCACTAAGCGATCGTTTTTCTGATTGCTGCATTAGTGTCACTGGTGACGCTAGTTAGGGAGGTAAATATATAGGTTCGCCATCAGCGTTTTATAGCGTCAGGGACCCCCATATACTACCTAATAAAGGTTTTAACCCCTTGATTGCCCCCTAGTTAATCCTTTCACCAGTGATCACCGTATAAGTGTTACGGGTGACGCTGGTTAGTTTGTTTATTTTTTATAGTGTCAGGGCACCCGCCGTTTATTACCTAATAAAGGTTTCGCCCCCTGATCGCCTGGCGGTGATATAAGTTAGGTTTTATGGTCAGATAGGGTCTACGCCGCCCCAGGCAGCGCCAGGTTAGCGCCAGTACCGCTAACACCCACGCACGCACCATACACCTCCCTTAGTGGTATAGCATCTGAATGGATCAATATCTGATCAGGAGCAGAGTCAGAGCCATGCCAATGGTCATTCAGCGCAGGAATCAGTCCAAGGTGAGGTACAGCAGGATAATCAGGAACAGAGAAGGTAGCCGAGCCAGGGGTCAAACACAGGAGGACGATCAAGGTACAGATGCGGAGCCGAAGAATAGTCAGGTCCAAGCCGGGGTCAATGCAGGCGGAATACTGGAGCAGTCAGGCAAGCCGAGTAGTAACAGGAAGCAGGTATCACAACAGGAACAAGGAACACAGGAAGCTGATGATAATCCAGCAACCAGCATGCACCAGCAGCAGGCTTAAATAGGCAGAAGGGCGCCACCATGAGGAATACTGGCAGAATTACCCGTCCTACGGTTATCACCCTGACAGTGCCCCCCCCCCCCCAGGGGCAGCCTCCGGATGCCCAATCTGGCCCATTTTTCAGGGTATCGGGCTTGAAACCTCTGCAACAGTCTAGGGGCATGAATGAATGCTGGTTCCCAAGAATTATCTTCTACAGAGTAACCTTTCCATTTAACAAGAAATTGAACAGTCCTACCTCTCTGACGGCAGTCCAGAATGGCTTCTACTTCATATTCTGTTTCATTGTCCACCAAGATTGGAGGCGGCGGAGCTTCTTCTCTCCCTGGAAAAGGACTGGAGACAACAGATTTTAATAAAGAAACATGGAATACTGGATTTTATAGGAACTTGGTAAAGACAATTCAAATGCCACTGGGTTAATTTCCTTCTTAATTGTGAATGGACCGATAAACCTTGGTCCTAACTTCCAGGAGGGGCAAGGAAGCTTAAGATTTGTTGAGGAAAGCCACACATCTCCAACTTTAAAGACAGGATCTCTCCTCCCCTTGTCATAATGTTTTTTATAATTCTCTTGGGACTTCTGCATAGTTGCCTGGAGAGTTAGGTAATTAGCCTGAATGGCATTTATCCTGTCCTGGACTGCGGGGACTGAGGTCTCTGGTATAACATTAGGCAAGAATGAGGGATGGAAACCGTAGTTGGTCCAGAAAGGTGACTGATTGGTGGAAGCATGGATTGAGTTGTTGTATGCAAACTCCGCACACGGGAGTAACAAGGACCAGTCGTCCTGGGAGAAGGAGCAGAAGCAACGTAAGTACTGTTCTAAAGTTTGATTCGTTCTTTCGGTTTGACCGTTGCTTTGAGGATGGTAAGCTGAAGATAGGCACACTTTAATGGAAAGCATTTTTTTGCATAGCTCCTTCCAGAACTTAGAGGTGAATTGCACCCCTCTGTCGGACACAATGTTGCTCGGTAGGCCGTGAAGTCTGATCTCCTTTATGAAGATCTTCGCCGTGTCAGCAGCAGATGGTGTACCCATCATGGGCAAGAAATGCGCCATCTTGGACAGGCAGTCAACGACTACCAAGATGGTTGTAAATTTCTCCGATGGTGGTAACTCTACTATGAAATCCATAGATAGTTCTTTCCATAGTTGCTCTGGCACAGGCAATGGGCGTAGTAGACCCCAAGATCTGATGTTAGACCCCTTGTTACGTTGACAAATGGTGCAGGAACTGACATATTCCCTGCAGTCAGGCTTCAGAGTGGGCCACCAAAAAGATCGCTGAACAAGCTCCAAAGTCTTTCGTACCCCGAAATGACCAGCAAGTTGGTGGTCATGTAAAGTCTTTAGGACCTGGGCTCTGGCTTGCTGCGGAACAAAAATTTTGTTCTGATACCAAAGAAAACCTTCCTGGTTTCTTAAAGACAGTGCTTCTGGTTCAGAGCATTGGGAAGAAGCTTGTTTCAATGAGAAACTCAGGTCGGTTTGAATCATGAGAAAATTCTGTGGAGACAATATAGTGCTAGGAGTGATTTCTTCGGGAGTGTCAGGAAACATCCGGGACAAGACATCGGCCTTCCCGTTCTTAGACCCCGGGCGGAAGGAGATATGAAAATTTAATCTGGCAAAAAACAAGGCCCATCAAGCTTGTCGGGGTCTCAAGCGTTTAGCAGTGTGAAGATACTCCAGGTTTCTGTGACCCGTGAATATCATGATGGGATGCTGAGCACCTTCAAGGAGGTACCGCCATTCCTCCAGGGCAGTTTTAATAGCCAAGAGCTCTCGATCTCCCACATCATAATTCCTTTCAGACAGACTCATCTTCCGCGAGGAGAAGGCCACAGGATGGAGTAACGACTTAGGACCCTGACGTTGGGATAAGACTGCCCCTGTGGCAACTTCAGAGGCGTCAACCTCTAAGATGTAAGGGAGGACCGGATCAGGAATGTTGCAGAATAGGTGCGGAGGTAAAGAGGGATTTGAGATTATCAAAAGCTGATTGGGCTTCTGAAGACCACAGGAACCGAGTATGTAAACGGGTAACTTGGGTAATTGGTGAGATGATGGAGGAAAAGTTCTTTATAAACCTCCTATAAAAGTTTGCAAACCCCACAAATCTTTGTACTCCTATTAATCCGATGGAGTTGGCCAGTCCAAGATTGCCTGTACCTTTTGCGGGTACATAGCAACACCACCAGTGGAGATAATTAGCCCCAGGAATTGTATTGACTCCTTTTCGAAACCACACTTCTCTGCTTTTACATAGAGTTTGTGCTTACGTAGAGTGTGCAGAACTGTTCTTACATGTGTACGATGGAGCTCCAGGGTGGTTGAAAATATCAGGATATCATCCAGGTAGATGATGACGAAGTAATCCAGAAATTCTCGAAAGATATCGTTTACGAAATGTTGGAATGTGGCCGGGGCGTTGCACAATCCAAATGGCATCACTAAGTACTCGAAATGTCCAAAGCGAGTTCTAAATGCTGTCTTCCATTTGTCACCCTCTCGGATGCGAACGAGATTGTAGGCTCCTCGAAGGTCAAGCTTAGTAAATATTCGGGCAGTACGGAGTCTCTGGAAAAGTTCCGGAACTAGAGGAAGAGGGTAACATTTGTTTATAGTGATTTTATTGAGCTCCCTGTAATCCACACATGGTCTTAGGGATTTGTCCCTTTTTTCGACAAAAAAGATTCCGGCTCTAGCAGGAGAAGAGGAGGAATGGATGAAGCCTTTCTCCAGGTTTTCATCAATGTATTGTCGCAATGTTCCTAGTTCCATCTCCGAGAGGGGGAATATGCGACCGAATGGGATTTTGGCTCCTGGGAGTAATTCAATTGGACAATCGTATGACCGGTGTGGTGGCAGGACATCAGCCTTTTTCTTGTCAAAGACGTCTGAAAATTCCTGGTAGGCCGGTAGAATACTCTGGTTGTTGACAGGTACAGGTTGAACTGACAGGCAACTGGCTACATTACTGGTTTTAGGGGCAAGACAGTGCTGTAGGCAATAAGGTGAAGTGAATGAAATTTCTTTCCTGATCCAGTTGATCTGGGGGTTGTGGGCTTGGAGCCATGGGGTACCCAAGATGACGGGGAACATAGGTGAGCTTAGAATGTCGAAATGTATGAATTCCTGATGACCATCAGGAGTAGTAACCAAAAGAGGAATGGTCTCTTGTGTCACAGGACCAAAACTAGGCAGGGTGTCATCAGCCAGGAGAACTTCCAATCTACGTTTCTTGGGAAGTAGGGCCAGACCGAGCTTTACT
The DNA here is from genome assembly GCF_042186555.1 of Aquarana catesbeiana. Lineage (NCBI taxonomy): Eukaryota > Metazoa > Chordata > Amphibia > Anura > Ranidae > Aquarana > Aquarana catesbeiana. The sequence goes on along the minus strand of NC_133331.1, from coordinate 261,116,324 downwards.
GCTAAGTCCAAGTCCAAGAAACAACTGCATGCCCCGGAGTCGACTATGGCCTGAAGCTGAACCCCCTTGTCGGCCAACTGTAGCGTGATGGAAAGGATAAGGTGAGAAGTGGAAGTTCCGGACATCTGGAAGTACACTGGAGAGTTCTTGGGTACCTTGCTGGGCCTTATGGGGCAGTTGCTCAGGAAATGTCCCTTTCGGCCACAATAGAGACAGAGATTGGCTTGACGCCGACGCTGTTTTTCCTCAGGAGTCAGTGCGGATCGCACCAAACCAACGGGCATAGCACCGATCTCTGGTACCAGCACTTTGGGAGTCTGAGAACGTTCAGCCTGGCGCTCCCGAAGGTGTCTATCCAACTGGATGCATAGTTGAATGAGCCCCTCGAGGGTAGCAGGGATGCCGACCCTGGCCAACTCGTCCTTAAGGGATTCAGAAAGCCCCAGGCGAAACTGGTATTTCAACGCAGCCTCATTCCAGTCTGTATCGGCAGACCACAGGCGGAAGTCCACAGTATAGTCTTCCACCGGGCGCTGTTTCTGTTGAAGAGAATGCAGAGCGGCCTCAGCGGTGGCTGTACGCTGGGGGTCTTCATACAATTGCGACAAGGCCGTAAAGAACGTTTCCACTGAACTAGTAGCTGGGTCCTTCCGTTCCCATAACCTGTGGGCCCATGCCTGGGGTTCATTGATCAGCAGGGAGATAAGAAAGCCAACTTTGACAGTCTCAGTGGAAAAGGTACGGGGTTGCAGAGCCAGATATAACAGGCAGGCATTCTTGAAGGATCTGAATTTCTGCCGGTCTCCAGAGAAACATTCAGGGGTAGGTACCCGCAGTTCTGGGGGCAAAGTCAGTGCTGAAGAGGCCTTAGCAGGGAGATTGGTGGAGGAAGAACCAGAATCCAAAAAGGCAGATGGTAGCATAAAATGTTGGAGTTTTCCTTCTAATTGAAGGTATCCTTCCTGAAGAACTTGGACCACTCGTGTAAGGGTAGCGGCCTGTTGGCATAAAGTCTCTATTGAAGACGCACCTCCGCCGGCCTCAGTCATGGCTGGATTATACTGTCAGAGTCCTGGATGTGAGGCCGGATTGCAGAGGGAGCGCCCCTTGCGGCTAAGTGCAGCGTAACCCTGGGAGTGAGACAGGGGGTACGGTGCCCAAAGGTGCACGGGTTGCCAGAGCGCTGTTGCTGAGTAGCAGATAGCAGGGAGCTGCTGGGGTGCGCTGGTAAGGTTGAAGAGCAACCGTGCAAGGAGGGATTCCAGGTATGGAGCCGTGGAGCAACCAGGAGCAGAGTCAGAGCCAGGCCAATGGTCATTCAGTGCAGGAATCAGTCCAAGGTGAGGTACAGCAGGATAATCAGGAACAGAGAAGGTAGCCGAGCCAGGGGTCAAACACAGGAGGACGATCAAGGTACAGATGCGGAGCCGAAGAATAGTCAGGTCCAGGCCGGGGTCAATGCAGGCGGAATACTGGAGCAGTCAGGCAAGCCGAGTAGTAGCAGGAAGCAGGTATCACAACAGGAACAAGGAACACAGGAAGCTGATGATAATCCAGCAACCAGCATGCACCAGGAGCAGGCTTAAATAGGCAGAAGGGCGCCACCATGAGGAATACTGGCAGAATTACCCGTCCTGCGGTTATCACCCTGACACTTTAACTGCTCTCACTACATCAAGAGAATGTAATGACTTTTCATCCGCAGAACGAGGTTCTGGAAAAAACAACGGCAGGGCACCATCCTGGTTCAGATGAAAACCTGACACTACTTTAGGCAGAAAGGTTGGATGAGGACACAACATCACCTTGTCCTTGTGAATAATTAAATGTGGCTCTTTACAAGAAAAAGCAGTCAACTCTGATACCCTTCTTGCAGAGGATATACAAGGTAGCAACCAGAAAAAACAATTTCCTTGTCAAAAACACCAAGGGAATATGGCAAATCGAGATTAACACTCGTTACCCCTTGTATAAAGGCCCAGATCAAGGAATGCGAGGCAATCGGTCTTTGAAATAACACCGATAAGGCCAAGACCTGACCTTTGATAGTAATCATGGCCAGCTTCATTTCCACCCCCAACTGTAGAAAGGCAAGAATTCTACTTATGACTAGGGATGAGCTGAACACGCAAGGCAGGCAAAAAGTTTGTTCATACACGCAAACACCGGTAAAGTCTATGGGACACGGACGTGAAAAATCAAAAGTGCTAATTTTAAAGGCTAATATGTATTTATTGCCATAAAAAGTGTTTGGGGACCCGTCCTGCCACAGGGGACATGTATCAATGCAAAAAAAGTTTTAAAAATGGCAGTTTTTTCAGGAGCAGTGACTTTAATAATGCTTAAAGTGAAACAATAAAAATGAAATATTCCTTTAAATTTCGTGCCGGGGGGGGTGTCTATAGTATGCCTGTAAAGTGCACATTTTTCCTGTGTTTAGAACAGTCCCGCAGCAAAATGACATTTCTAAAGGAAAAAAAGTCATTTAAAACTGATCACTGCTGTAATGAATTGTCGGGTCTCAGCAATATAGATAAAACTAATTGAAAAAAAATGGCATGGGTTACCCCCCAGTCTATTACCAGGCCCTTTGGGTCTGGTATGAATATTAGGGGAACCCTGCACCCAAATAAAAAAAAAGGCGTGGGGGTCCCCCAGGCCCTATATATTCTGAACAGCAGTATATATACTATACGGCCTTCCCTATATACTCTGCAGAAAATTGGGCCTTAGGTGTTGGTGGTACTACAACACTGTAACCCCTCACAAATGCTCTTGTTGAGCACAGGAATGGGCTCTGCTGTGAAATATTATATCAAGAATTGTAATTGCATGCCCCTGTTAAACAGGGGCAGAAAAATTGGGCCTTTGGTGGTGTAACCCCTGTACACTGTAACCCCTCACAGATACACTTGTTGAGCGCAGGAACAGGGCCTGCTGTGAAATATTAGATCAAAAATTGTAATTATATGCCCCTGTTAACCATCCGTCCTCTCCCTGTCCTGTTGGTTTCCCGTCCTTACCCATCTGCTGACCCCCTGTGTATGACCTCGCCTTGGCTTTTGTTACAATTCCGGTATTTCCCATTTATTTGTATATACCATTTGTTGTTTGTGGGTCTGTCATTAGTTGTGCACTGTTGTATTCACTTACTTGTCACCTATTTAAATATACACCATTATTATTCACTTTCTGGTTTTCTCTGTGCAGTCCACACAGTCTGGTCTACTAATTCCTTGACAGGCCTCCTGTAGATGTTTCATCTTCTGCTCCCTCTGAAAAGGCAGGATGAGTTTTGCAACCTTACCCTTGTAACGTGGATCAAGAAGGGTTGCCAGCCAGTAATGATCTCTCTCCTTGATACCAAGAATCCTAGGGTCCTTTCGCAGGCTATGCAAAATCAGAGAGGCCATGCAGCGTAAGTTTGCAGAGGCATTCCGGTTTTGTGTCCTCTGGGTCACTAAGAATCACATGATCCGCAACTACCTCTTCCCAGCCACGTACAACTCCTTGGGTTTCTGGGGACTGAAAACGATCCCTTGAAGACTGCTGCTGAGTGTTATCCTCCACGTCCATGCTGACACAATCCTCCTCCTCTTCCTGTGTGTTTGGCGGGCCCGCAGGAATACTATCTGGATAAAGGGGGTCTTGAGAGGTAAGGAAGTCCTCCTCTTCCTCCCGCTGTTCTGCTTCAAGTGCCCTGTCCATTATTCCACGAAGCGTGTGCTCCAACAGGAAGACAAGAGGGACAGTATCACTGGTGCATGCATTATCGCTGCTCACCATCCTCGTGGCCTCCTCAAATGGTGACAGGACAGTGCATGCATCCTTGATCAGTAGCCACTGGCTTGGCAGAAAAAAGCCAAGCTCCCCTAACCCTGTCCTGGTGCCATACTCACACTGGTACTCATTGAGGGACCTCTGCTGCATGTGCAGCTGCTGCAGCATTGCCACCGTTGAGTTCCACCTGGTGGGCATGTCAGGTTGCATTCCCTTTGAATGTCAGCCAGCTGAGCACTGGCATTTTATGACCGGCAGAAATGACCACAGTCTTTTCTGGCTTGCCTCAGAAGATCCTGTAAGCCTGGGTACCTGCTCATAACCGCTGCACCACCAAATTCAGGATGTGAGCCAAACAGGGAACATGGGTCAAGTGTCCCTGTCGGAAGGCGGAGAGGAGGTTGGCGCCATTGTCGCATACAACCATTCCTGGCTGAAGCTGGTGTGGCGTCAACCACCTCTGAGCCTGCCCCTGCAGAGCTAACAGAATCTTTGCCCCAGTGTGGCTCCTGTCCCCTAAACAGACCAACTCAAGCACTGCATGGCATCTTTTTGCCTGAGTGCTTGCCTAGCCCCTTGAATGCCTATGGAGCACCGCTAGTTCAGAGGACAAATCTGTAGAGGAAAAGGCCATAGAGGAGGGGGTGGAGAGAGCTGTGGCAGAATCACCACTAGCATTTTGAAGGCGTGGTGGCGCAACAAGCTCCAACAATCCTGAACACTGTCCTGCATCCTTCCCAGCTGCCAGCAGAGTTACCCAGTGCGCCGTGAAAGAAAGGTAACATCCCCGTCCATGCCTGCTGGTCCATGAGTCAGAGGTAATATGCACCTTACTGCTGACTGCAGTGTCCAACAAGGCCAAAAAATTGCCTTCCATATGCCGGTAGAGAGCCGAAATCGCCTTCCATGAAATGAAATGGCCATTTGGAACCTGCCACTGAGGTACAGCACATTCGACAAATTTCCAAAAGCGGGCAGAGTCTACCAGCTGAAAAGGCAGCAGTTGTAGTGCTAGCAATTTGGCCAAGCTAGCATTCAGACACTGAGCATGTGGATGGCTGGGACCAAATTTCTTTCTATGGTTTAGCAACTGGGGTAGGGAAATTTTCCTGCTAAAATCAAATGGTGGTGTACCGCTAGCAGATTGGCCGCAAGTACCTGGGACACCTATTGCTATACCTTCATTCCTCTCAGTGCAGGTTTCTGAGAGGACTGGAGGTATAGTAGGGTTGGAGATCCCAGATGAGGAGCAAGGAGAAGTCCGCCTTGTTCTTTGATGTGGGTCTTTTAAGTGCTGTTGCCAACGGACTGCACGGGAGGTCGTCATATGTCTGGCCAAGCATGTGGTGCCCAAGCGGCTGCTGTTTTGGCCACGCTTGATCCACTTCAGACATAGGTTGCAAACAGCAATGGTGTGACCTGCAGCACACGTGTTAAAAAAGGCCCACACCAAAGAACTTTTCAAAATAATAATTGGAAATGAGAGCAGGAGGCACTTCTATCAGGCACCCAAGTAGAGTCAGTGACCTCATCGTCCCCTTCCTGCTTGTCGCTGGAGCAAACTTGGCAGTATGCTGCAGATGGGGGAACATGACTGCCAGTTTCTTGTCCTTCTTGGGCACCCCCTCTTTCTAGACTCACGTTACTCCCTTCCTCAACCTGGGTATCAACATCGGAGCCTTCAAATCGCTGCGCATCCTCCAGCAGCATGTATCCGACACTGTGGTTGAATAGTTCGAGGGACTCTTCCGTGCATGATGGTGGGGCTACGGAAGGAGTGACTGTGGACAAGGAGCCGGTGGAGTAGGCCACTTTGGCAGCTGTATTGGAAGGCAAACTACTCTGAGCTTGGGTGACAGAGGATGAGGACGGCTTTGTTATCCACTCCACCAACTCTTCTGCATGTTGTGGCTCAATAACACGGCCAGCAGCAGAAAAATAGAACAAACGTGCCCCACGGCCACGTGCAGAGGATGCACCATGTCCACGACCAGAACTGTTGACTGTAGACACAGAGCCTGCTTGCCCTCTTTTAGTGGCCTGTAAGCATCTGCCTCTCCTTGGTGGCCTTCCAGACATGAGATAAATTTTGTTTTGCAACACCACACTACACTATATTAGATACTGTGTACACCACCAGAAAAGTAGGAGCAACTGCACTATATTGTGTATTATGTACCCCACCGGAAAAGTAGTAGCAACTGCACTACATTTGCACTGTATTGTGCACACCACCAGAAGTGTAGTAGCAACTGCACTACAGCTGCACTGTATTGTATTGTGTACACCACCAGAAAAGTAGTAGTAACTACGGGTGCACTGTATTGTGTACACCACCAGAAAAGTAGTAGCAACTGCACTACGGCTGCACTGTATTGTGTACACCACCAGTGCGGCACTACGGCTGCACTGTATTGTGTATACCACCAGAAGTGTAGTAGCAACTACACTACGGGTGCACTGTATTGTGTACGCCACCAGAAAAGTAGTAGGAACTGCACTAAGGCTGCACTGTATTGTGTACTGTGTACACCACCAGAAAAGTAGTAGCAAATGCACTACTGCTGCACTGTATTGTTTACTGTGTACACCACCAGAAAAGTAGTAGGAACTGTACTACAGGTGCACTGTATTGTGTACACCACCAGAAGTGTAGTAGCAACTGCACTAAAGCTGCACTGTTTTCTGGTGGTGTACACAGTATACAAAAGTAGTAGCAAATGCACTATGGGGGCACTGTATTGTGTACACCACCAGAAGTGTAGTAGCAACTGCACTATGGCTGCACTGTATTGTGTACACCAACTAGAAAAGTAGTAGCAACTGCACTACAGGTGCACTGTATTGTATACACTGACTAGAAAAGTAGTAGAAAAAGTACACCAGGAATGCACTGCAGTCAGATATAGTGTGTATATATATATATATATATATATATATAAAATAGACTGAGCAGGCAGGTTATTCAGTTAGCTGCAATCTAAATCACACTATTTATCCGTCCACACCAACAACAGAACACAGGGCCGCTGTGCAGGCAGCCTTATATAGTGTGGGGCATGGACTTAGTCCCCCTGAGCCATGATTGGCCAAAGGCACCCTTTGGCCAATTATGGCTCTCTTAGCAGAGAGCACTGGGGTAGGCCGGAGCACCCAGGTCATGGTGCATGCTTTGGCCAATCATCATACAGCAATGCACTGCCAACTTGCAGTGCATTATGGGGTGTTCCGTGGCACTCGAATTGGCTGCAAACGCCCCATAATGTTTGTTTTTCGACGAACGGGCGAACACCTGATGTTCAAGTCAAACTTATGTTCGACCCGAACATCAAGCTCATCCCTACTTATGACATACTTCCAAGGATGCCAACCCTTGGATTCGCACTAAGAAACATATGCCCTCCAGATTCTATAATAAATTACTCTAGAGGCTGGCTTCCTAGCATTGTTAAGGGTAGTCACCACTGAACCTGAAAGCCCCCGATCTTTTAGAAAGTGGGTTTCAATAGCCAAACTGTTAAATTGAGTTTGTAAGATAGGATGGAACACTGGTTCCTGCAAAAGCAGGTCTGGACATGGTGGAAGGGTCCACGGGTCCCCCGCTGCCATCTTTACGATTTCTGTATACCAGGATCTTGTGGGCCATGCCGGGGCTTACAAGAACTGATGGGGACAGTATGTACAGGAGAGAAGTGCTAAGTGTATTATGGGGGCAGTATGTACAGGAGAGGAGTGTGGAGGGTATGATGGGGGCAGCATGTACAGGAGAGGAGTGCTAAGGATATGATGGGGGCAATATGTACAGGAGAGGAGTGTGGAGGGTATGATGGGGGTAGTATGTACAGGAGAGGAGTGCAGTGGGTATGATGGGGCAGTATATACAGGAGAGAAGTGCGTAGGGTATTATGGGGCGGTATGTACAGGAGACGAGTGCGAAGGGGATGATGAGGGTAGTATGTACAGGAGAGGAGTGTAGAGAGTATGATGGGGGTATTATGTACAGGAGAGGAGTGTGCAGGGTATAAGGGGGGCAGAATGGGGAGGGATTTTGTGCAGTGTCTGTGGGGTGACTATGGAATGATGTCCCTCAGCTGAGGGGTAAGAAGCAGCTCTGAGTGATGTCTGTCAGCTGGATGTATGAAGTGGTCTGGGGGTGATACAAGCTGGAGGGGGGTTGGGGGCAGAGAAGTGGTCAGATAGTGATGTGTGTCTATAATAAAAAAAAGCTATTGTGCTCATCCATTAATATATACAACAATAAATCATACAACAATACTACTCAAAACAAATTTCCTGTTATAAATGATGCCAGCCTCTAGCACTCTGTGTATGCCCAGATGATGTGATGGTAATTGATGACCATTCACGTAACCCTGTGTTATCCAGGCTCTGAGTCTGTACAATCAGAGGTGTAAACTCATCACATATATACAGGGTTACGTGAATGGTCATAAATTACCTTCACATTTCCTGGACAGAGGATCAGGTGATGTTTGTATAGATAGATATGTGTACTGCTTGGGAGATACTGTGAGGCTGTGAAAGGAGCTTTTGAGATTCCCAAAACACTTTGCCAAGACTGTGTAATTCTTTAGAAGCAATGACACTGCTTCTGTCTCCACAGCAGCTGGTATGCAAAAGCCCTAGAAACGCCATCTGTCCAGGATTCACCCGGACACTCCGGGTTTTGAATCATGTGTCCGGGTTTCAGTCTGCCTGAAACCCAGACACATGATTCAAACTGGGCTGTGGCTCCCCTATGAACTGAGTAGCCACACAGAGCTGCAGACAGCTGTCTGTGGGCAAATTTGGCATCACTTGGGGGGGCACAGGGTGAGGATGTCAGCAAGAACAACTTGGCCACACCCATTGTTCACCACAGCGTGCATAGCGTGCCGCATTTCTACTCTCTTTGGGGCACACAAAGTTGTAATCCTATAGTGTATACTACGGGGAAAAAGAAGTGCCCTTTGTCGCTATGGTGTTCGAATTTGGCTTGAAGAAAAGGTGGCAACCCTAAAAAGCCCCCCCAACTGAATGGTCTGCCCCTGGTCTGAGCTGAAAAATGTGCCCGGGTCTCCGGCAGTACAAAACTAAGCCCATTTCATACCTTTCTTAGGCCTTACAGCAAATCACCCTGATAGCAGCCCCGCCCAGCACAAGCTTAGGAGAAAGAAGAGTCCACACAATGACAGACATTTTACTCTTTATTGAAACAGTTGATTTACACTAGATTATGTCAGTCATCCCAATGGTGACAGTACATTCGTTAAGTTGCAAGCCGATAAAGAACAGTATAGATGGAAGTCAAGGAGCAGCCCAAACCTTTAGGAGTTTTTTTCCCAGAGTCCTACATCCTAAGCCAAAGGGATATGAGTATCTCCATGAGTCTTGCACCTCCTTTCCTTGTTTCCCCCCTATTTTGAAGCCTAACATATATAACTAAATATTAACAAATTGAAGAAACATTTTCTTTTCAAGACTAAGATCAGGTGTGGTCCTATTTAGTAAGTTCAGTAATTGGTTTGTCTTGTATTGCCTTATCAAAAGATTATTTCTGATTGGTCGTTTTTGCTTACTGCCACCGTGCATTATTTCTCTTTACAAAACATTTCTGAAAGCGGTACATATTTAGAAGAAACACCAAAACTGGAGATACCGTGATAAATCGTAAATAAGATGTAATTTTTCATATAGTCACATGTATTTAATGCTTTTCAGGAGAGTAACTGAACACAATCACCAAAATGTATTAAAGTGATTGTAAACCTCAGACATGAAATATGAACTATATGAAATATAGTCTGTATGTATCTCAGTCCAGAGCACTGAGTGTCATTTCTGTCTGCTGCTTTATTCCTCTGCTATGTGTATGAGTCACTTCTGACAAGTTTTTCTGACATCAAGTGCCTGTGATTGACAGCCTCAGCTCTGTTACGGTGTGCTGTGTGAAGGGGGGGGGTCTCTTCCCTCCAATCACCTCTCAGCGATCCCCTCACTGAGCTCTGCAATGTGTGTCTGATGCTATCTCCCCCCTCCCTCTGCTTTCTGAAAGCTCAGACAAGCTGCATAAATTCTGCACTTTGAAGGTCTGTAGAGAATATAGGACTGTAGATAAACAGGTTCAACTTAAGTAGGAAAATTAGTTTCATCTCTGTATATCATCTGAGGCCAGTCACTTCACTGGGTTAATGTAAGGATTTACAACCACTTTAATGCTTGGTATATGGAGTCGCACAAGAGAAAAAAGGAATGTAGCTTCTAAAAGTTTGGTTTTTGAAAAATTATAAAAGGAGAATTTGAAGGATAAAAGGTGTATGAATTCAAAGAATTGGCTTATTTGCACTGATTTAAAACTCACAAACGAAAAAACGTTTGCTTGCGCAATTCTCATCATTCCACCCTCCATCATCCCACATTTCCACGCAGTCCTCATTGTTATTAAGGTTGTTGGGTTCACCTGCGCGCCAGTTGAAGTATGTAATGACTTGTCCAGACAGATCTCTAAAGTTACCCTCAATCTGTATGTCGTTTATACCCATGAATGTGTGCGTTTGGACCTTTTTGCGGAGGGAGAGAATGGCTTGGTTTTCTTCTTGGGTCCGGGGTACGGCCAACTGACCTCCGCCACTGGCACAAATTGTTTTGGCCTCGTCGTAAGTGACTTCTAAACGATTCATAATATAGATTTTGTTGCTGCTTCTAGCAATCTCTTTTCCAAATGAAAAAACTGTAATAGTGGGAAGAAAGGAAAAAGAAAACATTTTTATCATGAGACTTCATGGAACACATAGAAAGTAACATCTGCCATTTTTTATTAGGTTAAAGGGATCCTGTAGGTAAGGGGAGTCCAAACTTTTTTCAAAGAGGGCCAGATTTGATTACCGTATTTATCGGCGTATAACACGCACTTTTTTCCCCTTAAAATCAGGGGAAAATCGCAGGTGCGTGTTATACGCCAATCCCCTGCGATCCCGAGCTGTCACATCTTCAAAATCGCCGACCGCAATTTGAAAATGGCGCCGCCGGCGATTTTGAATCCCAGGATGGCAGGGATAGAGGATCGAAGGCTGCACTGACAAGGCTGCACTGACAAGGCTGCACTGATGGGCATTTAAATGTAATTTTTTTTCACTTCAACTTCCCTCCTAAAAGTTTTTTTTTCCTTAAAATTCCCTCCTAAATTGGGGTGCGTGTTATATGCCAATGCGTGTTATACGCAGATAAATACGGTAATTTAACATGCTTGAGGGTCGACCATTTTGCCTGACATTCTTTGAACCATTAAAAGCAAATTGACTAATACATTGTGCAACAAGAATTCTCTTGTCTTTGTGGCTGTGTGTGGTGAAGAGTCTAAGGATGAGCTTGGGCGTGTTATTTGGATATTTATCGGCATATAACACGCACCTTCGCTTTTTAAGAGGTAAGTTTTTTCTTGACACTCCCATTTTAGATAAAGAACTGTGAAGCAAAATAAGGGTCAGTGCCCATCTGCAGCCTCACCATTGCCATGAATGCAGCCTCACCATTGCCATGAATGCAGCCTCACCATTGCCATGAATGCAGCCTCACCATTGCCATGAATGCAGCCTCACCATTGCCATGAATGCAGCCTTATCCATGCCCATTTGCAGCCTTGGAGGGGACAGGGAAGAGGCGGGACAAGTGTCAACAGTTTACATACAGGAGAATCTTGTTTACGTGGCGGCCTCTTTAATACAAAGTCCTGTCTCCTATGATAGACAGAACAGTAGTCCAATGATGGCCCAGGAGACAGGACTTCTTATTACTGAGGCTGCCGAGTAAACAGGAGATTCTCACTGTATGTAATCTGACGGCACTCGTCCCGCCCTCTCCGAGGAACGATAAATACGGTATATACGGTATCCCGAGCGTGGGATTCGTTAGGGTCCACAAAAGATATATATATCCAAATCACTAGTGGGGCCGCATTAAACTGGAACACGGGCCACAATTGGCCTGCAGGCCGGACTTTGGACATGCCAGCTGTTGGTGGACAACTGTGGCAGCCATTGATGATCTCCATCTAATAATTGTCATTTAGAGGGCTCAGCTGCTTAAAATCCAGATGTCTAAACTGTAGCCTCAGCAGTAGCTCTTGTTCATCTAAACATGTACTTCAGGACACCTAAAAATCATCCCTTGTAGTAGGGCTGCATCTGCAAGGCAGGGTTAAATGCTTGCTTATGACTAGAGAACTTGGTAAAGCACTTTTACTAACCTGATCCTCCAGTCCTGCAGGCTCCTCTGCACTGCTAGAGCAGACCCTGCAGCCTGAACTCTCCTATGCTTCTGTTGTCTAAGGTCTTCTGACTTCAACAAGACCAATGCACTGCTTTTTTGCTTACTACTGCAAGGGAATGCTTTTAGGTTTCCTGGAGTTGGGCTTTAAGCTTGCCACCCAAATTTTGAGCATTTGCATTATTGACTCAGTAGACTGCTGATGTCGACTATGAGCTGTGGACTTCAGTAGCATAGGTTGGACCTCCAATTCTTTCAGCTCTCCTCCCCCTACTGAAGTGTCCAAAGCAACTGTTTCTTCTGCGTACCTAACTACCCATTCTTCCCAAATACAAGACATACATTACCCAACTGAAAGTAGCCCCCGTATAAAGCATCCAGCTAACCTTTTTCCTGCTTCTCAAGGTTTGATTGCAGATCTCTCAACCGTGAATCCAGCGCAGTCATTTGCAATTTAATATTTTCAATAGCTAAGAAAAGAGTTCACACAATCAATTTGAATGTATTATATGCTAAATCATTTTTATGTTCAGGACTAAACATTAGAATATTTTTCTACTTTTTTTGCTCAGGAGACATTGAGAAATAAGAGGAAACATTTCATTCCAGTTTTCCAGTGTTTGTAGCAGGCACCATAAAATAATAACATGCCTCTAACTGACCAATGGCAAAAACAAAGGAGAGTTTCCACCATATTACCCAATGCATAAACCCCCTTTAAATAACTTCAGACTACCAACCATATGACTCTTTACTAAATCAAACTATTCCATTTAACTTTTGTGGTTCCCAAGATCTAAGCATTTACTGTATGGACTGCATGTGTTCCTAGGGCTTTAACATCAGCAGTGAAAGCATACAACCATCAAAATAGGAAGAAGGGTCCTTGTACCCAAAAGTGATGTCTGAGATGTTCTAAAGAGTTCCAGAAAGTTTCTGCGGATGAAAGTCTCCAATGAAGAGCCACTGAGAGAGAGCTGGGCTGCTGAGGCTAGTGACCCTGATGAGTACCAGTACTTAATACTGAATCAAGGCTACACTGCTACACCTGGCTAGAGACCAACACTGCTGGAGGGACCACAGAGGACCATGCCCTGGAGCGGAGGAACCCACAAAGCCATGGTTGCACACCACGATTGGTGAAAGACTGCTTCTCACATCCTTGCCCAGGTGGGACCTCGCTAAAGTTGCAGTATCCAGGTCTGTGTCACTATAGGACTGCAAGACCCAGCGAGTTGCAAGAGAGAACTTCTGAACCCAGAACATCTGCTGCTTTGCCGAAGATCACTACAACAGTGTTCAGAACTGTTGATGTCGCCCTCAGTGACCGCAAGAGTTGGCCTGCTCATGTAGCCAGAGTTTCAGACTCCTACAAGAGGAAGAAGATCGTGTGACAGACCTCAGAGAGGTGAGAGGCCTTGGCCACCATCTTTATTATACTCCTGCCTAATGACACAGCCTCCAGGGATTTATTCTGAGGATATGTCCCCCTTTCCTATTGGAATTCCGAATTTCTGTTGACAGCATTTCAACATAGTGTTGGACCCCAACACTGGCCACCATCGGTCATTAGGAGGAACTGTGATTTATAGTCCTTGAGTGTAGACTTCCTGTATTTAGGGTACCCCATAGATCAGGTCTTAAGAGGTATAGACTTTGCCCCTTCAAATCACGTTTTGGGTACCCTGTTTAAGAGGCTTTCATATTTTTTTTTTTTTACAAACTGTTTTGGTTCAACCCTGATTTGCTTCTGTTTACAATTGTTTGTTATTATTATTGCTGTTATTTGCCCTGTTGAACATACTGCCCCAAAAAAATCCTTTCCTTTACCCTTAAAGTCAGAGATTGCGGTACTGCACGAAGGGTCATTACCACCAGGAGCCAGGGAACCCAAACATCAATGGCTCTTTTGGGAGAAAGCGTTACAAGTTCAGACTCTAGGCCCTTCCATCCATCTAGCAATGGTGAAGCAAGAAGCATGAAGACCCCTGCGGTAATCTTCAGGAAACACAAAGAGGGAATCTGATTGCCAGAGACGGAAGCTTACCTTCTTTTAAACAAAGTGCACTGAGCATACAGAACTGCTCCCCAGTCCAATAAAGTTTGGGACACCCATGCCCCACATTTAGAGAGAAACTTTCTTTAAATGTTTTGGAGCAGGACATAAGGAAGGAAGTACAATGCTCTGGGTATGGTGAATAGCAGGACCCACCTTTGGGAGGAAGGAGGCCTTAGGCCACAAGACAACTTTGTCTTTTAACATGACTTTTGGTGCCTCCTTAATGGTTGATGTAGGCCATGCCTATGGTATTGTCTGACTTGATTCTCATGTGGTGTCTTGGCAATAGAGGAGACACCCGAGTTGCTCTTAGATCTGGAAAGTTAATAGGAAGGAGAACTTCCTTCTCTGAGAAAGTGCACTGAGCATCCAGAACTGCTCCTCAGTACAAAAAAGTTTGGGACATCTACAACGGTCCCAAAGCATAATGTTTCCACCTCCGTGCTTGACTGTAGGGATGGTGTTCTTAGGGTTATAGTCAGCATTTTTCTTCCTACTAACACGGCAAGTCGAGTTTATGCCAAAGAGCTGAATTTTGGTGGAAACATTATGCTTTGGGGCTAAAGGTACAGGCCGACTTTGCCACATTGAGGGGCCAATGGACGGGGCCATGTATTGTAAAATCTTGGATAGGAACCTTCTTCCTTTAGACAGAACACTGAAGATGGGTCGTGGATGGGTCTTCCAGCATGACAATGACCCAAAACATACTGCCAAGGCAGAAAAGGAGTGGCTCAAGAAGAAGCACATTAAGGTCATGGAGTGTCTCCAGACCTCAATCCTATAGAAAATGTATAGAGGGAGCTGAAACTTCGAGTTATCAAGCGACAGCCAAAAAACCTTAAGGATTTAGAGATATGTAAAGAAGTGTGGACCAAAATCCCTCCTGAGCTGTGTGCAAACCTGGTAACCAACTACAAGAAATGTCTTACCTCTATGCTTGCCAACAAGAGTTTCTCCACCAAGTACTAAGTCATGTATTGCTTGGGGATCAAATACTCTTTTTACTTACTGAACAGCAACTGAATTGATAACATTTGTATCATGCGTTTTTTGTGGATCTTTGGTTGATATTCTGTCTCTATCATTTAACATACACCTATGATAAAAGTTTTAGATCCTTCATTACTTTGTAAGTGGGCAAACTTACAAAATCTGCAGGGGATTAAATAATTATTTTCCCCACTGTATGCACACTGTGAACAGAGCATCTGTTAGGATGGAGCTAGAATCTTTTTCCATGCCCTTAATCCAGACAGCGATAATCTTGGAAGACTGCCACAGAAGCAATGTCATGTTGCATGACAGGGCCCTCCAAGGAAAAGAGAACTTTGCACACAGGCTTATTCACCATGAAGACCACGAGGGTCTTGTTAAGACAAGAAAGAGCAGGATGTAATACAGGAACTGGCCACATCAGTAGGAAACATTCCTAGATAGGATAGCATTGAGCAATGCAGGTGAGATTTGGCTGATCCAAACTCCCACCCAGAAAGAGGAAGAGATGGGGTTTGCAGCTTCAGTAACTCCATTGAAAACAAGGTGGCTCAAGAACAGTGTGCACTTAGGCCATGCAGTAAATACCTGGTTTGGGCAGGCACACTAGGCGCCACAATGATGTGCCAACAGAGGCGCACCATTGAAGACTACGTTTACTCAAATCAATAAAAAAATCAGCACAAGGGATATCACTTACCTTTAGTGTGATGTGTCCCTTTTGCTGCTGTGTCTTGGTTTATTAGAAATCTTCCTCCTCTGATGTCCCCCCAACCCCACCGCCATAATCTTCCAATACGGTGGTGGTTAAAAGAACTAAGGGAGCTCTTACAGGCACTCCTCTAGAGTGCTCACCAATGCCAGCCCTTTCTGCTCCACTCCTTCATTGTTAAGGCCCATACACACGATCGGACTTTTCAACAACGGTCTGACGGACGTGTTTTATCGGACAATTTGACTGTGTGTATGCTCCATCGGACAATTGTTGTCGGAATTTCCATGGACAAATGTTCGCTGTGCATGCTCTCAAACTGTCCGCCAACAAATGTCCGATGGAGGATCTTCCGATCGTGTGTACACAAGTCCATTGGACTAAAATCTTAAGTACAAACACACATGCTCAGAACCAATGCTAAACACCAGACAACAATAGCAATAGTTGCCCAAAGGGTGGCGGTAAAGAGCTGAAAAACCACGTGATTTGGTGAATGTTGGCTGAAAATGTTCTGCCATGTGTATGCAGAACAAGTTCATGGCCAATGCCCTTCGGACCAAAATCCACGGAAAATTCTGATGGAAGTCCGATCGTGTGTATGAGGCTTTAGAAGCCATAGCTATAGCTTCTATGAATAAAATGTGATCTATGAATGGAGGATGGATGGATGATTGAAAGGTCTGCCCCCTCTATTCAAAGACCCTGTTTCATTCATAGAAGCTAGTACAGCTTTATAAATTGGGGTGGGTTGAAACAGTGGGTAAAGTTGGGCAGTCTCGATGAATACTTGTCAAAAGTGTCTCAGTTCTATTAACCCCCACTAGACATAGGCCAAACATCCCCCTCTTCGTTTAGCAGCAGAACTCCAGAACAAGGGAAATGTTCTAACCTGAACAGCAAACCCTATTGAAGTCTATGTGAGCTGAACAGGAAAAACCAAAAGTGCCCATTTTGAAGGCTTATAGGCAGGTATTTGGCAATAGAGGTATGGGGGTCTGGGTACTGCTCTTGGGGACATGTATCAATGCTAAAAATGTTTTTAAAAACAATATTTTTTTCAGGTATACTGTAGTGCTTTTAATTATGCTTAAAGTGCAACAATAAAAATGAAAAAATACCTTTAAATAAAGTGCCTGGGGGGTCCACTTAGTTTGCCTGTTAAGTGGCGCATCTGTAGCATATAGAGTCAAATCCCATTTAAAATGACTTGCAGTTACAATTGCCGTAACAATTGCCGTAACTTGGATATTAGAAAAAAAGAAACGGCGTGGGCCCCCCCCCCCCAAAAAAAAAATCTATACCAGACCCTTATCTGGGCACAGATGGCCTGGCAGGTCAGTAAAGGGGTGGAATGAGCGAGTGCCCCCCCCGAACCATACCAGGCCACATGCCCTCAACATGGGGGGTGGGTGCTTTGCCCATGTTGATGGGGACAAGGGCCTCATCCCCACAACCGTGGCTGGTGGTTGTGGGGGTTTGCGGATGGGGGGCTTATCAGAAACTGGAAGCTCCTTTAACAAGGAGGTCCCCAGATCCCGCAACTCCATGTGAATAGGGGTACATAATCATTCACCCATTCAACAAAAAAGTGTACAAAAAGTAATAAAAACACAGTTTTGGACAAATCCCCCGTTGTAAACCATCATCAATCATGCCACTCGCCGCACCGGAAAAAGAAAAAAAAAAAAAAAGGCACCCGCCCACTATGAAGGCTGGCTGCCTTACTGCAGGATCCGCCGTTTGACAGTTCTTACATAGGTAAGGGGCGGTCCACCTGGTTATGTCACCTGGTGGCACCGCCCCCTTGTGACGTCACAGACTGGTGCATGCTGGGTCAGCAACGTCACAAGAGGCGGTGCCACCAGATTACGTTGCCAAGTGGCCCCACCCTTACTTCTATAAGAACTGTCAAAGTGCAGAGGAGTCATTCGGCAGGCAGCCACCCCAGAAAGCAGAGCGTCGGGCGCCTTGATTGAGGATGGATTCACATTGAGGGACACTTTTTATTTTTTAATAAAGGATTTGTCAAAAACTTGTCTCCTGTTTTTATTTATTTTGTACATATTTTTGGTGAATGGATAGGGGTACTATGTACCTGATACTCATTGACATGGGGGGGTCAGGATCTGGGGGCCCCCTTGTTAAAGGGGGCCTCCAGATTCCAATAAGACCGCAGACCCCCACAACCACTTATCATGGTTGTGGGGATGAGCACGTGGCCTGGCATGGTTCAGGAGGGGAGGGGGCGCTCACTCATCCCCAGCTTTCCTGACCTGCCAGGCTGCAAGCCCCGGATAAGGGTATGGATTTTGGGGGGCATGGGGTTCCCCTTAAAATCCATACCAGACCCCAAGAGACTGGGCGAGGACCCCGTTGTTTTCTTTATTTTTTCAATAGCTGGGTGTCGGCAATTGTAACTGCAAGTCATTTTAAATGGGATTTGATTTTTTTTTTCTTTAGAAATGCCTGTTTTGCTTTAGCATGTTCTATATATGCTACAGATGCATTTTTTTTACATTTTGGCTGTTTTTTTATTTAGCTGTCGGCAGGGAAACCCATTAACAACCGATGAGTCATCAGCTGTCAAGGACGCCATGGCCAGCTTCCCAGTCCCGTTCCTTAACAATCAGCTTACACTGTGCCCTGACAGGCATACCCTCAGAGATAATCAGGGACAGGGTTCTGCTGCTGCCAGATTACAGCCCTGGACCTGTAAATCACACTTTAGCTAATTCCACTTATTGCATTACCTGCCGAAAGGGTAACCTACAGCAGGGTCCAGTGCAGGGCAGCAACATTACAGTCCAGCCCCACTTCTTCCATATGGGTACAGCCTCCAAAGCCCCTACATGTTTTAAAAGATGGAGCTTTAGGGTAGAGTGAAGTCTGGAAGGAGTGAAGTTTTGAACAACATGCATGAACTTGAGAGGGTGGGTTTATCCTCTGGGCTCCCCAGGTTGGAGTTAAAGGCCTGATCATGGGATAATACTGTATAGCTTACTACTTAAGTGTGATTACCACAATACCTGTCTTCCCCTGTATATTTGCTTTCTTTTATTCCTTATACGGAACCTATTGTCAATAATTTGGATTGAGGACTTGTTGAGTACAATCTGTCTTTTACTGTGTATATGGAATTGTACATTTATACCAACTGTTTGGATTGTTCATGTTACATTTCAGTAAAGGAAATTATTCTATAAGGATTCATGTTTCCGTGTGATTTGGCTTACCATTACCATTTGGCGGACCATTTCTTTTACGTATGTCAATGCATTTAAAAAAAGCAAACTAGATAAAAGTGATTCGGGCTAACAGTTTAAATTGAAGGCCTCATACACACGGGCATTATAAAAAATGAGCTGTAAAGATAGTAACGACGCCAGGAAAAAAGCAAGTGAAAAATGCGATTTTATCAGCGTTTTGCATTGGTGTCAATGTATGTTTAGCCACGCTAGATTTTAGCAGCTTTTCTCTGCCTCTATTCAAAATCAATGGTTCCCTATGGGAGCCCATTGATTTGGATAGAAGCCGCACCAGAAGTCGGATCATGATGATCCGACTTTCAGTGCGACTTGTGTGCTGAGGATCTTGAAGGAAAACCCCCCGCCAAAAAAAATATTGATGTGGGTTCCCCCCCCCCCCCCAAGATCCATACCAGACCCTTATGCGAGCATGCAACCTGGCAGGTCAGGAAAGGGGGGGGTGAGCGAGGCCCCGTCCCTTGTGACGTCACCATCCAGGGCATGATGGGGGCGGTGATGTCCCAGGGGGCAGGGCCTATGGATGACGTCAGCGGATGGCCCCGCCTCATGCCAATATGTCATGGCACACAGCGGACCCAGCATTACATCGGGAGATCACGTTGAGTCAACATCGAAAGAATAACAGAGGGAGAAGACCCGGGAAAAGAGCAAGAAGACAGCGGCGGGAGAGGAGAACTGGAGAGGGGAGAACAAAACCGGCAGAGGGAAGAGACATCACCGGAGGAGGTAGAAGAGCCGGAGAGGGGAGAAGAAATAGGGAGAGATGCTGGATTTGCTTTAATAAAATACTTAAAAAAAAAAACCTGTGTACTGTGTTTTTTCTTTTTACACTTTTTTTTGGGTGAATGGGTAGTGGTACAATGTATCCCATACTCATTCACATAGGGTGGGGGGCCGGGATCTGGGGGCCCCCTTGTTAAAGGGGGCTTCCAGACTCCGATAAGCCCCCCCCGCAGACCTCGACAACCACCGGCCAGGGTTGTCGGCAAAAGGCCCTTGTCCTCATCAACATGTTGAGGGCATGTGGCCTGGTATGGTCCAGGAGGGGGGGGGGGGGGGCGCTCGCTCTCCCCCCTTTCCTGATCTGCTGGGCTGCATGCTTGGATAAGGGTCTGGTATAGATTTTGGGGGGGACCCCACACCATTTTTTCACTTTGGCAGGGGGTTCTCTTTCAAGATCCTCAGCACACAAGTCGCACTGCAAGTCGGATCACCATGATCCGACTTCTGGTGTGACTTCTATTCAAATCAATGGGCTCCCATAGAAAACCATTGATTTTGAATAAAAGCAGAGAAACACCTGACGTGGCTTAACGCTCTGTATACAGAGTTAAACCGTGTTTAACAGCTTTTACCGGCATCTGTCGTTTTGACTGCTCTAGTGCTGGAGCCTCAGAACACGCTGGTTCTGGGGTTTTTTTGAGCTTAAAAACGCCTATGCCACTTACAGCCCAAAAACGCCTGTGTGTGAGGCCAATAACATGAAGAGGTATTTTTAAGCTATAAAAAAAGCTGCAAAACACGGCTGTAAAAACATCCATGTGTATGAAGGCCTAATACTGAATTAAAATAAAGCAACATGTAATTATGTGAGTAAGAAAGAAACTTTCCCTTTCAAGAAAAATGGTCTTTTACCTGGACCCATGCTGTCTCCTCTTTCCCCTTTTGGTCCTTGTGGTCCTGTCAGTTATGAAACATATTTAATGAGAGAGTTACTGAAAAAAACTGATAAAGTTATATCTTTATATACTGAGTGCAGAAGAAGGTCAAAATAAACTACATCCTACAAATATCCTTTAGTCGAAGATCTTTATTTTAACCAGAGGTGTCGATGACAGCGTAGCGGTGCACCCGTGGGGTCGCTGAGTACAGTAGTTTCACATGTCACCCTGGCCAGCCCGGCATTCACCTCCAGTCACACATTTCTAGACAGTGAACAGTCCATCAGCTCGTTTTTGTGGTTTTTATTTGCAGGATTAAAAATTGGAAGGGGAAAAGGGAACATGGGATGCCCAAGTAATTGATCTTCTCAGGTGAACAAGGTATTTGGAATCTGAATTGGCAGTCTCTAAAGCTCCAACTCCTCCAGCACATCACTTCTGAGTAAACTCCACTTTCTCTAAAGCGCAATGCTTGATTCCTGGTAACTGGCACATGGCTAGGCCCCACTCTGAATCAGACCTAGCAATTTAAGATCTGCCATTTGCTGGCAGCGGCACGCAGTCCCCTTTGATGTAGCAACCAATGACAATGAAAAAAAAAAAAAAAAAGAGTACTTGTTGTGCTAGCTGTAACTTGGTGAACTACTGGTCCCAGTCAGTCCTGTGCAAGTCCCGCCAACCCTCTTGGCTGCAGCAACCTGTCTCTAATGCCAGTAACATCACAGCCTCTCCCTCTGGCTCTACATCCAATCCTGGTATGTCTCTCCTAGATCTTCTCACTGTGTATGTCACTCACCGACCCCGGATGGATCCCTCCTGATGATTTGCCTGGCAATGTTCCCTGCTGTCCTTCTCCTGCTTCTGTTCAGGACACCCCTGATGTGGGTTGTATGAGAGGTCTCTTCACAGCTCCTGAGCTCCGGCTCCCTCAAAGGCCCTCACAGCCTAACACTCCATCACTCAGTTCTTCCACCCAACTCCTCCCACAGCAGGAGTTATATACCAATCCTAGTTGGGGATTGGTCAGGGCTCCCAGATACACTCCATGCCACTCCAATCCTCTTCTCTGCCTCTTTTCCAGAACCTTCTAGAAACAGAGGGAGGTACCAGAGAGAT
This sequence comes from Aquarana catesbeiana, assembly GCF_042186555.1. NCBI lineage: Eukaryota > Metazoa > Chordata > Amphibia > Anura > Ranidae > Aquarana > Aquarana catesbeiana. The sequence goes on along the minus strand of NC_133331.1, from coordinate 261,094,466 downwards.
GAAGTACATGTCAGTCATCTGCTGCTGCTCTAAAACCACTCCCAGCCCCCAGATCAAAAACAAACAGGCTTGCATAAATTTACCTGCACTGGCTGTAACAAAACACAACTACCTCTAGCAACCTACCTACTTAACTTACTTGTTGCTTTACTTTCCACTGATGGGTGTGTGAAGGTATCTAGGCAATCCTATACCTACAGCCCAACAACTGTATATCTGCAGTGGGCACTTTGGGGTGGACTGGACTGAATCACAGGAATGAGGGGCCATGAGCTTTCCATGAGTGTAGGGCCTGTTCTCCACACAAGGTCACCCCAGAACACATGGCCCTCTATCCATCATCACCTCAGAACCCTTTAAACTAGTGGCCATGGACTTCTTAATGGTGTCAGCCTTCCCATCCATGTTCTGCTACGTCTTGTTGTTCATAGACCGCTTCTCGAAATCTGCAATAGTGGTGCTCACAAAGGACCAGACTGCTGTAACCACCTCTAAGCTGTTGTGGAATCATGTGGTTCAGCCCTATGAGTGCCTCAAGCGCATCCTGTCAGACCAGGGCCCCAATATCAAGTCCCAGGTATTTTCAGAGTTGTGTTGATTAAGCAGAATTCGTAAGTCCCACATGCCCCCCTACCATCCACATGGCAATGGGGTCTCGCAAACTGATGGGTATGCTGTGGACCCTGTAGCATGGGGATCGAGACCACTGGCACCAGCACATAGGGGAACATTGTCTGGGCCTATAAGAACACACCCCCTTTATCCTCATGTTTGGACGTAGTGAGAGGCTCTCCATGGACTTGCTGCTGAACACACCAAAGCAAGCTGCCCCCCGAAAGCCCAACGAATGGGTGCAAGAGCAGTGGGAAAGGCTGAGAAAGGCTCAACAGCAGATTCTTGAGCATTATCAGGAGGTGGCCGAGGAAGCCACCCTGGACCTGTTGCCACTAGCTGGGAGATGGAGTGCTAGTGAAAAACCCAATGTTATAAAGGGGGAGTAGACTGGAAATGTTGTGGGAGACCACCCTGTACTGGGTAGAGAAACAGCCATTCTCACTGCTCTAACTATACAATGTGGTGTCTGAGGACCCTGAAGTCAACAGGATACGTCTCCACCAGAATCTGTGTATGGGGCGGAGACAGCTCCATTAAGCCCCCTACAGACTCACAGGATTTTAATCCTGCAAACATTGCCCCTGTTAAAGAGGTTCCAGTTAATTGGTATCAGCCACCCATCAACGTGATCCCCACTGATTATCCCAGGTCTGAAGATGAAACCGCTGCCGCTTCTTTAGAAGATCACTCAGCGGAGGACTGGGAAAGTTCTAGGAGTCCTGAGGGATCTGTGGACTCCTGTGAGGACAGTAATGAGAGCCCAGGTGAGGGTAGTACCCATGATAACCCCCAAGCATCTGAAGCTCCTGGGCAAGCTTAAGTAAATGACAATCCTGATGATGAGCTGGAGGATTCCAGCGAGGGTTGCGGTCCTATTTGGTCTAACCGGGGGTCAACTGCTGGCCAAATATTCTGTTGCATAACGTACTGCTTGTTATTGTGTTCTTTTAACCATCTGTTTATGCTGTTGAATTTCACTGTTTTATTGTGTTTTGTGAGAGTCGATGCCAATAACTGCATCTGTCAAAGCTGGGAAACGTAGACAGGTGCAGATTGACCTTACACAGGTGGCACTGCTGCATCCACCATGCAGGGAGAGAGGAGGACAGGAGGAATAGTCATTCCTCATTTCTCTTAGGCTTCCATACGTGTCATTGGGAGGGCTGCTGTCAAATTGGAAACTGCCACCCGGGTAACCTCTGTGGCCATCTTTGAGAGCAAAACTTACAAAAAGCCCTACCTCACTGCCCTTGTGAGAGTGGCTAGGTTAGGGACAGTAACCTGCTTGATAGGGAGAGTGTTCTCAGCGTAGGGAAAGATTCCAGAGGATTGACAGCACAGGGATCGTCATTAGAACTCCTTGGGGAACTTCCCAGCAACCTGTGCTTACTGCATCTGGCTGCTCCCTGCACTAGGTGCTGCCAGCCTCTGTGCATCGCTCTCTCTATGCAAGTGAGTGTTGCCACTTGTTTCATACTGTTGGATAGACTCTGTTACTGTATCTGGAATGGTCTGACAATCTAACTTTGCATTTTCAACCACAGTGTGTGCCGTGCCTTCCCTCTGGGTGCCTACCACCTGGGCCTTTCCCCACCCCACAGCCTATGTGGTTTAGAAACAAATCATTAAAATATCCATGAGAAAACTAAGCCATGCTTTTAGATTTGTTTTCATTTAAAGTCATATAAATCATTCATGTAAGCAGAAAGGGTTCCCCTTAGTGGGACAAGTTCCCAGTTACCTTGCTCCCCATTGTCTCCTCTTTCCCCTTTTGGTCCAGGTGGTCCGGCAATTCCTTGTAATCCAGGAGGACCTAATCAGTCAAAAAAGAATAAAAGCTAAAGTTTAATCTGCTTAGTTTTTGACCCCTGTGGTTCCTCCTTTCCCCCCTCAAAAATGTACTAATAAAGTTTTTAAATGCAGTTGTAACAATATAGAATAAAATTATATTTTTCTTAATTTAGTGGTCAACAGTTAGACAAATGTTTGCAATTAAACTAAATTTAAAGTCCAGAGTTCAGAATTTACCTGAAGCCCCTGTGTCTCCTCCTACTCCCTTTAGTCCTGTTGGCCCCTGCTCTGGGGTTGTCAACTTTTCTTCAAGTCAAACCTGAACACTTTAGCGGCGCACAGCAATTTTTTTATAGTATAAACTATACATTTAATTTGTTATTAAATAACATAACACTGAGAACTCTGATGTACGGAGAAGACTCTGATGTAAGGGGAAACACTGTGGCCTCTGGTGTAAAGGGGAACTCTGATGTAAGGGGAAACACTGTGGCCTCTGGTGTAAAGGGGAATGATGTAAGGGGTGCTCTGAGAACCCTGAATTACCTTAGTGTACTTACTCAGAGGCAGGAGAGAGAAGAGGGAGACTTCAGTCACAGACAGGGATGGATGGTGAGCTCACTCACATCTTGGCAGTCAGCACCTCTCATCCAGATATATTTGAGGCTCCTGGACTTAACATTTCCAGCTCCCACTTTCCTTTTCTGAGGCATGGTGCCAGGGATTGGAGTGTGGGCAGACACAGAGGGGTAGGGGTGGGGGGAAGAGGTGTAGATTGAGCCCTCTCTCCTCTCCTGTGTGTGTTTGGGGGGAGGGTTTGTTAGTGTTGGCTTTGGGCACTGTGAAAGAGTAACACTCTCAGCTTAGACAACTGCAGCCAGCAACCCTGCTGGGAAGCCATAGTCCAGTCTAAATAATATGTCCGGATTTCAGGCAGTCTGAAACCTGGATGCATGATTCCAAACCCGAACTGTCCGGTGGAATCCTGGACAGGTGGCAACCCTACCCTGCTCTCCTCTTGATCCAGTTTCTCAGTTTTCCTTGGTGGTCCAGGCAAACCTGGTTATGAAATACAATTAAAGAGTTAAAAGTGGACCTCTCATCAGATATAATTTTACAAGTTAAGCAGGGTTGTAACTACAGATCATGGGGCTCGATAGAAATATTTTATTGAGGCCTTTCAGCGATTGAATGCACAATGTATTTCAGTGTACACAAACGCAATTTAATCTACATTTTTTACCTAAAATAAAAGATGATAGTGTCGAGTAGATAGATACCAAACACGTCAAGCCTAAAAACTGTGTGCGCCTGTGAAATGGCACCAAATTCCTGTATTCGAAATTATCAGTAAATAATGCTGTAATCAGTATGTAATACTGTAGCACACTGGAGCCGCAATAAAACTGGGATCCGTGACTTTGTTTTTTTTGTTATGTAATGAGGGATAATAATTCGGATAGGGATGGGAGATTATGGGATGCCCATTTGACTTCAACTACTTCAGGGACAACTTCTCCCATATAAAGTCTCTATATACACACACATCCTCTTCACTCCAGCACACACACACTTGCTTGCAGAACCTAGCTGGAACCTGAGAATACCTGACAGTCACTCAGTCATATGAAGCAATTACCCATTACAGGTTCCTTAGGTGTGTAGCAGAATTTCAGTGTCCAGCTTACATCGCTGCTGTGGCTACTGATCCCAGCACCACCTCTTTAGGTACTGCCAGCCCAGTTGGCTGCAGCTACCCCTTTCACTAGGCAGGCAGTGGTGACTGATGCTCAATATTTCCAACGCCACCCCAAACCCTCATCGCAGGAAATGGACGGGAATGCCTTGATCCCCCCACGGGAGATGGACGGTAATGCAGTGACGCCACCCCTCCTGCGGGAGACGGATGCGATTGTGGCAATCACACCCCCCGTGGGAGATGGACCGGAATGCGGCAACGATCAGAGGCCTCCTTATCTTAGGGAGGAGGCAGATCAGGCAAACATGGATCCGGGCTGCAGCTCCTCACTCCGGGCCATCGCTTCTCCTCCAGGCAGAACAGGAAGTGGGTCCTGACTAGGGATGAACTTCGAGTTCGAGTCGAACTCATGTTCGACTCGAACATTGGCTGTTCGCAAGTTCACCGAACAGCGAACAATTTGGGGTGTTCGCGGCAAATTCGAATGCCGCGGAACACCCTTTAAAAGTCTATGGGAGAAATCAAAAGTGCTAATTTTAAAGGCTAATATGCAAGTTATTGTCATAAAAAGTGTTTGGGGACCCAGGTCCTGCCCCAGGGGACATGGATCAATGCAAAAAATAGTTTTAAAAACGGCCGTTTTTTCAGGAGCAGTGATTTTAATAATGCTTAAAGTCAAACAATAAAAGTGTAATATCCCTTTAAATTTCGTACCTGGGGGGTGTCTATAGTATGCCTGTAAAGGGGCGCATGTTTCCTGTGTTTAGAACAGTCTGACAGCAAAATGACATTTTGAAGGAAAAAACTCATTTAAAACTACCCGCGGCTATTGCATTGCCGACAATACACTTAGAAGTTCATTGATAAAAACGGCATGGGAATTCCCCAAAGGGGAACCCCGAACCAAAATTAAAAAAAAAAAAAAAAAAAAAGACGTGGGAGTCCCCCCAAAAATCCATACCAGACCCTTATTCCGAGCACGCAACCTGACAGGCCACAGGAAAAGAGGGGGGGGACGAGAGTGCGGCCCCCCCCCCCCTCCTGAACCGTACCAGGCCACATGCCCTCAACATTGGGAGGGTGCTTTGGGGTAGCCCCCCAAAACACCTTGTCCCCATGTTGATGAGGACAAGGGCCTCATCCCCACAACCCTGGCCGGTGGTTGTGGGGGTCTGCGGGCGGGGGGCTTATCGGAATCTGGAAGCCCCCTTTAACAAGGGGACCCCCAGATCCCGGCCCCACCCCCTGTGTGAAATGGTAAGGGGGTACTTACCCCTACCATTTCACTAAAAAACTGTCAAAAATGTTAAAAATGACAAGAGACAGTTTGACAATTCCTTTATTTAAATACTTCTTCTTTCTTCTATCTTCCTTCATCTTCTGGTTCTTCTTCCGGAGTTCTCGTCCAGCATCTCCTCCGCGGCGTCTTCTATCTTCTTCTCCTCACCCCTCTCGCACCCATGGCATGGGGTGAGGCTCCCGCTCTTCTCTTCTTCCTTTCTTCTCTTCTTCATTTTCTTCTCCGGGTCGCTCCGCACCCATGCTGGCATGGAGGGAGGCTCCCGCTGTGTGACGGCGCTCCTCGTCTGACAGTTCTTAAATAACGGGGGGCGGGGCCACCTGGTGACCCCGCCCCCCCCTGACTTGACGGGACTTCCCTGTGACGTCACGGGGAATGCCACAGGGAAGTCCCGTCAAGTCACCGTGCGTCAGAGGGGGGCGGGGTCACCGGGTGGCCCCACCCCCCGTTATTTAAGAACTGTCAGACGAGGAGCGCCGTCACACAGCGGGAGCCTCCCTCCATGCCAGCATGGGTGCGGAGCGGCCCGGAGAAGAAAATGAAGGAGATGAAAGGAAGAAGAGAAGAAGAGAAGAAGATGAAGAAGAGAAGAGCGGGAGCCTCCCCCCCATGCCATGGGTGTGGAGCGGCCCGAGGAGAAGAAGATAGAAGACGCCGCGGAGGAGATGCTGGACGAGAACGCCGGAGGAAGAACCAGAAGAGCCAGAAGAACCAGAAGATGAAGGAAGATAGAAGAAAGAAGTATTTAAATAAAGGAATTGTCAAAAACTGTCTCTTGTCATTTTTAACATTGACAGTTTTTTAGTGAAATGGTAGGGGGTACTTTTGTACCCCCTTACCATTTCACACAGGGGGGGGCCGGGATCTGGGGGTCCCCTTGTTAAAGGGGGCTTCCAGATTCCGATAAGCCCCCCGCCCGCAGACCCCCACAACCACCGGCCAGGGTTGTGGGGATGAGGCTCTTGTCCTCATCAACATGGGGACAAGGTGTTTTGGGGGGCTACCCCAAAGCACCCTCCCAATGTTGAGGGCATGTGGCCTGGTACGGTTCAGGAGGGGGGGGGGGGCGCACTCTCGTCCCCCCCTCTTTTCCTGCGGCCTGCCAGGTTGCGTGCTCGGATAAGGGTCTGGTATGGATTTTTGGGGGACTCCCACGTCATTTTTTTTTTAAATTTTGGTTCGGGGTTCCCCTTTGGGGAATTCCCATGCCGTTTTTATCAATGAACTTCTATGTGTATTGTCGGCAATGCAATAGCCGCGGGTAGTTTTAAATGAGTTTTTTCCTTCAAAATGTCATTTTGCTGTCAGACTGTTCTAAACACAGGAAACATGCGCCCCTTTACAGGCATACTATAGACACCCCCCAGGTACGAAATTTAAAGGGATATTACACTTTTATTGTTTGACTTTAAGCATTATTAAAATCACTGCTCCTGAAAAAACGGCCGTTTTTAAAACTTTTTTTTGCATTGATCCATGTCCCCTGGGGCAGGACCCAGGTCCCCAAACACTTTATGACAATAACTTGCATATTAGCCTTTAAACTTAGCACTTTTGATTATTTATGTTCGTGTCCCATAGACTTTAACGGTGTTCGCCTGTTCGAACGAACTTTTTTCCTGTTCGCATGTTCTGGTGCGAACCGAACAGGGGGGTGTTCGGCTCATCCCTAGTCCTGACTGAGACCCAATTGGCCGGGAGTCCTAAGACTCCCCGAATGCCCCCTGCTGGCATGGCTTATGTCAATTTATGAGGAGAACCTGCCCCCTTCCAGCCCCAATTTGCTGGGGATTGGTCAAGGCTCTCATAAATATTAGGGCAGCCCCCTACTCACTCCCACCCTCCAGCTCTACAAAGTTTCTACAAACTTCCAGACCAGAGAGAGCTGCCTGATGAGTCATCCAGCCCTGACCAAAAGTAACCCTGACCTAGATTACGCAGCTCAGGCTTAGCCCTGAGCCAACTATGTTTTGTCTGTCCTAACAGACCTACACTAACTCTAGCACACTTACTAGAGCAGAGATGGTGAATCTTTTTGAGCCTGAGTGCCCAAACAGCATCACAAAACGAACGTATTTATTTCAAAGTGCCAACATGTAAATAAACTTAACAGTGGCTCTGTACCGAGGCTGGGACTGATCATCCCTCTGAATGAGGCCTAAGGGACCAAAAATGTACGATTCTGCCCAGAAAAAAAACATTTGTGCTTTTTCAGAGATGCATTGTGCTCAGAATACAAGGATCAGATATGTATTGTGCTCAGAATACAGGGATCAGAGATGTATTGTGCTCAGAATACAGGGATCAGAGATGTATTGTGATAAGAATACAGGGATCACAAATGTATTGTGCTCAGAATACAGGGATCAGAGATGAATTGTGCTCAGAATACAGGGATCACAGATGTATTTTGCTCAGAATACAGGGATCAGAGATGGATGCATTGTGCTCATAATACTAGGATGGGGGGGGGGGGGTGATGTGAGGGCCAGCAGAGGACACTGCTATGGGGGTGGCCCTTCCCAAAGCATTGTCCTCTGCCCCTTCACATAACCCCCACATACACAGCAGTGTCCTCTGCGCCTCCTTCCTTTCCCCCATACCACTGTCCTACCTCTGTATGTACAGCCAGAGTCCTCCACATTGCCATGTTTTAGCGCCCACCACTCGAGCCCCTGCACAGGAAGCCACTCTCCTATTGGCTCTCAAAGTCCAGGAAGGGAGGAGTCATTCTTCTCTTCCTCGGTATCGTGGCACTGCTTACAGAGGCAGACACTCCATGTCTTTCCCACTGGGCTGCCCCCAGTGCATGCAGGAAGGGTTTTACTCACATCTGCCACCCTGCTATCCGATCGATCGCACTGAAGATAGGAAGGGAGCCTCTTCCACGCCTTCACCGCCAGTACAAGTGACTAGCTGGCAGGGGGATTCTCTCCCCTATCCTGGCAGTGCACTGCGTACCCACAGAGGGCTCAGCGTGCCAGCTGTGGCACATGTGCCATAGGTTCACCATCACTGTACTAGAGGGTGCTGCAATATCTTAACAGCTCATCAGTTTATAAACCATAAATGACGGACCTTTTGCACTCTATTCTCCTCAAAAACATAAAAGTGGTTGGGCAACGCTATAGCTGCCCAGATTACTTTTAAACAAAAGCCCAAAGCCTACTGAACAAAACTGAAACAGTTCAACCACTTCAGACTTTGGATGTACTAGACATGTCTGAAGATCCAATAAGGTTAAATTATGTTTTTTTGAAGAACTACACACAGCAATAAGTTTTTAACTGAGGAGATACTCTAGATCACTCTGGATTTTGTACAGCCTGAGGAAGACTACATTAGTCATACAGGCAGTCCCCGAGTTACAAACAAATTCAACTTAAAAACAAACCTGCAGATCTATCTTGTTTGTAAGTCGGAACAGGTACATTTTTTAAGTGGAACTCCAGCCAAAAAATCTATTTTTAAGCTTTTTGGCTAGCATAGGGAAGAGTTATCACCCCTGTAACATTTGTTTTGCTGTCTGTGCCCCTGTTCAGACGATTTCACCTCATTTTCTGCCCCAATGACAATAAGATTTTTAAAATTTTGGGTTGTTAGGGAAACATGGACTGGTGATAAAGCATCAGAGGAGACACCTTTTTCCCATAATAACTCTTACAGGAGTTTATTTCCCTTCCTAGGGGTAGATTTCCTCTTACTTCCTGTTGTCACCCTCCGTTTGTAAGTAGGAGTCGATTGTAAGTCAGATGTTTGTAACTAGGGGACCACCTGTACAGGGTAACTTTCAGTGCTGGCTGGGAAGCTCTGAGGACAATAAGCTTACAATACCATAACGGCTAGGCAAATCTTCTTACTGCACAGCTTGCAAAGGGGATCGGTGACCAGTAACAAAAATTCAGAAGGCTCTTCCTGTACTTTTGACATCAACCCTTGATTAGAAATGTCAGGGGGGTGGTACAGGGCCACAGCAACTTCTGCACTCAATGATTCGGTACTGAATCTATGTTGTCTATGTTTAAATTACTCTAAAACCCCCTTAACAGTGCCACTTCCACCACCAGGCCTCAAAACAACTGCGAGGGCTGCTATGGCTAGTGTTAAGTGTGAGCCTGCTTAATAACGTGTTGGTGTAATACTTCCAGAAAAAGTGAAGGAAGTTCCCAGTTCTCCAGGTCAAAGCTCCCAACTGTCCCTTATTTGGAGGGACTGTCCCTGATTTGGAGCAATGTCCCTCTTTCCCTCTTTTCTCCTCATTTGTCCCTCATCTTGGTCTGATCTATATAGTTGTATAAAAAAAGTGTTTCCCAGTGCTAAACCTTTCATCCAATTTCTAAATTGCTGCATTTGTAATTTTTAAAAGCCAATATAAAGGAATAGTAGTGGTAAAAAAAAAAGTTCTTGTGGATTTAATGAATGTCTTTTCTTAAGTTAAATCTCCTTTAAGGGGGCGTGGCAGGGGCATATCCTATACCAACATAGTTTTGCTAGTAGGTGTCCCTCATTCCCATTTTTAAATGTTGGGAGGTATGCAGAATCCACCTGGTGAAGTATTAGACTACAGATCATTATTGGTATTAAAATGTTGTTACTTTTTTACCTTGTTTACCCGTTTCCCCCTTTGCTCCATTTGACCCATTCAGGCCTGGTAGACCGTCCTTGCCGGGAGCTCCACATTTGATGATTGTGTAGCCATTCTCATCAGGGTTTTGGCATATCTGTGTTGCTGGAGTCACTAATGCCACATGGAGCAAAAGTAGACCAAGAAGCTTCATAATTGACATATTCCAATTACAGCTTGTCTGTATGAGAGAAAGAAACACCTGTGGTTACTATTACACCAAATAAGTTCATGTTCTGCTCTAGGACATCTACTCTAGGTCCTTTAGGGCTATTCTAGGAGAACTAGAGCCATTCAAGGACATCTAGGGCATATAGGGCTATATAGGGCTACTCTAGGATATCTAAACCTACTCTAGGACATCCAGGAACAATCCAGGATGTCTAGGGCTACTCTAGAACATCTAGAGCCACTCAAGGAAATCTAGGGCCATTCCAGGATATCTAGGGCTACCCTAGGGCATCTAAAGCTACTCTAGGACATCTAGGGCCCCTCCAGGACATCTTGAACCACTCCAGGACAACTGGTTCTACTCTATGACATCTAGGGCCTCTCCAGAACATGTATGGCCACTCCAGGACATCTAGGGATACTCTAGGACAACTAAAGCTACTCTAGGACATCTAGGACCAATCCAGGTCATCTAGGAGTACTCCAGGACACCTAGGGCAGGCAATTGTTCTCCCGTTGCTTATAGTCACATTCTGTTTGTTCTCCTGCCATACTGTTCGCTCACCCAGACAAGGTGAAATATCTGGTACTTTTGTTGTTGTAGCGTATGGGACCCACTACCCCTCCTTTTTTTAAGGTGCAGCGCCAGATTTTTTATAGTTGCATTGGTCCAACTAGGATCAATGTAAGTATGCATGTTGTCCATTAGGTTCAAATACCCTTCTGTTGTTGGAAAATAATATAATCGGAGAGTGCCTTTTCAGAACATGAATAAGGGAAAAGTGGGGGAGCAGAGCATGCAGAGTGCAGTTGAGAGACTGTACTGAATATAAACATGGGGGTCTAGGTACAAAAACATTTACCATGTTGATTTCTTAAGCATTCACACAGGTGCAAAAAAATGATTGCCGCATTGCTTGTAATATCATTATCTCCTATGATTGTCACCTCCATCTAGTGGCCATAATGCAGCATTTTTCCTATGATACCTTAATCAAAAAGATATTGCATTATGGCCACTAGATGGAGCTGATGATCTTAGGTGATAATCATTTCACAAACAATGCAGCTCTCATTTGTTGTGTCCTAATGCTTAAGACACAGCAATATCTTATATCTAGACCCCTAGGAAACACTGTTCTATTTAATAATTTATTTTGTGAAGCAATCTATTTGATATAAACAGGAAAAGTCACTGCAAATTATTTATATAGTTCACTTATTATATTTTATTACATTGCTTTATTAGGTAATTATGTAAGTTAGTGTTTAGAGCACTGCAGATTTTGATTTATATTTATATACTAAAATTAAAGTTTTTGTGTCCGAAGTTCAGCATTATATCAGTTCAGATCATGGAACTGCTGTGGGCCCAGGATCAGAGGGGAACCAGAGCTATCCGGCTAAGCAGTCATTTATATAGGTAACATTAAGCAAATACATTCGGATTGCATCAACAAGTATCTAAACCCAAAATAAAAAATGTAACATATTGTAACATTTTTGTCAAAAATATATAAAGTGTCAGATAAAATAGTATTGTGTGACAACCAAAACCATACTGCGTGATTCTTAAAAAATATTCAAAACAGTACACCAATCATTTCTTAATGTCTAATAAATTACAAAAACGATCTTCAATAAAGTGTTTGCTGTTCAAAACAGTGCTTGCTGCTATAAAAGTGCTTATTTGTGCAATGAAGTGCCTTAAGTGCCAAATGGAGCCTCCAATCAGTGCTCTCAGGTGAATGCACAACGCACTTACTGTACCAGAAAGATTTGACCCCTTTTCCCAAAGGTGGTTAATCAGCGCTTACATGCAAGTATATCTTCATGGGGTTACCCATCACACGATCTCTCAGATAAGGAAAGGCTATGAGGCAATCAGCCTTCGACACTTGGATACTCCTCTTTCTTGCGATAATTACTCCACAATCTCATTGGCATGGGAAAAATGTAAAGGATTAACTCTTATGCCCTGTACACACGGTCGGATTTTCCGATGGAAAATGTCCGATCGGAGCGTGTTGTCGGAAATTCCGACCGTGTGTGGGCTCCATCGGACATTTTCCATCGGATTTTCCGACACACAATCCGTTGTCGGAAATTCCGATCGTGTGTACACAAATCCGACGGACAAAGTGCCACGCTGCTCAGAATAAATAAAGGGATGAAAGCTATTGGCCACTGCCCCGTTTATAGTCCCGACGTACGTGTTTTACGTCACCGCGTTTAAAACGATCGGATTTTCCGACAACTTTGTGTGACCCAATATCTAAAAAACCCGCAAGCAAAAGCCAGTGGGTGAGGAGGAGGAGGTGGGACTTTATATGAAGCCAATGGTTTGCAAGCCGACACAAACGGTGGGTCAATAAAATTCTTTATTTGCATGTTCATACAAACAATGGTATCAGACAATGTCAATATAACACTTGGTAAAATGTTAGCAGTGATAACCAGAGATCAACATAAGGACCAGTAGTATAGTTATCAAGGATATAAAAGATATACAGGTAACATGGATGATAACATGAGTATAAGCAATATTATTAAAGATAGACCAGGGATCACCAGGTGTCAGAATGCGTACATGGTTAAAACAAAGTAATGCCTGCCTGATAGCTGGCCTCAAGTTCCTGTTAAGGGGTAAAACTCGGTATAACATGGGTTGGGACAGTAAATGACAACCGGTAGCTCGACGCGTTTCGTGGTTCAAGACCACTCATCAGGAGCAGACATGTCATGTTTCTGGAAATAAAAATGATAATAATATCAAGGGCCAAGGTAAAAATGGGTACAGAGGGCTAAATAATCCTCCAAAAATTGAAAAGTACTCACGGCAATTGTGGGTAAATGGTGAATGGCCAGGTATGGCAACCATCCGGAACTAATGCCGGGTCGGGAGCTGAGGCGGGCCCCCCCGCCGCGGCGACCAAAACAGGCAATCCCCCCCAGGGCGATGCAGAGCCACGAGGCACCCTAGAGTTGAGAGTGGAAGATGAGTGATGAATGCAAGGAGTGTATGTGCAGCGGGGGGAAAAAGAGGGAGGGGGAAAAAAGAGGGGGGGAAAAAGGGTAAGGGTGGTGGTTGCTCTACACCACCCTGTCACACAGGTAAGCTCACTCCTTACCCTTGTTCGTGCACATGTTATCCTCCAGTTTTCCCATCCCTCTTTCCCTCACTCCATTACTCACTCCACTCACTCACTCACTTCTACATCACGCTCACTCTCCACTCTCCCTCCCCCCCCCCCCTTTTTCCCCCCCTCTTTTTTCCCCCTCCCTCTTTTTCCCCCCGCTGCACATACACTCCTTGCATTCATCACTCATCTTCCACTCTCAACTCTAGGGTGCCTCGTGGCTCTGCATCGCCCTGGGGGGGATTGCCTGTTTTGGTCGCCGCGGCGGGGGGGCCCGCCTCAGCTCCCGACCCGGCATTAGTTCCGGATGGTTGCCATACCTGGCCATTCACCATTTACCCACAATTGCCGTGAGTACTTTTCAATTTTTGGAGGATTATTTAGCCCTCTGTACCCATTTTTACCTTGGCCCTTGATATTATTATCATTTTTATTTCCAGAAACATGACATGTCTGCTCCTGATGAGTGGTCTTGAACCACGAAACGCGTCGAGCTACCGGTTGTCATTTACTGTCCCAACCCATGTTATACCGAGTTTTACCCCTTAACAGGAACTTGAGGCCAGCTATCAGGCAGGCATTACTTTGTTTTAACCATGTACGCATTCTGACACCTGGTGATCCCTGGTCTATCTTTAATAATATTGCTTATACTCATGTTATCATCCATGTTACCTGTATATCTTTTATATCCTTGATAACTATACTACTGGTCCTTATGTTGATCTCTGGTTATCACTGCTAACATTTTACCAAGTGTTATATTGACATTGTCTGATACCATTGTTTGTATGAACATGCAAATAAAGAATTTTATTGACCCACCGTTTGTGTCGGCTTGCAAACCATTGGCTTCATATAAAGTCCCACCTCCTCCTCCTCACCCACTGGCTTTTGCTTGCGGGTTTTTTAGATATTGTGTGACAGGGATGGAAACGTGCGACCTCTACCCGGCGCAGTTTCATATAAAGTCCCACTTCCCCTCCCCCTTGCTGAACTTTGTGTGACCGTGTGTATGCAAGACAAGTTTGAGCCAACATCCGTCGGAAAAAATCCTAGGATTTTGTTGTCGGAATGTCCGAACAAAGTCCGACCGTGTGTACGGGGCATAAGTGTAGTAATTTGAATCGGTTTATTAAAAGAATAAAATATTGCACTTACATCATGACAATTAAAATGAGCATGACGTAATAAGCAGATTTAAATTACTACACATTAAGGTTATCCTTTATATTTCTCCCATGTCAATGGTGATTGAGATTGTGGAGTAATTATCACAAGAACGAGGAGTATCAAAGTGTCCAAGGCTGATTGCCTCATAGCTGTTCCTCATTTGGGAGATCGTGTGACGAGTGACCCCATGGAGATATACTTATCTGTGAGCGCTGATTAACTTCCTTTGAGAAAAGGGGTCAAATATTTCTGGTAAGTGTTACCTATAACACAATTAAAATGTTACAGGAGGTTCATTGTTGATATCTTGATATTGGAAGGAGACAGGGATTAAGCTTTAAAGACTTTAAAAGGAAGATTGACACTAATAACAAGAATATAAAACTCTCTTGAAAATAACATATGGAAAGGATTGAATTTCTAGATTTGGTAAAAAAAAAAAATAAGAAAGTAATTTATCCACAAGCAGTTTTTTCAAATCCTCTGATAGAAATGCATTAAATCCATTAGGATTTCACCTTCATGATATGTGGCTGGGGAACATTCCAAAGTGTCAGTTAATTTGGTTCCTCAGAAGTTGTACAGAAGAGGAAACATACCTAGTGCAGGCAAGACAGTGATAGACAGTTATCTGTAAGAATGAGGAATTTATTAAGAATGGTTTTCAGTAGAGGTTATGATAGGGCATTTCTGAACCGGTTGAGAAAGTAAGATTTATGGAAAGAAAGGAACTTCTATTGATTTGATGAAGAATGGCTCCAATAGGAAGGATTTTGAGACAGCAATTATTTTAGACTACAATTTTCACTAGAAAATGCATTTCCTGGAGAAAATGCGTGGGAATGTTGAATAGCATCTCCCTATCTCGTAGCCGCCTGTCCCCAGAACACACTGTAAAAAACATTTCCTCACTATCTGCCTGAGTGAGAGA
Source organism: Aquarana catesbeiana (assembly GCF_042186555.1). NCBI lineage: Eukaryota > Metazoa > Chordata > Amphibia > Anura > Ranidae > Aquarana > Aquarana catesbeiana. The sequence continues at coordinate 261,079,022 of NC_133331.1, read as the reverse complement.
CAGTGTGAGAGAACCCTTCAAACAAGCCTTAATAAATCCACAACAGTACATGCTATCGAAACAGTGACTTCACCGTTGGAGACACACGGCCTTTGTCAACGTATCAGTATTAAATTTATGTTGACAAACCTAAAAATGCACAACCCCAACAGGTCTAAACTTGAAACATGCAAAAGATCTGTTCAAGCACACATAGATCACCCCGACATATGGGGACGCAATGTAACTTTGAATCTATGAATGACTGTTCTCCCTGTTATATCTCATAATGCTATGTTCAATGTGTATGTTCAACAATGTATGTAACTTTACCTATATAAAACAATAAAAACTTTTTTGAGAAAAAAAACTAAAAATGTGGGCATGTCAGAGATTTAAAAAAAGAAGTTGGCTGTGCGTTTCGCTGGGAAGCGTGAAGAATTTTATACAGGACAGTCACTGGAAGAAAGTGTAGAACTCTGGTCATTTGGAAGCTCAACCAGCCAAAAGTAAAAGGCATATCACAAAACCGAGCACAATGCCTGAAACTAAACAAAAATACCTACGTTTTGATGTATAAATTGTGTATGATAAGTAGATCTTGTGGGCGTGAGAGCAATTTATAGAGAAGGAACTAAGATAATTTTTTTAAGGCTCTGTGCTCTAGCTATGACATCATCCACATTAAGCAGCCCAATACACACTCTGTTTAACCGATTAAGTTTAGTGATCATTTCAGGAAATGTTCACTAAACTTAAACAGCTTTTACACAAAAACTGTAAAAGATATCAAACTGAAAAGATACAGCCAGATAGCTGAATATTTTGTGACCATTTTAAAGTTTGTTTGGCGTCTGTAGGTGAAAGTATGAAGGAGCTGAAACTTTTGGGAGCGGAAGAAGATTTTAAGGATTTGAAGCATGCTCTTATTCACTTTAATGTTGTTTAGAATAAAAGTATGTTTTTTTAAGGTTTTAGGGGAATAATAGTAATGCACCAATGTATAAAAATAATTGTATGGTAAGCCCGCATAGTATAACGAATTGCAGACATGCTGTCTTTATTATATTTACCCACCTCCAGTGTCCTGATAAGAGCCATTATGAATATTGTTTACTTGATGTTTTGGCAACCAGCTATGGACTTGATTCATGTTTGGCCTGGGATTGCCAGTGAGGGAGAACAGCAGAATGTTCACATGCCAAATAGCTATAGGATATAAGGAAACGTATTTAAGCGTGATGTGGCTAGGACTTCTCCTATCTCTGAGGAAGTCCAATAGGGTTGCAATCTATCAGATGGGAGTGTCTGTGAAGTCATTACGCTAGGCAGGGCTCAGCAGAACCTCAGAAAAAATGATCATGTCATTGTTGCGTACGCTGTATAGCAGGGCCGGCCCTACCATGGGTCCCAGTGAGTCCACAGGACCCAGGCGCCAATTTGAGAGGGGCGGCAATTCAGGGGCAGACTGGGCTGATGGGAGTGTGCTGTGAACCGCAGTGTTCAAGTCAGCTTCTCTGCTGCTGCAGGCTTATCATTGCCGGTCCGCCCACCACCTGTAGCACAGAGCCGACAGGGTTTTGGAGCACTTCCTTTGGCTCTGCCGCTGGCTGCGATAGCTGTCTGATAGGTCATGGTGGTGGGCGGGGACAAAGGTCCTCTGGCGGCTGCTGTCGATTCATCCTCCGGATCATCCCTGCTGTCAGTGTGTGAGCAGCGGGTGACAGCCGACTCAGTGCAGCTGTCCTAGAAGAGTGGATCCGCACACTGCTCCATCCAGCATTGCCTGATCAGCTTGTGACACACATCGCTTCTTCTGCCACTCTCTCCCTGCCCATGTGCTGCATCTGGTGGGGGTGGGAAGATTAAACAAGCAGCTGACAGCCACATTAAAGCCGCTGACTGTGAACCCCCCCTGGACCATCCAAGTGAGTGAGCTGAACTCACTGACCAGACCCTGACCCTCTCTCTGCCCCCTCTCTCTACCACCTCTCCCCCCTCTTTCTCTCCCTGTCCCCCTCTTTCTGCCACCCCTCCCCCTCACTCTCTTTCTCCCTGTCCCCCTCACGGCCCCCCTCCCCCTCTCTCTGCCCCCTACCTTCCCCCCTCTCTCTGCCCCCCTTTCTATGCCCCCTCCCCCCTCAATTTGCCCCCCCTCTGTCTCTTCCTGTCCCTCTCTCTCTCCCCCTCTCCCCCTCCCCCTATTCCTGTCCCCCCTCTCTCTGCCCCCATCCTTGTCCCCTCTCTCTTCCCCCATCCCCTCTCCCTGTCCACCCTCTCCCTATAGTGTGGGGTGTGGACTTGGCATCTGAGCCATGATTGGCCAAAGGCACCCTACCTTTGGCTGGTCATGGCTCTCTTAGTACATTGTGCTGTGATTGGCCAAAGCATACAGGTTGGGTGCATGCTTCGGCCAATCAGCAGCCTTCAATGCACTGTGAAATCACAGTGCATTATGGGGCGCTTGTCGACTGGTGAACATCCCGTGAGCGACCCATATGTTTGTTTGTTCGACTTGAACATCGGGCCCTTTACTAAATACTAGAGGGATCACAAGGCAAAGAAAGGTGGTCCTAATTCCTCTTTATAGATCTTTCTATCACTAGAGGGGTCACCAGTAGGAGGAAAGAGGTCCTGATTCCTCTAAATAAACCTTTATATCACTAGAGGGGTTACCAGCAAGAGGAAGGAGGTCCTGATTCCTCCATATAGATCTTTATATTACCAGAGGAGTTACCAGAAGAAGGGGTGAGGTCCTGATTCCCCTATATAGATCTTTAGCTATCACTAGAGGGGTCACCAGCAGGGGGGGAAGGAGGACCTGATTCCTTTATATATATATCTTTAAATCACTAGAGGGATAACCAGCAGGAGGAAGTTATGGAGACCTCACATACAAAAAGATATTGATAAGATAGAATGAGTCCAGAGATGGGTAACAAAAATGATGAAAGGTCTGGGGATAAAACATTTGGAAAGAGACTTCAGGAACTTAAAGCGGAGTTCCGCCGAAAAAAAAAAAAAATTATAAGTCAGCAGCTACAAATACTGCAGCTTCTGACTTTAAAAATATATGCACACTTACCTGTCCAGGGTGCCTGCCATGTCGGCACCCGAAGCTGATCTGTCCCTAGGGTGGAGGCGCCGCCATCTTCGGTAAGGGAATCAGGAAGTGAAGCCTTGCGGCTTCACAGCCTGGTTTCCTACTGAGCATGTGCAATCTCACTGGTCCCTGCTGTCTTCTGGGACCTATGTGTCTCACAGAAAACAGCAGGGGGGGAACGGAGGAGGGGCCAGACATGGCGTAGATCGCCAGGGATACTGCAGCGATCTATGCCCGGTAGTGGGAGCAAATACCTGGATTACACAGGTATCTGCTCCCCCCGGCCCCCTGAAAGGTGCCAAATGTGATACTGGAGGGCGGGAGGAATCCAAAAAGCGGCAGTTTCATTTTTGGGTGGAACTCCGCTTTAATATGTACAGTATGGAGGAAAGAAGGGAAAGGAAAGACATGATTGAAACCTTCAAATACATCAAGGGGTGAATAAGGTTCAGGAGGGCAGTATTTTCAATATGAATCTAAAAACATGAACACGGGGACATGTCCTCAAACTAACTGGAGGAAAGTTCAAAACTAATCTTAAAAAGCATTATTTTACTGAAAGGGTAGTTGATGCTTGGAATAGACTTCCAGGTGAGGAAGCGAGTTAGCCAACAGTAAATGGCTTCAAACATGCTTGGGACAAATATAGATCTATACTCAGACAAAAAAAAGTTAACAAAAAACAAACATAAAAATACTAAAACCATGTATAAATAAAAAATAACAGCAGATTCGATAGACCACTTGATTTTTTTTTTTTTGCCTTCGCTTTTCTATGTTTATATATGTTGATATAAAAGAAAGCAAAATCCATTTTTGGTATGTAACGCCCTGCTCCTGTTGATTAGGCGCTTATATGTACATTTAGGGGTTATCTGTTCTGTATATAGTTCAGATTTAATCTATGGCTAAATTAGCTTCTGTTCCAGCATTTGCTGTGTTGCGTGTAGTTCCACATTGTTGTCTGTAGGTGTCGTTGTCACCACAGGCCAGTGTTGAAAAGCAACAAGCTGAAGTGTATTGAGTGCTCTTCTTTCTCAGAGGTAACTCGGCAGAGGTGGTCCACTGCTAAGCATTCTGGGAAAGAGTACTTAAAGCGGGGTTCCACCCAAATTTTGAACAATATCTGTATGTATTGTCTTCCTTGCCTAGATGCTGACATGCCATTTAAAAAAATTTAAATCACCGTAATTACCTTTTATTTTTCTATTCTCCTTTGCACTTCCTGGTTCTCCTCCCGTGGGAGTAGGCATGTTTCTAGCCTCTACCAGACTCCTGGGAGCTAGTCTCAGGCTTCCCAGGATGCCACTGAGCATGTGCGGGAACGAGCGGTGAATGCTGGGAGCACAGCATTCACCACATCCAGGAAATAAATGCTTGTGGGCTTCAATGAAGATGGAAACCGCCTGCAGTGAATAATATAATTTATTCTTTCCGACGAAATCTGACACAGGTGGACATATTACACACAATATGTGAGTATGTAATGCTGAGAAGAAAAGTTTGTGAATGAACTAAAAAAAAAAAACAAAAAAAAGATAGGTGGACCCCCGCTTTAAGGAGCAGATGCCATTTTTGGTTCTCATTTACTGCCTGGCCCTCCTGGCCTAGGGTATGTGACAGCTTCTTTTCTGTCTCGGGACCATGCTGGCCCAAGGCTATGTTACTACAAGTAGGCCCAGAGGTCGTCTGGGGCCTGTTGGTGTAGAGGTGGTCCTGTGCTGTCTGTCCTGCGGGAAGAAGCCAAGCAATTGAAAGATCCAGGGGGAGGACTCATCTTGGAGAGGACCGAGCGAAAGGCTGGTATCTCAAGAAGGGCCTGGTGACTCAATTGGAGGATGCATTCTCACTAACCTATCGCACAGCACTGCCAGGTCGGCTTAAAGGTTCTGGTACTGTGTTGCTGATTATCTAATACTACAGTCCTGTGGCAGAGGATTGTTCATCTATTTTCTACGTCCTGTGACAGAGGATCGTACAACCATTTTGTTCTTCTAAAGTCTGTGGCAAAGACTTTGTCCGTTGGCCATTCCGGCTGCTAGGTCAGTGAGAGAGACCTATCCGGGTGGGCAAAGATCTTCAGACTGAAAGTGTGTTTGTCTGCAAGATCTTAAATTCCTCAGTGATCTGCAAAAGGTATTTGAACTCTCCTGCAACTCCCTTTCTACCTCTTTACTGCTACTTCCTTTCAAGTTTTGCAATAAAGCATTGGAAACAGAAAAAAGTGACTGGTGCATACATTGGTGGACACAAGGCTTAATATCGACTGAGTTCCTGATGTGGTAAAACTACAGGTAAGGGGTGATGGCAACAACCCAATTTATTTCAGCAGCTCCTTCGGGGTCTTTGCTACAGGTATATTTAACATGCCCTCATTTTGATATATTTTTATTTTCTCTGTATATTGCCATGTTGGCTCCTCTGATCTTAGAGATGTACTTGAATACTACATTTTTCTTAAATGGACAAGGTTGTTTTCTTACACTTGTGATGTGTAGAGATGTATTGTTTTAACGAAACGCAAGTAAAAATATATTCGACCTAAAAGGAAGCAAAATGTATGTGTGTGAGTATCTCTCTATAGATATCTCTATCTCTATAGATATCTCTATATATCTATATATAAAATTCGTTTTTTCTTACTTAGTGATTTAATTTTTTGTTTTGTCCAACGCGGTTAAAAAGGTATTGGAGATTTGTAATTTTTTTTGATGACTTATGTTTTAAGACATAGAAGTCAGACGTGACGCCAAAGTATTTAAAATTAGTACTCTTACTTAGTACGGCAGTGACTGTCATGCCACGTACACACGGACGGACTTTACATAGGGCAAAACTCCGTCGGCATTTCCAGCAGAAAAATTTAAAACAGGCTCTATATCTAAGTTCGTTGGAAATGCCGACAGAAAAAGTCCGATGGTCCCTCAGGCATAGACTTCCCAAAGAGTAGTGTTCCCTTAAAAGCCAGAGCCCATAGTCAGTGGGTAAGAGTCCTTTCCAAAAGCTCCTGTTCTGGCTGGGTCTGTCATGGCATAGAACATATGTAAACTTATGATTGGGGCAATTGTGGCTGGTAGGTGAATCAGGGTTAAGAAAATCTATGTCATACCGTCTATAAAGTAAAGCTAATTAAATATCTGGACTGACTATAGTGTTTTCCCACAAAGTCTATTCAGCCCCAAAAAAATTTCCCCTTTTCTCCATCCCTGCACAAACAATAGCACAGTACTACTATAATGGTCAATGAGGGGCTTTCTTATGCCGTGTACACACGGTCGGACTTTCCGTCAGAAAAAGTCTGATGGGAGCTTTTCATCGGATATTCCGACAATGTGTATGCCCCATCTTCCTACTACCATTTGTTCCAGTGCTCCAGTTGAACTACAGAACACCTCCCTGCTGCCTGTTGTTCCCGAGTTCCTGCCAGCTACACTACTTCTCTGCTCAATCATTTGTTCCAGTGTTCCTGCCAGAGTTCCGGTTCATCTTCCTACTACCAATTGTTCCAGTGCTCCAGTTGGACTACAAGAACACCTCCCTGCTGCCTGCTGTTCCTGAGTTCCTGCCAGCTACGGTACTTCTCTGCTCAGTCAGCGGTTCCAGTGTTCCTGCCAGCCCTCCTTCTGCTGCACCTGAGGTCCGGATCAGCTCCACATCTGCCATTTGCCAAGCACTTGTGGCCCCCTGTGCTCTTGAGTCCCTGTTTTCTCTATCAGGGGTTCTCGAGCCAGAGGCACACAAGAGGCTACTCCCTGCATTCTGGGCTCCGCCACCAGGTACGTGACATATTGTGACCACTGTACACTTTATTATCCAACCATTGTGAGATGTTTATGATGTGTGTTATGATGTGTTATGCACTTTGTATCCATGGTGTAAGGGCTTGGTGCCGAATAGTCTGGGTGGGCACTGAGTCATCCAGGTAACTAGTTGTTTAATTAACTTACTGTTTATAGTATATGTTGGCTGTCCCTTAGCTATGTTGATTAGATTCCTGTTTACAGTTTGCATTGTTAGGTTAATATGATCAGGAGGGAAATGTCATCCTGTGGGATATAAAGTATGGGTCTGAGTTTCAATAAACAGTCATTCCTTTGGATTTTACCTCACATCTTGTCTTTGTAAGATGATTGGGGTAAAAAGGGCTGGCAATAGCTCTCGGTCTGCTCGGAGCAGTTTGGAGGGCAGGGAGGCACTCTTTGGCGGAAAGAAGCACCTAATTCGGGTGGTAAGCGGTTTTGTCACATATGGGAAATGGTATGTGTTGGGAGGCAGTGGCGGCTGGTAAAGTTTTAAGATGGTGGGGCGCCAGACCCCGCCCTTACTTTTTAACCCCTTGCACTTCTCAGAAGCCCCACCCCTTATAGACTCCAGCCACTCTGTACAGTGTAACTCAACTGTCAGTCCTAATTCTCAATAAAACTCTGCTGGCTCATTCATCCATTAAATACCAAAAGTAAAGAATTACATTAGCTGTGAGGTCTGCACAGGAAGCCAGCACAAACTAGTATTATGTGGGTTTTCATATCCCATCAAGCTCCATCCTAGTTCCTTATTTTATAGTAGGAATGTTAGTAATCCTACACTAACCTAACCACTGACACATGATAAGCAATAGAAATGTCCCTGTTTTTTGGAACTGACCAGCTTCACTAACATAAACCTTCATTATCTGTCAATAAAAAGTTTAAAAAGCAATGATAAAATCAGGCAATTTAAGATGGCATTCATTGAAGAGACGGCTGTGTGGCTCCACGCTGTCAACCCCTGCTACCTATCACTCCCAACTGCAATATAAGCCTCAGCAGAATTGGGGATCAGGAATAGTAATATCCTAACTAACAAGTCCCATACGACAAGCCATTGTTTATCTCTGACTGACACCAGATCCCCCTCCGTCAATCAAATTAAAATTGATGTCAACCAACTACTGAGAGCTATCAATATATGCTAACGAGGTTGCTGTCTTTACTAGACATAGTTATAAAGCCTTTGAGGTATTCAGTTCTGTTCTCCTGAAGAAGCGCATGTGGCGCGCAACATGTCGAGCCAATACAGAATCTGTTACCACCTCATAGCTTCTGGTTCAACGCAATGTAACTATATTGATCAAGATTTTTTCTAGACACTGCTCAAACTATTTTATTTAACCATCTAGCTATGTATGGAGTGCATAATTTGTAAAACTGTAACTATGAACTAAATTCTATATGTTTCTCTGTTTTATTCTTTATTTTAATATTTTCTAAATAAACTAGAATTTTAATCATATATCTAGTAATTACTGTGCCTATAAAGTCTTGAGCCCATATCTGTCCAATTTTTTCGAATCCATTAAGATAAGACGTGGCACCTGTAACCCAGTTCGTATCCGCATGACCACTATGCGCTGATACGCTTAGAAATTTAATAAAACTATGAAAAAGATTGTTTTTTTTCAAAATTTTCAGCCTCTATTCATTTAGCGGAAAAAAAACCCAGCTGTGATTAATTACCAACAAAAGAAATCTCTATTTGTGTGAAAAAAATTGTAAAAATGTCATTTGGGTACAGTGTTGCATAACCGCACAATTGTCATTCAAAGTGTGACAGCATTGAAAGCTGAAAATTGGCCTGGGCAGGAAGGGGGTGAAAGTGGCCAGTAGGCAAGTGATTAATACAACTATTATTTTTGGAGGTGTATCTCATATCCAGGCAAATTTCAGATGGTTACAGAAGACATGATACAACTTGTTACAGTTGTTAGATGCTACAAAGAATGGACTTAAGTCCTGTACACACGATCAGAAAATCATATGGAAAATACCGCTTTCGAATCGATTGTACGATAATCGGATTGTTTGTACAGAGCTTTCGAGAGCCGATCAGGACAGTTCATCCGATATTATTCTATCGGACATGCACAAAAAAATTTGGCATCGTGCGATTTTCGTTTAATCGGTACAGCTATCGTTCGAAAATGCAATACAAATGCATTACAACACATGACATCGATTCCGAATTTTATTTCTGTCGTGCGGGAATTTTTGTGACTTTAGTAAACTCATCAGATACGATCTGAGATTAGCATGCAATAAAAAACAAACAATCATTCGTCCGATAATCTCATCGTGTGTATGGGACATTAATTCCTTAAAGGAGGAAATGGAAAATCAGATACTTGTATCCTTGCAAAACTGGTATGCACTGAACTTGTGCCTTACAGCATCCAAAGCAGCTTGTGCTATTGCTGTGGGCAATATAGTGTGTTTTATTGCATCAAAAAAAGTGTTTTTTTTTTAAACTGCGTTCAAAAAATCTCTGCGGCAATACGATGTGAACAAAAAAATTGCAACACCCACCATTTTATTCTGTAGGGCCTATGCTTTAAAAAAAATATATAATGTTTGGGGGTTCAAAGTAAATTTTCTAGCAAAATATTTTAATGTAAACAAAAAGTGTCAGAAAGGACTTGGTGATTCAAGTGGTTAGAAGAGCGGGTAATGTGTGGTATAAGCTTCTAATGTTGTGCATAAAATGCCAAGACAGTTCAACCCCCCCCCCCCCCAAATTGGAAAGTAGAAACACCCCAAGCTATTTGCTGAGAGGCATGTTGAGTCCATGGAATATTTTATATTTTGCAGCAAGTTTTGGGAAAATTTAATTTTTTTTTTTTTACACAAAGTTGTCACTAAATGATATATTGCTCAAACAAAGAGGGAAGACACATTAAGGAGTCAATGCTGCTCACCCCAATATGGACAAGAAAAATGGGAAAAGGTCCCCCGAGCGGGGTTTTTAGGCAGCTAGCTATAGATGTGAGCAAGGCAGTAAATAAAATATTAAAATGCTTTATTGAAGGGTAATGAATGAATGTAACAACATATAAATATAAGTTGGGAGCTCCAGTGGGAAAATACCCATACCAAATACATATAATAGCAAACATAGGTTATACACAGCATATGATAAGGCTATTGCATAACAAACCTGACGCGTTTCGACCCATGAATTTTGGGGTCTCTTCAGAGGATGAGTTTGCTACAGAAAAATTTATAACAGTATGTCCAGCTTATTTAAAAGAATTACAGCATAGGCAAGTTTGTTTAGCAACATGTTTAGTAACACTGCACAGAATTACCACTGAGTTTGGATGTACCCCTCGATCAGAGCCTTCCCACATAGCAGCCCAACCATCCAGTGTGCCCGCACGCAGCAGCACCCCGGAAGAAGGGGGAACAGGAATCCACTTGATATGGCTTGCAAGGAGTCACACGTATAATTGCCCCCCCACCAACACGCCACTGGGGGGGTGGGGCCGGAACCTACGAAAATTGTCAGAGCGTTAGCTCATGAATATACCCATATAGGTTAGTGATTAGATTTAACTGTTGGGCGGTCATAAAGTGTTGTAATAATCTATTACAGCTTGAATTGATCATATGAAGGATAATAAAAGGAGTAAAGTGACTATATTGGTATAACTAATATAAAATATGTCAGGGATGACCTTGTCTTTAAATGCTGACAATGGCAGTGATAGGAAGAGAAGTGAGGGATGTGCACAGTGAATAATGACATGTAAAATATATGTGAAAAAAGGAATGTGCATGAAAATGATGCGAGTGAGTGTTTTAAACAGAAAAAAAAAAAAAAAACAAAAAAAAAAAAAACCCAACACAAAACAAATGAGTGTATGTGTGATGTGTGAATTTGAGGAAAAAGTGCATGATATTGCCAAGTATCTAAGTCTATGTGAAAAAAGGAATGTGCATGAAAATGATGCGAGTGAGTGATTAAACAGCAGAGAAACAAAAAATAAATAAATAAAAACCAACACAAAACAAATGAGTGTATGTGTGATGTGTGAATTTGAGGAAAAAGTGCATGATATTGCCAAGTATCTAAGTCTACGGCATCCAGAGCTGGTGTGCACGTAAATTTGAAATTAAATATAAGTAAAATATTATTCTATGGGGTCTGACAAAGCATTGATAATCAGATGTATCATAAGTTCTTACTCACTCCTACTGTTGAGGAAAAAGAGTCTGGCCATCCAAGGAGGAAGTGGAGGGATCACACCCAAATCCACCCTCATTAAATAGTGTCCTTAATTAGTACTGAAATTGACAACAGGTATCGTTTCTGCCGCCCCTTAACCCCGGAGTGTAGAGGGAGGCTGTGGCCGCCATTGGCAGGCCTCGTGTGGCTCCCTCGGCGTCCATCAAGGCGAAGCCCCGACATCTGTCGTCACCTTCGCCGTAAAATACGTGACATCATGAGGCCGCATTCACACGCGACCCGCACGTGTGCGCACACCGCACGCAACGTCCAAAGGTGATGGGGGATGCCGCCGGCAGGGTAATCACGCCCATGGGCGGCCGATCCGGGAATCCGGCCATCCAAGGGGAGAGACAAGGGGAGCGCAGGTAACTGAGCTCCCCACCCTGCCGGGAAGACACATCAGGGAACATGATCCCCGACCCAGGGAGCATGCGACAATGCAGGCATCACAGGGGCCCCGATGGCGCAAGCTGCAAGCGGGGAGGTGCCGATCGAGAGGCACACAAACGAGCTCACATATGCGATTTGTGAAAAACAACAAATAACAAAAGTTTTCTACATAATTGCTTATTGATAATACAAAGTAAACATTGGAAACTGTCCACTGACAATTCTAACAATATTCCTATGTGAGCTCGTTTGTGTGCCTCTCGATCGGCGCCTCCCCGCTTGCGCCATCGGGGCCCCTGTGATGCCTGCATTGTCGCATGCTCCCTGGGTCGGGGATCATGTTCCCTGATGTGTCTTCCCGGCAGGGTGGGGAGCTCAGTTACCTGCGCTCCCCTTGTCTCTCCCCTTGGATGGCCGGATTCCCGGATCGGCCGCCCATGGGCGTGATTACCCTGCCGGCGGCATCCCCCATCACCTTTGGACGTTGCGTGCGGTGTGCGCACACGTGCGGGTCGCGTGTGCGTGCGGCCTCATGATGTCACGTATTTTACGGCGAAGGTGACGACAGATGTCGGGGCTTCGCCTTGATGGACGCCGAGGGAGCCACACGAGGCCTGCCAATGGCGGCCACAGCCTCCCTCTACACTCCGGGGTTAAGGGGCGGAAGAAACTATACCTGTTGTCAATTTCAGTACTAATTAAGGACACTATTTAATGAGGGTGGATTTGGGTGTGATTCCTCCACTTCCTCCTTGGATGGCCAGACTCTTTTTCCTCAACAGTAGGAGTGAGTAAGAACTTATGGTGTCCTTTTATGAAACTGAGATCAGCGGCGATCCCGAGTCTCAGCGCTTTACCAGTTTATGAAACTGAGATAATCAGCGGAGAACATGTTCTCCGCTGATTATCTCAGCACAGTGAGAATTCACAGAAACGGCCAGTTTATGAAGGTGCGATCTCCACACCTCACTGGCGATCTGTGACAGAATTCTCACTTTCTGATTCACCATTTCAGAAGTGGAGAATCAGAGTGAGAAGCCTGAAACTGGCTGATATTCTGGAGAAAGAAAGAAGTCTTTTGACTTCTTTCTTTCACCAAACAGTCAGAGCACACCTTCCCCACCATTACACACCCCAAAACCAGCAGGATAGGAATTTATAGTGTGTGTGTATATATATGTGTGTATGTGTGTATGTATGTGTGTATGTATGTGTGTATATATATTTCTGTGCGGGTTTTCACATCGCACCTACATTGACATCTGCGCACCACTGCGGGTGTCAATGTAAAGTTAATGACACCCCCAGATCATTTCACAGATCGCAGTGCGAACTATGTAATGGTGCAGGAATCGGATCGCATGGGTGTTCACACCCATGCGATCCGATTCCAGTGTGGACCAAATAAAGGGTCCTGTACCATTTTGGTGCAAATGCAATATGATTTAGGGCCAGTTCCCACTGCTGCGGTGTCCGAGATCGGATGTGATTCGCACCGCAGTGCAAAATCACATCCGATCTCTGTGCGATGCGATTTCAGCCATACAGATAGTATTGCTAAATTTGCATTGCCCTCGGACCAAACTCTTACAGGACCCTTTTTTTGGTCCACAGCAGAATCGGATTGCATGGGTGTTCACACCCATGCGATTCGATTACTGTCTGAGTTTGCAGATCGCACTGCGATATGCGAACTGATTTGGGGGTGTTAACTTTTAGGCCCAGTTCACACTTGTGCGATGCCGGACATCGCACAGGCATCGCATGTTATTTGCAGCACACTGCCATTCACATTACATGCGATGTCTGTGCGGTGCGATATCAGCTGTACAGATAGTATGGCTGATATCACACCGCATTCGGTGCAAACACGCACAGGACCCTTTTTTCTGTTCGGACCAGAATCGGATCACATGTGTGTTCACACATATGCGATCCGATTCATGTCCGAACTGTCAGTTCGCAGTGCGATATGCAAGCTGATCTGGGGGTGTCCTTAACAATGTATTGACACTCCCCAGCGATTCGCATATGGCAGTGTGAACTGACATGCGAGTCGGTGCGATGCGGGAACCCGCAGTGGATTCGCAGTGTTCTCGCATCGCACCAGTTTATCAATTTTTATGTTTATCTATAATGAAATATATTTTATTTTAATTTATTAATAAATATTTATACTTGTATACTTTATTAAAATTATTTTTTTAATGATTATAAATGTATTTTGCATTTATATGAATGGTGTATAGCTGCATTACATATGTGCATTACATTCATTTACTATACACCATTCACATTTAAATAGGAACATGTATGATCTTTAAATATTGATAAAAACAATGTTTTTTTATAATTAGGTTAATGTATATTGTGTAGGGGGAATTTATCTTTATTATTTTATTAATATGTTGGGGAATAATGTGTGCTGATTTGTGTTAAACTTTTGTATTTTATGGTTCCTCATACTGTAATCCCGCTATATCACACGAGATTACAATGAGAGGAGCCATTCTCAGGAGTTCCCGGCGTTTGTAGATCGCTCCTCAACTCAACATGAGAAGCGATCTACACACTTTCATAAACAGGCACTCAGAGGAGAGCGATCTCCTCTGAGAATGCCTGAGAACTGAAAAGCGGTATTTTACCGCACTTTCATAAAAGGACACCTATGATACATCTGATTATCAATGCTTTGTCAGACCCCATAGAATAATATTTTACTTATATTTAATTTTGATTTATGTGCACACCAGCTCTGGATGCCGTAGACTTAGATACTTGGCAATATCATGCACTTATTCCTCAAATTCACACATCACACATACACTCATTTGTTTTGTGTTGGTTTTTATTTATTTTTTGTTTCTCTGCTGTTTAAACACTCACTGGCATCATTTTCATGCACATTCCTTTTTTCACATAGACTTAGATACTTGGCAATATCATGCACTTTTTCCTCAAATTCACACATCACACATACACTCATTTGTTTTGTGTTGGGTTTTTTTTGTTTTTTTTGTTTTTTTTTTTTTTCTGTTTAAAACACTCGCATCATTTTCATGCACATTCCTTTTTTCACATATATTTTACATGTCATTATTCACTGTGCACATCCCTCACTTCTCTTCCTATCACTGCCATTGTCAGCATTTAAAGACAAGGTCATCCCTGACATATTTTATATTAGTTATACCAATATAGTCACTTTACTCATTTTATTATCCTTCATATGATCAATTCAAGCTGTAATAGATTATTACAACACTTTCTGACCACCCAACAGTTAAATCTAACCACTAACCTATATGGGTATATTCATGAGCTAACGCTCTGACAATTTTCGTAGGTTCCGGCCCCACCCCCCAGTGGCGTGTTGGTGGTGGGGCAATTATACGTGTGACTTCTTGCAAGCCATATCAAGTGGATTCCTGTTCCCCCTTCTTCCGGGGTGCTGCTGCGTGCGGGCACACTGGATGGTTGGGCTGCTATGTGGGGAGGCTCTGATCGAAGGGTACATCCAAACTCAGTGGTAATTCTGTGCAAAGTGTTACTAAACATGTTGCTAAACAAACTTGCCTATGCTGTAATTCTTTTAAATAAGCTGGACATACTGTTATAAATTTTTCTTTTTTCTGTAGCAAACTCATCCTCTGAAGAGACCCCAAAATTCATGGGTCGAAATGCGTCAGGATTGTTATGCAATAGCCTTATCATATGCTGTGTATAACCTATGTTTGCTATTATGTGTATTTGGTATGGGTATTTTCCCACTGGAGCTCCCAACTTATATTTATATGTTACATTCATTCATTACCCTTCAATAAAGCATTTTAATATTTTATTTACTGCCTTGCTCACATCTATAGCTAGCTGCCTAAAAACCCCGCTCGGGGGACCTTTTCCCATTTTATATTGCTCAAACATGCCATAGTTAAATGTGAAATTACACCCCAAAATACATTCTGCTGCTTCTCCTGAGTACGGGGATACCACATGTGTGAGACTTTTTGGGAAACTAGCCGTGTACAGGACCTCGAAATCCAATCACCGCCTTCAGGATTTCTAAGGGCGTAAATTTTTGTGCTCACTGCTTACTGCCTATCACAGTTTCAGAGGCCATGAAATGTTCAGATAGCACAAAACCCCCCTTAATGACCCCATTTTGGAAAGTAGACACCCCAAGATAGACTGCCAAAAAGTTTCACACATGTGGTATCCCCGTACTCAGGAGAAGAAGCAGCAGAATTTATTTTGGAATGTTATATCACATATACCCATGGCATGTTTGAGCAATATATCATTTAGCCCAGGTTCACACTGGGCTGCGGGAATGAAGCTGTGCGAGTTCAGCTGAACTCGCACAATTTCACTCCCGCTTGTCAGTCCCGATTTCGGCCGCGATTTCAGAGACATTTGTGCAGGTTTCTGCACAGATGCCAATGTAAATCGCAGCCCAAAATCACAAAAAGTAGTACAGAAATGACTTTTTGAAATCGGTGCAGTGGCGCAGCACTGATTAGGACAGTGCCATTGCCAGCAAATGCCGCCGATTTGACATGTCAAATCGCATGTCAAAACGCACCAGTGTGAACCAGGGCTTAGTGACAACTTTGTGTTAAAAAAAATAAATAAATTTGTAATTTTCCCAAAACTTGTGGCAAAATATAAAATATTCAGTGGACTCAACATGCCTCTCAGCAAATAGCTTGGGGTGTCTACTTTCCAAAATTGGGTCATTTGAAGGGGGCGGTTGTGCTATCTTGACATTTTTTTTTTAACAATTTATACACAGTATTTTAGAACCAAGCTATTTTTTATAATGGGGTATCATATAACTAATATACTTCATTGCATGAAAGCTTTGTACCCTATGGAAGGGTCAGTCGCTACTTTGAGATTTTTCTGAAAAAACTGTTTAAAGAAAACTTTTACATTTTTTAAATACCTTACATTCATTAATTTATTTTGTGCTTTCAGGGTCCTTTCCTGCTTTCCGGCCCCAGTGGGTCCTCTGGCTTCCCCTCCCCCGGGTTGGTGTTGTGTGGGTGTGGGGGAGCTGGACCAGCACATACGGGCCAGGAATTTCCCTGTTCTTGAGGTATGCCTGCATATTGAACTCTGTGGCTCAAGCAATTTGGAAACAACTTCTCTTGGCACCTCTATGTTTTTAATTGGAAACAATTGTGACTTCCAGTCTATGTAAGTGCCCTCCCCTTTATTATGCCTCCATGAATCCTGTCTGACACTTTATATTTGGATGTACAATATGTTATATATTTGTATATTTATGCTATAATTTTCTCTATTTTAATGTAGAATACTGAGTTTCTTGTTTAAACTATATCCCTGAAGGAGGATTACATTTTCACTCCGAAACGCGTTGGGTACAAGAAAAATTAGTTCATTATATGTATTCTGATTTGTATGACAACACTGGAATGTTTACTCTCCATTTTTTTTTTTTTTTTTTTTTTATTAAATGTTGTGTATTTTTCATATTTCAATAAATACTTTTCATATTAGAATATACCTTTTTACCATTTTGTGCCTTAAAAGTCCGCCATCTGGGGATCTTGTTTCATATCTTGACATTTCAGGGCCTCTGTAACTGTGATAGGTAGTGAGCAAGTGAAGTCTCCATTTTACGCCCTTAAAAAGCCTAAAGGCGGTGATTGGTTTTCGGGGTCCTGTACACGGCTAGGCTCCCAAAAAGTTTCACATATGTGGTATCCCCGTACTCGGGAGAAGCAGCGAGGTTTACTTCTAAGATATTAAAGGAACACTCTAACCACCATGACCACTACAGTGATTTGAAGTGGTCATGGTGGTAGGAGTCAGTACGTGCAGTGTTTCTGTTGGAAACAGGTTGGGGGGGCTGTGAGAGAGAGAAGTGGGGCTGAGAGAGAGGGGGGTGCTGGGGGGTTGCTGAGACAGGGGAGGGCTGAGAGAGAGGGGGGTGCTGAGAGAGGAGGGATGCTGAGAGAGAGAGGAGGGATGCTGAGAGAGAGAGAGAGGAGGGATGCTGAGAGAGAGAGAGAGGAGGGATGCTGAGAGAGAGAGAGAGGAGGGATGCTGAGAGAGAGAGAGAGGAGGGATGCTGAGAGAGAGAGAGAGGAGGGATGCTGAGAGAGAGAGAGAGAGGAGGGATGCTGAGAGAGAGAGAGAGGAGGGATGCTGAGAGAGAGAGAGAGGAGGGATGCTGAGAGAGAGAGAGAGGAGGGATGCTGAGAGAGAGAGAGAGGAGGGATGCTGAGAGAGAGAGAGAGGAGGGATGCTGAGAGAGAGAGAGAGGAGGGATGCTGAGAGAGAGAGAGAGGAGGGATGCTGAGAGAGAGAGAGAGGAGGGATGCTGAGAGAGAGAGAGAGAGGAGGGATGCTGAGAGAGAGAGAGAGAGGAGGGATGCTGAGAGAGAGAGAGAGAGGAGGGATGCTGAGAGAGAGAGAGAGAGAGGAGGGATGCTGAGAGAGAGAGAGAGAGGAGGGATGCTGAGAGAGAGAGAGAGAGGAGGGATGCTGAGAGAGAGAGAGAGGAGGGATGCTGAGAGAGAGAGAGAGGAGGGATGCTGAGAGAGAGAGAGAGGAGGGATGCTGAGAGAGAGAGAGAGGAGGGATGCTGAGAGAGAGAGAGAGGAGGGATGCTGAGAGAGAGAGAGAGGAGGGATGCTGAGAGAGAGAGAGAGGAGGGATGCTGAGAGAGAGAGAGAGGAGGGATGCTGAGAGAGAGAGAGAGGAGGGATGCTGAGAGAGAGAGAGAGAGAGAGAGGAGGGATGCTGAGAGAGAGAGAGAGAGAGAGAGGAGGGATGCTGAGAGAGAGAGAGAGAGGAGGGATGCTGAGAGAGAGAGAGAGGAGGGATGCTGAGAGAGAGAGAGAGGAGGGATGCTGAGAGAGAGAGAGAGGAGGGATGCTGAGAGAGAGAGAGAGGAGGGATGCTGAGAGAGAGAGAGAGAGAGGAGGGATGCTGAGAGAGAGAGAGAGAGAGGAGGGATGCTGAGAGAGAGAGAGGGATGCTGAGAGAGAGAGAGGGATGCTGAGAGAGAGAGAGGGATGCTGAGAGAGAGAGAGGGATGCTGAGAGAGAGAGAGGGATGCTGAGAGAGAGAGAGGGATGCTGAGAGAGAGAGAGGGATGCTGAGAGAGAGAGAGGGATGCTGAGAGAGAGAGAGGGATGCTGAGAGAGAGAGAGAGAGAGGAGGGATGCTGAGAGAGAGAGAGAGAGAGAGGAGGGATGCTGAGAGAGAGAGAGAGAGAGAGGAGGGATGCTGAGAGAGAGAGAGAGAGAGAGGAGGGATGCTGAGAGAGAGAGAGAGAGAGAGGAGGGATGCTGAGAGAGAGAGAGGAGGGATGCTGAGAGAGAGAGAGAGAGAGGAGGGATGCTGAGAGAGAGAGAGGGATGCTGAGAGAGAGAGAGGGATGCTGAGAGAGAGAGAGGGATGCTGAGAGAGAGGGATGCTGAGAGAGAGAGATGCTGAGAGAGAGGGATGCTGAGAGAGAGAGAGGGATGCTGAGAGAGAGAGAGGGATGCTGAGAGAGAGAGAGGGATGCTGAGAGAGAGAGAGAGGAGGGATGCTGAGAGAGAGAGAGAGGAGGGATGCTGAGAGAGAGAGAGAGGAGGGATGCTGAGAGAGAGAGAGAGGAGGGATGCTGAGAGAGAGAGAGAGGAGGGATGCTGAGAGAGAGAGAGAGGAGGGATGCTGAGAGAGAGAGAGGGGGGAGTGCTGAGAGAGAGAGAGGGGGGAGTGCTGAGGTAGAGGGGAGAGAGATCCCAAGCCCTGTCCCCAATCTGCAGTCCCTCTTCTGTTCCTCCTCTGTCCCATTGTAGTGTACCAGAGTCTATTTGCAGCCTGCAGGCCTGTGTGTGTATGATGATAATGGTACAGTACCTTTCATTCCATGCCAGTCTGACTTCTTGTGAACATCTACTTTGATCCTTTCAGCCATTCAGCTGCTCCCGGCCATCCTCTGTGCCCCAAGTCAGCCTGTCCTCGCTCCGGGCTTCACATGACGCTGGAGAGCAGAGGAAGTTGGAGCAATCCATATTTCTCTGGAAGCGCGGGGTACGGTATGCTGCGCCCACCTCACTGCTTCTCGCCTCTTCGGGGGGCAGCCTTTAAGGAGGAGGAGGTGCTAGTGGAGCTCTTCTTCCGAGTCCCAGGCTCTCAAGCTCGCCTGCCTATCTGCCCTTGGCTTACTGATTACTGCCGTGTGTGGCGATGGATGCCCGGCCAGCGGCCACCTGCACCCCAAGAGCGATGCAGTGCTGATTGCTGCCATAGTTCCACCAGCCCCACGCCTATTTGCCCCTGCTAGATCAGCCCTGCAGCCGGGATATTTCCCGCCACTTGCGGGTGTGGGAGACTCCCGCACTTCGTGGGAGACTTGAGATCTCTGCTCTTCTCTTGCAGATTCCCCAAGCGGAGCACAGGAGGTCTTTGACAAACCTCCTTCTATATCCGCTAGCACTAGTGCCAGTAAAAAGTGCATTAAAAATTGTCTAAGCCAAGCCATTTTGTTATAGGTGTATTAACAAACTGGCTGGGAAACATGCCTCAGGATTCATGAAAGATTTTCTTAAATCTGTTCAAGAGGAAATGTTGGCCACTATTAAATCTTTCCGCACCTCTGTACCTACACCTCAGATGGTAGACTCAGAGCAACTCACCTCTAAAGAGGGTAATTGAAACATGCTTCAAATTTTTCCGCCGGAACTCCGCTGGACCCAGTTCCTATCAGGAAGCCCGTTCGTCTGTTCGCTGGTCCGACGGACCAAATACGATGCAAGGGCAGCTACAGCACCTGCCGGCGAGAATGGATTGCGCTGGTTCTCGGAGACAGGGTATAATCTTGTGCTTACTGCAATAGGAAAACACATTTTCCTATTGCAGCGAGCGCGAGAAAGAGGCGTCTGGTCTGGATTTTAAGGTGAAGCCACTATGCCGAAAAAACGGCGTAGGGGTTCCCCCAAATTCCATACCAGACCCTTATCCGAGCATGCAGCCCGGCTGGTCAGGAAAGGGGGTGGGGAGGAGCGAGCGCCCCCCCTCCTGAACTGTACCAGGCCGCATGCCCTCAACATAGGGGGTGGGTGCATTGGGGAAGGGGGGCACCCTGCACCATATCCCCATGTTGATGAGGACAAGGGCCTCTTCCCGACAACCCCCCCTTTAATAAGGGGGCCCCCAGATCCAGGCCCCTGCCCTATGTGAATGAGTATGGGGTACATCGTACCCCTACCCATTCACCTGGGGAAAAAAAGTGTCAATAAAAAACACACTACACAGGTTTTTAGTAGGCAGCTCCGGGGGTCTTCTTCGGACTTCGGGGGGGTCTCTTCCGACTTCTCCGCTCTCTCTGGCCTCTTCTACTGGTGTCTGGTTCTTCTCCCGCTCTCCTGGCTCTTCTCCCGGTGTCCGCTTCTTCTCCCTCTCTGGTTCTTCTGCTCTTTTACCGCTCTTTTGCTAGCAGTGGCCCGGTCTTCTCCATCGTCTTGTTCCCTCTTCTCCTCTTCCGATGTTGAAACAATGCTCTCTCCCGCTGTAATGCTGTGTGAGTGGTGTGCAATGACTTATATAGGCATAGGGCGTGGACACGGGTGGTGACCCCGCCCCTTATGACGGCACAGTCCCAGCATGCCCCAGGACTGTGACATCATAAGGGGCGGGGTCACCACGTGACCAAGCCCCATGCCTATATAAGTCATTGCACACCGCTCAAACAGCATTACAGTGGGAGAGAGCGTTGTGTCAACATCAGAAGAAGAGAAGAGGGAGGAAGACGACGAAGACCGGTTCACTGCTAGCAAAAGAGCGGCAAAAGAGCAGAAGATAGCGGAGGAGCCCGGCAGAAGAAGCAGACACCGGGAGAAGAGGCTGAAGAGCGGGAGAAGAACCGGACACCGGGAGAAGAGGCCGGAGAGACCCCCCGAAGTCGGAAGAAGACCCCCGGAGCTGCCTAATAAATTACTTTAAAAACCTGGTTTCTGGGCTATCTTGAGATTGGACTCCCTCCCCCAATACAGGGTACTACTATCCTTGCCCTTGGGTCTGGGAACAAATAGCCCATAAGCTTTAGCTAGACCAATGTCCACAGCTCCCTTTTACCTCAGGAAATGCTGTGGCTATTGCAACACTTCTTTGCCAGCCTCTCACTATAAATCCATCAATAAGGATAAATATAGTGAAGAGTTGTTAGACACAAGTTCAGATGTAAAGGGGGACTCTTGTTATTAACTTCATATGATTAGAAATGGTATTTAATAGCAAAATATATGTATAGTTTATACTATGAAAAAAATTGCTGTGCGCCGCTAAAGCGTTTAGGTTTGACTTGAAGAAAAGGGGGCAACCCTAGCTACAGCCCACCCTTTGGATGAATTAGAAGTATAAAATGTTTTCCTGCAACCCTTAATTAACGGGTTCCTGGTGCAATCCTCTATGCAAGAGCTATATATATACTAACCTGTATCTAATGATTGCTTGTAAAACACCCTACAAGTGTCTGATTTCCTCCAGGCTAAGACTGTAACCACCTCTTGTTGAGGCTGGCTTAATTGATCTCTAGGTCTGTGCTCATTAAGATCTTAGACGCTTAGGAGGTTTGGCCTCGCTCTCACCTGTGTGTGTGTGTGTCTACACCCAGGCCCCTTTCACACTGGGGCGGGGGCAGCGGTAAAACAGCACTATTTTTAGCGATGATTTACCATCGTTTTAGTGGCGGTATTCGGCCGCTAGCGGGGCGGTTTTACCCCCCTGATAGCGGCCAAGAAAGAGTTAAAACCACCACAAAGCACTGCCGCAGCAGCGATATGCCGGCGGTATAGCCGTGCTGCCCCATTGATTTCAAGGGCAGGAGCTGTGAAGGAGCGGTGTATACAAAGATGCTGCTAGCAGGACTTTTTTAGGCCCCTTTCACACTGGGGCGGTACTGGTGCCACTATTTTTAGTGGCGGTATTCGACCCTTAGCGGGGCGGTTTTACCCCCTTGCTAGCGGCTGAGAAAGGGTTAAAACCACCGCAGAGCGCTGCAACGGCAGCGCTATGCCAGCGGTATAGCCGCGCTGCCCCATTGATTGGAGAGGTGAAGGATCGGTGTATACACCGCTCCTGCCCATTGAAAAGATGCTGCTAGCAGGACTTTTTTTACTGTCCTGCCAGCACACCGCGCCAGTGTGAAAGCCCTCGGGGCTTTCACACTGGAGACACAGCAGCGGCTCTTTCAGGGCACTTTGCAGGTGGTATTTTTAGCGCTGTAGCGCCTGCAAAGTGCCCAGTGTGAAAGGGGTCTTACTTTGAAAGTGGCAGGGCAACAGCTATTGTTACCGTGGGGTACT
This sequence comes from Aquarana catesbeiana, assembly GCF_042186555.1. Lineage (NCBI taxonomy): Eukaryota > Metazoa > Chordata > Amphibia > Anura > Ranidae > Aquarana > Aquarana catesbeiana. The sequence continues at coordinate 261,056,180 of NC_133331.1, read as the reverse complement.
CGCCCACCTTTTAGACTCCCATTATTTGGAACTATCCTGGTTTTCCTCTGGTGGATGAAGGTTTAGTATATTAAGTCCAGGCTATGCCTTGGTAGATATTTACCCTTTGTTGGGCAGTTGAATATACCATGACTCTGACTTTGTGAGCTTCTGATGTACAACCAGGCAAAGCATAATGTGGAAGTTATTTGTGTCTTTTCTGGTTGTCTTGCTGCTCATCAGAAATACACAACAATAAATTATACTGTACCTTGTTGCTCATCAGAAATGCATAGCATTAAGGTTGTTAGTGATTTTTCTGTTGATCATAAGACTGTACCCCGTTGCTAATCAGACATGCACAGCATTTCAATAGCTAGTGACTTTTCTGTTATGACTGTACGCTATTGCTGATATAAAATACACAGCATTTAAAGTTTTGTTAGCGACTTTTCTGTCGCTCATAAGACTGTAACCTGTTGCTAATCAGAAATGCGCAGCATTAAAGTTGCTAGTGACTTTTCCGTTATAGGGCTGTACACTGTTGCTAATAAAAAATGCATAGCATTTAAAGTTGTTAGTGACTTTTCTGTCGTTCTTAGGACTGTACCCTGTTGCTAATCAGAAATATACAGCATTTAAAGTTGTCCTAATCTTTTAAAAGTTCTAATCTTTTTGGCTCTATACACCACCACAATGGATTTGAAATGAAACGAACAAGATGTGCTTTAACTGCAGACTTTCAGCTTTAATTTGAGGGTATTTACATCCAAATCAGGTGAACGGTGTAGGAATTGCAACAGTTTGTTAATCTGTCCCATTACTTTTGGTCTCTTAAAAAGTGGGAGGCACATATACAATCATCCATCAAATTTTCACTTTTTAATAATTGGTTGCAAATCATTTGCAGTCAATTACAGCCTGAAGTCTGGAACGCATAGACATTACTAGACGCTGGGTTTTATCCCTGGTGATGCTCTGCCAGGCCTCTACTGCAACTGTCTTCAGTTCCTGCTTGTTCTTGGGGCATTTTCCCTTCAGTTTTGTCTTCAGCAAGTGAAATGCATGCTCAATCGGATTCAGGTCAGGTGATTGACTTGGCCATTGCATAACATTCCACTTCTTTCCCTTAAACTCTTTGGTTGCTTTCGCAGTATGCTTCGGGTCATTGTCCATCTGCACTGTGAAGCGCCGTCCAAGTTCTGAAGCATTTTGCTGAATATGAGCAGATAATATTGCCCAAAACACTTCAGAATTCATCCTGATGCTTTTGTCAGCAGTCACATCATCAATAAATACAAGAGAACCAGTTCCTTTGGCAGCCATACATGCCCACGCCATATCACTACCACCATCATGCTTCAATGATGAGGTGGAATGCTTTGGATCATGAGTAGTTCCTTTCCTTCTCCATACTCTTCTCTTCCCATCACTCTGGTACAAGTTGATCTTGGTCTCATCTGTCCATAGGATGTTGTTTCAGAACTGTAAAGGCTTTTTTAGATGTTGTTTGGCAAACTCTAATCCGGCCTTCCAGTTTGAGGCTCACCAATGGTTTACATCTTGTGGTGAACCCTCTGTATTCACTCTGGTGAAGTCTTCTCTTGATTGTTGAGTTTGATACACATACACCTACCTCCTGGAGAGTGTTCTTGATCTGGCCAACTGTTGTGAAGGGTGTTTTCTTCACCAGGGAAAGAATTCTTCGGTCATCCACCACAGATTGTTTCTGTGGTCTTCCATATCTTTTGGTGGTGCTGAGCTCACCGCTGCATTCTTTCTTTTTAAGGATGTTCCAAACAGTTGATTTGGCCACACCTAATGTTTTTGCTATCTCTCTGATGGGTTTGTTTTGTTTTTTCAGCCTAATGATGCTTGCTTCACTGATAGTGACAGCTCTTTGGATCTCATATTGAGAGTTGACAGCAACAGATTCCAAATGCAAATAGCACACTTGAAATGAACTCTGGACCTTTTATCTGCTCCTTGTAAATGGGATAATGAGGGAATAACATACGCCTGGCCATCGAACAGCTGAGCAGCCAATTGTCCCATTTACTTTTGGTCCCTTAAAAAGTGGGAGGCACATATATACAAACTGTTGTAATTCCTACACTGTTCACCTGATTTGGATGTAAATACCCTCAAATTAAAGTTGAAAGTCTGCAGTTAAAGCACATCTTGTTCGTTTAATTTCAAATCCATTGTGGTGGTGTAAAGAGCCAAAAAAGATTACAATTGTGTCAATGTCCCAATATTTATGGACCTGACTGTATATCCCTCATTAATACTAAAAGGCACCCAATGGTGTTGGAGGGGGTATGGGTTTAGATATCAGGTAGGACACCTGATATTAATGGAGTAGGTACAATCAGGTGTTTTTCAAGCTCTTTTTCACTGTATTTTAATGCATTTGCTTGCAGGTGTATAGGGGGCTTGGAATATAAAGCAATTTCACAGCTGACACGCCAGCATTCAGATGTGAAGGAACTCTTGAGTTTGGTGTGCTTTGGATACATACCTGTCCAGCCTTCTGAGCCCAAGAAACAACCTTCCCTTGTTCTTTTTCCCTTAAGTGGGCTTCTCTTTACCCATCACTAGGAATACATAATAAATTAAAGGGGATGCCTGGATCAACTGTTAATACTCTTAAATTAAGTTATAATTTACAAAAATTGATAAATCTTTCATCTGAGTGGATAACCAAAAGATGCAGTCCTAGCAACCCCAAAATCGTTTATAACAAAAAAGGGGGAAGAAAGTTCTCCCAAGAGGGCCAGACATAGGACACTGTGATTGATTTATTTGATTTATTAAATAGAAAAGATTACACACAATTTAATGATAAATTAAAAAAAGGTCTGTCAGGGAGTCCTTTTAAATCATTCTCCTGAACAGAGTAGTGTTTAAGCCATATCCTCTTTGTTGATCAAAGTAGTGTCCCTGTGTCACAAAGCAGATCTTTGAGCCCCTTTAGTGGTCCTAAGTGTTACAGGTATGTTAGGCCACAATTGTTAGATGGTTGAGACAGTCAAACCATGCTAATCTACTAATTTCTCAGTTTTTTTTTTTTTTTTTTTTTCTAAATCCATCTTTAAGAGCACCCAACATAGATCCTGCATTCGAAGTGGAGAAGGCAGGGACATCAGTGGAGCAAACTGCTGATCAGCTTCCTGATCCAGCTAAGATACCTTCATCAGTCATATTGATTTGGAGGTAAAACGTGCTGCAGAACCTGGCATTTGGCAGGAGAATCTTGCAGCCAGTGGTCCCACCCTGAGGTAGGCCTATGGATTACTTTATTATCCTCTCATGTGTTGCCATCCTGGAAGGTGAGGTGAGAAAACCGACGGTTACTTAGCGATAACGGTGTTTCTACGAAACCTTCCAGGACGGTAGGCCTACTTCCCGCTCTGTTAAGGGTGGAGGAGAATATATACAATACAGGAGGACGGAACTGCACAGTGCTAATCTCAGGCAGTGAGACATTTTCCTGATCCGCGCCTACAGAGATCAAGAAATGTCTCACTGCCTGTGATTAGCGCTGTGCAGTACCAACTTCCTGGCGGGCTCTGCACATGCGGATTGCGAACGCGCCTGAGCTCATCCTTAATTCTGCTCATCCCCACTGTTCAGCAAGACTTCAGGTTTGCACATCCCTGTGTATTGCTCTAAGATCTCATCTCACAAAAAACGTAACCTATGGGGGCAAACAATTCAGATGTACATGGTTCTACTGGTTTGAATACCAAACTTCCCCAGAATACAGACTCCATTAGATACCCACTAGTTGCCCATTTATGCCGATGAACATAAAGTCCCCAACTGGCTCTCCCCCCAGATCAGGGTTCCTCACTTCCTATCTTTTTCCTACTGCTCCTACTTTCCACTACCACCTCCCTCCCATGTCCCCCTCTGTTCTCTTCCCCTCCTTGCTCCTGTTGTGTGAATACTTTAAATAAAGAATTAAAATAAAAAAAATAAATACATAAAACAATGAAAACAAATGTAAAGGTGACACAAAAGGGTAATGAGTCAGGTTCTTAATGAACTACCCTCTCTGATACTTCAATATTAGGCCTCACATGCACCCTAGAAATGACCACAGACACACAAATACGTTTTAAAATCTTTACTTTTGAGAAAATTCAATCTTAGGGAATATCTGTCTGCTGCAGTACAATACTTTTTAATTTACAGTCTCCTTGTACATACACTATATTACCAAAAGTATGCAAATTATTAAGTGTAAGTCATCTTATGACAGTTTTATTAACTTTTTTTTACAAATGTTCAACATAATTTAGCCATGTGTTGTGCTAACTGTTCTTACCTTAGCACAAGATGGTGGCAGTCAGCATGGTGAAGAAGACTGAAGGTGGGAAGGTCTCCTGTGAAACTCCTGAAGGAACTATGACAAACATCAGCATTAACCTGGATACCATCAAGACTGTCCAAGCAGTTAAGAAACATGGACAAGACAACACATCAACCAATGAAACCCATTCCAGGGAACCTCTGGTAGCTGGGGTGAGAGCTTTTTATTAGATATGTTTTCCTTAAAGCAGAACTATAAGCAAGAGCAATTTTGCCATATATAATGCAGTCTATCACTTGAATGAACACAGCATTGTTTGTTTGCCAGAGATCCCCCTGTAACGTGGTTGATCCTGCCAGTAGAACTGACAATTTTTGCACTTTAACAGGGTGACCATGATGTTTGTTCTGCCATGAAGCTGTGCAGCAGCAATGTCACCCTGCCACACTGCAGGGATTATTTTCTTTGGCTTTTCTTTGAAGCTGCTGTAAAAAAGTCCTGCACGAGGACCCTTCCCAACCTCCCTCTTTTCATTGCTTCCACCACATGTAACACAACCTGTGAATGGGTGGGGGAATCCTGTGACTCATCAGACTCTATCCCATTCTCAGACAGTGGTCGGGCAGGACCAAATTTTGCAATGCCATTGCATTGATTAACTTGACAATAAATTTAGGACACCTTTCATTACCTCATCATTTTGACAGTTCACATGCACTGGCACTTTAAATAATTTTTTCTCCATGAGTGTGTCATTTTGCACTTTTGTCTGTTTTTCTTTTTAGATGGAGGGTGTGGGTCCTCGAGCCTACTTTGAAATCTAGGGGGAGGTCGTGTGGCCATCAAGTACCTTCCACCCCTGAACCGGGGGGGTCTCTCTTCAGAAGAGCCCTTCATCCAGTACTCAATGGTCAGCTTCGGCTGACCATGAGGAGATGGGTCCACTGGGCCTTGTCCTACTTCTTTGGGGGGTGGACTAGAGACACGCCCTAAGTACACTTTTTTGTGTGTTTTTTCACATTTTATTTTTACTTTGTGGTGTTTTGTTTTTTGTGCACCACTGTTGGTTCATAAAATAATGTTGACATTGTCATTTAAGGACATACAATGTTTCTATATGGAGCACTAATTATAATTTTAAAAAAATGATTGTGGAATAAATTAAATTATTAAGTGTAAAATGCATTTTAAAAATTTTGTTCATTTGTAAGCTTTAACAGTTTTAAAGTAAGGTTTAAAATGTTTGTTCATTTTTTATGCATCTGTTCCTGGGCTTAGACTTATCTAATAAGCACATGTGTGGGATATCTTTATATCAGTATTTAGCAGACAGTCTGTTCTAGCTATTTTCTTAACATCCTGCAGCAGCAACCCAGGCCTGCATTGTGTGCTTATGTAAAGTGGAACTGTCATTTAACATGCACTGGATGTATGGCTGAAAATTTGCATGAATTATATAGAATTCACCAACCATACTGTCTATAAAGTTATGCATATGTTGTGTTGTCCTGCTGCTGTAGATTTGTAGATGGAAGATTGCCAAGACCCTGAAACTGAGCTGATGCATGATGGCCAAGACCATACAGCGGTTTAACATGACAGGTTCCACTCAGAACAGGCCTCGCCATGGTCAACCAAAAAAGTGCATGTGCGCATCATGTCCAGAGGTTGTCTTTGGGAAATAGACGTATGAGTGCTGCCAGCTTTGCTGCAGAGGTTGAAGGGGTGGGGGGTTAGCCTGTCAGTGCTCGGGCCATATGCTGCACACTGCATTAAATTGGTCTGCATGGCTGTCGTCCCATAAGGAAGTCTCTTTTAAAGATGATGCACAATAAAGCCCACAAACAGTATGCTGAAGACAAGCAAACTAAGGACATGGATTACTGGAACCATGTCCTGTGGTATGATGAGACCAAGATAAACTTATTTGGTTCAGATGGTTTCAAGCGTATGTGGTGGCAACCAGGTGAGGAGTACAAAGACAAGTGTGTCTTGCCTACCGTCAAGCATGGTGGTGGGAGTGTCATGGTCTGGGGCTGCCGACACTGGGGAGCTACAGTTCATTGAGGGAACCATGAATGCCAACATGTATTGTGACATACTGAAGCAGAGCATGATACCCTCCCTTCGGAGACTGGGCTGCAGGGCAGTCTTCCAAAATGATAACTATGCCAAACACACCTCCAAGATGACCACTGCCTTGCTACAGAAGCTGAGGGTAAAGGTGATGGACTGGCCAAAGCATGTTTCCAAACCCAAACCCTACTGAGCAATCTCAAACAGAAGGTGGAGGAGCGCAAGGTCTCTGACATCCACCAGCTCTGTGATGTCGTCATGGAGGAGGGGAAGAGGACTCCAGTGGCAACCTGTGAAGCTCTGGTGAAATTCATGCCTAAAGGGTTAAGGCAGTGCTGGAAAAAATTGGTGGCCACACAAAATATCAACACTTAGGGCCCAAATTGGACATTTTCACTTAGGGGTGTAATCACTTTTATTGCCACTGGTTTGTCCTGAGGAAGCTTGGAGGAGTCCATGGACATCATTTCTTGATATACGTATAAATCTAGAATGGATTGATCCATAACAAAAATTTTTGACCGTATCCATGCCTCCTTGTTTTTGATACTTGGGTATCTGTTGACCTTGTCCAGTTGAGGGTGCTGTGTTTTCTATTTAGTGTCAACTTTTCTATTTTGTGGGTTTTTTTTGTATTTTTGTAAGAAAGCTATTTATATATTTTTTTTTTCCATCAAGATTTTTATTGTTTTTCAAATGAGTATAAGTGAGCAATAGGTACATAAGGGTCACTACAGTTCACCATCAATGAGAGTATAACAAAAGTAAACTATGTATGTTCAAAGACAGATAGGGAATGTGGGGGGGGGGGAGATTTTATGGTAAGTGGATGGAAATGGGATGTCACCTTAGAGTAGTCACAGATTGGAGTGGAGGACTTTTACTTGCAAACAGTCTATGCAGAAGGGGCCTGGGATTAATCAGTCACATACAGAGTAGCCTTGTCCGGTGTATATTAGTAGTTTTGAGATAAGATTCTGTAATTCCTTTGGTATATGTGGTGTTATGATAGTTTGCCGGGGTCAAGTGGAGTTGGCGAGATATGGAAAGATTAATAATTTGTGTGGTTTTGATTCGGGAGACATAATACTGGGAGTTGGTGTGGGGTGAGTAAGGGAGACCTGTGGATGAGGGGCGGGAAGGCAGGATCCAGTGTTGCGATCGTGAAGAGTTCAAGTAATAGCAGAGCTCCTGCAGTCCTTAATCCAGGGTTCCCAGTTTGTTAGGAAGTCTTAGGTTTGCTTTGGCAAATGCAAATTCCATCAGAAAGGGGTTGTAAAGAGTCTGGAGAAGTAGTGTGGGAGGAAGTTTTTGTTTCTGGTGTCATGCGAACTCCAGTCTGGCTGCAATCAAGATATGGGAAATGAAGAGTTTGAGATGTGGAGGGAGGACCAGCATGCCAATTCCCAGAAGAGCCATTTGTGGTGTGATTAATAAGCTATGAGACGACACAGAGGAAAAAAAGTTCCCAATTTTTGACCAATATGAAGATATTTTTGGGCAGTCCCATCAGATGTGGTGAAGGGAGCCAGATTGACTGCACAGCCTCCAGCAATTTGGGGATTGATCTGGGAAGATAGAAGCAAGCTTGGTTGGGGTGTAATACCACCCGTGGAAGATTTTGTGTATCGACTCCCAGTGGGAAATGCATTTGGAGAGTTTAAGTGGAAGCTATAGAGTAGTATGCCATTGGCAGAGAGGAATGGAGAAGTGTAGTGATTGTTCCCAATATGGAGGCTTGGAATTTGCTGACTGTGTGGAGAGTAAACAGTATAAGTACAAAATCCCTTTCTGGGTGGTAGCAGGGAAGTTTTCAAAATTTAAGTGTCCTGAAGAAGGTCGTTGTCCTTTCTCTTGAGATTCTGGAATATTTATCTGATACGGAGATATTTGAAAAAGTAATTACGGTGGATGAGGAATTTATGTTGGAGTTCTTGAAAAGAGTAGATGTGAGTTATTGTAAAGGTCTCCTCCAATTTGTGTGATAGAGTTTTGAATCCAAGTATTAACTTCTAGGTCCAGGGACAAGAGAGTTATTGCCTCTAGTGGAAGGAGACGATGGATATTAGTTGGTACGCCTGCTGCAGGTTGTGCTATTAAGGACAAGATGCGTATGAAGGCTACAGTCGTACTTAGTTTAGGATGAGGCGGGTGATACTTAAGGAGGGTATCGGAGAGAGTAGCTCTTGTTGATGATTGTAGACTTGAGTTCTCCATTTGGATCCAGGATGGTGAGTCAGAGGACATCCACCAATGTCTGGTCTGGTCCAAGATATCCGCCTTGTAGTAATTTGCTATATTTGGTGCACAAAAACCTGCCAGGGATGCTGGCATACAGAGAAGAGATTCTTTGATCCTAGGGCGCTTTATTTTCCATATAAACAAGTTTTATGATTGTAATTTCCTCAGGTGTTGGGGCAGTAGCGGGATAGGTACAGTCCTAAAGAAATAAAGTTTCATGTCTTGAGATATGTTATTTAGCTTTTCCAGTACTCTGTTGTAATTAGTAGTGAGGATGTTGCTGGAAGGGGCAGGCAGCTGAATACCTAAATATGTGAGAGAGTTGGTGCCCAGGAGAAAGGGGTTAATCTAGAAATTTTATTTTTGAGGACAGTATTGAGGTGAATATCTAACATGCTAGACTTAGAGTAATTGGTTTTATATAAAGAGATGGATCCAAATGTCTTTAGGGTTTTTTTGTACTACAGGGAGGGAAACTAAAGGTTTGGAAAGGGAGAGGAGGATGTCATCCACATATAGACCTATTTTAAGCTCCTCCGAACCAACCTTGATAGCCGAGATACTGGAGTTGGATCTTATGGACATCGCCAGAGGTCCCATGATTATAGCAAAAATAATAGGGGAGAGTGGGCACCCCTGACGGATGCTATTAGTGATGTTAAAGGGTTTAGATCAGAGTCCGAAAGTCCAATCTCGGGCACTGGGGAGAGAGTATATATAGGCCTAGGATTGCTGAAAGTATGGGGCCACTAAAGCCTTATTTCAAAAGAACCTCCTTCAGGTAATTCCTGCGCACTCTGCCAAAGGCCTTCTCCGTATCAAGAGACAATAGCAGATAAGGCCCTTGGTTGCTCTCTGTCCACTGAATCAGGTCTATAAAGCGACAAGTCCTGTCAGAGGCCTGCCGTCCTTCAGCAAACCCTGCTTGGTCTTTGTGGACCAGAAATGGGACATATTGGGAAATCCTGGATAGGGAAGGGCCGAACAGACCCGGGTTTCTTTCGGACTAGAACATCCGAACGCTGCTAAAGTTCGGACCCGAATAACGAACCCATTAAGTCAATGGGACCCGAACGTCAAATATCAAAAGTGCCCATTTTGAAGGCTTAAATGCAAGTAATTAGGCATACAATGGTTATAGGGGTCCGGGGCCTACCCTGGGGGACATGGATCAATAAAAAAAAGTTTTTGTTAATTTTTAAAGTGAAAGCCTAAAAATGAAAAATTTCTTCCAATATAGTGCCAGGGGGGTCTCCTTAGTCTAACTGTAAAGTGGCAGATCTGTACCATGTCTAGCAATAATTGAATTTATAAAGCCAAAAAAAATGACATTTTTAATGCAAGCTGCCTTTATTTTGCTCAGCAACAGCTGGGGAGCCAGTGTGTATGATGAGGCCACAATGTAGTGCACTGGGAACAAGATTAGAGATTTTTTGGATACATTTTGGTGTCACTTTGACTTTGGATAAAAGTAACAGGTGCGTTAAAATTGGTCTTTGGGTGTCGGTGGCGCCTTCCCACCGTAACCCTATAGAGGTACTCTTGATGAAAGCAAGAATTTGCCTTGCTGTAAAAAATTGCAATGATATGCACCTGCCAAACAGGTGCAGAAAAATTGGTCTTTGGGTGTTAATTGTGCCCATGAAACCTGTACCAAAAACATTCTTCCAGATGAAATGATTGAACACCCTCAAAGCTAGGCAGCCTCAAAGTCCTGCAGAGATTCCACATTCTAAAAAGACTTAATCAGTGACATCGGCATCAGGGGCTTCATAGCTGGTAATCCAGGACCGATTCATTTTTATAAAAGTCAAACGGTCCATAGAGTCTGTGGACAGATGCGTTCTATGATCAGTACCAAAACCTCCTGCAGCGCTGAATGCCCGTTCTGAAAGCACACTGGATGCAGGGCAGCCCAACAACTCTATAGCATACTGGGCAAGTTCTGGCCAGTGGTCTATTCTCATGACCCATTAAGCCAGTTGATCGTCAGCTGAAAAGCTCTCCATCTCTGTTTTGGCCCTGAGGTAATCGTCCACCATGTGATGGGATGTGGAAGCTGACAGCCCTGGGCAGCGAGCACTAAAAAAATTCTGAAATGCGGACGCCTTCTCCAACGCTACTTTCTTGACCAACAGAAAACTCAAAACAACCTTTTCCACCACACTATAACCTACTAGAGTCAGGAAAAACGTTCAATAAAATCCTCTTTAATATGTCCTCAAGAGATTTTATCCTCTGCACTCTCTGTGGGGGAGGGTTGAGTTCAGAGACCTTCCCCTTTTAACGGTGGTCAAGGAGGGTTGCCAACCAGTAATCATCCTTCTCCTTTATGCCATATATTCTTGGGTCCTTTTGCAGGCTTTGAAGCATGAGGTTGCCCTTCCTCCTGCTGCTCTGCCTCCAGTGCTCTGTCCATAATGCCACGCAAAGTCTGCTCCAGGGAACACAACAGGGATTGTGTCACTGATGCATGCACTGTCACTGCTCATCCTTGTGGCCTCCTCAAATGGTGACAATACAGTGCATGCATCCTTAATGATCAGCCATTCGCGTGGGGAAAAAAAGCAGAGGCGGCCTGAGCCTATCGTCGTGCCATACTGACACAAGTACTCGTTGACGGCCCTCTGCTACATGTATAGCCGCTGCAGCATTCCCAAAGTTGAGTTCCACCTGGTGGGCATGTCACAAATCAGGCAGTTTACGGTCAGGTGGAATTCCAGCTGAATTTCAGCCAACCGAGCACTGGCTGTGTATGACCGCCTGAAATGGCTACAGACTCTTCTGGCCTGCTTTAGTACATCTTGCAACCCTGGGTACGTACCCTAGGAAACGCTGCACCACCAAACTGAGGACATGTGCCAAGCATGGCACATGTGTCAACTTTCCCTGTCTAAGGGCAGACAGGAGGTTTGAGCCAATATCGGATACCACCATTCCTGGCTCCAGCTGGCGTGGTGTGAACCACCTCTGGGCCTCTTCTTGCAAAGCTGCAAGAATCTCTGCTCCGGTGTGGTTCCTGTACCGTAAACACACCAGCTGAAGCACTGCATGGCACCTTTTAGCCTGACTCTGGGAAAAGCCCTTTGAACGCTTAGGGGGTGCCTGATGTTCGTAGAACAATTCTGCAGAGGAGGGCATGGAGGTGTCGGAGGAGGAGGAGGGGGTAGAGCTCACAGGTCTGGCATCACCACCAGCTGTATGGAGAGGTGGGGACACAACAAGCTGCAGCACTGAGCCCTGTCCTGCATCCTTTCGAGTTTCAAGCAGCGTTACCCAGTGTGCTGTGAATGAAATATATCGTCCCTGCCCATGCTTTCTGGACTACGTGTCAGCAGTAAGGTGGATTTTATGGCTGACTGCCTTGCCCAACAATGCCAGAACATTCACTTTTACGTGATGGTAGAGAGATGGAACGGCCTTACCTGAAAAGTAGTATCGATGGGGAACCTGCCATTGTGGTACAGCACATTGTGCATATTCACAGAAGGGGGCAGAATCCACCAGGCTGAAAGGCAGAAGTTGGAGAGCCAACAGCTTTGACAAGCTTGCATTCAGGCGCTGGGCATGTGAGTGGCAGGGACTGTATTTTTTTTTCTGCTGCAGAAGATGGGGCAGAGAAATTTGCCGGCTACAGTCTACAGCTGGTGGTGTGCTACTGGTAGATGAGCTGCTAGGACCTTGGACACCCTGTGCTATACCATCATCCCTGTCAGTGGAGGCTGCTGAAAGGTAATGACTCGGTATGGCAGGGGCAGACTGAAGTGGGTAAGGAGGAGGAGGGACAGATTTGTGCCCCTTTTGTGTGGCTTTTAGGTGCTCTTGCCAACGGGCTGAGTGGTTGGACGTTAAATGCCTTGTTAGGCATGTGGTACCCAAATGGTTGGTATTTTTGCCACGTTTGATGTGCCTGTGACACAGTTTGCAGATAGCAACAGTGCGATCTGCTGCAGATGTGCTAAAAAAAGCCCCAGACAGCTGAGCTGTGGGGAGTGGGCCGGGAGATAACAGCTGTAGAATGTGATGGAATAGGTGGCTGCTCTCTACTCTTTCTTGATGCCGAACGCCTTGGGGTTGTGCCGCCTCACCTTCAGTTTCCTCCTCTGCTCTATCTGGCACCCAAGTCGCATCAGTGACCATCATCATTATCATCATCATCTCCATATCCTCCATCTTCATCATTACCACTGGAGACAACTTGGCAATACGCTGCGGTTTGGAGAATATGAATGCCAATTTGTCTACCAGTGTTCCTCCCTCTCTCTAGGATCATGTTCTTGCCATCCTCAACCTCAGAACCAGCATCTGAATCCAGTAATGGCTGGGAATCATCAAGGAGCAAGTGGCGGACGCTGTGGTCAAATAACTCAGCTGACTCCTCAATGGCTGATGTTAGGGCTATGGCAGGAATAGATGTGGACAAGGAGGCAGGTTTATCCACTCTGGCAACTGCAGGGACTACACACTTGTCTCTGCTTGTGTGACAGAGGATGAGGAGGATGAGGAAGGTTTAGTAAGCCAGTCCACCACCTCCTCTGCATGCTGTGGCTGCACAGGTGTTTGGTGCCCTTTAATTTGAGTACTCACACTACAGACACGCTCCACTGATATAATATTCTGCAATATAATGCGCCAAACGTACAGTGACGCACAGAATTATATGGCGTTAGACTGGCAGTAACGCACTAAACTATATGGCGTTAAACTTGTAGTAACGCACGGAGAACTATATGGCGTTAAACTGGCAGTAACGCATGCAAAACGATATGGCGTTAAACTGGCAGTAACGCACGCAAATAGACGGTGTTCAACTGTCACTACAATGAAACTATCTGAGCTGTCCCTACTCTAGCTGCACACTAGGAAAACCTGAACGATGGTCCTCTCACTACACTCAGACTATCCCTAGACTGACATTAAACTAACATTCTCCACTGACAATTGAAGCAAAATAGCACAGTATAGCACACTAACAAAGAGCACTGAACAGAGCCCTCTTCTATCTCTCTCCACGCCAAAAATCACACTGAAAATGGCTGCCATTAAAATAATACTTTTATACTGTGGGGCGGGAATGAGCCATGATTGGATAAAGTCATGATGACAGTGTCCAATCATGACTCTGACAGTGCTCTGTGTCCTGATTGGCTGAAGCTTTCACTGCTTCAGCCAATCATGGCTTGCAATGCACTGTTCAGTGCCACAATGCCTTGTGGTCGGTTTGGGGGGGGGGGGGGGCGAACAAACGGTTGAACGACCCGCTTGTTCAGCTGTTAGCCGAACATCCAAACAACGAAAGTTTGGCCCGATACCTTATACTCGGGCCGAACCGCTCACCCATCCTTAATCTTGGAAGTTAGTAGCTTTGCAAAAATTTTTATGTCTACATTAAGTAGTGAAATGGGATGGTAGTTAGCTGGATTGTCTGTAGATTGGCCAGGTTTGGGGATTGTCAGTATAAGGGCTTCTAGCGATTCTTTGGGAATTTTACCAGACTCTGCAAAGGAGGAAAATGCTTTTTGAAGGTGGGGTGATAGTAATTTTTTAAAGGACTTATAATATTCATGAACCCATCTGGGCTGGGGGCTTTGTGTAGAGGGAGATTAGAGATTACCTTAAGAATGTCTTCGGTTGTGAAGGGTCTGGAGAGATTGTTTAGTAGTTCGGGTTGGAGAGAGGGTAAATTAATGGATGTTAAGAAGGTGCGAATAGTTTCAGGGGTAGCATGTGTCTACAGGGAAGTCTTTCAAGTTGTACAATTTGGCATAAAATTCACTTAATCTATTGCCGATTTTAATTGCAAAATGCATTGACTACACAAGCTTGGACGAGGTTTCTTGCCATATGCATAAATCTAGAATGGATTGATCCACAACAACACTTTTTGACAGTATCCATGCCTCATTGTTTTGATACTTGGGTATCTGTTGACCTTGTCCAGTTGAGAGTGCTGTGTTTTCTATTTAGTGTCAACTTTCTATTTTGCGTTTTTTTTGGACTTTTGTAATAAAAATATTTATATTTTATATATACTTCCTTGCCTCGTGTTGTGCCCACAAAGTCCTTTTTTTTTTCTTTTGAGAAAGTTTTTACTGTCTCAATCCTTTATACAGCATATAACATATGGATGTTGGCATGGTGGGGGTCCTCCCTTCTTTTGCCAATGTAAGACTTGTATTGATGCATTATTTCCACTTCATAAATCCTGATTTATTGTACTTTCAAAACTCAATGCATCTCAGTACTCTATCAATGAGTCTTCCTACATCTACTGTATATGGTATATACTCTGTTTTAGGTCAGATGGACAGCTTTAAGCCCTCTACGCAACTTCATAACACATACTCGTTTATTTCAATGGTGCATCAAACTTATTTATTCCCTATTCAACTGCAAAAAATGGGATGCGTGATATTGTACATCTTCTCTGGAATTGTCCAATCATTACTGACTTTTGGAGACAAAAACTTACCTTTCTTGCTAATTCACTACAACAACCTCTTCCTTGCACATCTGAAATCTGTCTATTAGGTATACTTGATAGAGAATGTTGGCTATGTTTTACAAAACTATTTATTAGAGAAGCATTGCTTTCAAATGGATGAATCCCTACCACTCTGGTGTGGAAAATGTTAATCACCCAGATTATATCATATGAGAAGGTTATGTATGGGAGAAGAAACATCCCTAATAATAGTAATAAAATATGGGACTTGTGGTGTGAATATGGCCCTACATTAAATATGAGATGAGTTGATCTGGTCCAAAAACCATGACAACTATGAACCATAATATGTTTGCCTACATATTTTATACAACAAAAGTACACATACTTGACTGTCAAGGTTTACATCTTTTCTTTGATATTATCATGCTGAATGCTGTACAACAATAAGATAAAGACAAAATGTGTAAATTTTTGCACACTATATATTATTAAGTAGACAAGGTAATCCCCCCTGTAACCCTTGAACTAACCCTTCTTGTGATAGTAACCGTCCCTGTAAAACGTATAACAACCCGCACGTTTGATTATCTGAAGGCGGTACGGGTAAGTCACTTATTAATTCAGCGCTTATCTACTTATGGTTAACAGCTAACATAATTCAGTTGCTAATGCTCATAACACATCACTCTTGGGAAGGTTTTGTTTGATTCTGTGTTCATGTAAATAACAAAATGTCTGTCTGTTGAGCAAGAATGATCACTTTCCTATTAAGCTGTGATCAAATGGGTTGTTTGTTGTTAAACTTGAAAAGTAATATTTCTAACGGCTGTTCTATGTCTTTGTAACCCATATGGCTCTCAGCCTTTGAATGGCATCTAAAAAAAACTCCAACAAACATTATGAATGAGAAAACGATTAATACCCCTCCATGGAACCTTAATACCAACACTCCCAGTAATATTAACCCTCTCAATAACCTTCCGTGTTACTCTCAAAACTAACCATCCCTGTAAATCTAAAAACCTTCTCTGTAAAACAGACAATAATTCTGCTCATAACAATAATCCTCTCAATAGCCCTTCCTTTAACTATCAAACTTCTCTTCTCTATGCCCTAACACTAACTCTCCCTTTATCCCTAACATTATCCCTCCCTATAATCCCAACACTAATCCCCCCATAAAATTATCACAAATCCTCTCTGTAACACTAACTCTGCCTGTGTCCTTATTCCACCATTCTCTATAAACCTAATGCCGTGTACAGATGAGCAGATTTTTCGACCGGACTTAAATCCGTCGGAAAGATTTGAAACCTGTTTCAAACCTAGAATCCGTCTGATTTTTGACCGAAAAGGTCCGTCGGTTGTCCGATGAAGCCCACACAGGGTTGGATTGTCTGACGGATTCATTCCGGCGGACGAGTTTGGTCGAAAAGTCCGCCCGTGTGTACACGGCTAGTCCGACGGATGAAAACCGACGCTAGGGCAGCTATTGGCTACTGGCCATTGACTTCCCTATTTTAGTCCGGTCGCATGTCATCATGTACGAATCCGTCGGACTTTGGTCTGATCGTGTGTAGGCAAGTCAGTTCATTCGAAAGTCCATCGGAAAGACCGCCGGACCTTTGATGCCGAAAAGTCCGCCCGTGTGTAGATGGCAAAAGAAATCCTAAACTCTGCTGTAACACTAACCCTCCCTCTTTAACCTTAACATTATCCCTCCCTGTAACCCTAACACTAATCCCCCCCATAACACTATCACAAATCCTCTTTACAATCCTAAACCTAATAAATCCTAACCTCTGCTGTAACCCTAACATTAACCTTCCCTGTAACCAGGCCCAGACTGGCCATAGGCCACCAGGCTGCATGTCCTCAGTGGTAGTTGCCTATAGACTCTCTCTCAGTACCGACAATGTGTGGTTCCTCTCTCCCTCTGTATTGTCTCTCAGAGAGACACTTCTGATTAGCTGCATCCATGCCTGTCACTGCCTGGTCTCTTGCTCAACAGGCTCTTTGTGAATGGAGCTGCAGGGGGGTCCCCTTAGTCTAACTGTAAAGTGGCAGATCTGTACCATGTCTAGAATCGGTTGCAGCAATAATTGAATTTATAAAGCCCCAAAAAATGACATTTTTCCTGAAAGCTGCCTTTATTTTGCTCAGCAACAGCTGGGGAGCCAGTGTGTATGATGAGGCCACAATGTAGTGCACTGGGAACAAGAATAGAGATTTTTTGGATACATTCTGGTGTCACTTTGACTTTGGATAGAAGTAACGGGTGCGTTAAAATTGGTATTTGGGTGTTGGTGGTTCCTTCCCACCGTAACCCTATAGAAGTACTCTTGAAGAAAGCAAGAATTTGCCTTGCTGTAAAAAATTGCAATGATATGCACCTGTCAGACAGGTGCAGAAAAATTGGTCTTTGGGTGTTAATTGTGCCAATGAAACCTGTACCAAAAACATTCTTCCAGATGAAATGATTGAACACCCTCAAAGCTAGGCAGCCTCAAAGTCCTGTAGAGATTCCACATCCCAAAAAGACTTAAACAGTGACATCAGCATCAGGGGCTTCATAGCTGGTAATCCAGGACTGATTCATTTTTATAAAAGTCAAACGGTCCACAGAGTCTGTGGACAGATGCGTTCTATGATCAGTACCAAAACCTCCTGCAACGCTGAATGCCCGTTCTGAAAGCACACTGGATGCAGGGCAGCTCAATAGCATACTGGGCAAGTTCTGGCCAGTGGTCTATTCTTATCATCCAGTAAGCCAGTGGATCGTCAGCTGGAAAGCTCTTCATCTTTGTTTTGGCCCCGAGGTAATCGTCCACCATGTGATGCAGACGGTGCCGATGGGATGTGGAAGCTGACAGCCCTGGGCGGCGAGGACTAAAAAAATTCCAAAATGCCTCACTTAGGCGGATGCCTTCTCCAACGCTCCTTTCTTGACCAACGGAAGACTCAAAACAACCTTTTCCACCACACTCTAACCTACTAGAGTCAGGAAAAATGTTCAATAAAATCCTCTTTAATGTGTCCTCAAGACATTTTATCCTCTGCACTCTCTGTGGGGACGGGTTCAGTTCAGAGACCTTCTCCTTCTAACGGTAGTCAAGGAGGGTTGCCAACCAGTAATCATCCTTCTCCTTTATGCCACATATTCTTGGGTCTTTTCGCAGGCTTTGAAGCATAAGGTTGCCCATGCGCCTCAAATTTGCAGAGGCTTGAAAAGCAGACTCCTCGGGGTCACTCAGGATGACAGCATCTGGAACTTCCTCCTCCCAGCCACGTACTACTCTCAAAGTTGAGATCCACCTGGTGGGCATGTCACAAATCAGGTGGTTTATGGTCAGGTGGAATTCACGTGGAAATTGAGCAAACCGAGCACTGGCTGTGTATGACCGCCTGAAATGGCTACAGTCTCTTCTGGCTTGCTTTAGTACATCTTGCAACCCTGGGTACGTACTTAGGAAACGCTGCACCACCAAACTGAGGACATGTGCAGGCATGGCACATGTGTCAACTTTCTCTGTCTAAGGGCGGACAGGAACATTGAGCCATTATCAGACACCACTATTCCTGGCTCCAGCTGGCGTGGTGTGAACCTTCTCTGGGCCCCTCCTTGTAGAGCTGCAATAATCTCTGCTCCGGTGTGGTTCCTGTCCCCTAAACACACCAGCTGAAGAGCTGCATGGCACCTTTTAGCCTGACACTGGGAAAAGCCCTTTGAACGCTTAGGGGGTACCTGATGTTCATAGGACAATTCTGCAGAGGAGGGCATGGAGGTGGCAGAGGAGGAGGGGGTAGAGCTCACAGGTTTGGCATCATCCCCACCAATCTGTATGGAGACGTGGTAGCACAACAAGCTACAGCACTGAGCCCTGTCCTGCATCCTTTCAAGTTTCAAGCGTTACCCAGTGTGCTATGAATGAAATATATCATCCCTGCCCATGTTTTCTGGACCACGTGTCAGCAGTAAGGTGGATTTTATGGCTGACTGCCTTGCCCAACGATGCCAGAACATTCACTTCCACGTGATGGTAGAGCGATGGAACGGCCTTACGTGAAAAGTAGTATTGACTGGGAACCTGCCATTGTGGTACAGCACATTGTGCAAATTCACGGAAGGGGGCAGAATCCACCAGGCTAAAAGGCAGAAGTTGGAGAGCTAACAGCTTTGGCAAGCTTGCATTCAGGCGCTGGGCATGTGGGTGGCAGGGACTGTATTTTTTTTCCGCTGCAGAAGATGGGGCAGAAAAATTTGCCGGCTTCAGTCTACAGCTGGTGGTGTGCTGCTTGTAGATGAGCTGCTAGGACCTTGGACACCCTGTGCTATACCATCATCCCTGTCAGTGGAGGCTGCTGAAAGGTAATGACTCTGTATGGTAGGGGCAGACTGAAGTGGGTAAGGAGGAGGAGGGACAGATTTGTGCCCCTTTTGTGTGGTTTTTAGGTGCTCTTGCCAACGGGCTGAGTGGTTGGACGTTAAATGCCTTGTTAGGCATGTGGTACCCAAATGGTTGGTGTTTTTGCCACGTTTGATGTGCCTGTGACACAGTTTGCAGATAGCAACAGTGCGATCTGCTGCAGATGTGCTCAAAAAGGCCCAGACAGCTGAGCTGTGGGGAGTGGGCCGGGAAATAACAGCTGCAGAATATGATGGAATAGGGTGGCTGCTCTCTACTCTTTCTTGATCCTGGCCTTCAGTTTCCTCCTCTGCTCTATCTGGCACCCAAGTCGCATCAGTGACCTTATCATCATTATCATCATCATCTCCATCTCCTCCATCTTCATCATTACCACTGGAGACAACTTGGCAATACGCCGCAGCTTGGGGAACATGAATGCCAATTTCTCTACCAGTGTTCCTCCCTCTCTCTAGGCTCATGTTCCTGTCATCCTCAACCTCAGAACCAGCATCTGAATCCAGTAATGGCTGGGCATCATCAAGGAGCAAGTGGCTGACGTTGTGGTCAAATAACTCAGCTTACTCCCCAATGGCTGATGTTAGGGCTATGGCAGGAATAGATGTGGACAAGGAGGCAGGTTTATCCACTCTGGCAACTGCAGGGGACTGCACACTTGTGTCTGCTTGTGTGACAGAGGATAAGAAGGATGAGGAGGATGAGGAAGATTTAGTAAGCCAGTCCACCACCTCCTCTGCATGCTGTGGCTGGATAGCATGGGCAAACTCACTAAACAGAGGAAATGATGCCCTGCCTGAGGACTGACCACCAAGTCCACCTTTGCCTGTGGACACATTTGTTGCTGGCTCCCTTACAGTGCCAAGGGAACGTCTGCCTTTCCTTGTTGTTCTCCCAGACATTATTGGGAGGGAGGGGGTGGTGCTTATAAGCAAATCTGTACGTAGATGCACTTCAATCAATGTAAAGAGGTGTTTGGTGCCCTTTAATTTGAGTGCTTACACTACACAGACACACTCCAAGGATACAATATAATATTCTGCAATATAATGCACCAAACATACAGTGATGCACAGAACTATATGGCGTTAAACTTGTAGTAATGCACACAGGACTATATGGTGTTAAAATGGCAGTAACGCATGTAAAACGATATGGCGTTAAACTGGCAGTAACGCAATCAAATAGACGATTTTCAACCGTCACTACACTGAAGCTATCTGAACTGTCCCTACTCTAGCTATATACTAATGTCAAGATTACTGACACTGTCTCACTACACTACACTGAAACTATCTGAGCTGTCCCTACTCTAGCTGCACACTATGAAAAGCTGAATGATGGTCCTCCTCACTACACTCAGACTATCACTAGACTGACACTAAACTAATATTCTCTACTGACAATTAAAGCAAAATAGCACAGTATAGCACACTAACTAATAGCACTGAACAGAGCCCTGTTCTGTCTCTCTCCACGCCAAAATCACACTGAAAATGGCTGCCATTGAAAGAATACTTTTATACTGTGGGGCAGGAATGAGCCATGATTGGATAAAGTCATGATGACAGTGTCCAATCATGACTCTGACAGTGCTCTGTGTCCTGATTGGCTGAAGCTTTCACTGCTTCAGCCAATCATGGCTTGCAATGCGCTGTTCAGTGCCACAATGCCTTGTGGTCGGTTCGGGGGGGGGCAAACAAACGGTTGAACAGCCTGTTTGTTCGGCTATTAGCCGAACGTCCGAACAACGAAAGTTCGGCCCGAACTTATGCTCGGGCCGAACCGTTCACCCATCCTTAATCCTGGAAGTTAAAAATTTTTGCAAAGCTACTATGTCTACATTAAGTAGTGAAATGGGATGGTAGTTAGCTGGATTGTCTGTAGATTTGCCAGGTTTGGGGATTGTCACTATAAGGGCTTCTAGAGATTCTTTGGGAATTTTACCAGAGTCTGCAAAGGAGGAAAATTCTTTTTGAAGGTGGGGTGATAGTAATTTTTTTAAAGGACTTATAATATTCATTATTGAACCCATCTGGGCTGGGGGCTTTGTGTAGAGGGAGATTAGAGATTACCTTAAGAATGTCTTCGGTTGTGAAGGGTCTGGAGAGATTGTTTAGTTGTTCGGGTTGGAGAGAGGGTAAATTAATGGATGTTAAGAAGGTGCAAATAGTTTCAGGGGTAGAATGTGTCTACAGGGAAGTCTTTCAAGTTATACAATTTGGCATAAAATTCACTGAATCTATTGCCGATTTTAATTGCAAAATGCATTGACTATACAAGCTTAGAGGAGGTTTCTTGACATATGCATAAATCTAGAATGTATTGATCCACAACAACACTTTTTGACAGTATCCATGCCTCCTTGTTTTGATACTTGGGTACATGTTGACCTTGTCCAGTTGAGGGTGCTGTGTTTTCTATTTAGTGTCAACTTTCTATTTTGTGTTTTTTTTTTTTTGGATTTTTGTAATAAAAATATTTATATTTTATATATACTTCCTTGCCTCATGTTGTGCCCACAAAGCTCTTTTTCTTTTGAGAAAGTTTTTACTCTCTCAATCCTTTATACAGTATATAACTAATGGATGTTGGCATGGTGGGGGTCCTCCTTTTTGCCAATGTAAAACTCGTATTGATTCATTACTTCCACTTCATAAATCCTGATTTATTGTACTTTCAAAACTCAATGCATCTCAGTACTCTATCAAATGAGCCTTCCTACATCTACTGTATATGGTATATACACTGTTTTAGGTCCCATGCTATAGCCTCAACACAATTTCTCTCTAAAAAACAGTGGAGGATGCTTGTAGCCCTATTGTGCCCAGGATTCAAATGTACTGTACTATGGTTTCTGATAGCACACATATTCCTGACAAGGCTTTTTCTTATTTCATGTTTGCGTAGTATTTATAGTAAGTATCATGTGCAGAAGAAAAAGGAATTAAATTCAAGTACAACAGTAAGATAAAGACAAAGTGTGTACATTTTTGCACACTATATATTAAGTAGACAAGGTAATCCCCCTGTAACCCTTGAAGTAACCCTTTTTCTGATAGTAACCGTCCCTGTAAAACGAATAACCCACACGTTTGATTATCTGAAGGCGGTACGGGTAAGTCACTTATTAATTCAGTGCTTATTTACTTATGGCTAACATAATTCAGTTGCTAATGCTCATACCACATTACTCTTGGGAAGGTTTTGTTTGATTCTTTGTGAATGTAAATAACAATGTCTGTCTGTCAAGCAAGAATGATCACTTTCCTATTAAGCCGTGATCAAATGAGTTGTTTGTTGTTAGAAATATTACTTTTCAAGTTTAACGGCTGTTCTATGTCTTTGTAACCCATATGTCTCTCAGTCTTTGTATGGCATCTAAAAAAACTTCAACAAACATTTTGAACGAGAAAACGATTAATACCCCTTCATGGAACCTTAATACCAACACTCCCAGTAATATTAACCCTCTCAATAACCTTCCGTGTTACACTTAAAAACTAACCATCCCTGTAAATCTAAAAACCTTCTATGTAAAACAGACAATAATTCTGCTCATAACAATAATCCTCTCAATTGCACTTCCTTTAACTAACAAACATCTCTTCTCTATGCCCTAACACTTATGCCCCGTACACACGGTCGGATTTTCCGATGGAAAATGTCCAATCGGAGCGTGTTGTCGGACATTCCGACCGTGTGGGCTCCATCGGACATTTTCCATTGGATTTTCCGACACACAAAGTTTGAGAGCAGGCTATAAAATTTTCCGACCACAAAATCCAATCGCATCAATTCCGACCGTGTGTGGCCTGTTCCGACGCACAAAGTGCCACGCATGCTCAGAAGAAATTCCGACACGGAACAGCTCGGTCTGGTTAACTTAGCGTTCGCAATGGATACAGCACTTTCGTCAGGGTGCAATGTAAAAAATGGTTTAATACAGCGCACTCTCTTCTTCTTTATAACGTGAGAAGAATTAAGTAGTTTTGCTGCTCATATTCACACAGACTTCTCACAAACGTATTTCTTTTCTAAAATACTATGTGGGAATCCCAATAAATAGTAATGTACTTGAATCGTCACCAACAAACTGTCCTTTTTGGATGAAAACACACATAGGAGAGTATAATTTTCCAAAAAAAAAAATGTATTAAGGGCTCACAACTAAACAAAGAGGGAGGCAACGCTGGAGAAACAACAGAAATGGGTGAAGCCCTATTTTCAAGCAAAATTGGTGGCCTGAGTCCTTATCTAAGGGAGTGCAGTCTGGTCCATCAGTCCCAGAGACCCGGAAAGCAGCAGATGACATCTGTGTCCCCAGGCTGTGGTCATACAAGAGACTGCATCTTTTGTCAGACCAGACTGAACCCAGGGTCATCACTCTCTTGTCTTCCTTCCACGCTTCCTTCCACGCGGTGGCTCTGGTGGTGGAGTTGTGGCAGCAGGAGGAGGAGGATGGTCCAACTCAATCAAGTCGGTCTTGGGTGTTAGTTCCCCACTCACCCCCTTACTTAGGACTTTATAAAGCAGGTCCTCGCATAGCTTGCGTTGACCCTCCTGCATGCCCTGCAGTTTTGTGGCAGCCATGCAGGCAAAGGCCTCTTCAGGAGTGGGTAAGGCTCAGAGGGACGCAGAAGCCTCCTGAATGAGCCTGAGTGCTGAATCCTGCATGGGAGTCGCCTTCCACGCTCTTGTTTGGAAGGTGGAGGGGAGGAACCTGCGATTCAGTCAGGCTGCGACTGGTCCCAGGCTTCTCTTGGCTGACACTTAGCCCCGCCTCCTCCTGGCTGCCACTAATCCCCGCCTCCTCCTGGCTGCCACATTCCACATCCTCCTCCTGGCTGAGGTCTTCCTGTGTATGAAAAAGGGACATAGTTTTAGTTTTTTATTCATCAATCACACACAATTTTCACCTCCTGACTGTTGCAAATTGAATGTTAACATATATAACAGACTATCCTTCTGAGCCCAGGATTTTTCATTCTTGTCCCAATTTTGGGTGCCCACTACTGACTGCTGATTGAAAAAAGTGTTTTACATATCAATAATTAGTGATCAATAATATCTAGTAAACATTTATTTATTGACCAGAAATCTGTAGAAGAATGCTATACCTTACTCCAGCTGGGCTCCTCCACTTCTTCCTGGCTGGAAGGCCCAGGTTGGACATTGTAAGCCTCAGCTGGGGTGCAAGGAAGAGTGGAGAGGGATTCCCTGACTTCAGTGTGGTCTGACAGAAATCGCAGTCTCTCATAGTACCACAGCCTGGGGACATAAACATCATCTGCTCCAGCTCCGGATCTCTGGGAATCCGTGACCTTCTTGCGCTCCCTAAGATAAGTGCTCCTCAGGCCACCAATTTTGGTTTTTAAATAGGGGATGGTTGCTGTGGGGACCACCGGCTTCACCAACTCCAGCAGTTTCTCCAGCGCTGCCTGCCTCTTTTGTTTATTATTGTAACGGGGGTGTCTCACCTGCCACAGACAGGGCAGCTCCCTGTATTTGTCTATGAACAGGGGAAGGAAGTTGTGGTCATTGAAGCCATCCATTTTCTCTGCAAGACACAACACAAGACAAACCCTCATGTCAGGCCAAACTCCCCTAATCTTGTTACAATATAGGCTTCCATTTCGAAGCAGTATAGGCCCAAGTTTAGATCTTACCTTCGTTATCACGATCGGCGCCTCCGATGCTCCTTCCTCCGCTCACAGATCGTACGTAATACGCACGCATGTTACGCGTTATACACACTGCGCATGCGTGTAACTCCACCCGCCCCTGACGTTCTTTCTAGTCTATTCCCTGCCCCTTTTTGTTCGGCGCAGTGGGGGAAGAGCACATGGCGGATACACAGCAGGTGTGTGCTAATTATAGCAACGAGGAGGAGGAAAGCCGGAGCCGGAAACGTCCCGATCCAGAAGTAGATTTAAGGCCTCAAATATGTCCTTTTGGGGAGATGTTGGAGATGGTGGACATCCTGAAGAAGGCCGACTATGATGGGAAGTATGGACCTTACCCCAACCCCAATGTCAAAAAGGCCAAGATAATTGCGAAAGTGGTCAAGAGTCTGCACCGGAATTTCGGGGTACGACGATCGAAAGATCAGCTCAGGAAGTGGTGGTCGGACCTGAAATTACGAGAACATGAGCAGTACAGAAAGATCCGGAGAGTGCTGCAAAAAAGTAAGTAGTTGTGCTGTGTTCCTATTCTTTATGTTTATTACGTTCGTGCTGCTCCAGGTGCTTTTCTTACAAGTGTACATTTTTAAATGGCAACTTTCATGTTCATGGGCACATTATTCGTTCGTATCAAACATTTTTCTTTCGGCCTATAAAACACCATTGTTTAGGCCATATGCATTTGGCCACAATTTTTACACCCTACTTGTATGAAACTAATTTGGTTGTGTAGATGGCTTTGTTACTAGAATGAAATGCAAACTAGATTCTGTGTAAGGAGAGGACACTCAGCAGCTGTTTTCACATCTGGACACTGGAGCACTAGTGTGGGACACCAGAACACCATTTTTATTAGGGGGCCCACACAGGTGCTCCAGTGTATACTATAGGGGGGTCTCCATCTGTGAAGCTTGTACAAAACAGGTAAAGTATTGAAACTTGACAAAGGACACTGAAAATGCCCCATTTTGGAACTCGGCCAAAATAGACAATTGTACCTCACTTCCAAGCAATGTTTCATATTTATAGTTCTGCCATCAAATATCTGTGTGCTAAGTATACCATTTTTGTTTTACATAGGGGAGAAAAGATCATCCGAGATCATCCGAGGAGACCACAGACCCCCCACCTCTGGAAGAAGGGGAAATCCACCCAACACAAGAAGAGCAGGAGGAAGAAGACGTGGTGGAAATTGGCACCACAACAGGTGAGTGTCTGCGACCACAGGCTCAGGTAAGAGATGGATGCCAGCATATTTTTGATACCTGTTTTTTTTTTTTTTTTTGGTTTCTCTCTTTTTAGGTGATCGTGATGTTGTGGATCCAGATCCCTCCACATCAGAAAGTGCCCAGATCCTGATCGGGGAGATCATGGGGTGTAATTTACAATTGGAAAACCTCAAGAAAAACATCAATTATGTTATTCAAAAAAATAAAAACATCATTGATGTTTTGGGGCGAGTTTAAAACCCCTCCAAATCCCTTTGTTTTTTGGTGTGCTACAATGTTCTAAATGTTTTAGCGATTTTTCAAAAAGCCAAATTTGGAGGATGCACACAGTGTGCCAACATGTGCTATCTGCCATCACGGGAGATCAATGGACGCGTTTTGGGAGTGCAACCCCTTCCTCAATAATAAAGTAGCTGAGAGGAAGGGGTTTCTCCCCCAAAACACGTCCCTTGATCCCCCCGTGATGGCAGCTAGCACATGTTGACATTGGGAAATTTGTGTGCATCTTCCAAATTTGGCTTTTCCTGGGGTGACTTCACCCCATCTGAACACAATATCAAACACAGTTCCTAAATACTCATGTCTGATATTGCCTTCAAATTCTACCAAATGTGAACTTTGTAAGTTCAAGATTTGTGTCTTTCTTGTTGGTTTTACACATGCCTGTTTTAGCTTAAATGAACATTTCTATTTTTTATAATGCTACCCCAAAAATTGTTATACAACAAACATGTTGATTTGTTTTAAAAACCTTTTCTAAATGCACATGTGATTGTGCTGGTATTAAAAAGATTGTTCATCAAGAATGTGTGGATTATTGTCTTAGAGCCCCACAAAAGTGTTGTAGCGTTAATTGCTGCTTTCTGTGAAAATGGGGCTTCTTTCCTAAGGGCAAATCCTCTTTGCACTACAAGTGCAGTTTCAAGTGCACTTGTAGTGCAAAGTGTCTTTGCCTTTAGTAAATAACACCCAACAGTGCTTTGTATAAGGTTACACAATCACGCCATTTTCTGGACTCACCACATTTCTGTCAGTCATCTAAAACAAACACAAGCAGTAAATGTCAACAAAGATTTTTTTTTTTGTTTTTTTATTTGATAAAGGCTTCACAGATTTTCTGGCATACTGATGGCCCCTCTACCCGCAAAGAACTCCAGGTATTGTAACCGGACATCAGGGGCACTCAGGGAGGGCAAGCCAGGACGGCCACTTTCAAGCGCCGTCAGTGTTTCATGTATCATTCCGGCCTCAGGCCCAACTGAGCCAGCATAGTTGGCCAAATGTTGGCGTAAAAAGTTATGGAGAATACAGCACGCCAGGATTATATGATTAAGTTTATACTCCGCCATATGGATGGGTGTCAGAAATAGGCGGAACTGGCTGGCCAGGATTCCAAATGTGTTCTCCACCACTCTTCTGGCTCTGGCCAGCCGGTAATTAAAAACCCTCTGTTCCGGGGTGAGGGTCCTCATCGGGAATGGCCGCATAAGATGGTCCCCCAGTGCAAATGCTTCATCCGCTACGAAGACGAATGGGAGTCCTTCCGCATTGTCTTCCGGAGGTGGCAAGTCCAAGCTGCCATTCTGGAGATGCCTGTAAAACTCCGTCTGGGCAATTACTCCATCATCGGACATCCGGCCATTCTTCCCCACGTCCACATACAAGAAGTCGTAATTAGCCAACACCACCACCAACATCACAATACTATTGAACCCCTTGTAATTATAATAGTACGACCCCAAGTTGGGTGGTGGGACGATGTGGACGTGTTTCCCATCAATTGCCCCTCCGCAGTTAGGAAAGTCCCACCGCTGGGCAAAGTGGGAGGCCACAGTCTGCCATTCCTGTGGCGTGGAAGGAAACTGTTGAGGAAAACAAAAAAAATAGTATTTTTTCACATAAACATAGAAAGCATATTAGAGACACAAACATTCTTGACCAACATCCAGATAACATTTATTAAGGGGAACTTTATACAACACCAAAGTATAAGGTACACATATCATATGCCCCCCCCCCCATGGGTCATTTCTAACATTATAGGGTGGGGAATCTTGGACAGGTAACCCTCTCCACTTCATTGAGAGATGAATGCCTAAATAATGGGTATTACTTTGAACAGCCCCTCCTTAGTTACACTATTGGCAGACCACTGGACAGGTAAGAAGTGTCATAATACAAAGATATAAATACACATTGTACACATTTGAGCACATTTGGACATTCTGCTATTACCTAGCAAGATAATAATAGGATAGAAAAACTTGAAACAGTACCATTTGAAAGTATACCGGCAGGCCCTTGCACTACATGCTTTGGGGAATTCATCCATAAATCTGAGCACAAAAGAGATGGGTATAGTGTGTATGGGTTTGGCAAAGTCAGCAGATAGATGATTGAGGATAGATAGATAATTGGGATCAGCTGACTTAGCAGTTGGGGGGAGGGAGGGTTAATAAAAATGATTTGGGGACAATACAAAAAAAGCCTCTGGCCCTTTGCCTGAATTTAAAGCACAAATCACATTTCAAAACATTTTAGGGGGTGTTTGGGGTAAAGCACTACTATGGAGCTGATAAAATACATTGTTAAGTGACTACATGAGGTGAATATAGGGCCAGGAGAGCATGCTGGGGAGGTAAGTGAAGGCAAATATGTATGAAGGACATAAAAATCCAGCATGCATGAGGACAAAGGGGACATTCACAGCATATTATAATCGTGGTAATTAGGGAATGAGGAAAGAAATACAATATATTAGCAAACATTCAATACAATAAAATGTGATATTAAAGGATAAAAATCTTACCTTCATATACTCCTTCTGCAGGACCTGGATGATGGCAGAACAGGTCTCTGGGATAATGATCCCCAGAGCCTGGGGGGAGATGCCTGTCGAGAACTTGAGGTCCTGCAGGCTTCTCCCTGTCGCCAAGTACCGCAGGGTAGCGACGAGCCTCTGCTCCGCAGTGATGGCTTGCCTCATGCAGGTATCCTGCCTGCTGATATAGGGGGTCAGCGAAGCCAACAAACGGTGAAATACGGGGTCCATCATCCGGAGAAAGTTCCTGAAATCATCAGGATTATTCTCACGGATCTCACAGAGCAAAGGAATATGAGAGAACTGGTCACGCTGAAGCAACCAATTCTTGGTCCATGAACTCCTCCCCACCCTGTTCATGGACTGGACTTGTGTCAAGGTCAGGACCCCAACACCAAGCCCCCGCACAGCACGAACTCTACGAGGAGTACATATACACAACATGGCTAGAAAATGGTCGGCTGCTCAGAACAAAGTGACAGAACGCACTGAAGAATAGCAAGGCCTGTGAAGAGCGACCTGAAAAACAGCAACGAGCGGACAAGGTCGCACAGAAAACTCCGATACGAACTTACTGCATGCACTGAAGAGCAGATACAAACCCACAAGCACAAACTGAACCGCAGAAAACGATCTGAAAGCCACGAGTCTGAAAGCGCGAATTGTCTCTCACCAAACTTTTACTAACACGAGATTAGCAAAAGGAGCCCAAAGGGTGCCGAACTTGGTTCTAAACTGGCCTTTTTTAGTCTTGTCGTACGTGGTGTACGTGACCGCGTGGTTGGCGATCGGAAATTCCGACAACTTTGTGCGACCGTGTGTACGCAAAACAAGTTTGAGCCAACATCCGTCGGAAAAAATCCTAGGATTTTGTTGTCGTAATGTCCAATCAATGTCCGATCGTGTGTATGGGGCATAACTCTCCCTTTATCCCTAAAATTATCCCTCCCTGTAATCCCAACACTAATCCCCCCATAAAACTATCACAAATCCTCTCTGTAACGCTAACTCTGCTTGTGTCCTTATTCCACCATTCTCTACAAACCTAATGCCGTGTACAGATGAGCAGATTTTTCGACCGGACTCAAATCCATCGGAAAGATTTGAAACATGTTTCAAACCTAGAGTCCGTCTGATTTTTGACCGAAAAGGTCCGTCAGAAGTCTGATGAAGCCCACACAGAGTCGGATTGTCTGACGGATTCGTTCCGGCGGACGCGTTTGGTCAAAGTCCGCCCGTGTATACACGGCTAGTCCGACAGATGAAAATTAACGCTAGGGCAGCTGTTGGCTACTGGCCATTGACTTCCTTATTTTAGTCCGGTCTTACGTCATCATGTACGAATCCGTCAGACTTTGGTGTGATCGTGTGTAGGCAAGTCCGTTGGAAAGACCGTCGGACCTTTGATGCCCAAAAGTCCGCCTGTGTGTACACGGCATAAGAAATCCTAAACTCTGCTGTAACACTAACCCTCCCTCTTTAACCTTAACATTATCCCTCCCTGTAACCCTAACACTTATCCCCCCCATAACACTATCACAAATCCTCTTTACAATCCTAAACCTAATAAAACCTAACCTCTGCTGTAACCCTAACATTAACCTTCCCTGTAACCAGGCCCAGACTGGCCATAGGCCACCAGGCCACATGTCCTCAGTGGTAGTTGCCTATAGACTCTCTCTCTCAGTACCGGCAATGTGTGGTTCCTCTCTCCCTCTGTATTGTCTCTCAGAGAGACACTTCTGAGGAGCTGCATCCATGCCTGTCACTGCCTGGTCTCTTGCTCCTGTCAAACAGGCTCTTTGTGAATGGAGCTGCAGGGGGGTCCCCTTAGTCTAACTGTAAAGTGGCAGATCTGTACCATGTCTAGAATCTGTTGCAGCAATAATTGAATTTATAAAGCCCAAAAAAATGACATTTTTCCTGAAAGCTGCCTTTATTTTGGTCAGCAACAGCTGGGGAGCCAGTGTGTATGATGAGGCCACAATGTAGTGCACTGGGAACAAGAATAGAGATTTTTTGGATACATTCTGGTGTCACTTTGACTTTGGATAGAAGTAACGGGTGCGTTAAAATTGGTCTTTGGGTGTTGGTGGCCCCTTCCCACCGTAACCCTATAGAGGTACTCTTGATGAAAGCAAGAATTTGCCTTACTGTAAAAAATTGCAATGATATGCAATTTTTGATAACACCCTGGAGGGGCGAAACGCATTGACGCAATATCTGGCTCACGCTAATATAGCGGCGGTCACGGACCAACTCTGAATGCATGTTTGCAATCTTCATTTTGTGAGTAGCGCTATTATGCACATTTGATCCTCTACCCCACAGTATTACACCATATCTTGTTTTGTTTTTTGGGTGGAATATGATGCCCGTGGCTCCCAAGGTTATATCCTAGTGTCAGCAGCCCAAGCTTCACCCCATCTTCTTGTATCTACTGCAGCATTTCAGGTGACTGTATGCAATCCTTTGGATGAGGAGCTGGAAGTCTGCCATCATTGCTTATTGGGTTTTTTGTCTGTAGGAACATTCATATCCATCCTGAACTTTTTTCAATATTCATTCACATTTGTTTCTTTTAATATGTTCATTCATATTGTTATATGTTGAGGTATATATATTTTTTTGCTTATGGTCTCTGTTCCCAAACAGAAACACTATTTTTAAAAAAAAAATTTCCACTACGTTTGTTTTATTTTTTGCACCTAATGCAATTTATCCAGTCACACATATATAGTGATAATATCCACTTGTAGTTACATTTATATTTATACTGTGCCAGTTGCCAGTGCATTTTTTTTTTTTCTCTATACATCTAAGTCAAGTTATAATACTTGTATCCAGCAACTGTAACAGGGTTTTTGTTGCACTTATTTACTTTGCAAACGCTGCTTCCATATATATTTTATAATGATATGCACCTGTCAGACAGGTGCAGAAAAATTGGTCTTTGGGTGTTAATTGTGCCCATGAAACCTGTACCAAAAACATTCTTCCAGATGAAATGATTGAACACCCTCAAAGCTAGGCAGCCTCAAAATCCTGTAGAGATTCCACATCCCAAAAAGACTATCAGTGACATCGGCATCAGGGGCTTCATAGCTGGCAATCCAGAACTGATTCATTTTTATAAAAGTCAAACGGTCCACAGAGTCTGTGGACAGATGCGTTCTATGATCAGTACCAAAACCTCCTGCAGCGCTGAATGCCTGTTCTGAAAGCACACTGGATGCAGGGCAGCCCAACAACTCAATAGCATACTGGGCAAGTTCTGGCTAGTGGTCTATTCTCATGACCCAGTAAGCCAGTGGATCGTCAGCTGGAAAGCGCTTCATCTCTCTTTTGGCCCCGAGGTAATCGTCCACCATGTGATGCAGACAGTGCCGATGGGATGTGGAAGCTGACAGCCCTGGGCGGCGAGGACTAAAAAAATTCCGAAATGTCTCACTTAGGCGGATGCCTTCTCCAACGCTCCTTTCTTGACCAACGGAAGACTCAAAACAACCTTTTCCACCACACTTTAACCTACTAGAGTCAGGAAAAATGTTCAATAAAATCCTCTTTAATGTGTCCTCAAGAGATTTTATCCTCTGCACTCTCTGTGGGGACGGGTTGAGTTCAGAGACCTTCCCCTTATAATGGTGGTCAAGGAGGATTGCCAACCAGTAATAATCCTTCTCCTTTATGCCACATATTCTTGGGTTCTTTCACAGGCATTGACTCTTCTGGCCTGCTTTAGTACATCTTGCAACCCTGGGTAAGTACTTAGGAAACGTTGCACCACCAATCTGAGAACATGTGCCAGGCATGGCACATGTGTCAACTTTCCCTGTCTAAGGGCGGACAGGAAGTTTGAGCCATTATCAGACACCACCATTCCTGGCTCCAGCTGGCATGGTGTGAACCACCTCTGGGCCTCTCCTTGCAGAGCTGCAAGAATCTCTGCTCCGGTGTGGTTCCTGTCCCCTAAACACACCAGCTGAAGCACTGCATGGCACCTTTTAGCCTGACTCTGGGAAAAGCCCTTTGAACGCTTAGGGGGTAACTGATGTTCATAGGACAATTCTGCAGAGGAGGGCATGGAGGTGGCGGAGGAGGAAGAGAGGGTAGAGCTCACAGGTCTGGCATCATCACCACCAGCTGTATGGAGACGTGGGGGCACAACAAGCTGCAGCACTGAGCCCTGTCCTGCATCCTTTCGAGTTGCAAGCAGAGTTACCCAGTGTGCTGTGAATGAAATATATCGTCCCTGCCCATGTTTTCTGGACCACTTTTTAGCAGTAAGGTGGATTTTATGGCTGACTGCCTTGCCCAACAATGCCAGAACATTCCGTTCCACGTGATGGTAGAGAGATGGAACGGCCTTACGTGAAAAGTAGTATTGACTGGGAACCTTCCATTGTGGTACAGCACATTGTGCGAATTCACGGAAAAGGGCAGAATCCACCAGGCTGAAAGGCAGAAGTTGGAGAGCCAACATCTTTGACAAGCTTGCATTCAGGTGCTGGGCATGTGGGTGGCAGGGACTGTATTTTTTTTCTTCCGCTGCAGAACATGGGGCAGAGAAATTTGCCAGCTACAGTCTACAGCTGGTGGTGTGCTGCTGGTAGATGAGCTGCTAGGACCCTGGACACCCTGTGCTATACCACCATCCCTGTCAGTGGAGGCTGCTGAAAGGTAATGACTCGGTATGGCAGGGGCAGACTGAAGTGGGTAAGGAGGAGGGACAGATTTGTGCCCCTTTTGTGTGGCTTTTATGTGCTATTGCCAACGGGCTGAGTGGTTGGACATTAAATGCCTTGTTAGGCATGTGGTACCCAAATGGTTGGTGTTTTTGCCACGTTTGATGTGCCTGTGACAGTTTGCAGATAGCAACAGTGCGATCTGTTGCAGATGTGCTGAAAAAGGCCCAGACAGCTGAGCTGTGGGGAGTGGGTCAGGAAATAACAGCTGCAGAATGTGATCGAATAGGGTGGCTGCTCTCTACTCTTTCTTGATGCCGACCTCCTTGGGGTTGTGCCGCCTCGCCTTCAGTTTCCTCCTCTGCTCTATCTGGCACCCAAGTCACATCAGTGACCTTATCATCATCATTATCATCATCATCATCTCCATCTCCTCCATCTTCATCATTACCACTGGAGACAACTTGGCAATACGCCGCAGCTTGGGGAACATGAATGCCAATTTGTCTAAGTGTTCCTCCCTCTCTCTCGGCTCATGTTCCTGTCATCCTCAACCTCAGAAGCAGCATCTAAATCCAGTAATGCCTGGGCTATGGCAGGAATAGATGTGGACAAGGAGGCAGGTTTATCCACTCTGGCAACTGCAGGGGACTGCACACTTGTCTCTGCTTGTGTGACAGAGGATAAGAAGGATGAGGAAGGTTTAGTAAGCCAGTCCACCACCTCCTCTGCATGCTGTGGCTGGATAGCACGGGCAAACTCACTAAACAGAGGAAATTATGCCCTGCCTGAGGACTGACCACCACGTCCACCTTTGCCTGTGGACACATTTGTTGCTGGCCCCCTTACAGTGCCAAGGGAACGTCTGCCTTTCCTTGTTGTTCTCCCAGACATTATTGGAAGGGAGGGGGCAGTGCTTATAAGCAAATGTAAAGGAGAAGTTGAAATCTGTATATAGATGCACTTCAATCAATGTAAAGAGCTGTTTGGTGCCCTTTAATTTGAGTGCTTACACTACATAGACACACTCCATGGATACAATATAATATTCTGCAATATAATGCACCAAACGTACAGTGACGCACAGAACTATATGGCGTTAAACTGGCAGTAACGCACAAAACTATATGGCGTTAAACTTGTAGTAACGCACACAGAACTATATGGCGTTAAACTGGCAGTAATGCATGCAAAACTATATGGCGTTAAACTGGCAGTAACGCAATCAAATCAATGGTGTTCAACCGTCACTACACTGAAGCTATCTGAACTGTCCCTATTCTAGCTATATACTAATGTCAAGATTATTGACACGGTCTCACTACACTACACTGAATCTATCTGAGCTGTCCCTACTCTAGCTGCACACTGTGAAAATGGTCGAACAACCTGTTTGTTCGGCTGTTAGCCGAACGTCCGAACAACGAAAGTTCAGCCGAACTTATGCTCGTGCCGAACCGTTCGCCCATCCTCTTAATCCTGGAAGTTAAAAATTTTTGCAAAGCTACTATGTCTACATTAAGTAGTGAAATGGGATTGTAGTTAGCTGGATTGTCTGTAGATTTGCCAGGTTTGGGGATTGTCACTATAAGGGCTTCTAGCGATTCTTTGGGAATTTTACCAGACTCTGCAAAGGAGGAAAATGCTTTTTGAAGGTGGGGTGATAGTAATTTTTTAAAGGACTTATAATATTCATTATTGAACCCATCTGGGGTGGGGGCTTTGTGTAGAGGGAGATTAGAGATTACCTTAAGAATGTCTTCGGTTGTGAAGGGTCTGGAGAGATTGTTTAGTTGTTCGGGTTGGAGAGGGGGTAAATTAATGGATGTTAAGAAGGTGCGAATAGTTTCAGGGGTAGGATGTGTCTACAGGGAAGTCTTTCAAGTTGTACAATTTGGCATAAAATTCACTGAATCTATTGCCGATTTTAATTGCAAAATGCATTGACTATACAAGCTTAGAGGAGGTTTCTTGACATATGCATAAATCTAGAATGTATTGATCCACAACAACACTTTTTGACAGTATCCATGCCTCCTTGTTTTGATACTTGGGTACCTGTTGACCTTGTCCAGTTGAGGGTGCTGTGTTTTCTATTTAGTGTCAACTTTCTATTGTGTTTTTTTTGGATTTTTTTTTATAAAAATATTTATATTTTATATATACTTCCTTGCCTAATGTTGTGCCCACAAAGTCCTTTTTTCTTTTGAGAAAGTTTTTACTGTCTCAATCCTTTATACGGCATATACATATGGATGTTGGCATGGTGGGGGTCCTCCCTTCTTTTGCCAATGTAAGACTCATATTGATGCATTATTTTCACTTCATAAATCCTGATTTATTGTACTTTCAAAACTCAATGCATCTCAGTACTCTATCAAATGAGCCTTCCTACATCTACTGTATATGTTATATACCTTGTTTTAGGTCCCATGCTATAGCCTCAACAAAATTTCTCTCTAAACAGTGGAGGATGCTTGTAGCCCTAACGTGCCCAGGATTCAAATATACTATACTATGGTTTCTGATAGCACACATATTCCTGACAAGGCTTTTTCTTATTTCATGTTAATACGTTTTCCAACACTCAAGATGGACAGCTTTAAGCCCTCTACGCAACTTCATAACACATACTCGTTTACTAAGCCTTACATTTTGTTTGCAGGTTGAAGGACTCAATGTTTTATTTACAACTTTATTATTGATTCTTTGTGTGGCCATTAGAAATGTTTTTTGATACCAGCTTTAACATGGTCTTTACTGTATGTCCCGAATACTTTAATTATCTGCTCTTTATTTCCTGCAATATTCTTCTTCAAGATCTTGATGATTGCCTTGTTATCACATACCATTGTTTCTTTATATCAGGTATTGATTCCCGATTTATCTAAATTACCTACATATATGAGATATCTATATGCAGGTAATGTCATGTTGGTACCTCCAAGTTTATACTGTATATCTGGTTTATATTTATTTAAAGCTGAAGTCTAGATATTATATTTATTGCCTAGTTACATTGGTCCAGCCTGGACCAATGTAAGTATTGATATCTCATACCTGAGGGATGACTGTTGAAGTTTGAAATCACTGTAGGAGTCAGTGCTAATTTAGTAATTGTTCTTTCAGGTCCTGTGCCGACCAGCTTCCTTTCCGCATAGTGTCTACATGGGGTTGCTTGCTTGGCCCCATTGGCTTTCAAAACACGCCTTGTATTTTTTAATGAATGCAGAGCATTCTTGGATTGGATGAGGTGGAGAGGTGGGGAGGCGACATTATGATCCAGATATTACTTTACACTTTTGCAGGATAGATATGAATTGCTAATTTTTTTTTTTTTTTTTTTTTTTTAGTGTCTAACAACTCCACCATGGCTTGGAGACTCAGTTTAGAAAAAAAGATGTATAGTACCTAGAGTATATCTACATTACCATTAATAGGCATTTTAAAATAATAGGCATTTTTAAAATAAAGTATTACTTTCTACTTTATATTTCTATTTACTACATACTAAACTGGGCAAATCGCTGCTTGTATTTAGAAATCAGTGGCGACTTTTTTATTCTGACTATGTCCACAGAAGGATGGGATGATATGTGTTCTTCTCACATGTTAATAATAGGTAATTCAATTTTGTATGGTGCATCAGACTTATTTATCTTTTATTCAACTGCAAAAAATGGGATGCGTGATATTGTACATCTTCTCCGGAGTTGTCCAATCATTACTGACTTTTGGAGACAAAAACTTACCATTTTTTTATATGTTCTCTACCCTGCGTGCGTATGGTTTTGAGGAACCTTTTCTAAAAGGATTAGAGGCTCTGTACTCTGGGGTCATGGCCCAGGTACAGATGTCCTCTTTCTTGTCGACTAGCTTCCCCATGACGAATGGACCTCGGCAGGGCTGTCCTATCTCGCCATTGTTTTTTATCTTGTGCCTTGAACCCCTGGCTGAGTCTATTCTTATACATCCGGATATTCGTTACCTGTTGTGATTCCCACATCTCAACTTAAAACAATCCAGAGAAACTTTTTAAAATTTATTTGGAGGGACAGGGCTCATGGCATAGTGAGCTCAGTGGTTCTTGCCAAGAGATCTATGGGGGGCCTATGAGCACCGGATGTTGTTAAATATTACTACGTCTCCCATTTAAGAGTCATTGTGTCTTGGTTCTCTTTACAGGCACCGAACTTTTGGTCCCTCATTGAGAAAGGTGTGTTGTATCCGATGCATCCTTGCTCTTTAATATGGACTCCCTCTCCTCCCATGAATCCCATTTATAAACGCCAATGCACTGGTCCAATGAATTTTACCCTAGATGTATGGCGTAAGTGCCTCAAAAATTACCCTCTTAGACCATGTTCTCCTTATGAATGTTCTCTTCAATCCAACGATCCTGGACAGCCTGTCTTTGGGAAGAGTATTTCCATAGATAAATGCTTCCCTATTTCAACTTAGAAACCAATCTATCCAAATCTCGCACAGGTTATATACTTTCGATAGCCTACGTGAGAAATTTAACATCCCAAAACATTTATATCACTTCTACTTACAGGTCAGACATCTCTTTTATTCTCACTCCCCACTCATGACCCTAGACAAACCCACGCCCTTTGAATATCTGTGTGCCCAGAGTCCCCAACAGCTACATTTAAGATAATCTATTCACCATATCCTCCATGAGTCAACCCCTCTAACTGAGACATCCCACTTATATATGAGGAGATGGGCTCGGTTGATAGGCAGACCCATTTCCCTACAGTCGTGGGATAGGATATGGTCTTCCACCTTTGGGTCTTCTAAATGTGTACTCCAAAGAGAAACGTCCATAAAGATTCTTATGCTTTGGTACAAAACACCTGAAGTTATTCATAAATATGAACCCTCAACCCCGGAACATTGTTGGTGTTGTGGGACGGGTGTTGGATCTCAATTCCACATTTTCTGGCAATGTTCTATGATTCAGCCCTTTTGGCATGAGGTAATGCAGTTGATACAGAGAGTGGTAGACGTGTCCCTTCCGCTAGATCCTCTACACTACCTTTTGGGCCTCCCTTTTTCTGGTGTCATCAAAAAGGGCAAGAGACTGATTTCATATATTCTTCTTGCTGCCAAAAGGCTCATTCCATTATGCTGGTTGTCGAACACCCCCCCTCCATGGTCTAGATTCCTACAATTAGTGGCCGAGATTCAGAGGATGGAGTACTTGACAGCATTTGTGCATGACAGAACTACTAAATTTAATAAAATATGGGACCCCTGGGACCAATCGGAATATGGTACGCCTCTACCATCCAGTACACTGTAAATGGTTTCTTTATGATCTGTTCCCTATTGTCAGGGACATGGCCGTCCTAGTACTGGCAATGTTGCCCAGACCCTCCATGGACACCCACGGATGATCCTGAGATGTGCGCGAATGTGCGCTGCGCATCAGGTGCATTGGCGCACGCCGGTGCGCATCGGCTCCTGGTTTGACCCTTGGCCTGCTTCTGGACTCTGCTTCTGCATCCTCATCTCTCAGCTTGACCTTCGGCTTGTACCTGGACCCTGCCTGTGCATAACCTATGCTCGCCACTGTACTCTCTCTGGACTGATTTATCCGTGTATGACCCCTTGCC
This sequence comes from Aquarana catesbeiana, assembly GCF_042186555.1. NCBI lineage: Eukaryota > Metazoa > Chordata > Amphibia > Anura > Ranidae > Aquarana > Aquarana catesbeiana. The sequence continues at coordinate 261,016,651 of NC_133331.1, read as the reverse complement.
TGTCTCCTGGTTTCTCCTTTCACCTGGACACTGCAAGTTCTGCTTTACTAGCATTAACCATCCCTCCGTGGCTGAGCTCCTTGGACTGCAGACAAGCACCTGGCCAACCGTGCTTCTTTGGGCACTGCGCTTCCTGTTCCCAAATCCAGGAACGCGCTGCACTTAGCTGCAAGGGAAGCCCTCTAGCATCTCAATCTCCATACCCGTATCCTGACAGTATAATCCAGCCATGTCAGATCGACAGAGGTGCGTCTCCTATAGAGGCTATGTGCCTACAGTTCTCTGCCCTTACCCAAGCAGTGCAGAAGCTGCAAGGCGCCTACGTTCAATTAGAGGGTCGTCTGCAACACTTACCTCCGGATCCTGTGTCTCCTGATCCAAGCTCCATCCCCACCTGTGCCTCATCTGATGTACTGTCTGAGGAATCTCCTCTCACAGTGCCGATTCCCGAATGCTTCTCGGGGGACCGAAGAAAGTTTAGGGCCTTTAAAAATGCCTGCCTGCTATACCTGGCCCTGCAACCAAGGACTTTTTCTCTTGAGAATATTAAAGTTGGTTCATTATATCCTTACTGTTGGCCGAGCCTCTGGCTTGGGCCCATGGACTATTAGAGCAAAAAAGCCCCATTACTGAATCCGTTGATTCTTTTTTCAGGGCTATGGCCCAGTTATACGACGACCCCCAACGTACGGCTGAAAATGCTCTGCACACCCTACAGCAGGCATAGCGTCCTGCAGAGGATTACACAGTAGACTTCCGTACCTGGGCTACAGACACTTGCTGGAACCAAGCTGCTCTCCGATGCCAATACCGTTTGGGTTTGTCTGAATCCCTCAAGGATGTGTTGGCCAGGGTTGCAGTCCCAGATACCCTAGAGGGCCTTATCCAGCTAACCATACAACTGGATAGGCGCCTACGTGAACGTCGCACTGAAAGATCCCAGAATCTTCATGCAAACCAGGAACAGCCTGAAACTCCCTTTTTTCTGGCTTCCGGTCCTCCCAGTTTCCCTTAATCCAAGGCCAGGCCCAAACAGATTAGTATGTTCCATCCTGCTCTGTCACCTGAAGAAAGACTCTACCGCCGACTGGCGAACTGCTGCTTTTACTGTGGAGACAGAGGCCATTTCTTGCAAGATTGCCACCTCAGGCCAAAGAGACCATCCTACCTGCCTCCTGCCCACTGTCAAGTACCAGGACTTACCTCATCTCAATCCGTTCTCCCTATCTCCTTATCAGTGGCTAAAGAAGAGATCCGGCTTTCAGCCATCATCGACTCCGGGGCCTGTAGCTGCTTCTTAGACCTAACCCTGGCCAAGAGACTTGGAATTCCCCTTGTTACTAAGAAGCAACAGTTAACAGTTCATTTGGCTGATGGATGAGAAAAACGATAAGACGCTAAGACCTTGTATAGATTACCGAGAGTTGAATAAAATTACCATCAAAAATCGCTACCCTCTCCCCCTCATCCCAGAACTCTTCCAACATTTCCGTTCTGCCTGAGTCTTTTCCAAACTAGATGTACGAGGTGCTTACAATCTGGTGCGTATCCGTGAGGGGGATGAATGGAAAACGGCATTCCAAACTCGTTTCGGACATTTTGAATACCTGGTAATGCCGTTCGGACTCTGCAATGCTTCAGCCACGTTCCAGCATTTCGTGAATGATATTTTTCGAGACCATCTTGACAACTTCCTCATAGTATATCTGGATGACATCCTTGTTTTCTCAGCCACCCTGGAGATCCATCGAGTGCACATGAAAAAATTACTAACTATTCTAAGAACGCATGGACTGTACGTGAAAGCTGAAAAATGCGACTTTGAAAAAGAAACTATCCACTTCTTGAGTTTGGTGATTTCTACTAAAGGAGTGGCCATGGATCCCCAGAAAGTAAAAGCGATCTTGGATTGGCCTACTCCCTCAGACAAAAAGGGCATCCAAAGATTTATCAGTTTTTCAAACTTCTATAGAAGGTTTATCAAGAACTTTTCAGCCATAATATCTCCTATTACCCAACTAACCCATTTGCATTCCAGGTTCCAGTGGACCCCAGAGGTTTAAGCAGCCTTCGACAGACTTAAGTCAGTATTTGTCTCAGCACCAGTCCTGCAGCATCCTGATCCCACATTACCCTACATACTAGAAGTCGATGCATCTGAAGTGGCCGCGGGAGCTATCCTTTCTCAACGGCAAGGCCCTAAATCATTATTACATCCCGTAGCTTTTTCTTCTCAGAAAATGACGCAACCGGAGAGGAATTATGATGTTGGAGACTGGGAGCTTTTGGCCATTAAAACAGCCTTGGAGGAATGGAGGTATTTACTTGAAGGTGCAGCACATCCCATCATGATTTTCACAGATCACAAAAACCTAGAATACCTTAGGACTGCCAGACGTTGATCTCCCTCCATCAGAAAATTTCACTACAATCTTGGTAGTAGTGGACAGACTTTCAAAAATGGCCCACTTCTTACCCATGCTCAGTACACCTTCTGCCATGGATACTGCAAAAATCTTTATCAAGGAGATTGTTAGACTACATGGACTTCCTGACAATATAGTATCCGATAGAGGGGTGCAATTCACCTCCGGCTTCTGGAAAAATCTCTGCAAAATCTTGTCAATTGAGTCATGCCTCTCCTCTGCTTATCATCCCCAGAGTAATGGCCAGACGGAGAGGACAAACCAAACCCAGGAACAGTATCTACGATGCTTTTGCTCCTTCTCCCAAGATGATTGGGCCTCTTTATTACCTTGTGCCGAGTTTGCCTATAACAACACCATTCACACAACCACCAAGCAGTCACTCTTTTGGGCAAACTATGGCTTCCAACCGTCCTTTCTACCCAACACTATTCCTGAATCTCTGGTACCAGCTGTCCAGGATAGAATAATTTTTCTCCAAGCTAACTACCAAGTACTCCAAAGAACCATGAGAAAAGCTCAGGAAGACTTCAAAAGACACTATGATAGAAGGAAGAAGGAGAACCCCATCTACAAGGTGGGTGACAAGGTATGGCTGTCATCTGTTAATCTCAAACTTTCTTGTCCTTCCAGGAAGCCCGCTCCAAGGTTTGTGGGTCCATTCGAAATCAAGAGGGAAGTGAACCCTGTGGCCTTTGAACTCTCTTTGCCGGCATTCTACAAGATCCATCCAGTATTTCATGTCTCCCTACTGAAACCAGCGGTGCCAAGTCCATTTTTAGGAAAAGAGTTGCCACCTCCACTAGTCACCATAGGTAATGACACTGAGTCTACCTACCTCTTTTCCGGCAGACCAGGATGGCTTCGACTTCATATTCAATTTCTTGTTAAATGGAAGGGGTATCCTTCAGAAGAAAATTCTTGGGAACCGTTGGCTAATATTCATGCTCCGAGACTTTTACAGAATCCTGAAAGATGGTCTAGGTTGGGCATCCGGAGGCTGCCCCTTGGGGGGGGGGGGGGGGGGGCACTGTCAGGGACATGGCTGTCCTAGTACTGGCAATGTTGCCCAGACCCTCCATGGATGCCCACGGATGATCCTGAGATGTGCACAAACGTGCGCCGCGCATCAGCATGCATTGGCACAGGCCGGCGCGCATCGGCGCATGCGCACATGCAATACGGCACACATTGGCGTGCATCGGCGCATACGCACGCGCAATACGCGCCAGTGGCCCTATTTAAACCAGCCTGTGACCACAGGACGTTGCTGGATTATCTTCTCAGCTTCCTTGTGTACTTGTCTTGCTTCCTGATCTGTGATACCCATTGTGACCCAGCATGCCTTGACCTTGCTTCCTGATCTCCTGGTTTGACCCTTGGCCTGCTTCTGGACTCCGCTTCTGCATCCTGATCTCCCGACTTGACCTTCGGCTTGTACCTGGACCCTGCCTGTGCATGAACTCTGCTCGCCACTGTACTCTCTCTGGACTGATTTACCCGTGTATGACCCCTGGCCTGTCTCCTGGTTTCTCCTTTCACCTGGACACTGCAAGTTCTGCTTTACTAGCATTAACCATCCCTCCATGGCTGAGCTCCTTGGACTGCAGACAAGCACCTGGCCAACCGTGCTTCTTTGGACACTGCGCTTCCTGTTCCCAAATCCAGGAACGCGCTGCACTTAGCCGCAAGAGGGGCCCTCTAGCATCTCGATCTCCATACCCGCATCCTGACACCTGTATAAGAGCTGGCACCCTTCTTCTCTTTATACCATAAATTTGCTTTTATTTTTGTGTTTGACCTCTTTTTTGTTATATAGCTATTACCTGTGAGCTGTCTTTAAGTTTTGAGCTAATACATCTGTGCTCTGCACATATGGACACTTCTATTTGTACCCATGTATTCCATACTTTAGCTTATATCTGCGTACTTTCTGTAATACTGTTTTTTGTTTTTTCTATGAACAAAAATTTAATTAAAAAATACAATTATAAAAAAAAAAAAACTTACCTTTCTTGCTAATTCACTACAACAACCTCTTCCTTGCACATCTGAAATCTGTCTATAGATATACTTGATAGAGAACGTTGGCTATGTTATACAAAACTATTTATTAGAGAAGCATTGCTTTCAAATTGATGAATCCTACAACCCTAGTTTGGAAAATGTTAATCACCCAGATTATATCATGTAATGCCCCGTACACACGGTCGGATTTTCCGATGGAAAATGTCCGATCGGAGCGTGTTGTCGGAAATTCCGACCGTGTGTGGGCTCCATCGGACATTTTCCCTTGGATTTTCCGACACACAAAGTTGGAGAGCAGGAGATAAAATTTTCCGACAACAATATCCGATCGTGTGTACACAAATCCGATGGACAAAGTGCCACGCATGCTCAGAATAAATAAAGAGATGAAAGCTATTGGCCACTGCCCCGTTTATAGTCCCGACGTACGTGTTTTACGTCACCGCGTTTAGAACGATCGGATTTTACCAACAACTTTGTGTGACCGTGTGTATGCAAGACAAGTTTGAGCCAACATCCGTCGGAAAAAATCCTAGGATTTTGTTGTCGGAATGTCCGAACAAAGTCCGACCGTGTGTACGCCCTATTAGAAGGTTCTGTATGGGAGAAGAAACATCCATAATAGTAATAAAATATGGGACTTGCGGTGTGAATATGGCCCTACACTAAATATGAGATGAGTTGATCTGGTCCAAAAACCATGACAACTATGAACCATGATATGTTTGCCTACATATTTTATACAACAAAAGTACACATACTTGACTGTCAAGGTTTACATCTTTTCTTTTACATTATCATGCTGAATGCTTACTATACAACCTTATACTCTGAAAAAAGCATGCATTGGGCTGCAACTTGTAATTTTTTACAAATGTTTGAGATCAATATGACTTACTATAAAATTAACTATATATTCATCCTTTGCTATAGGTTTGTTTTATCTGTTTGTCTTGTTTCAATGTCATCATGGGTGTTGTGATTGCCTTTGTCCACCCAAACCTGGACATCTATGATTCTGGGGCACATCTTTGCATAGGATTTACAGTAAGTATCATGTGCAGAAGAAAAAGAATTAAATGCAAGTACAACAGTAAGATAAAGACAAAATGTGTACATTTTTGCACACTATATATTAAGTAGACAAGGTAATCCCCCCTGTAACCCTTGAACTAACCCTTTTTCTGATAGTAACCGTCCCTGTAAAATGAATAACAACCCGTGCGTTTGATTATCTGAAGGCGGTACGGGTAAGTCACTTATTAATTGAGTGCTTATTTACTTATGGCTAACAGCTAACATAATTCAGTTGCTAATGCTCATACCACATCACTCTTGGGAAGGTTTTGGGAAGGTTTTGTTTGATTCTGTGTTCATGTAAATATCAAAATGTCTGTCTGTCGAGCAAGAATGATCATTTTCCTATTAAGCTGTTATCAAATGGGTTGTTGTTAGAAATATTACTTTTCAAGTTTAATGGCTGTTGTATGTCTTTGTAACCCATATGTCTTTCAGCCTTGTATGGTGTCTGAAAAAAACTGCAACAAACATTTTGAACGAGAAAACGATTAATACCCCTCCATGGAACCTTAATACCAACACTCCCAGTAATGTCCTTATTCCACCATTCTCTATAAACCTAATGCCGTGTACAGACGGGCGGACTTTTTGACCAAACTCGTCCGCCGGAACGAATCAGTCGGACAATCCGACTCTGTGTGGGCTTCATCGGACTTCCGACGGACCTTTTCGGTCGAAAAAAATCAGATGGACACTAGATTTGAAACATGTTTCAAATCTTTCCAATGGATTTGAGTCCGGTTGAAAAATTTGCTCGTCTGTATGCTAGTCCGATGGACGAAAACCAACGCTAGGGCAGCTATTGGCTACTGGCCATCGACTTCCTTATTTTAGTCCGGTCGTACGTCATCATGTACGAATTCGTCGGACTTTGGTGTAATTGTGTGTAGGCAAGTCCGTTTGTTCGAAAGTCCGTCGGAAAGAACGTCGGACCTTTGATGCCGAAAAGTCCGCCCGTGTGTACACGGCATAAGAAATCCTAAACTCTGCTGTAACACTAACCCTCACTCTTTAACCTCAACATTATCCCTCCCTGTAACCCTAACACTAATCCCCCCCATAACACTATCACAAATCCACTTTACAATCCTAAACCTAATTAAACCTAAACTCTGCTGTCACCCCAATATTTACCTTCCCTGTAACCAGGCCCAGACTGGCCATAGGCCACCAGTCCGCATGTCCTCAGTGGTAGTTGCCTATAGACTCTCTCTCTCTCTCTCTCAGTACCGGCGATGTGTGGTTCCTCTCTCCCTCTGTATTGTCTCTCAGAGAGACACTTCTGAGGAGCTGCATCCATGCCCGTCACTGCCTGGTCTCTTGCTCCTGTCAAACAGGCTCTTTGTGAATGGAGCTGCAGTCACACAGAGATCCCGTGGGGGGGGGGGGTGATTATCATGGGTGGGCACAGCATAACCTGGGGGCAGGAATTATAGTGAGCACATAGTTACCCGGGTGGGGAAGGGATATAGTGGGCACAGATTAACCTGGGGGGAGGAATTATAGTGGGCACAGTTTAACCTGGGAGGGGGATTACAGTATAGTGAGCACAGAGTTACCTGAGGGAGCTATAGTGAGCACAGAATTATAGTGCGCACATCATAACCCGGGGGGAGGAATTATAGCGGGCACAGAGTATACACAAAATCATATATGGCAGTGTTTCATTTTAATACATGTCTGTTAGACCATTTTTTTTTATTATAAATTTGTATAGAGTTATATAATAAGTGAAATATTTTTTTCCATCTGATTAATGGAACTAATTCTTGTTTTTAATTGATTTCTATCTAAGCATATTTTATGGGTGCACAAAGTTTTTTGTTTTATTTAAGCACATCCCTTTAAGCCCTTCCCACTGGTAATGCAATTTGACCACGCCTACTATTCGCCAATCTTTTGCAATTGCCAAAGGTGTCGTAAGCCTTTTATAATACTAGCAACAACCCTGGCATAATGTAAACCATGTCCACTCACTGCTGCAATGCACTAAGCAAACCATGTCTTTTTGTTTTATCAAGCAATGGGGCCCCACTTATGATCTTGCACACAAAAAAAACTGATTTCATAGTTCACCCCGTGTACAGATATTAACCCCTTTCTGACCAACATTGACCCCTTCCTAACTGCCCTCATCATTAACTCCTTACTGCCAGATATTATCATTAGCAAAATGGTTCCATAATTATCTTCCTGTCTGTGAGTTCAGCGAATCGGGCTCCTATCCTCTTTTCTCTGAATTGGTGTAGGTTGTTCAACCTGTACTCTTCTAGTGTTCTAATTTCTCCTATCCTGTCTTGTTGTCAAGCAGATTATCTGGTTCTGGGTTGTTTTCTCTTGATTCTTCCATCATAGAGACATTATTGTCATTCTCATTATAAGTGTCATCAATCTGCCATTTATAAACGTGATGGTTTTTGTAATCTAGCACATCCCTTTTGAATTTTTTCTGTTTTTTTCTGATGGATTTCTTTGTCATATTTCTTAATCGCTTCTTGTAGTGCGGTTTCTTTGTCCTTATATTCCTTTGTTATAACAAATGCTAGGAGTTGGTCTCTAAGGACAAGAATTTCTGCTTCTTTATTTTTCATTTTATGAACGTGAGATGTCGAACCTACTGAACCAACCAGATACTTATTCAATTTTTGGATTGCCCTTCAATTTCTTATATCAGAAGAAAAGGGAAGACAAAGGAATTCTCACGAAAAAAGAAGCAATTTACTTGACACCAGAAGTAGCAAAAACACCTGTTATGTACTATGTCCCCAAAATACATAAAAGCCAAACCAACCCACCAGGAAGACCAATAGTAAGTGGGATAGATTCACTCTTCTCTCGGCTGGGGGCATATCTGGATGGCTTCCTACAACCATTAGTAAAATAAGGAACATCTTACCTCTGGGACAGCAGACAGCTGTTAGATGAATTAAGAACCCTAAAAATTGAAGAAACTGATATCCTAGTGACAATTGACGTAAATTCACTGTAATATAATACAGAGTGATGGAATTAAGTGTCGATTGGGCTTTACATAATCAAACTGATATCAAAGAGGAACAAATTCAATACATCCTGGAAGGCTTGAAATTATCCACGAACAACAATTATTTTTGGCACAAGGGTGACTATTTCGTCCAAACAAAAGGCGTAGCCATGGGGTCTAGACATGTGCACAGCCAAAAAAATTCATTCATTTTTGTTTTCGTTTCATTAGTTTATAATTTTTTTCGTTTTTCGGGTCATTCGTTATGATCGCGATTCGTAAATTCGCTCATTCGTAAATGCGTAAATGCGTACATTCGTACATTCGTACGTTCGTCATTCGTACATTCGGAAAATCGTAAATTTTTAAATTAGAAAATTCAGAAATTTGTAAATTCGAAGTTTGAAAATCCAAAAACCCGTAAAATTCAAAAATCTGAAATAGTAACTAACTATTAAATTATAGGTATTGTAATTTCTTTTCAAATTTGACTGTCAGTGAATGTAACAAATAGAAATTTAACCGACGTTACGAATTATCCAAAACGAATGCTGCATCTAAACAAATGGAACGGAACAAATTAATTATAAATAATAATAATAAAACGTTGTTATTGTTATTATTATTGTTATTTATTATTATTCATTACGTTCCATTCCGTTTTTTCGGATCATTCATAACTTCGGATAAATTTGTATGTGTTACGTTCACTACCAGCCAAATTTAAAAGGAAATTACAATACCTATAAATTAAAAGTTACTAGTCATTACTAATAGTTAAGTTCTTATTAGTTAACTATTATTTCAGATTTTCGAATTTACTAATTTACGAATGTAAATTCTGAATGTACGAATGCCCGAATTTACGAATGTCCAATTTTATCGAATTTACGAATATTCGGAAAAAATTCGTTAAACGGGTTTTCATTAATTCGGATATTCCCGAATTAATGAATTTGTCGAAATTCGTTAAAAAACGAATTCGGAACGAAACTAATTGCACATGCCTAATGGGGGCTAAGTACACCCCCAGTGTAGCTAATTTGTTCCTTAATCATTGGGAAGAAGAACAAATTTTCAGTACGGAGAGGAGTAATTTAAAACTATACCGAAGATATATCAATGATATTTTTGATTGTATGGAGTGGTACAGAAACAGAATTGCAATCCTTCTTTGATGAAATTAATCAGAACATCTATGGGATCACCTTCTCTGGTACTTGGAACCAACATACCATCGATTACCTGGACCTACAACTTTATAAAAATAATGAACACTTAGAGACCATGACTTTCACAGACATGAACGGGTACATACCGACCAACAGCTGCCATCATATATCGAAAGGCCAATTAATGAGAATGTACAGGAATTGCAGCAACCTAGCAGATTATAACACCCAAGCTGACACTCTTATAGAAAGATTTGTTGAAAAAGGATATAAGAAAAAGGAATTAGTAACATTAAAAGAGAACATCAAACACATGGACAGAAATTCATTAATAGAAGACAAAGTCAAAGAGAACAGGAAAACCAAAAGGCACAATGGGGATATGCCTTTCATCACAGGTTTCAATATTCAACACAAAGCATTGGAAAAAATAATAAAAAAACATTGGCCGATTCTCCAGTCTGATCAGATTCTGAGGACCAGCATACAATCAAGACCTTCCTTCATCTATAGAAAAGCACCAAAAGAATTTCAAATCATTTAAAATGCTTCTATAAATGTGGCAAATGCCTTCCATGCAGAGTCAGTAAAAAAAAAATTAGAAAAAAAATGATTTTTCGTCTATGACAAAAGGCACCAGATACCCCATAAAAGAACTGATTACATGCACCAGCACCCACATGACGTATGTATTAGAATGTCCTTGCCACAAACAATATGCGGGTAGAACAGCAAGAGAACTGCATGTCAGAATCCGAGAACACATTAACAACCTAAACGGATTTGATAAACATAGTGTATCAAGACACTTTAGGGACTACCATAATAAGGACCCCACATGCATGATCTTCTATGGCATAGACACAATTAAAGGACATTGGAGAGGGGAGAACAAGAGAACTAAGATCTCCCAAAATGAGACCAAATGGATCTTCCAATTAGACACCCTCCAGCCAAAGGGAATGAATATAGACATAGTCAAAAAGCAATTTAGATCTAATTTTTAATACCATTTCGTGGCTTTGCTCTGAGATTCTCACCCCATCCGAGGCTTCATACCTTTTTCATATATTTTTACCATATTTTTTACCACAAATTTATTTTTTAATTTGTTTGACCAATTTTATATTATTAATATTTGATTTAGCTTTAGTTGCATTTTAAAGGCTTTCATATAAGCATTGCACACATATAGCATTGCACAGGCACACCTCATAATTTTTTCATGCATGTCATTATGCTATCATCAACATTTTATGTGTCTGTATACATCATTTATTATGATTATGTCGGGTACTTGGTTATACATACATTTATATATATTTATATTTATTATATACTATTTACATTCAATATTTTATTTTTATTGCATTTCATGTCAAGTTGATATTGGTATTTTGCATGGTGGACCAATAATGGAGGCTAGTCCTGTAGATCAGCATCTATTTATTTATTTAATCTACGCTGATTCAGTTTCAGATTCAGCAGTACACTTATAATGCATAAGCAATTTACCATGTGATGGACTTCGGTCTGTAATATCACACCCAAAATGGCCGCCGACATGTTTTTTGTGTTTGGGCTTCAGTCTCCATAGTCACACACAAAATGGCCGCCGGGACTTCGGGCGGTCTACAGACATCGTGGCCGTTCTGACAAATGCCAACATCCCCTAATTGGACTTAGCTCATTTTACTAAGGGGCCAAAACATATTACATCACCACAGTCTGTTATATTACACTAAACCCGGGAACCCTTCACATTATTTCTTCACATACTAAGAGGCTTCATTCGTAAAATCATACCCAAAATGGCCAACAGGACTTCTAAACCCAGGAATCCTTCACACTATTTTTTCACATACAAGAGGCTTCGGTCTGTAAATCATACCCAAAATGGCCGACGTGACTTCTGTCTGCAATATCACTCACAAAATGGCGGCCATAATTACCAATACTTTATGCAAAACACCAAATCATTATAAATAGGAACTGTAGCAAGCACTATGTACGCTCCAGATGACGTCAGAGTGCCGAAACGCATAGAGCGGATCAACATACGCATCACTTCCTGTCACAGGAGATTGTGTCAGCAATATATGCTTTTTTTTATCCTACTACTGAATGTGAGTACCTTTTTAAGCGTTTACATCAATAAACACGTTTTTTATACAGTATTACGCTATGTGGGCTCCCTCTTTTTTCTCTTTCCATAATGGAATTTCATCATAGTTAACATTAAAGACGGAGTTACCCTGCATTGCTACACAGTGGCATATACTGTGGATGTGTGAGACCCCAAGAGGGGGTGAAGGATCTGGTGAGTGCAGTCACTATAGGAGCACGAATAAGGCACACACTGAGTGTATACTCATTGAAAAAGCCCACCAGAGTCTAAACGGATTCCTTCACTGGCATAACAGCACCTTATAACTCAATTGCATATATCAGTCACGTGTTCACCTGTTTATTTCCACCAGCACTTCATATTTGTATATTAACTTTGTACATATGCATGTAGGCATATACATATGTATATGTACATTGCATATATGGTCATTATACATGTTTTTACTGCACTTATTTATTTATTGAACATATAAAGCAGTTGGAATATATTACACATTGCACTTTAAAATTGAGCCAGGCACACAGCCTGACACTCATTCACATAGGAGTTGCATTTGGTTTCACATTAATGAGCACATAGTTATTGTGCATCTGTTTTGTTCTTGAAGACACCCATTCAACGGACACTACCTATACCTTTTTTCTTCCCCACCTCTAATACCTTCCTCCCTCTTTGGGGAGCAGAACATACCTGAACCCAATCAGGTCTGGAACGGCACCATATCTACTCTTCTTTCCTTCTTTGAAGTTAGAAGCTGATTGGTTACTATGCACTGCTACACCAGATACTGAGTGAACCACCTAGGTGTGCGCAGCTTATTGCATTAGGGTGTGCACCCCAAAGCTCAAACACACATGCCTTTCTCTGCAGCCTCAGCTGCACAGGGCAGTGAATGAATTGGAAGTGCTCTGTGCTGAGTGGCTTCCTGTTCACAATTCACAAATTGAAACATAATAAACAGTTTACTAATGCTTCAATTATGATTGGATACGGTGAACGAGTGTGTTCATTTAGAAAAGGAAGAGGCTGGTAAATGACATATTTACTAGCCCCTTCTCCTGAAACATCCCCTGCAACAGCCAACAAAGGGGGGGAAGCCCAGGAAGTAGGGGGAATCAGCACCGCACATAGTGATTAGTGTGTGCCAAGGCACATCTGGCACACCACCTGCGCACACCTATGGTGCATCAGATTTAGTAAATTCCTCCCTCCACCAAAGTTTGGTGAGGTGGACCAGTTGTCCATATCACTTGAAATGCATAATAAAATAATTTAAAAAAAGGATTGATAGCCATCGTTCATCAGTACATTGTAAGCAGTAGACATGTTGCTTCCATGCACTCCTGTGATTCCCCATTGTGTCATTGGATGCCGCCTTTAAAATACTGTCTGGGTTCTAACCAAACTCTGTGTCACTGATTACACAGGGCTGAGGACTCTCCCCCAAGCATAGGTGACATTTCTCAGCTCTGGTGATTGTTAGGGATGGGCGACCGGTTCAGCCCAAGCATAAGTTCGGGCCGAACATTCGTTGTTCAGTCGTTCCTCCATTTGTTCGGCCCCCCAGACCGACCACAATGCATTGCGGTGCTGAACGATGCATTGCAAGCCCTGATTGTCTGACAGTGCTCTGTGCCCTGATTGGCTGAATTAGTGAAAGTTTCAGAGTCATGATTGGACACTGTCATCATGACTTTATCCAATCATGGCTCATTCCTGCCCCACAGTATAAAAGCATTCTTTCAATGGCAGCCATTTTCAGTGTGATTTTGGCGTGGAGAGAGATAGAACAGGGCTCTGTTCAGTGCTATTAATTAGTTAGTATGCTATACTGTGCTATTTTGCTTCAATTGTCAGTGTAGAATATTAGTTTAGTGTCAGTCTAGGGATAGTGTGAGTGTAGTGAGGAGTAGGGATGGGAGAACGGGCCGAACTTTGGTTGTTCGGACGTTCGGCGAACAACGAACATTATGTGGTGTTTACGGCAAATTCGAAAGCCGTGGAACCCCGTTAAAGTCTATGGGACACTAACATGAAAAACCAAAAGTGCTCATTTTAAAGATCTATATGCAAGTTATTGTCATAAAAAGTATTTGGGGACCCGGGTCCTGCCCCAGGGGATATGTATCAATGCAAAAAAAAGTTTTAAAAACGGATGTTTTTTCAGGAGCAGTGATTTTAATAATGCTTAAAGTGAAACAATAAAAATGAAATTTTCCTTTAAATATCGTGCCTGGGGGGTGTCTATAGTATGTCTGTAAAGTGGTGCAGTTTGTATGTGTTTAGAACACAGCGAAATCACAATTCTAAAGAAAAAAAGTCATTTAAAACTGATCGCAACTGTAATGAATTGTTGGGTCTTGGAAATATAGATAAAACTCATTGAAAAAAACGGCATGGGTCCCCCCCCCCCCAGTCCATTACCAGGCCCTTTGGGTCTGGTATGAATATTAAGGGGAACCCTAAACCAAAAATGTAAAAAAATTGCGTGGGGGTCCCCCAAAAATCCATAGCAGGTCCTTCAGGTCTGGTATGGAAATTAAGGGGAACCCTGTGCCAAATTTTTTATAATTAAATAAATTGTAGCGCTAAATAACATGTGTAAATTATCTCTGTGCACATAAACATAATGTCCCAATAGTGAGGTGTTGTTGAAGCAAAAAACAGTCCACAATCAATGTATGTGATCCGTGTGGCAGTTCATTCAGCTTCTCAACGGTCAGCTCAGGTATCTTCAAGATAAATGGATAGATGGAATACGCTTACCGGATAAGTTGGATTCTACTGCCGTGAGCATAGAATCAGTAAGGCTTTATACCACCAAGGGCAAAGATGTAGAATGATGGAGGCAAGGGTAGAGCCTCTGTCAGGCGTGGATGTCCCTCTCGGTCCACTGGAACTGGATCAAAATGGTTCCCAAAGGCAAGTGGTTGTTCATTCACCGGAACATATGAAAAAAAGAGGGATGCTTCCACATAGTGTAACTCGGTATATTTTTATTGCTAAAAAAACGCAATACATGGAGCATAAAACGTGATCACGGGTAAAAGCAGTGTATGGGGTGAGTAAAAACGCCCTACGCGTTTCGATCCAAAGATCTTCAACAGGGGCATATGGGACCCTCATAACACTGCCAATATTTATAAAATAGTGTATGCAATCAAACATACTCAAAGACCAATGGGCTGTCAACAGTTAAACAATAATAAATCCTATTGGGCAGAGGAGAGGGTCATCTAATGAGATGTGACCCACCCTCTCCTCAGAACCAATCAGTATGCCTGTAACAAAATATGCTTATAACTTTCTGCCAATAGAGAAGCCTTCTCATCCAGATCTATTGGGATTGGTAGGTTTTACTTAAGGCATCTGCATGCTGGGAGCCTGGGAACAGAGCGTGACTCCCGCATGTGACGCCGCGACCCGGAAGTATACAAGGCACACGTGGAGGTTGCCTGGCAACTCTGCACGCTGAATGCGGAAAGCCCACAAACGCAAACAATGTGCTCGCGCAGCCATCACATGACGCCCAAACCACCCCACGTGACACGCTCATCGTGCACATGCGGGCGGTACGTGCAGGTCGCTAGGCAACCCTGACGCAGTGTCGGAGAGGCCCACAGTAACGTGGGCGTATCCGCACTGCGGTCACCTGACTCTCCATGGGTTGCCCACATGACCATAGAGGTAAATCAAGCACATCTACATATTGGGAGAGATTACATGTATTCTAAACCAAACAACAACGCAAAAGTGAAGAATAATGGGTGATACAAATGACGATGAAAATAGGCACGTAATAATAACGGCCAAATCCTATGTCTTCATGTGTCAATGAAATAAGATTAATCTATAAAAAATATAAGTACAAAGGAGAGGGGCTGAAGCCATAATGTGCTGTAATCCATACTCAAATCATAATATATAATTCGAAATGTAAGAGTGAATAAATAAAAAATATATAGTGTACTTGAATAATATAGTTGGGAAACATGAAATATATCACATGTGATAATGTGGGAATGCAGGTGGGGTCAAGGCTAAATTACCATTGTAAAAAATGAGCAAAAATGGAATACAATGTATTATAGTATTAGGAAAGATTAATAAATTAGTTCAAATCCCACTCTACGTTGAGCCCAAAAGGAAAATACGATCTGAGCTCATGTATCCATTAGGTTTCCAACCTAGATACCCCTCATAAGCGTGACTCCCCCTCCCAATGAGGGACAAACTTATCAATCACGTGAAATGTACTTCCCGTAGGGTCCCTATTATGGTGGAGTAAGTAATGTCGGGGTACTGTATGCTTGTCTTTGCCACCTTTGATACCAGCAATATGTTCATTGACACGTGTGGTGAATGTTCTGATAGTCCTACCCACATATTGTTTCTTGCAGGGACAAGTAATCAAGTATACCACATATTGGGTGGCACAGGTGGCAAACTCTTTCATGTGATAGATGCGCGAGGTAATTGTGGAACTGAAAGTGTCAGTTTTACGTTCTATTAGGGTATTGTGTGCGCATACATTACATCTGCGACATTGATAAAAACCTTGGCTTTGTTGAAAGAAGGAAACTTTCTTTGGAGGGTCTATAATGTTAGGGGCAATTTGTCCTTGTATAGAACGGGCACCTCTGAAAATGACTCCCGCATTGTCGGGTAGCTCAGGGCCCAAAAGTCGGTCACTCTTAAGTACTTTCCAATGTTTTCTAAAGATGGCCCTTATTTCCTTAAACTGGGTAGAGTATGTGGTGAAAAAGGACCATTTAGCTCTAGAATCTGGAGTATTGGTGGGACGTTCTACAAGAGTGGAGCCCCTATCAATCTGTGAAACTCTATTAATCTCTGCATCTAGGTCTCCTGCATTATAACCTTTGGCTACAAATCTCTCTTTTAATATATGAGATTGGGTGTAATAGTCCGATATTTTGGAACAATTACAACGCAGCCGTAAAAATTGGCTGCGCGGGACGGATGGTAGCCACTGAGCAAGATGGCAACTG